>NC_043750.1:25338602-25938602 GCF_902148845.1 Salarias fasciatus | reverse complement strand
ACAGCAGCTTTCAGATGGCGGAACCTGACTCCAGAAACTGATGCTTTTCTCCCTCATGTTTATCTGTGTAACGAACATCCAGCATTATTTATCAGGTGCTATAATGTTGGAAATAAGAAGATTGCCAGCAAAATCTGGATTCTTTGTTCTCCATCATTTGGTTGTCTTTCTTCTTTGTTCAGAGTGTGGTGGAGGGAGGGCAGTGAGCCACACCTGGATCCAGTTGACTCACCGCCCTCCGTCCGATAAACCAGCCTCTCGTCACTCCTGGGCCAGATAATCCTGTCTTGTTTGGTGGAGTCACCTTGTGCGTTATTTCTGTATTTCTCCCCACATAAAACCATTTTTCTGGTCTTTTCAGTTTTTCAGCTCGGTACACCGCTTCCTTCAGTTCCTGCCTCCTGCCTCGCTCCAGCTGCAGGCTGAGCTGCTTTCTTTTATTTGAAGAAGTTTTCAGGAGTTTGTAGTTTCAGGTATTTTGCTGTACTTCTTAAAAACCCATGATTAACGCAAAAATATAAACATAATGCATTTTTTGCAATGAGACCATCCAAAATCTTCTGAATTGGTCCTTTCCTTGTATACATATTGTAAAACTATCATGTGAATGAAATGTGACCAAGTGCTACTCTGCACATCAATGGTGGATTGGCTATTTCAGCACCATGGACAGCGACTTGGATTTATTGGTAAACAGTGACCTATCGTTGAACTTCACCGCAACAGTCAACTGGCTATATCAGCAGCATGGACAGCAACTGGAATTCATCAATGAATCGAAACTGACAATTAATGTTTACCAAATCTGTGGTTTGGCTTTTTCAGCCCCATGGACAGCACCTTGAAAACATTTTGAAAGAGTCATCTACTGATATTCTGCACCACAATGGTGGATTAGCTAGTTCAATAGCATGGGCAGCGCCTTTAATTTTTAATGATACAGAGACCAACTGCTACTCTGCATATCAATGGTGGACTGGCTATTTCAGCACCATGGACAGCAACCCACTGTTAAACTTCACCACAACAGTCAATTGGCTATATCAGCAGCATGGACAGCAATTGGAATTCATCAGTGAATAAAGACCCACTGTTAATCTTTACCAAAACGGTGGGTTTGGGTATTTCAGCACCATGGACAGTGCCAAGGATTTTTAATGATACTGCCACCAACTGATACTCTGCACCACAATGGTCGGTTGGCTATTTCAGCACCATGGACGGCACTTGGGATTTATCTGTAAACAGAGACTTAATATTAATCTTTACCACAACACTCAATTGGCTATATCAGCACCATGGACAGCAAATTGGAATTCATCAATGAATCGAGACTGACAATTAATCTTTACCAAATCTGTGGTTTGGCTATTTCAGCACCATGGACAGCACCTTGAAAACATTTTGAAAGAGTGAACTACTGATATTGTGCAGCACAACGGTGGATTAGTTATTTAAACAGCATGGACAGCGCCTTCGATTTTTAATGATACAGTGACCCAGAGCCGGGTCTACACAGGGGCAAGAGGGGGCCTGGCCCCCTCAAATAAATGTTGTTCCCCCTCAAACTAAATCCCCCCAAATATATTAGCACAAGCATGCACCGCACCATCCTCGCTACATGCACCCCCCCCCCCCCCCCCCCCCACCCCCCCCCCCCCACCCCCCACCCCCAACTGAATGCACATTTGTGGCCCCCCATACACTTGATATGGCCCCCCTGAGACGAATGTCTGGTGACAGGTCTGATATGAATTCATGCACTTTGTTGATGAATCCAACTGGAGACTCTGATTGACTCACGTTGCTCTAAAACAGTAAACATCACCATTTTTCTCTGCATGAGTACATCAGCAAAAGATGAAGATACTTTTTGCTGATCAAAGTGAGCAGTATCATCGTTTACCTGACTTTTTTCTGATTGAACATCCGGCCTCACTTCTCAGAGGTATGGCTTTGCACCGAGGGCGCCTCCTTGTCCCCCAGATCCTTTGGAAACCTGAATAATAGCAAAAAGACACAAGGGAGAGAAACAGCAGGAAATAAAACCGGGGGCTTTCAGATTTAAAGCTGATCAAGAGCTCATTACTACGTTATAGTGACATAAATTGTCCTTGGTGTTCATTACCATCAGGACTGTAAATGTAAATTGAAATTTTTCTTGTTTTGAAGTGTTTTTCTCTTTGTGGACAGTCCTGTTGATGCTGCTGTTTTTGAAGAACTTCAGCTATTGAAACAATTACTCGGCGCGCAAACACAACACAAATTAAAAGCCGTGATGGCGTCTTTTAATCCCATTAAGAATAACAACAGTTTCAGGAGTTAATTCTAGGATTGCTGATGCTTCTATTTTTCAATCGGTTGTTGCTTTTTTATTCATTTCACTGTGAAAACAACCTGCAGGGATGCAATAATGAGAGAACAGGACCTCAATGAGCATCCACTCCCAAAACTTGGTGTAAAAACATTCACTGCTCTTTTGGCCTTTTATTTATTATTTTGTTTTTTTACATTATAGTGAATGAATCATCTGACGTGTCCCAGAGCAGTGGAGGTGTCTCATCTTTACTTTTATCTTCCATTTATTTCAGATCAAATTATGTTCTTTCTTCGATTTGATTTATTTCTGAAACGGTCTTGAAAAAATACACATCATTTGATTGATACAATAGACATTTAATTTCATCTCTTTGCAATCAAGATCCGACCTTTCACTATAATGACTTCCTCACTTCCTCTCAGTTTCTTGAAATGTCAAAACAACAGGTTTACTGTTACTCAAAGCTCCTGTAAAGGTTGGGAGACTTTCTGAATCTATATTATTAGATGAGAAAAAAAATTATTCATTGATCAACTCAAAGACATTTTTCAGAAATGTTGGAAGAAACCAGCTTGAAACAGACAGGAACAACATGAAAACTTAAAGAAAGCCTCCTAAATCTAACCCGGTTTTAAATCAGGCACAGTCCAGTCCTCCTGATGACACTGCAAAGTGTTTATGTTACACACAGCTTAAGTGTGTTTTTATTAAAACAACTTCTGCCTCTAATTTGTCCATCGTGTGTCACAAAATGTTTGATAATAGCAGAATGAACTCATCACAGTTGGTTTATAGTAGGAGCTTGTGAGATTATTGGTATCAGCTCCATATATGCCAGGTGAAATATATATGAGAGCGCACAATACTGAAGGCTGCAGAAATCTTGTGGGCCGGAGGTTGAGAGAGAATCACTAAAGCAAAGAAAAGTTCTGATTCCTATTTTACCAAAGTAAATTTCAGGTTGTGCATTAGATCTTCCTGTTTAAAGGGAGGTCTTTCCACATCACCTGCTGAATGATTGTGGTATAGATAGGTTTTTTCTGTAAAAGTGACTGTTGAGTTGACTGTGTTGTTATTGGAGCAACATAGATAAAATTGCCTTGAATTTGTGGAAAAACAGTGCATCAAGTGTTAGCATTTTCAAAATGTACCTGGATATATTGCTGTTGTGTTGCAGTTTTGGCTCAAATGGATGAAATGGAGCTGGATAGTTTCCGTTATTTAAGATGAGTTCCATCCCCTAACATTCCCTTTATGCATCTATGCTTTTCTTAATCCAGTGCAGTTAAAACTGCCAAACGTGAGCTTAAAAACATGCTAAGTCTGGTGGAAGACTGTGTCCCTGACATTTCTAAAAAGCAGCCGTCTGACAGATCACCTTAACTCAGCATCAGTGTTTTGAGTCGGCAGCTGCATCACAATCATCTTGGCATTTAAAGGCATTTGCAGTGACGCCACGGCTGCCGCAGGGCCGACCAACTGAGAAAGTCAAAAACAATTCACAGTAATCGGTGCCCGTTTGGCGGGGAGGCAGTCACCTCGGAACAAATTCCAGCCCCGAAACCTGCATAATGAGCTAAAGAGGCGAGGACAGACCCCGCCTGGGGGTTCGGCGGCCGCCTGTGAGAGGGGCTTTTGGAAAGTGACTCATGCAGTGATCTCCACTTTGTCATGCTCTGGCATTAGACATGGATCTGCAGCGAAGAGGCTGCAGCTCATTACACATCCCGGTGTGGAGAGACAAGCATCTGACAACCTGAGGATGACGACAGCTGCTGCAAGATATTCACAAACAGGACAATCTTGGCAGTACCTGGTGGGAGAAAAACTGCAGTGCATTATAAAAATAATAAAAATAATAAAAATAAAAAATAAAAAAAATACATAAAACTTCAGTTCATGAAATATGAACCTGGACAGAAAAAAAAAAAAAAAAACTGAATCCATCAGAGGAAACTTGCTTAAAATGTTATAAATATATTCCAATGGGATTGCACATTTAATTACATTGAGCTTTTTCCCATAACTTGTAGAAAATGATTTGTAAATATCTTCTCTGAGACATTCAGACTCTTATTAAACCAGTAAAAATCAATTTGAATCACCAGTTGTTATTAGTGAGAGCAGAAGCGCCAAGAAACGGCCCGCGGGTCTCATTAAAGCTGAGGAGCACAAAGAAATGAAGAGAAGACTAAACATTTCTTACAGTGAGTATCTTAAATGGATTAGTAAATGGAGAATCTCCATTCAGTGTGTCTACATGTGTGTGATAAATGTGTACAAATCCTTCTGGCATGACTTTTGTCACATGAAATAAACAAGAAATCAAACACAGGATTTAAATAACCGTCCAACTGAATGGCTGCTGTTATTTTATTCCATCAATATTTCATATTTTCCCACCATGATTAATAATAGTAATATGTTATCAGCCATATAAATGTAAACTGTGAACCTTCCAGCAACATGGTAACATGAATATGTTTTCACCAAGTCGTTCTCAGCTTGTGTGGCCATCAGGATCCACATTTTTTACTTATGAACTTCTTTCTTCCGCAGTGCTCGTGACCTATGTACACACATCATGACTGGTGTTCTGGACCTGGGATTTGTGCTTATTTGTTTTTTGGGTTCTGTTAGCACGGCTTGTTTATGGCTCCCTTGCCTCTGGATCGGTGCTTTTCTTTGAAGCTCAGCCTTTGATTTTCTGTTTTCCCTTAGTAAAGTCTCCAGTTTGGGGGTTATAAAGTTCACCTTTGGGATTTTTCTTTCACAACAATAAAAAATACTCTTGTGTTACTGTATTTTTAAGCATGAATACACAAGGTTAATTATAGGCAATAACACAATTCATGATTCAACTTGTGTCAGAGTTTTGATGCAGAAGTTTGATTATTTTTTTCCCTTTGCTTAAAAAAACAGACAATGTGTTGCTTCACTTTTGAATTTTAAAGGTGTAATACAGGATTTTCTATTTGCTTTGATTTCCGGGTGGATCATCTAAATAACTGGTGGGTCTGTTTGTCAATCATTCTGACGAGCTGGTTTCGTAAGGCGGTTCTACGTGCTCGCGCCCAATAAGCTTCTCCCTTTTGGGCATGCGCATTCAGAGTGTTTATGTAGCCGGTGAGCTTCTGAGCTAGTACTTACCGATGGCGAGTCTGACATAATGAAACTGGAACTGTTTCGGAAGACAAGCTTTATGTATGAGCGAGGCCGATCGCAGAAACTGTAAACAGAGCCGTGCACGCCCAGAGAAGAGGAGATCACGCTCGCACGTTTCCACATTTCCTGGGAGAAGCAGGAGAGCCAGGTGATGGTCTGGCGCATGCGCGTTGTTCAAAAAGTAAGTAACAGATGTTTGGCTTCATCTTTCTGAGAAAATCCTGTATTACACCTTTAACTTATTGACTGTTTAGCTAAACTTAATAAACTGATTATATGATAAATCTTATATTGATATTGTGACTCTATTATATTTTTTCTGTATGTCTGCATGGAGATTAATGAAGTATTTGTATTCTGTTCTATTTAAAAGGTTGGATATTGTTCAAGCAGAAACAATAGTGTTAATTTTGAACATTGTCATTCCATCCATTCCTTTACTTCTGGACTTTCAGTTTGGATAACTGTTATCACTCTCACTGCGACTGGAAATCATCATCACAGAGGTTGAAAGACATAACAAGAATTTAAGAATGTAAAGACAAATATTTGAACTCAAATACAGAAACCAAAAAAAAAAAAAAAAAAACCACCAAAAAATAAAAAACAAAATAACTTACGTCTTGTGTCGGCTGAAGAAATGCTGGCGCAGCACAAAAGCCAGACTGGAGAGAACCATGATGGTGGTGCACATGGCCTCCACCCGGTCCTCCTCCACCCAACCCTGCAGTCAGCCACTCCGTGTCAACATAGACCCTCCATCCTGAGAGCAGTCGCCTCCACTAAGGAGACCTTTCCTCCTTCCCAGGTGTTTGTCCGTCCCTCTGTCTGCAGCGGGATCAGGAGCATCGGGGGATTAGTCAATCCCAGATTAGAGGAGCTGACATGGTGCATTACGGCAGCGCGGCGCTGCTCTGCACACCTAAGCCACGTTGTGATGCGTGTGCAAATATGTTCCAGAAACTTACTGCTTAATCTCAAATGAACAGCAACTGCAGACTTTTGTTGACAGTTGCTGACAGTTTTACCTCAGTTGCTCTGAGCTAAAACTTCTCCGACAGTTCGCAACGCTGCTCCCAGCCGGCCGGCTTGTGTCCAACACTTCGCCCCCGTCACCTGATCTTCATCTGCCTGCTCTGCTCTGCTGCGCCCCATTACCTGCTCACAGAGCCAGAATAACGCTCCATCAGGGCCCGGTGTCACGTTTATCATAATAATGGCTTTCCGTTTCAATAATCTGTGACCACCAGTGATGTGCCTAAGTGTGGAGATGTGGAAAAACTTTGACCTTGAAAAATCTTACGATGAATCCAAGTATTATCTGCAAATCATGTACAGAAAATCCTTTTATCAAGCCAGTGAACTTCTTTATTTGGTTCCCGTTTCATTAAATTGATGACAGCTGCATAACATGGGATTAAATCATTGCTCTACCTGCTTTAATACCAGTCTGTGTCCCTGATTTGATGTATCCTTTAAGACTTGTTCAAGATATTATACACAAATAAGTGGCAGTATGGGATTTTACTCCATTTTAAATTTTGCCAATCTGAATGCAGGGGTTAGCATACAGCACAGCTTCTTAAGCTAAGGCTCTTCATTTTCACATCTTCCTGCCATAAGGAACCTGGACCCCCATAACTTACTGAAGCATAACTTAATGAACCACCGTGGGAGAATATTATATCTAAAATGCATAAAATGATAGATATTTAATAGTGAGCAGCATCCTGCTTTGCTGTGTTCAAGAGAGCCTCTGAGCTGAAGATTCTGAACTTAGAGTGAATAAACCTTTGGTGTTGCAGCGCGGCAGCTGATCCTGACAGGAGAGGAGCTGTCACTGGGAACGCTCTTTCTGAGGAAACGTATTAATTAATATTTTACTCATCAGCGAACTGCAAATTCATACCCTCAGGCAGTGAATCCCTGAAATGGTCAGAGAAAAAGTGTGATAAAACAATAATGAAGCACTTTTTAACTGACGTGTGCAACCATGTTGAAATCTGAACATGAGGTTCTTTGAGCTGACAGAATGTTTCAATGTTTTGTTCTGTTTTCTAATGAAGAGGGGACAGGATTTCCCCCTGTACCCATCTCTGAACCTTGATCACTGAGGCGGTGCAGGTTTTGCCCTTGAAGGATGTAGAACTACTTCTTACAATTCTAGACACATGCAAGAACAACTTCCTGAATATTCGGGTTTGCTTCTGTCCTCATGGATATACGCTCTGATAAAAAAAGAGAATTTAAGCTTGTTTTCTTGAGGCAGTAAGAACAAGAACACATTAGTTCTGGCAGGGACTTTTCATATTCCTGAGTCTAAACAGCCAAAACTATCCGGATGTCATTATTTGGAGTAAAACATTTGCTGTATGGAGTTTTGACAGTAGTTGTTGAAAAGCACTGAAGGAAAACACTCTGCGCACTCTGTGCCTATACCAGAGGCGGAGCGTGGGTCTCAGTACAGAAGGGGCGGAGCATTCTCGGACCCTTATGTTAGTAATTTTACCATTCAAACAATACCTCATCCTACCATCAAACAACACACTAACGCTCGCTTTTATTGAGCCAGGCAAACCTATATGCCTCAGAACGCAACACAAGTGAATAACTGAGATTCATACATTAGACTTAACATTCAATAACGAAATCTTTTATATTTTGAATATATTTTGAACTGTAGGCTGACTTCTGTTAACCTGAGAAAAAAAAGTGGCTGCCTAATAAGGTTTTCTTCAAGACAGAGTGGCAATAAATACACACAAACACACACAAATCAGATCCAAAGCCTGCCTATTATCTGGTTCATTAGGCTGAGGTTATTTCTTGGAGACAGCAGGACGTGGATATTCTCAAGCCAGCCATAACATCCTTCTCTCTGCAGCCTCCGTGGCTCTGCCGCCGCTCTGCCGTGAAACCTCTGGTGCGTGGACGGCAGACAGATGGAAGTTCACACAAGTGGCTGCCGGGAATGTCAAGTTGCAGCGATGTGGCTGTGCATCTCATCTGCAGCTCGGAGACGAGCTCATGCCTCCTAATTGGAAAATTCTTCAGGCCTCCTCTCGAGCTTTATGGTGATGGAGAGTCGCACGGCCACAGCATCGCCTGTAAATCAGCGTTTTCACCGTCACAGAGCTGTTATTTGTGTTGACCTGCACGTGCGAGGCCAGTCTCCTTTGAGTCGAGAACTCATGTATTTATTAAAGCAAATTTATGATCATGTCGAGCAGCTTGCTTCCAGGTCTCTCAGTTTTTGCGTTTGGTGCGATTAATTTTGTATTCAAGGGTTAGACGAGTGTGAATTGAGCCACTGGCCCGAAACAGAGGCTGTAACTAACAAAGTCTGGCCAGAAATAAAAGGTCCAAGGAGAAGAGGATATGTGCATTTTGTTCAGTTATGTGCGAATAAAACAGCCTGATATCTGTGCAGGATGAATACCTGTCGAAACAAGGTACCACGTTATTACCTGGGAGACATTAATGGAACAAAACAAAAAAACGGCCAGTCCACGTCAAAAGTACAGGACATCTTGCAGGTTTCAGAAATTGCTATATGAATAATTTCTTAGTAGCACCTGTCAGCAGGTTTTATGTGTTACCTATATAGATCTGACGTTGACATTAAGACTGAATTCAGTCAACATTAACTACACATTGAAAACAAACAATCTACAGCATGAGTTTGTTGTTATTTACATGACTTTGACTCCTTATATGAGAGGTGACAGTCCTGTTTTACAACAGTTTAAAATACATTTATTTGTAGTGTTTGCTCTTGATGTAGATTTAATCAATATGAAAGGGAGATACAGTTTGCCGCCTTATCAAAAAAGAAGCAATTGAAGCAAAAGTGAGGGACACAGTACCTCGATCAGACCTCCTCCTGTCCCCTGAAGATAACCACAAAGGAGCAATTTAAAAATAAAATATTAAAAAAATAATAGATTAAAACAGGAGCTAAGTCTCGAACTGCTTCCAAAACCAAAGAAAATTTGAGTATTAAGATTAGTTTAAAAACCGGACTGTGTCTGCTGTGCATTCTAATCAATAATGCATCTTTAAGCTCTGCGGAAGGTCTGATAAAGACTAATAACAAATAGATGGTTTGGTCTGTGAAAGTGTTTCATTTGTACACAAACAAGGACTTTCTGACATCTAATAAGCTGTCTGCGATTTCTCAGCTGATTCAAAAAAAACACCCTGCACACAATGATCTACCATAAACACAACAAACAGCTCTGTCATGGAAGCTGTAAAAGTCATGCTGCTGAAAATATGGCTTAACAGCTGTCTAGCATCCAGGTTCATAACATGATTTTATTCAAAGTTAATCAAACAATCATGCTATAAATGTTTTACAATACTTAGTATATTATGGCTGAACTGTTATGGCAACTGTTGCATTACACTGATCATAAACATGATATTATAAACTGAGTATGCTTCCAGTTATTTACAGTAAAGATAATGCTGCTTTGTGGGTCACTAAGTGACTAAAAAGTAATCGTTACTTCACAACAGCGACTATATTATTAATATTACCATCATTATCAGCTACTTTAATGCAACATGCTGTTTACATCCAGCAATGTGAATGTAATTATTAGTTCCACGTTCAGTCGCATTAACTCTGACATGGCCTGGTCACAGTGGGTGCAGAGTATGGAGGTCACAGTGCTGGGCACCTGGATAAATGTGAAATGCAGTGAAGGACTTATATACAGTACAGGCTGAGCACAGCCCCAAACATTTGAAGGATGAGTCTGGATCAGGACAGGTTTGACATGTGTTTCCAGCTCACCTCACTTCACCGAGGACACAAACAAGCTGCTTTTCTTCATTTGTGCTCGTTTATATTCACATCACCCGATGGATCCCAGTAACTCATCACCTGCTGGCTGCAAACAACCTGCATCGGTGTATCTGTGTGCACTCTTAATTAAATTAAAATATGTAGATCGCTTTTTTTCAGAAACCCCGCAGCAACAGAATACTAACAGACTTTAGTGTCCGTGTGCGTGTGTGTGTGTGCGCATGCGCGCGTGCGTGTTCAGATTTGTGCATGGGGTCCACGGGATGCGGCACGCGTTACTAGCCCTTCATGACAGTGTGCAGCAGTGGGAAGATGTGTCGCCATGGTGACAAGTCAGTGTCCTGTCAAGCATGTGGGAGAACAACTATTTTCTGACTCTCACCTGTTCCTGCTGCTGGAGGAAGGCGGTGATAATTGATCCTTTAATACTGTATCGATTTTCATCAAAACCCAAAATATAGACAAATGATGCATTAAATTCAGTGCATCTATGCATCCATCTTGGAGTCAATCCCAGGTAACTATGAGCGAAAGCCAGGTTACACACCACTGGGTTAAAGAAAAATAACATCAGTACCTATTTAAAGTCTCCAATTAACTCAATGTGATCTAACAAGCATAATTTAGACAGCTGTGATATGGAGAACAGCAATTTGCAGCAGATGACAGCAAGTCACAAATAATCCACAACCTTTCCTCAAACACTGACAAAAAGAGATGCAAAAAATAACTAAAATCATTCTTAATTTACTTAAGTTTAAATCCTATTCATTTTCAATGACAGTGGCAGGTTTTTCATTTTCAAAACAATAATTATGAAGTCTATTCTAACAAGAAAACTACTTCTAGCAAGACCCTGAACCTCTGAAATGAATATATAAGCAAACCAGCTCACTACACTGCAGCCCCCAGCCTTTAGATAGCAGATATATGATCTTTTTAGCCACTTAATAGTAAGATATCGGGTTTGAATAAATTACCGTATGGATTTAAGGAACGAGCGTCTTCCTCCCTGCATGAACCTCCCACTGGAGTCTTAGATAGAGTCTCGCCTGGAGCGTGAAGAACTGAACAGGCAACCATTAATCATTGATTAAAAACATTTACATCTCATTCCATTTAATTATGTCTTGTTCTTGAAACAGTGGGACTGCCAAGCGCGGGGTCTATCTCCACCGACTACCTGCAGGCGGGCGAGCGGAGCCGAGCCGAGCCGGGTGATCTGGGTCAAGTTCTTCTTCATCTGAGCAGGATTTCTGTTTAAATAATAATGATATTTAAATTGCAGGATCTGGGCTCAAGTGAGAATCAAAGACAGAAAGAAAACATGCTGGTTTGTTGAAAAATGAAACCCCTTCTCCTTTGTTTCTGCCGCTGTGATCTTGGCTAACGCGGGAAAGTGGAACTCATCGCGCCGGGCCGCTGATCCCTGTTCGTGCTTCACACGTGGCCAAGAACTGATTTCAGAGGGTTTGTGGTTTATGGAGCTCTGAACGGTTCAGGGCGAAATTACATTTCTGATCTGCTGCCATGTTATGAACCTTTCAAACCTCCCATGGAGAAACTGCATTCATTTTCTAAGCGCCGCGCTTCTGAAACACTCTCATGACTTTTTCTCAAACTGAGATTAGTACTAGTATTCTTTGTGCTTCATTCCCACGTCTCTCTTTAGTGTTTTATGTCATCCTTCTTCACGGCTTAAGATCTTATTGAATTTCTTTAGTTTACTTTTTCTAATTTGATTTTAGCTCGATTTGACTGGGAAAATTAGTTTGAGATGAAAAACCAAGTAATGGACCTTTGAATGCAGGAACACAGGATTTGAGCGCTGTAAATTGAGGCTACATGAAGATTATTGTAGAGACTACCTCTCTGTGTAAAGTCTGCAAGTTCTCCACGTACCATTTCATCCCAAGTGGTGATTCAAAAAATGTTCTCCTCTTTGTAATCATGAATGTCTGGTGGAATAACTAGCACTGAAAGTAGATCGACGAATGGAAGAAAATCAGACACTTCCTTTTCTAGAATTTACAGCAGACCTTTGAGCCACTGCTTTTACTTTGAAAGCCTTTGAGCGTGTGTGGGAGTGGGTGCATCCACCAGCATTTGGCTTCAGTCTGATGTTTTGGGGAATTCAAAGAGCTGCAAGAGAGTGTTGCGGCCATTTTTTGAGGCGATTTCTGGAGTTCCAAGAGAGAAAAAAATAAATCAAGGACAGGCAAATTTACAAGTATAGTTTATTGATGGTCATTATTTATTTCACCAGGTCTGCGAAGGTACAAGTCTGTGCAAACATGCTCAAAACACTACAAAGCCACTGCACTCGCTCCCACCGATGGCGCAGCACACCATGACATGTATGCATATACAGCATTCAAAGACAGAGAACCCTTCTCGGAAATATACTTAGAAAAATATAAAGTCCCAACTTCTCAACCGATGGACAGAAACATTTCACAACATAAACACACAGTGGCAGGTATGCTGGGACACCTTTATTTGCTGGAAGAGAGAGAACGAGTGGAGGTGGGGAAAAAAAGGAGCAAAAAAAAAAAAAATTCTGAGTTTCTGCTTTAAATGGCTGAAAATGTTTATTGGAAAACGAGCTGCAGTGGCGCAGTCGGCATGCGGAGATATGTCCAACCACGTGCGATGGTGGGGAAATGCAATGAAGAAAGTGAGCGAGGGTAATTGGGGATGTGTCCGCACATAATTGTGTGTTAGTGTGTGTGTGACGAGCCGCTTGCAGAGGGCGAAGGGTCACCTGACCCGTGGCTCGGTCGGCGTTCTGCTCAGAGTGTGTTTGGAGATCGGTTTCACTGCCGGCGGCACGAAATAAACAAGACGTCGGAGGAAGTTTGTGTAAGATAAATATTTCCGGACCCCTGGCCGCCGGAGGTTTGAGTGATTTCAGGAGTCAGAGGAGAGAGAAGGGCCTGCAGGGTATTTTAAGACGAGCTCATTAATGACTGACAGCAGCCTCACCTCCTCCGGAGATAAGCAGTTTACGTCGAGGTTCTGTGTGTATTGTTATCTACTCGTTTGACTCGTCTCTGTGTGACACCGGCTTACGGCTCTCCGGCTCAGCTTGAAGCGATCGCGTTTAATGGGAGACTTTAATAAACTTCTGCAGGGAGCCGAGTGTAAACAGCCGGCTTTTACACACGCTGAAGACGTGGCTTTAATTATTGTTTCAGTCTCATTATCTCGAGATCACAAAAAGTTAAGATTAACAACTCGTGTGGTTACCCGAGGATAATAACATTGTCCCAAAGCAGTTTAATCAATGAAACCTTTCATGTGAAAATGAAAAGATGAAGATGTTGTCAGTCTGAGAAACACGATAAGATGAACAAGATGTTACTTTGAGATAAAGGGGTCTGTTCGTGCTTTCTGTATGCAGACAGAGATGAAACTGCCGTGGCATCTCAGTGGATACATTTAGAAATATTTGCACACTAGCTATCTTTAAAATTGGAATCCAAACTCTTAAAACTCTATCATACTTTATTTTCCATTAAAAAAAGTGTCACCAGAAGGCAAGATGAATCGATTTGTATTCCCATCCAAAACAATCTTTCCACAAATCTATGAGAAAAGAATTTATTTGCGACTTTGTCACAGTGAGAATGCACTTTCTCGGGAGGGTTAAGGTTTGTTTATCTTAATGTAAGATGAAAATGTGCCTGAAACAAGAAACTGAAAGTCATTATGGTTCTCAAACGGGGGCGTCCAGTGAGGGCATGATATGTTCAGTTCAATTTTAACTTGCATTTTTTATGCTTTTCTGATGTTTCTTTTACAGTCGTCTCATCATCAACAGGACTTTTCTGTTCCTTTTCTCCTGTTTTGGTGAATAGACGGTCTTGTGTGTTTCCCTTGTGCTGACTTTGGCTGCCATTGTGATCATTTTGTCGTTTCGCTGAACTGTGCTTTGGGGTCTTCATCTGGAAAAACCAAATCAGAGATATATCAATGTGCCTGTAAATCTAACAAGAAATGAAATGAGCTATTTTCCTTTTGATAAGACACAATTCCTTCAAGGGAGGAAATCATGACGGGACGTGTTTGGAAACCACTCAACAAAATGTGTCTTTTAGATTAGGGAGCATTTTTAGATATCCATTCTTGAGCAGACTGAACTCATTCTCAAGTTAATGAAAGAGACTTTTCTGAATGATTGCGATGAATGGCCGTCGCAGGGTGGGACCCATCTGTCCGGCGGTAATTGTTTTTGTGCCCTCGTGACGCGTCCCACCAGAGGCAAGGGGAAGTTACTGTAGATGAATGGCCAAATGAGGAGGAGAGGAGACTCATTACCTCCTCATTAATGCCAGATGCTGATGCCGGCGGGGGTCAGATGGGCGATACAGGACATCAGCAGAGCAGATGCAAACCGAAGATTGGATCAAATGTCCATCCTAAACAGATTTGCCGTGTATGTTTGGGAATTGAGTGGAGCGAAACTCGCAGATGGGGACAGCGAGAAGGAGAGCAGCGCTACGGACGGTGAGGTTAAGCAAGGTAAAGATGGTCTGGGCTGCAGAGTTGGGAAAGAAATTATATCCTTTTCGTCAAATTTAAAGAAAGAAAATAATTTTTCCAGTTGGATCTGAAGAAACAGACCAACAGCAGTGAGCGGCCTTGTCTCTGGCGGACCTCCAGGCTGGGTCTCTAAAGCCCTTAATGGAGCCTTTAAAGCAGTGTGTCACTCTGATGGGGTTTCAAGAGGTAAACTAGCCGACAGTCCTGTAAATATTAGGAGAATCTTGTGTATGGATGTGTGTGTGTGTGTGGTTGCTGATCGTGTCCACCTGCTGCTGTCTTCCAGCTCAGTTTAAATGTGACTCCGCCTAGCAAAAATGACAGGAAATAAGAAAACAAAAAAGCACTGTCGCTCGTCAAGACTTCTCAGCAAAGTAAAAACAGCTCTCCTCGACGCGTCAGCAGACCGTGCCGATGAGTTGTAAACAAAGACGGAAGAATATGCACCTTTGCCCACCGTACACGTATACAAACAACATCTCAGTAAAGTTAAACAAGACATTAAGTAGAGAGATAAAGGGACACGGGGTCCCTAAACATGAGGATATACTGTAGGAGGACACAAAGAGGATCTATTAACAGTCAGCAGCTCCATGGTCCCAAAGCCGGGGCTTTAACAGCTAACCGCCCCCTTAAAGATCATCGCTCTCCTCAACCTTTCCTCTGCCCATCAAAACACTGTGAGGTGGACTCCTCCGTGCGACTCAGAGAAGGACGCTTCTCCATGCCGCAGGTTTTCACAGAAATCAAATTAAGTGATAATCGGCAACATTTTCATACAGGCATGTTCCCCTCTGCCCCAACAGCTCATTAAAACCCAGCCTTAAACAGATTGTCGCAGCAGACCTGTCAAGCTTCAGTGTGCAGCGAGACGAAGTGAATTCATTGTAGAAAAATTCAGAAGACATGTCCAACAATGGGAAGGTCGGAGAATAAAAGGACTTATAAACCAATGTCAATGCAATTTTTATTTGTCTGAATATATAATGAATTAAAACATTTGTACAAGTCTGTTTTTACTGCTTGAGGTACATTAAGTACTTTGGGTGTTATTACAGTTTTTATCGAGCTTCCTGAATATCTATAAATGTTTTGGGGCGTGGTTAAAGAGTTGGATGAGTTAGGATATGATCACATGGTTTTATAGTGGTTGGAACATTTACTTTGGTTATTCAATTCAGAGATTTATGTCCTTCACGTGGAGGTATAGATTTTGTACGGGTGCTCAGGTTTTTTCAAAATTGTTGTTGTTCCTAACTCTGATTTTTCCGACTTGATTTGATCTATTTCTGATATTTTTTTCAACCAGTTTTCACCCTTAAAGTGATTGATTCTTGGTTAATGAAAACAGCTGACAGATTTAGCTAAACTACATTAACATAATTGTTTTTCCATCTATCCTGCAGTAAATCCATTTCAAATTTTCAAAATTCGCACAAAGTGATTCTTGTTGTGAGTGTTTTCATTATTCCATGATTTTGTCCACGATCGTATTCACAGTGTGAAAAAATAGAGACGTAGTTATAGAAGACAGCCACTGACTACAACTAATAAACAGTAATTGTGACAACTGGTATTATGCTGATATTATTCTGCTGCCTTACAACCACACTTGATTATCACACAGATGTGCTTGTGAGACTGCACAACGCAGCTCTGGAAGTTTTGTGTGTGATTATAATTTATTTATTCCCTGTTGTTTCTTTTTTTTTCCTCTCCAAAAACATCTTTTTTTTTTATTCTGTGCAACTTCCTGATGCCACATTCTGAGACTTCGATGGTGAGAAATGTTTTCTGCACTATGTAAGAGAGCAGCTGTAAATACTGTGAAGGTTTTAATTTAAGCTTCAATTTTTTTTGCTTTTCATAACTTGAGATTTCAGTAAAACATATGGAATTTTTCCAGATATGTAACAATAAAAGAATGTTTCAAACTGCTGTTAAAACTATTCAAAAAGACTATAAATGTGGGATATAATGCTACCAGTTTTGGGACACAAATAAACCATAATTAGAATGTAAAACAATCAAAACAATAAAAAAAATCTTTATAATCTACATGTTAAAAGGAAGATCAAAAAAATCTAAATAAATTTAAGATGTAAAGATGCTCCTGTTTCAGGATTATTCTGTGCTTTGGGGGATTACAAAGCTTGACAGGCCTGCCGACAGAAACCTGACTCACCCCACCGATTCATCAAAACATCTGGGGTCACTACACACTGGACGGCTGTTCAAAAGAGATTTCATGCTACACAAAAAAAGTGTTTACTGGATAGTTAGCAGTGATAGCCTCTTTTGCTAAAGACACACACCAAAAGCACCACTTACATAAGCTAGAACTAACAGCGGAAGAGTCAAATGATGTCTGGCTACATCGTCTGGAGTCCAGCTGATCTCTGGGAGGTGCAGCCAAGAAGCTCAGCGCCGAACCACGACCGAAATGAAGAACTGCGTTGCTCAGATTACCACATTAATCCGAACCATCTCTGTGAAACCAAACTCCCCTCCATTCTGCGTCCATCTTTCACACAAACACACAAAGTTTCGCATCTCATTAAGTCCACTGGAAACTCCTTCCATCCCGTGCTCCTCTTCCCCGTCCTTCACACCGCCGAGCTGGAGACCTGGAGCCAGCCCACCTCTGTGTAGGCCCCCGTCACGTGCCAGTACAACGCCCCCATCAGTTTGGTCCACACCATCTGCACCTCCGCCGGGAAGAATTCTGGGAAATCTTCGGACAACACCTCCAGCATCACGCCGCTCAGGATCTGAGGAGGAAGGAGGGAGAGAAAGAAACTTTATTATAGAAATTGTTACAGCCTCCATTAAGATTTATGTCGACGCAAATACTGAAATACTGAAGACTGCTCAAAAAGATAGCAACAATACGTTGCACTACAAAATTAAAGACAGCAGTACAGAGTAAAAAATACATTAAGATGGACTTTTTGCAAAATAAAGAAGTTGTATTATACTGTCTGCGTGATGTATTCTTGGTTTTTTTAGGAAGTCAGTTGCTCAATTTCAACAGTCACAGTCTGATCAATCCATCATCCATGAAAATTTAAGGAAAGAAGTCTTGAAATCTAACTTTCTCAGTAGTGGGAGAATGTAAGGCGGCAGAGTGTGTGTATGTATGCCTGCATGTGTGTGTGTGTGTGTCAATGAGATCATGGTCTTGTCATTGGTATACAGTCAGGACATGGACAATTAGTCAACTAAACATTTAACACCTCCTCGCTAGAAATACCATTTCTTTTAAACCAATTAACCAACCGGTAACTGTCAGGGTAGTGAGAGAGCTGCTGCGCTGTAGCAGACGACAGCTTTAACAAGCAGAGCACATCGAGAACATGAAAAGAATCAGCAGGAAGGCTACGTGGTACAGTGGTTTGCACTCTTGTCCCCGATTCCAGTTCAGGTTGCATGTTGGCTGTGAACGTGTTGTTTCTCTATTTTTTTTTTTTCTCACAGAACCTGTAGCAGAGCCAGAGTGGGGGCAAGGGGGCGGTCGCCCCAGGGCCCACAAGGTCATAGGGCCCCGTTTCATGATGTGTTCACATTTAATCGGAAATAAATTATTATAATAAAATGGGCAGTGTGCGCAAGAAGGTATACGCATATGATTGTGGGCTCCAATTTGCCAATTCTTACATTACGACTGTCAATGAATGCATCAGAGCTGTTGGCTGATTGGCTGTGCCGCATGAACAAGTTTTTTCTTTGCACTTGATCTGAACTCTTTTGGGGGAAGTTAAACAGCAAAAATGGAGAAGACAAAACACCAATGTGGCGCATTCAAGAGAAAAGCAAAAGAGAGAAAAGAGAAGTTGGTTGCTTCTTGTCATCAACTAACGTCTTACTTTTCATCAACACCGCACCATGGCCGCGAGAAGACGAGGCTATGTTAGCCGCTAGCGGTAGGACAAAGCGGTCGGCAGGTTTGCCGAGGGCAAAACTTTAAAAGACGACCACAGCATGTACAAAGTTCTGAACGTTGTTTTCCAAGTTACCTGGATTGTCTTGTTCAAGGCTTATGGAGGAATCAACTGAACTGCGGGCACCAGCACAGAGAGAGCTATTGGTGAGTCAGTGAAACCTTCAGAAATATTATCTTTATCAGAATTCTGTGGTCTTAAACACCTGCCTATTTGAATGTGCCTTGTGTTGTTCTCAACAATAAGAGACCGCCGAATCTATTATTTTTTTTCCTAATATACGTGAATTCCAAAACATATAGATAGCTGTGTCTATATCTATCTGAATAGATTGTGTAATTTCAGACCAGCTGTGTTCATTTTATATTTAAGCTGTATCAAAGATGGTACAGATTTAGCCAGTGAGTGTTTTTCTGAGTTTTCAGCACCATGGACAGCGGACGCTCTGAGATTGACAGCTGTCAGGCTGCATTTGTATGTGTGTGTGTGTGTGTGTGTGTGTGTGTGTGTGTGTGTGTGTGTGTGTGTGTGTGTGTGGGTGTGCGCGCATATGTGTATTTGTTCTTCAGAACAAGTTTGTGAACTGGTTTGTGACTTTATTCTGCTTTCTGTGGCATATAGGTTTGCTTGGCTCAATAAAAGTGAGCATTAGTGTGTTGTTTGATGGTAGCATGAGGTATTGTTTGAATGGTAAAGTTACTATCATAAGGGCCCGTCGAGAATGCTCTGCCTCCTCTGTACCGAGACCCACGCTCCGCCTCTGCACAGAACTAATTAGTTGGATTTAAATTGGTGAGTTGAAAAGTGACTGTAGGTGTGAGGAGTGTATGGCCATCTGTGCCACTGAGTCTGTCCTGTGGAGATGTACTTTGTGTCAGCCAACAGTTAGCTGAGATCATGCGGTTGAAGCAGTGAAGAAGTTAGACGGAAGGATCTCTGCTGCAGCTTGATTAGAGAGAAACACAGCACCAGGCGTCTCACTGATTTTACAGCACAGCAGTTTTTGCACTACAATAGACTCTTCGTGTTGAAAGTTTTGTCAAAGGACAATGTTTAGATTTTAGAAGAGCTATGATCAGTTTTTAGAATGTATAATTCTCAGCAGGAACAGGAACAGCCACACTTGAAAGCTAAACATTAATGATTAAGCTGTTATTTAAATTGAGAAGAGGGTTAAAGATACTTTAAGAAGTCAACTTAACAAAATAAAATGTTGAAATAACTAATCCAACCAGGGATGTGTGGTCAGGAGAAGCTAAACATACACAACTATTAATGGTGAAATATAATGAATATGTATTATACATGTGCTAAATATATATAGATATGCTAAATATTTCTCTGTAATTGCAATCATTTTTCTATGAAACTCTCATTGTTTGCCATCAATGTGATTTTTGTTAACATTTTCATTCCACATTTTTACAATTCATGGAAAAACTTGTGTGTTTCATGTGTGTCTATAGAATATTCAGTCATGCTAATCTGAAATAAAACAAGCCATTGTTCATTTTGAGTCTGTTCAGAGCTGTATAAATCTTTTTTTGGTTATTTTTGTACATTAGTGTGTAGACAATTCTAATAAGAAATATGAAATGCAATCAGTAGTGAGTGTAAGAGCTTTTAATCAATTTGCATTCAGTGAGAATTGAGAAATATTTCAAAGTTCCTGAGAAGGGCAGAAAATCCTGCAGCACCAAACCTGCGGCCTTCAGCTGAAACCCAAATTAACAAAGGCAGAGGCTCTTTGTTTCTATTGAGATAGTAGCAGGGCAGTAATGCAGAGGAAAAGTATTCAGAGGACAAAGTGAGAGCACAGCGACTGAAGGGGGGGAAGGAATTTATTCCAGTGTTTCAGAAAAGTGGGCGAGACAGGTGAGAATTGAAAATGATAAGTGCAGCACATGAAAGCGGTGGGTGGACAGGCCATATAAAAAGAATGGAAATGACAAAGCAGACAGAAGAGAAAGAACAACAGAGGTGAGGAGAGACAAAGTGGTGGATACGGAATGAGAGAGAAAGTTTGGTTTAAACATGGCAAACAGGCAGGGAGTGAAAGTTACTGCAGTGAAACAATAATCCTTCCTAGCAGAGGCGTGGGGCAATGAAATGGACTAAATGAAAACCGTTTCTAAAAGAATTTAAGCCCAAACTCTACTTATAAGTTCCTTCAGAAGATGACATGTATTTTAGGGGCCAAATACAACCCTGCTTTTGCTATTAATACAATATTACTACTACTATTACTACTACTACTACTACTACTACTACTACTAGTACTGCCAATAACAATTATTTTGGATGAGGAAAATTTCTTTTTTTCAACAATGTATTTTACTTTAAAATGTACAGAGATTAGTTAAGACACAGAACCATTACATCTATTTATTTTTTAATAAACATCCCTCATACAAAAATCACAATAGCAACAAATAGAGACTTTGAGTGAAAATTAGATAGAAACACTTGACCAGCCCATCGTCTGACAAGCCGAGGACGATTGCTTGAGTTTATATGGTTCTCCTGAAGAAAAGCAATGTCTGCATTAAGCTGTTTTTGGTGCGAAATAACCTTTTCCACTTTAAGTGGGTGATTCATGAATTTTACATTCCAAATACATGCCGTAATCTCTGGTCACCTCCGATCATATTGGCCACAGTGCATGCACAAGGGAATATGCATCACACACAAAACCCAAGGACCATAAAGGACAGTAAAAAACATATTCAAACAAAAAAGTTAAACGAAATCTTTTCAGTTTGTAGAATGGCCCAGGTAGAGTCCACCTCCCCTCGCCGACATGGACAAGGTGATTACAACATACAACAGTTGTAAGTATGAAAGAAAATTATGAGTCGCTGACAGGGACATTATAATTCAGAATTACCATTCACACACACATATGAAACTAAACATCCCTGCCGGGCCCTCATAGAAAATACTGAATATCTAACCTCAGCAGAAGTTGGTGTTACAACTCTTAATGAACATAAAAATACTGTATAAATAATTATGGAGATGCAAATCAGGATACTCTCTTGGACTGAGACTTGTAGTTGAACAGAAACGTTTATCTACCCATCGAAATATGAAATTAAGTTCTCTTGTAGAAAACAACAAGAAGGAAAAAAGTGATACATGCGTTGAAATAAATGATCTTTCAGAATCTAAATGCACTCTGCATCTCAGTGCAAGCGAGGTATATATACCGCGAAGTCAGAACAGGTACTAATTTATATCTAGGGCTCTGTCCAGCCTCCACATCTGGAATAATGTCCATCTTCATGTACGCCCTCGTCTTGGTTGGATCCGTGAACGCCGCGGTTTCCCCTCTGAAGGTGACTCTGAGCTGGAAACATTATTCCATATCGGACTTCCTGTCACCTTGGCTACAGCCGGGGTGTAGGCAAGGAAAATGATGATCAGTTCTCCTTCAAAACATAGCAAAAAGGGGCTGGGTGCGCGGCTCAGGGCCTCAGTGCACTCTGGTAACAACGTTTGTACCTCCTTATTCTTCCATGTCCTCACACTTGTCTCAAAGTTTCGCCATTTCCGTCTCCATCACACACTGTCTTCACTGTTTTTTGGAGAGTATCAACCTCCTCCGACCATGTTGAGAATCCATCCTCATCCTCTCTGATGCCGACTTCCATTTGGTCGATTTTGGATTTCAGTGCCGCGGTGTTGCTGATTATCTCTGTCCTCACTCTTTTTAGCTCACTCTTGAGGAAATCGAAATCCTCAGTGAGGGCATTTTCAGCTTGGATTTTATTACCGCTGAAATGTTCGCTTTGAGTGAGAGAAGGATTTCTGACTTCAAGCTCTCCTCGTCCATCACACTGGTTTCAGCTCGAGGTGGCATCTTCTCACCTGGGCTCTTGGAAATATCCTGCTCCGGAGAGGTGTTGGGCCTCATGCTCTCCTGTCCAGTATATTTATATTTCCACAAATTCATTTCCATTCATCCATTTGCACTGATCCAGCCTTCTTTGGAGTTACAGTAAAGTAACAAAGTTGCACAGAGAAATGTTTGAAAAATATTGCTTTTAGTAGAGGTTTGAGGAGCGCTTAAGCTAAACACGGCCTACTCCATCGCAGTCAAGTCGCACCCCAGGATGAGCGTAGTTTCTGACCACGCTGTATAAAGTCGTCCAGTGGGAGAAACTCTGGCCAATGAGCAAGGTGAGATGAAGAGTCAAACCACTACAGTTTGGATTAGAAGGGAATAAGAATTTCAAATATTGAAATCCTCTGGATTACACGTTTTCACCAACCTGCCCTCACAGTGTGCGTCTGAGACAGCAGCTTCCTCTGAACAACATGGTGATGTTTAACTTGATGAGTGAATTCACTGACACACAAAGTAGCTCTGTTTCCCAAAAGTTCTATTTTTTATAAATTTAAGTGACTTATAAATTAACTTTCCTAATTTCAAAAGAAGCCACTCATATTAGTAATGATCACTAATTTCATTGTAAGCTTGTGGTGTGATCTTTTGGTCCAGAGCAAAGCAGAATAGACAAGATAGTGTTTTTCTTGCATTAACACTGGTATTTTTACCATCAGACCAGAACATGTAAACAGATGGCTGATCAGACAGTCGAACACAGTGCGGCAGTTTTTATTTGCTTCACATGACCAATGAGATCACTATTTATTTTTTTTATGTGAAATCTCAACAATGACAAAAATCACTCTGGCAAATCTTTTTGCAACAATGACGTACATGTGTTGTTTCATGCCTTCAATGAGCGCGTCAGTCATGATAACAGTAATGAAATATGTTATAATAAGCTAAAAGCTTCATTGCGATGGCTAAGAATTCAGGAAATACTCAGGGAGACAAATCTGCTCATTTCACAAGTGATCAATTCAATCCTGAGACGTATCTTAAAGGCTGCAAATTTGTTCTCTTCACAGCTGCATTTCAATGCAAACAGTCAAAAGACTTGAAGAGGGAAGCTGTATATTTCCCACTTCCATCAGATGAGGAGGGAAGTACATTGGATTTCACACTGGAAGTTATGTAACCTCATGGTCTATATTAAACAGCGGGTCCTTTTCTGCCTCCACATGTAATCAGCAATGTTGGCTCTGCTTCACCTTAAGATGATTTCAGCATCCATTCTCTTTACAAATAAACTGCTTATGACGTGTATGTTTTGTAAAAAAGTAATTATAGTTAAACTCTGTCATGGTTGTGTGTGTTTTTTTTTTATCAATATAATCAATGCAGCCCTGTTATGACTGCTCATGCGCGCCTGTCTTGTCCACTCTCTGCATGTGTGAGTGTTCTGCGGTGTGTTGTCAGATGGTGTCACCTAATTGTAAAGTTTTATCCCAGTTTTGCCTCGACTGATTTTTTTCATTTACGGTCATGGTTTCGAGTCATTGGGATCGAATCTGGCTCTCCTTCTGTGCACCACAGAGCTCAGCCTCTGTCAATAAACTGCTAATAAACTGTGTTACTTGCAACAAACTGAGTGATTGTGTCCCTGAACAGCTGGGAGAATATCTAACAGGGAGTGTAGTTTCTATGGAATATGCATTACTCTGTCTTTACAACACTTTTACAGTATTTACAGCGTTGCAGGTAATTGCTTCATTAAAGATAAAATGAACAGACAAGAGCAATTCAGGGCTGATTCCTCTGGTCTGAGAGAGAGTTCAATTTCCTTTCTGATATTAGGCGAGTAATGAGAAAATCTCTTGACTGTCTTTTGAGGAGTCAAAGCCTACTTTAATGCAAAAGAAAAAAAAAAAACCTTGATTAAACAGCTGCTTATTCACATTACAGAGTGCTTGACAGCAATAATTCAGGACACCGTCTGTGTCGTCGTCCAAAACCACACGACTCCCTGCAGTGAATCTCCACACTGACCTTGAAGTACATGGGCTCCACTTTGTGCTTGATGGCATGGGCCTTTCCCACCAGGGCCAGCACCGACGACACCTTCTCCGGGTCGTGGAGGTTCTCCACCACAGTGTTGAGGGCGTTCATCACCCTGCGGGCGTGGTGCCGAAGCTGGCTGCTCCGCTCCATCTCCTCAGGATCATCCATGTCCTGAAACTGACTGAAATACTGTTTGGCTGATGGGAAGTTGACGAAGAACCTAAAGAAAGGGAGAGAAAAAGGAAACACGGGTTCAGAAAATGCTGTATTTTTGTCCTAACATTTAAAATTGTGTAGTTTTATAATAGTGAAAAGCTGACTATTGAGCAACAATGAAAGATAATGAGGTTGATATTGATTCTTAGACATCTTAGACAGACTTGGACAATCCACTTCTCGAGAAAAGCTCAAACCAGAGCAGTTTTTATCAAACCGGCATCGAAAGCAGAGTCATTTCATCAGTCGGCCATGTTGGCAGAAATCCTCGCATCAGGCCCACAGTAATAATTCATTTTTAATATTGGCTGATGATATTGTGCGTCCTTTCTCTGAGGCGCTTTGGTCTGGACAAACATTGACTTTAATGATCCCATGAATTTTAATTCAGCGCCGCCACCAGCGTCGCCATTTCAGCTCAAGGTATTGATGTGAAAGCTGCGCTTCCCCCGGTGACATTCCGCGTCCCCTCAGGACGCATCTCTGATAACGTCAGTGACCCCCCGACTGTCTGCCCGGCGCAAACAATATTTAATATTCACGGTTTCTTAACACAAAAGACTTTCCCTTTAGCGTCAGCTGTTTGTGTTTCATGCTAATTTGCATAAGTTAACGAGCTGAGGCAGTCCTCATGGTAAACACATCCCCACCTCTTCCGTTACTTTCTGTCCACCCCACATTTTGTCCTGTGTGACACCAGGAAAAATGTGCTTCATTTCATGCTTCTGCTGAACAACAGCCCGAGGCTGGAGACATCACGATGTCAGGTTGTTTGTATCTTTCTCCTTCTTGTTAAGACGGTATCTCCGGTTTGCCTTCAAGGAATTTGTTTAAATCCAGAAACACATGTCAACTCTCTGAGATTACTAAATTAGATTGTGGCGGTCAAAGATCAAAAGTCACCTTGAACTCACTTGTGGCTCGTTTTTGACTTGAGGGAGAGTTTTTATCACGATTGTTTCAATCATGTTCAGACTGAAGTGGGCAAGTTTTAAGAGGTCAAAGGTCAAATATTACAAATCTCACAAAAAAAATTAAATCTTGATCCTTTCAGAAATGCACTGCAGAGTATGTATGTGTTCACCTTCCCATTTCCATGCCTTGCTCAGGTACCCACTGTCAGCAGAGGGATTCAAACCAGCAAATTTCTGGCAACAATCTTATTTCCTGAACCAAGAGACCTCTAAAGAATCAGATTGTTGAAAAAGCTACATCCATGCTACTGCACTACAGTCCCTGATGTGTACTTAATTACAAATAATAATTAATGTTAGTATTTAATTCTCAAAGTGTCCAAAAATTATAATATGGCAATTTGTGTTGAAGAAAATTATGCATTCCTTTAGAAAAAGCAGCAAGGTGTATAAAATATACTCAAATATGACTAAAAATGAAAGCAAAAAACAAAACAGTTCCAATGCACAATAAAATAAATCATGAAATCTGAGGCCTTACTGACATTCAGCATCATTTGCAGACATGGATGGCATTTACCTATTGCTACATTGCATGTAATTTTTTTTTATTCCGAACAGAGAGTGACATTCCTCTTCCTCCTTCAAACCAGAATAGCAGAGTTTGATGCAACACAGAGGAAAAGTATTTTCTGTATGGCTTATTTTTTTCCCTGTTGTTATCTGCAATAATAATTAGTGTAATGGAGGTGGTGAATGAGAAATGCAGGCAAGTGTCCAGCTATTGTGAGTCTCTATTCATGTCTGCTGCATTTAAACAGTCTGACAGTGTTTATGAAGGTGCATTCAGGCGCAGCTCAACTGAGAACCAATATGTCCGAAATAAAATGTTTCTCTGCATCGAATCTCTCATTTAAGCTATTGTGCTCACACAAATCAATACAATTGAGGTAATAGTTTTTTACTATTTAACTTTTTCTTTCTACTTCCCACTACTTACTATTTGAAAATTCAAACACATTCAAGGTGGGTTTGACTGAACACAACACTGCGTTGATGGTATGTATAATGGATGCTCACATGTCACAGCAGAAACGCTGGAGAGGCTGGATGTGCACACATCACACAACTTTTTTCCAACGCCACAAAGCTAAACATATAACACTGGGAAAGAAAAGCTTGTTTTAGATGACTCATGCATGCAGAACACACATTAGAAGTCATGTAAGCTACCTGCAGCAGCCAAAATGTCATGTTTTGTTGTTTGGTAACAGTTTATCACTGCCTTCTCCATCATGATCGTATTGATACTTTATGGCAGAATGCCACGTTCCATTCTATTAATTCGTTAGATTCTGTTCATTAAGAGTTCTGAGATTCATATCTGGATGTAAACATAATTGCACTTTGTATTCACAGATCAATTCTCCATCAGTATAAGTCAGACAGTCATTTACATTTCTAGGCCTTCATCGCGCTTCAACTCGTCAATTTGTACAGAATAAGGACAAAAAACAGTTGCTTTGTTCTGCACCATCGACATTTCATCTACTGAAGCTGTTGTCTTTGTTTTCTTTACCATTGTGTGAAACATGACACTGAAGCACTTTCTGATAAGTCTTCTGACTATAACTTTACATAACCTTATGTGAGTTTGTTTTATGTGTGTCAAAACATCTCTCTTGTAATGGAGAAAAAAAGATGGGCTTGTAATGTGTTTCACTGGAATCACTTGTATAAAATATAGAATTTTACGACACAACTGCAACATGTTCACAATACCTGAAATAGTCATCAAACAAAAGTTTCCCCCTAATTTAACATTTTAAAATAGAATATTTGGATTAAAAAAAACAAAATTGTTATTGATCAGTCTTCCACAATTAGAACCTTTATGATTTTCAAGTTTGAAAACTACAAGCTCTTCATGAAAGACGCTGAGAACAAACAAATAATTTTGTTTCCATCTGGATATTTTTAGTCAATTCAGAAAGATATAAAATAGTATGGATGACATTTTTTTATTCTTAAAGTAAAGCATTTAAAATGTAAATGTGGCAGATCAGTGATTTTAATGCTGGAAATGTAAATGTAATGATTCATTTATCTTCTATAAAAATAGTTTCAATACTCAGATATCAAATGAAATCTAACATAATGTAGACATCCCAGATTCTGTTGAGAGGCAGGTTCTTCTTGAGGGATGAGATTCTTTGTTAAATAATGATGTAAAAAAAGTGTATTAATCTAATTCTTATTAAAATTTTACTGTGATATTGTAATTTACTGTCACTGCAACAACAACAGACTAAAGTTAAGGAACAGACTTTAGTCCAAAATTATCAGTCAAACACTTACATGTTATATATGACTTAACAGACACTTAAGCCTAGTTTCATTTTATCAACATCACAAAATATAAGCAATGGATTAATTTGTTTTTTGAAACAATTTTTCTTTTGAAGTCCCTGATCAATCCTGTCTCATTTTACTTTCATATCTTGTCACCTAATCCAGCGTCTGCTGGCCTGCAAATAAAATGTTAGATTTCTTCTCCGAGACGAGTCTTTCACTCGGCCCGAGACAAGTCAGAGAAATAAATACAAATGAGCAGAGGGAAATGCTCCTGCTGTGTGTAATTTTCGGGTCAGCCTTTTCCATTTCCGGAGGACTTTCACAAAGAATGTAAGAAGAAAAAGACAATTTAAAATCCTGACAGAAGAAAAGGCAGCAGGAGTAAAGGGGCGTCGGAATAATAATCATAAAAAAAAAAGATGCCTCCAGGTTTTATAGCTGTAACTATTTTGAATTGTTGCAGGCAATAAAACCAACAAGATGGCAGCTTTGACATCTGTTAGGGCAAAATGGGATGAATCCCATCAGAAGCTGGCAATAAAAGCCGGCGAAGATCTGTCATAATGAGACGCACACAAGCAGCACAGCATCTAAACCGAACCAACGATCGCCCTGAGGCTGCAAAGTTTCCTGCCTCGTACCATTTACTGCCGAAATGTCATCCAAAGAAGACGCTATCCTGGAATCTTCAAATGCTGTGCATGCTGTAATTTGAATCATCAATCTGTTCCTTGGTTTTGACTGAGATGCACTTTACCGACTCACGCCTGCTTTTTTTCCCAGTCTATAAAGTGTGTAATTCACCTCTGAGCCATCAGCGTGACAGGAAGTTCCCGACAGAAACCTTCAGAGTGCAGGAGCGCTGATGAGACCCCGCAGTTAGGACTGATCAGACTCTTTTAGTGTAATTGGATGCAGGTGTGCAGAAAAGTGGTGTTTAATTTTCTGAGCGTATCTAATTCCGCGTGTGCGAGTGCACCAAACTGAAAGACGGCAAGAGAAAGCAAAACATCAGGGAGACTGAAAAGATGTGCAGCATGTTCAAAGCTGTGAGAATCCCCTGCCAGATCTGCAGATGTTGGTACTGACATTTACCAAACATTATAAAGAATAATTGTTTCTCTCTTGAGGTAATCAAATTGAACTTTATTCGATGAGAGCGTAATTTTACTGTTTAACGCTATTTTTAAAATGTGCTATCCCCCCCCAACCCTTTTTTTTTTTTAAACTGCATGTTGGTTCAAGACCACAGCCATGATGTTTTATTAAGGTCTTTGGGCTATAAACATTATGAATGGAATCCCAAAACAACAAATTGACGATTAAAACTGAAAAAAAGAATACTGTGCAGCACTTGATTTAAAGCCATCATCATAAGCCATCAACATCTTCCAGTCCTTTAGGTGGCGCTGTAACTCTGGCACAGAAGTAGACCAAAAATGGAGAGGAAGACACGGAGCGTGCACATTCAGTTTGCAAACAAACACAACAAAGGAAGATATCACCTTACGAAACCAATTAGCATCCCACAACAGGGGTGGGAGTAAAACAAGTATTTCTTCTTCCCACTCCTTTTCAGGTATCATTCAGGAAGTTTTGTTTATAAATGTGTCAATTTTGTGTTAAATTGTATTGATATGGCCTGAAATAAAATAAATAAGAAAATAAGGAAATAAGAAATAAACTTATCCAGGACGATCAGACAAGCGTTAATATCGAGCTCTACAAATGAAGATTGCACGATTTTAAGGTTCAACTCCATGATTTTCAGCTAAAAGTGCTATTTATAGCCAAACACAAGATATCTAAATTTGAACTGCTCAGATATCAGCAGTTTAGCGTCAACTTTTCAGGATTCTGATGGGTGAACATGGCGTTCTGCTTCCTGTTACACTGCCGCCTGAAGGTTTGGCATGCTCAAGAAGCTCTGAACAAGGGTTTGTGGAAATGAATGAAAAAAAAAAACTGGGGTAAATGATGTTATTTTTGAAAATGTAGAGGGGGAAATATCAGTTTTGGTTAAAACCTGGCTATGTTTAACTGTGGCCTTAGAGTAAAGTCCACGGACAATACCCGCGGCAAGCCAGCTGTAGAAATGCCTCTCATCTCAATAACGGCAGCGTCTCAGGCTGAGCAACTGAAGGCTGAGCAATCATAAACAATGCAAGAGGTTATCACGTAATCATGTAAATCACATGGTACATTAAGCTATTAGCATAAACTGCTATCCAGCAATTTATGAGACACGCTCAGTATTCCATATTCATGAAGACACTGGAGCTAAACGCACGTTATTTTCCAACTCGACCAGATGTCATCCTTGGCATGTCATAACAGTGAATCAGCTTGATACATCCAGTTTACATCCAGTTTTTCACACACTGAACCCTTTAGTACGACCCTCTGAATCTCTAACCTCTGGGTGTCAAATAACCTTATTGCTATTTATTACTACCACCAACTATTTTGTATTTTCTTGTCCCTGTCGCAACATTTAGTTGCTGTTGTGAAGTGTTTCTGCCATCAAGATTATTGATAAAGTATTTTACTTTTTACTTTAAAAGATTTGCAAACATCTGAACATTTTTTTCCTTTTCAAGATGATCAAAACTTGTTTTAATCATTACATGAATTAAGTGGGCTTGAAATATATTGGCACTTTACTCATGTTGGTTGTTTAAATTCATATTTATTCTTTATGTCTGGCATTGTTAACCCTTTTTAAACTGATGAAGATCATTAAAAATATTCAGCTAATTTGCAGACTGTCGATAAAGCAGCACATTTTCACAGACTGTATAACCTTGGTCTGCCTGTTCAGCCATTTTTTGTCCCTCACTATGTGGCAAAATCAATATTACTACACTTTTTCCAGACTGCTCGTCAGTACAGAGGGTTGCAGCACAGTAACTCACTCCTGGATGCTTGTGACCCATAAAACATGGAAGAAGAAATCACTAGTCATGCACACACTTTTATTCGTGCTGTGTCATACAGCAGTAGAGAGATAAACACTGCTTGAAACAAAAGCACCACACACTTAAAAGTTCAGTAATACTCTGCTTACCTTCCAGCATGAACAACATGCAATATTTTTCAAATGATTGGATGATTCATAGTTAACCTGTATGTATGTACAGCGTTCCTGCTCCATTTGTCGTCCCCCTCAGTTTGTAGACTAGAAATAACGAATAAAGTTGTCCGAAACCTCAGACCGGTAATCTTGTGTTACATTTAATATTGACAACATGCTGCATGAAGGAAGCAGCTTATCTCCCTTCAAAAGCACCTGAACATGTAATGAGGATAATAAAGTGGCTTTCCTGCACTCTAACTAATCCGAAGTAAACAAAATACTTCATATGATAAAAGAGTCACTGCATTTCTCTTTTGACGTGAAGTAATGACATTTTTGGAGGCAGATAATTACCATAAAATTATTGGCTCCAAATTGCATTCTTTTGAACTGAAGTCTTTTACTTCTTTTATCAAAAAAACAAAAAAAACAAAAAAAAAACCCCACAAATATCCTTTCAATACCACAATCCAGCAGTAATTGAAAGTTCATGTACAGTGTAACTCTGATAGAAACACTTTTTTTTTTTTTTTAAATCATTTAACTAAAACGGTTTGAGACATTTAGTGGCCATGGTTGTTTTGACCTTTTGTCAATGACAGAATAAATTACTAACCATCCACAACATTATGATCACTTGCCTAATATCATGTATAGGTTCCTGTTTAACTCTCCTTTCACAATAAATTAATGCCACCTTTCTATCAAAACCTAAAAGCATCACGAGGGCCGGCCTTTGTTGCACTCCCGCATTAATGAACCCATAAATTATAACGCTGTCTTCCTTGGACCACCACGAATAGCTGCTGATTACTAAAAGAGCTGCAGGTTTGTAGATGCTCTGACTCAGTCACACTTGCTTAAGTCCTCAGGCTTGACTCATTTTCTGCTTCAACACATTAACTTTCCCATGATCGCCGTGTAATCCCACTTCCAAAAAAAAAAAAAAAAAACCCAAGGTACAACTGCATGTTAGCAGACCAACGTGCTTCTGATACTAAATGCAATGGAAATAGCCTTGGTAATAAATAAGATTGTATGACCTTATACCAGTTTCACATAAAAAGCTGAGACAGTTCTGTAAATATCATGAATTTCTATTCTGAATTTGATGACTTTAGTAGAAAAAAATTCAAGTGACAAAACCGAACGTCGTTTCCTTTGCTTGTGACAGAAAAGCAGCGTAGCTCTCTGCTTCATTCTGTCGTGCCAAGCTTCACCTGAAATGTATTATTTTAAACTGTTTCTGTAAGTTTAAGACCTGTTACGAGGAATAACACAACACTCATCCCTGATGTTTCTGGGCTGTGTGTGAGCCGTGCGTGGTTCGCATAACCAGAGCTATTTTAGGTGCAGGTGTAGTAAATTCCATTGTTAAACCACCCTGGTGGATGAGAGCGCAGAGATAAACACAGAAAGTGTAAATTGTCTTGTGGGTGTCTTGTTACCAAGACTTGTTTTGATTCAGGGTTTGACAGTTTTCATCACACAGAGAGAGAGAGAGAGAGAGAGAGAGAGAGAGAGAGAGAGAGAGAGAGAGAGAGAGAGAGAGAGAGAGAGAGTTTCCAGTTTAGCAGGAGGGGAGTGTGGTTAAATCTGATGGATTAAGTGTTGCTGGTTTTTCACTGACAATGCAAAGTCAGGTTGTTTATACAGAGCTACAGAAATACACAAACACTGACTAAAACAGATGGATTTACATGTAGAGACGCGCAACACACACACTCCTGCTCTGACCCACTTTAAGTGTCGCCCATGCCGGAGCGAACCAGAGCTGCCCCTCTGCTCGTTTCCCTGTCAGAGTCTGGCCCTGGGCCGCCCTGCTACTCCACATCCACATCCCAGATCCTGTGTCATGCTAGACGCACAAGACCCAGCCTGCCTGGAGGGCTGATAACTTGGCTCTGCCAGCTGTCACAATACGTACGCACTCCTTCCCTCAGCGTCAGGAGGAATTCAGACTGTCTCCAAGCTCTTGTTCTGCTTACACAAACATGAAAGTTAAACTGCAGCGCTTAAAGAAATGCAGGCTTCTGCTCTGATAGTTCCTCCTTTGGCAAAGAAAGGCTTGCCCTCTTTGTGCTCGTCCTCTTGTACCAAACCGATAAAGGTTTAATCCCCTGTAGCCAAGTCATGGTTTGCAATATGTAAAATTAAAAATATATGGCTGGAAATGACTGCGAGGCGCACATCACAGGGCTCTGGGAAACTTTCTTTTGTTCTTGTGTTCCAGTGTAGAAACGCCGGCGCCTGTGAAGGACATGCGGACCCTTAATGAGCACCGGCATGGTGACTATTGTGCCGCTATAATTTAAGACACATCGGCAAATCCTTGAACCAAATTACATCTCATTTAAAGGGACAAAAGCTTCACAATTTAAAATGTGTAAACAATTTAAAGATGCCACAGCAACAATGGCAATTGTCTGCAAAACGTTTTTACTTTGTAATTAGGCATCGGCGCACAGTGAAATGGTAGTTCCTTATCTTTCCGCTGCATGTGTCTCATTCAGATTCATAATAGGCACGTGCAAACAAAAATACCTTCAGTTTTTGTCCTATTTACTGTTAACTCTTTACAGGGCCATCACTGAAATACTAGGAGTTACCTAAAGATATGTTATTTTAACTTTTTCTTGACATACAGTATGTTAAGACCCAGTAAAAATACTCTGAAATGCCATACATCTAAAATATGCTATTCTGTGCAACAAATAAAATAGGAGTGTGCATGTTAGAAAATAGTGAGAAGTTCAGCATTTTCAAAAGTCAACATCTGCCTGAAAATACCTTATACTTTACTTACTTTACTTTCAGTGCCTTCTACTCTCATTTAACTATTTTTACCATCCCATTATGTTAATATTTTATTGTGTTCGTGTTTTGGCCCTCATGCTGAAGCTGGACAGAAGATACACCACACATACTTTTCAGCGTGTTTACATCAATATGGGTGGAGAAATGCTTTGTCCAGGGCCGAGCAAGTAATTGTGTTTTACGCTGCACCTGACTCTGCATTTAAATTGAGTCATCAGAGATAAGAAGCGCCATTAGCAGCGCTTGTTAATCGCACTCTGATTACACTGCAAGTGTTTCCATATATTGCGGCAACGCCACAAACAACTTTTAAGCTGCACTGCTACAATTTCAAGGACGTCTTTTTCACATGCCAAACTCTGAGACTTCAGCGGCAGCTTAATCGCAGAGAGATAATTAAAAAGGATATAAATATAACCCCTATGGTAGTGATTTAAGATGCTCCTCTGTTAATCGCTGTCGACAGTGGGAACATAACTGATATTTGAAAAGCAGATGGGCCCATGTCTCAGTGGTGTCTTTTACCATAACTCTGAACGTCCTTGTTGCTTCTTTAACACAGAAACACTTCATAATCCATGTCATACGTGTATTTTGTGCCATCATATTGTATTTGCAGGATTTCAAAATGCCTCTTTCAGTTTTTTTTTTTTTAAAATGCCGCTTGCTTTTTTACATTGTTGAAATCAAACACAAAATTCTTCCATTTAATCCAGTGAAAGTGTCCCTAGATTCCTCCACTCTCAAATGAAAATGTCATGGATTCCTCTTGTCAGCGCCATCGCTGTAACAATGCTGTCTGGAAGTGTGTGGGGTTTCATTGCATCCACAAAGCCACCATATGCAGCGCTCTGCAGACGCCTGGGGCGCTCTCACTCGTTGGTGCAATTGCATTTGTACGCATTGGCGAGATCAGCTGAGGTTTTTTTGTCGTTGTCTGTTCTCTTGATGTATCCAGGCAGATGGATCAACATGAAAATGTAAATGTGCATTCTCACGGGACAAGTAGGGCGACACTCTTAACCATAAGACCTCAGCCGCACAGGAATGTGACCGGCGTACGCCTGAGGTCACGCTCCTCGCCAAGTGTTTTACGATTATACTTGCCTCCCACAGAGGTGAAGTAATCAGCGGTTCAGACATTTCTACCAAGTGATTTCGCTGAATTTCGCACAGGAATGCACACTGGTCAGCGTAATATCAGAGTAAGTTCCCCTGTTGCTGCTACAACAGTCCAGATCTAGAGAGGTTTGGGCTCTACTGAGACCTCCAAACCTTCATGGTGAGTTTGTGAAAATATGCTAAAGGATGAACAAATCTTTGATTTTCAGAAGTGACCGTGACAAAAAAAATATTTTTTGTAGGTAGTGTGTTAAAAGGATGGTCTGATGTTTTATTTATACTAAAGCAATGTAAGACTTGCTGAGTCTTACATCAGTTATTTTTCTCATGCATCATTTTGCTAGTCCAGTCCATGGAGATCATATTGGGCTCAATGTGTCCTGATGATGGGACTGAGTTTGACACCCCTGGCCTGGCACGTCCCACCCTGCTTGATCTGTCAGATCAGGGGAATTTAAAGGTACTGTAGGCAGGATTTTGCTAGTCAATGCTAATTTTTCTATGTTTTCTTTACATTAAATGTTAGAGTATCCATTGATAATCCTTTAGGAGTGTAGCATAACTGCACTACCGCGAGGGCGCAGCGTTTCCATCTGTCTCTGTTCTGAGCTGAAAAGGAATCTCGACAGCTCCAGGTATCTTTGACCAATCAGAAGAGCCCCTGAGGCTTTAACCGTGATTGGTCGAGGGGCGTTCGTCGCACGTTCTTGTGGGAGGGGCTTAACTTGCGTAAGGGCGTGATGTCAGAGAAAACAGGACAGGATTGGCTGTGCTGGGTTTCAAATCGCCATCTTAGATGGGTCAAATCGCCATCTTGCTTAGGTAACCCTAAGCAAGATGGCGGAGATGCGGAATCCTGCCGACAGCACCTTTAAAGGACAGGTCAACAACTCACACATGTTGCAATGCTTCTTTGCCAATTCTGAAATCCGTGCACTGTTTTTGCTGTGTGGCGGCATGCGTTATCCGGCCCATAGCTACTGCCGCCAAAGCATACTGTTTAATCATAACCTGTCACAACCAGAATTTGATCTCAACTGTTCCCTACTTGCCACAATCCCCTCCTTTTGTTATACTTTGATGTGTCCCCCCCCCCTTATCTCTGTCTGAGTTTCTTTAACTCTGTTTCCTTTTCAAGACGGAGCACCGTAATTGGCTGCCTCGGCGTCTTAAAAACCCATGCAATTTCGTTGCACTTGTAACTTCGGTAACCTGTTGCGATGACAATAAAGACAATTCTGATTCTGATTCTGATTCTGATTCTAATTCTGAAAATCAGCTCTGAGCCATTCAAAACAGTGGCCTTCGCTTGAGCTGCTCCTTTCTGTCTGAACGTGCTCCTGATTTTATCCTCAGTCCTGTGAAGAAAGTCAGATTTCACTGCATGCATGTGTGATCTCATTCTTCAGCTCATGACCACAGGTGAAGGAGGAACGCAGACGACCGAGCTGAAAAGAGCTTCATTTTATATGTTCTTGACAGACCAATGCAGCGACTTCGTTACTGGTGCCAGTGATCCTCCTGTAGCTGGGGGAAGGCTGTTTCCTTTGCCCAAGGAAATGATGTTATCTTTTTCAGTGAAAGAAATCTATGACCTGGCTGGAAGATAACACAGTGCATTAGCTGGAGTGACTTCCACAACAGTATCTAAACAATAGACATAAACATTCATGAGAACCATGATTTCACAAGACGTTCTCCTGGTCACTGCTGTGTCTCAATAAGCGCTTCAGTATCAGTCGCAGACAATACTGGAGGTAACACACACCCTTGACTGAGGTCAATTAACATCTTGAACACAGCCAACATCAAGTCACATGAACTGAAGTCCAGTGTTTTCATTACAATTGGGGTTTTTATTCTGTTGACCAAAGAGCAAAGATGAGGCAATGCTAAAAACATGTTAAATATCATAACTGCTGCAACTAATGAGCTGCTTCTTAGTGGTTTCTAAGATCTGATTCTATTGGTAAATTCAACCAGGTGGATTTACTGCCTTATCCTAATAAAATGATAGGTGTGTGGCCAGAGCTGAAAGGCATATTAGGCAATATAGGCAAATGCTGCTGGAGCTATGGCCTCCAGGGGGCGCCACAGCTGAAGCTACTTATTACTGTTTATTCTTAAATTGAAAAGCTCACATGAACTCAAATGTAAAGGAAAAACCCAATTAATAACACTACAATTCATAATACAAATAAGTTCTTCCTACTTTAAATAGTCAGTCAAAATGCCCTTTGCTTTTCTGCTTAACATTTTAAATCCTCCCAGTTGTGGTCATGTGACAGTTCATGTTGTCTAAAAATACTACTACTAATAATAATAATAATAATAACAATAATAAAAATACTCCATAACTTAGCATTCCTGCGTGCCATGTTAAACATTTCATTGTAATGACATTACAGTTATAAATATCTAATCTAATATACATATGAGAAGCAAAATACATCGTATATTAAATCCATATGCATAGGAGCGAAGATGTATCTATCAGATTTGTCATTTTTTCCAGCTATTATCATTTTTATGTTGATTCTTTTATGTTATTTTAAGCATGTAATTTGGGGGACATGTTACCTTCTATATTCAACACTGGTAAAAACAGTGTTGCTCAGTTTCTTTTGTAAGCAGAGGTAAATCGCTGATGAAGGGGGGCGCGCCACATAGTCTCGCCTTGGGTGCCACAATGGGTTGGGCCAGCTCTGAGCATGACTCTATGTTACCATGACAACGATGCAGGTTACTGTATAACATCCATAGATATGGGTAATAATGATAAACTGACCTAACGGGGAGATGGAGGCCAGCCCTACCATCTGTTATTTATAGTGACAGTGGTCATTCCGTCAGGCTGAAACACCTCCGAGCAGGAGACAGAAAGAAAGAACACAGATGGATAAAAAGAGATCAGTTATGTCTTTAAGTCACTGTAGGTTTCGGAGAGAGGACGTTAAACTGGATCCTCTTGGGAATTAAAAAAAAGGAAAAAGATTATTCTAAATTATGTAAGAATTCAGTTTTTTTTTCATTAAAAATACTCACGGGAACTAATTGCATTATTAGTGAGGACTGAGATCCAGTTTCTAGGACCTCTAAAGGTCAATGGGAAATTGAAGTTCTAGAAAATGTTCTTGGCTTGACATTTGTATGATTAAATCCTTAATGAAAATAGCTGCTTAATGCAGCACTGATTAATTATAGACTATCATTGTCCATCTGGCTGTCTGTTACATTATGTAGGACATTTCAATGAAATACTCTTCACTGTCAATAGGCATCTGCAGCAGAGTGAAAAAAAAACTGGTACGTAATGAGCCAAGCTGATATGACATGAATGATTCTAGTGGACATGATCAATAACTGAGATAACAGAGGAACAATGATGTCACCTTTCTGGAGAGGAAAAAAAAACCTCGCAGACAGAAAGACCCGAGAAATGCAAAGTGGCGAAAGAGAAGTGAACAAATACAGAGACAAGGAGGAAGGCATTTAAGAGCCTAAGCTTGTTGCTGTCATCCATAGATAAGAGCACAACTCACACACACACGCACACGCACACGCACACGCACACACACCCACACACGATGTCCTCTGCCCCTGCCACCGTCTCCCTTGAGGTTTCTCCTCACTTCACCCAAAACCTAAAATCAGTTTGTTCCACTCAGTCGCTTTGCCTACGACGCTCTGTCCTTTTTAGCATACCCTTACAGGCTCTCCCCCTCCAAAAAAACAAAAAACAAAAACAAAAACTGTCAGTATAACTGTCGTATATATTTAACAACAAAAAAAAAAAAACCAATGTGGTACATCTCCAGTAGTACATCCAAAGGAGGCTTCGCTGAGAATCATCTGACTGCCTGAAAAGTTCAAATTTGATGCTTACGAACATATTGCGACTAAATAAAAGGAAAGGAGAGCACAAAACGAAATGCTAAATCCCAAAAACAATGTTTTAAAAAGTTCAAAATGAATGTTGTTTTACATTTAATAAATTTAAACATGCAAATTCAAAATATGCACTGTTTCTGAGATGTGTCAAGTGAGAGGAGGAGAGAACCATGGAGCTCTTCTTCAGCATCGTAATGAGAGGAATGTTATGTTCCCTCCTTCCCTACACTTGTTACAGCTCAGTTACTGGTGAGTGTGTGCATGTGCGTGTGAGTGCGTACAGAAGCTTGTATAACCCTCATTGCGATGACAGAAATCTGTTGGCTTGTGCAGTCACAATGAGGAGACTTCTAGGGTCAAATCAAGTCCTCATAACATAAATGATCAGATTTCAAATTGAATAGTTGTTTTACAAAATGAGTGACAGTCTTCAGATGTAATGAAGTGTTTAGTTTTTAAATGTATCAATAACTCAATGTGTATGAAGCAGGAGTTCAGTATTTTTTTGGATCTGAAATTTTAAACTTTGAATGAACATTCTTAAAATACATTTGACCTCATAATGTTTTGGCACACCGTTTTCATTAAAAATACTAGCAGCATCTCCAAATCCAAACAACTGAGTGACTAATAGTACTGATTCTGACTAAATGACTGAGTGGCCAGTCCTCACCCTGAGCTTTTCAAGTTAAGTGGTCATTCACTCATTTTTCTGTAAAAGTTTGTAATGAAGAATTTTAAAAGCAGTGCTCTTGTTGAATGTGTTCAGGTGTGAGGCAGCATCTATTCATCAGTGGCTGCATAGAAAGGATTTTTTTTTTCTATGATTTCCACAGATTTCCTCAGGCCTCCAGGTTTTTGGGAACAGAGACAGCACATCAGAGTACTGCCTTGGTTCCCTGATAAATAATTGACTTATAGACCTTGTGAGTTTTATTGAGCATATAAATGGGATGCCCAGGAAGCATTTATCATCTTTTATGAAAGCAATAATCTTTTTAATTGACCGTCTAGCTCGAATCATATGACGCTTGATTGAACAAATGCTTGGTGAAGAGGCAAAGCTGAAGGTGAAATCTGCTCTGCCAGTTTTTGTATGAAGACTGAAAATAAAATTAACCTGTGAAGCAGCAAGAAAACCAAATATTTATTCCCTTGAAAATGTTCCAGCAAGATAACACTGTAACACAACAAATATGTGGGTTATTTTTTTGCTTAACCTGCATCTTCTGTTCATGGCTTCTTCTGAAAGCTGAGCACTTGTAATTTGGCACCAGCCTCATTATATGATGACATAAACTTTATCTGTGCCAGTAGAAAATATAAAGAAAGCAGCATGTGGGTGAGGATAGTGTGTCAGCGTGTGAAATTAATGAGTTTTCATTTGGAAAACTAAACTCACATATAAATCAGGCAAAACTCAATGACATTTCTTTTCAACTCCATTGCATTATTTGTGTGACAAATCAGAAAAGCACCAAATCCTCTCAAGGACAACAGAGGCTTGATTTTACAGACAAGAACAAAACAGAACAAGGCAGCACTCCTACCCATGAAGCACCCCGCCCTGTCCCACAGCGTAATGCTGACCCTGAGCGACGCACAGCTCGACATGGCATCACATCCATCAGAGTGGGATCCACTCAAAACCAACCAGAGACAAAACTAAGAATGAAACAACCCAAACAAAGACATCAGGTTCACACAAGTTTGATAAGATCTTATAAAAACTTTTTAGGAGGACAAAGGCGTGTCAGATATTCAAGGTTTTTAGGATATTATTGGCAATAAATCTACTAACATGAACAAGAAAGGATCGAAGGTCAGTGATGAGTTGAATTTCTATGGAACATGACAGATGAGGCTGATGACGTTTGCATCCATTCTTATTCATAAAATCTCAAGCAAGCAGGAACACTGAAACATCAAACCACCTCCATCCTGATCAAACTCACCTGATCAGCACAGACACCCCCACGTCGTCGCAGTTCTTGTAGACTTGCCCCCACGTGTCCTGGATGATCTCCCTCTCGGCGTCAGACAGCGGCTCCGCGCGCTCCGGCCGGTCCTCACACTGCACGCCCACCAGCTGAGGAGGGGGCGAGGGCGGCGGCGGAGACTCCCTGCGGGACATCCTCCTCCGGCGCAGCAGCCCGGAGGCTCCCAGCAGCGCCCGGGGGAGGTAGGGAGCGAGGGAGGGGGGGAGGGAGACTGAGAGCTGAGACCCCACGGCGGGAGCTGGGAGGGGGGCCGGGAGGAGAAGAGGAGCAGAGGAGAGGGGAAAGAGAAGGAGGAGGAGGAGGGTGAGAGGAGGAGGAGGAGGAGAACGGAGGCTGATGGAGCTCACACAGCCAAGAAGAAAAGAGGGAGAATGAAGCTCCCGGTCCCCCCGCTGACACCCACCAAGTCCTTCCAACTAAAAACTTCTGGTCCTCCCTGTGCCCTGTGCTCGCTCTCTCTCTCTCTCTCTCTCTCTCTCTCTCTTTTAACCTCCCCACCTCCCTTGATTCTCTCCTCCGCTCTCTCCCTCTCTCCCCCGGTGAGGGATACTGATGCTGCTCGCCCGTCACTTCTCCTCTCCTCTCTCTGGTCCTCTGGCTCTGCTGGAGGAGACGAGCCGCTCCGAGGTTGTGGTTTGTGTGTGTGTGTGTGTGTGGTGAGAACCTGATGGAATGAGAGCAGGGTGGGGAGAAAGAGACAGAGAGAGAGAGAGAGAGAGAGAGAGAGAGAGAGAGAGAGAGAGAGAGAGAGAGAGAAAGAGAGAGAGAGAGATGAAGGGGAGGAGAAATCCACAGATAAAAAGATGGGGAGGAGAGAGAGGAGAGCGTTCAGGGTCTCTGACAACAACCCCACTGCACTTCCAACCTGACAATTTACACACACACACACACACACACACACACACACACACACACAGAGAGAGAGAGAGAGAGAGAGAGAGAGAGAGAGAGAGAGAGAGAGAGAGAGAGAGAGAGAGGTATGCTTTTACGCTGATGATACTGTTCCATCGTTCTGTGTTGCTATTTCTGCCTAATTGGTCAGTGAAAGATTCTTCTGAAGTACCTGTAGGATACTTTATATTACAATCAACTATCTGTTCGATGAGCCACGTCCCCACAATTGCTCAAATCCTCTTCATGTTTCATGTTTTTGGATGCTGTGCGTTCAAAGAGATGCCCACAGTACAGCAAACGGCACAACTCAGGTATCAAACCTGTGTATTGTGACCCAATGCCAAGTAAAACCATAGCTGCTATCACAATACTTAGTACAAAAGTCTCGCATACGGTGACAAGAAGTATTTTAAGGTTTTCTCTGTCCAGTTACAGCTGTTGAAAGACTCTAAGACAAACAGTATTCCTTGTGAGCCTCTATCTCTACTCCCAACGTGATCATTTGCTGTCAGCCGTCATCTTCAAGAGGAGTTTGAGTGAATCAGTTGTACAGCTCTGTTAGTATCACTAATAACAAATTAAGTCACTTATAATGTTGGAATGTAAAACACTGTCATTTTGATGAGTAAATAAAAACGCACTGGTTTGAAAACATAGGATTAGTACATTTTAATGTGATAATTGATCCAGAAATGGGCATACGTGCTATTGGGATTTTTGATAGTGTGTGAAAAATAAGATGAAGTATATTGTAGTTTTAGTCATATAATCTTTTGACAATCATTCTCAGACCACTGACAATAGCCGCCATACAAGACTTTCAGCATTTGGTTGTGCTAATTGGGATTCAAATGTGATGCTCGATGGGAGCGAGAAGGGGAATTGAACCACCAGCCTTGGGCTGTGTGAATTTCTGTGCCCTGTAACCACGGGAGAGGTCGAAGCCAAGAGCGTTCCCTCACCCCGTTAGACTGGTAACACTTAAATCTGCTGAAAAGAAAAAAAAAAGCTCTGATGAGAAAATACAGTCTACTCAGAACCGAACAACAAACACAGCTGGGGCAGCATTCAGCTTCGGAAGAGCAACATTTTCTTTTTGCGTCCACAAGTTAGTGAAGAACAGAAGTGGAGCCTAAAAAGAGCAATACTTGACATTTGTCAAGTTGCCATATCTTGGGAAAATGGAAATGGCTCTCCATGTCAGATTCGCCTGTGCTCTAATTTCTGTCACAATAAAACAAGCAGCCACAGATTTTGGACACCTGGTGCAGCCAAAACAGGCCGCAGTTCATCTTTTTAATTTGAACCAAACACTATTCGATGCTGAACAGACTTCGCAGAACATAGTGTGCTCTGAGTGACAATAAACATAAACCATGCATGTGGGGGCCATAAAGCCCCAACAATGAGCTGAATGACACTAAAAGACTTCACAAAGTCATTAAAACATCCACTGATTAATTGCTACGAACTTATTACTGTCACTATCGCTTCTCATTAACTTGGGGCTTTGAAGCCACTGTGTATTCTGCTGCCCCAGAGTGGATTAAAATATCACTACGTTCAGGTTTAATAGACTGCAGGACACCAGTAGTAATCATTTAACAGCAAATGATGAAAAATTCTCCAAATTAAATGATAAAAATAACATTTGCTTGCAATCATATACTTGCAACAAGGTTCTAAAATCAAAATGTCACGATATCCAGCTTCATAAGAACTTTGCATTTCATATGATGTTAAAAAGCTGCATTAGACTCTCGCCCTCACACATTTCCTCGGTCTTGATTTCTGAATTGTGAGGATGAAAACATCAACATGTGCTGCCTCCACATTCAGCTTTATATGAATACACTCAAGAAAATATTGAACCGCTCCAATGTGCATAACTGTTGAAAATTCCCCTCATCACTGCTTTCTATATGATAATGGTGTTTAACCTTCCCACTCTGAGGAACGTAATAACGGACAGGTACCGATACAACATTGCTGGAAAATTGCTATCTCAAATCCAATCTCTGCTGCTGTGAGGGTTGTGCTCGTATTTAAAGCGTTCCAGTGGCTGGTTTGATGCGGGAAGAGACACCAAGCAGAACTGATCCAGGAAAGTCTGTCTCTGCTGTTCTTCTGCTTCAGTTGTCACCCTGGATTTTTAGAATGCAAAGCAAAAGCTTGAGCTCCATTTGCCTCAGATCAGTCTGATCCGTGAGCTGCTCTCATGTTTGCTGAAAGTTGTGTGTTTTATTGTACACCTGTATCTCCTCGATAAATATCTTGACTAAAGAGGTTTTTGACATACATGATACAAGATTGTTCTTCTTTCTGCTCCTTTTCTTTCGTTTGTTTTGTGTTCAAACTGACATTGTTGTATTCTTATCATTTTTTTTGTTTTTGTGTTCTTGTTTTAAACGAAAGAAACAAATAAATAAATAAATAAATAAATAAAATACATTTGGTAGCCACAAAGAGTAAGTGAAATTACATTATCTGATCTAATACAATTCTTTGCGTGTGTTTTGTCTGACTGATTCAAATTGCATGTAAATGTACACACACAAGCTTGAACACTAAAAAAAAAAAAAACTTAAATAAAAACAAAACAATGGCATTGCATGCATCATGTACACTAGTTCTAATTTATTCATAGTTTCTAATTGACTGATGGCTTTCACAGCTACACAGCTGCTCTTCTACTGACCTATATTGATCTGATTCATCAAATTAAAAACAAAAACTATTAACCAGATACCAAGCAGACAATTATACTTTTCATGATATTTAGTTACATATTGACGTTACATGCTGTACTGAGGGTAGTTTAAACATGACTGCAAACAAAGAAAAGAAAAAAAAAATGATGAAAGGAAGGTGGGATTCAATAAGTTTTTACTTCTTTCCACTGTGTTTTGGATGTTTGCAAAGGTTATGTATCATGATATCATATCCTTAGTTTATTTTATGTACAAAATGAGTGAAGTTCAAATCGAAATCTGCTTGAAAACTTAATTAGTGTCATTAGAAGTTCATTTTCTGCATCTTTAAGAGACTAAACAATGATCAGTGCTCTATAAAAATGTCACAATAGAAGAAGTGCTCAGATTACTTATACTGTATTTAAGAATTTCATGTTTATCTCTCTTATGTGACACTGAACAACATATTTCTGAGAAAACTGTTCAACAACAACCAGAAGTTTTGTTTGAAAAAAAAAAAAAATCAGGAAAATGTCCTTTAAACCAAAACAGTCACTGATTGTTAATTATTGATCAGGTAAACGATCAAGACAACTTTCTGTCCACTTCTTCATGTAGCCAGCTGCTCTTTGTTACAAACACAAACCTTTCAAGTGAGTGTGACATGATGATGGATGAGTAACGGTATCTGCTTCAGGGGGAAGTTACACTGACGATAGAGCCTAAGGGAAGCTCTGCTTCTTTACAAACTGTATGTCCAATATAGAAGCAGACACTTCTCCCGGGAAGGAGGAAGCTGACGATGACTCAGGACGGAAGAAGAAACAGAGCAGATGTCATTACAGCCAATATATTAACTACTACCTAATTAAAATGGGTTGTTTTTGCTTTAACATAACTTTTGAATGGCCAGACATCAAGTTTAAAGCCTTCCTACCATCCTATTTACACAGTTATGATAATCCCATCTTTTCTCAGACAGAATCTACAACTCCTAGAATGGAAAAAAAAACAACACCATTTGTGTTTTTTTCCTTAAATGCCTGATTGAACTGATTTTATTTCCAATTCGTACCAAGATATGAATGTGTTCTCAATAAAATATTGCAATATCAAAGTTTACTGAGAGAAATAAAAATGTGTTTGTGGGGTTTTCCTTTGATTTGGACTGTTTGGACTATACACAATCAGCCTTAATTTATTAATGAACTTTATCTGTTTTGTGAGTAAGCACAGATGCTGTTCTGTGATTTTCACAAAAAAGTATGAAACTGCTGTCTAATACAGTATATGAGCCCAACTAAAAGAAAGATAATCTATGTATAAGCTTCACTTGTTAGTGGCGTCACTCTTAAAGGAAAAAAGAGCAAGGTAATACGAATAATCAAGAATAATTACATGTGAGATAATTCATATTTAACATTATAGCAAGATGAGTCAGGGAAAAAAACTATTTCTAAAATGGTTCCAGCCAAGTGAAATAAATATAACTTTCAAATCCAGTGATGGTAACAATTGCTCATTTAGATGGAGATTTTTCAAGTAACTGAGAGCACAGACAGCACATCAATCTACCTGTGTAGAAAACTGAGATGCTCAAAGAGGTCAAACGTTTATCTCAATCCAATCTGGTGTGGCAGTATTGAAATGGCCACATTTGACATTCCTTATCTGAGCTCAGGAGGAAAAAAGAAAAGAAAAGATGAGGAATTTTCTTTTTTAATATAAACTGCCGTCTAGACAAAAGCGGGAGGGAGATGGTGAAGGACGATGCTGATGACAGGTCTATTATGCCACAGAGGCGACAGGAGAAGCCAACAATTGAGAGAGGGAGCTGTCGCAGCATTTTGCAAAATGGCAGATTCCTGTGCCACACCAAAGGGTGTCACTCTGTCACCCATCAAGATGAGATGAAATAACTCATTCAGGCATCTTGCATCTGTCACACAAGCTAAGCTGCTGCTTTCTGCGTGGGAGATTCAGGCAAAATACTCTGACCAGCTGTGAAGCAATGCAAACTAGTGTGAAGACAAATCACCAAACAGTCAGAAGATTCAATCATATACCTGATATCTCTGATTAAACTCTGTCCAACTCTTATCAGTTTTAGAAACAGTGAGAATTGCAGTTTGGCCATAGGGAGAAGACACGACAGTGTTTCTGTCAGAAAATGTCAGCATGAGAATGAGAAATGCCTGTGACGGTGGTCCAGTGACCTGATCTGGATCTGTCAGTCTGAGAATGAGTCAAGCTTTACCTTTACTTCTGCTGCCCTCTACTGTCTGCTGTGCTTTAACATACACGTTGTAAAATACTTTGAAGACTGGAAGGTTAAGAAAAAATAAATAAATAAAAAAGATAATCCACGTACTTTCTAATTTCCATCTTAAACATGATAACAAATCTGAGAGCTGTCTCTCAAGACACGTTTTAATATCCATATCTGGAAAGTAGAGATGCTAAAATGATGTTAGAGCCAAAATACTCAAAAAAAAAAAAAAAAACTGGTGAAAAAGTCCTTGAGTTCAAATTGAAAAGTGATACAAATGTGAACTGATGCTGCACCTCACGTAGGGATACTGCAAACTGAGTCTTATTAATAACAAAAATACAGCCATAAATGACTGATGGATTTATATCCATATGAAGTTTTACCTTTAGTGTCTCTCAGAGGCAGAGCGTGGGTCTCAGAACAGAGGGGGCGGAGCATTCTCTACGGGCCCTTATGACAGTAATTTTACCATTCAAACAATCCCTCATGCTGCCATCAAACAACACACTAATGCTCACTTTTATTGAGCCAAGCAAACCTATATGCCTCAGAAAGGAGAATAGACTCACAAACCAGTTCACAAACTTGTTCAGAAGAACAAATACACAGACGCACGCACACACACTCACAAATGTAGCCTGACAGGTGTCACTCAGAGCGTCCGCTGTCCATGGTGCTGAAAATGCAGATAAAAACTTACTGGCTAAATCTGTACCATCTTTGATACAGCTTAAATATAAAATGAACACAGCTGGTCTAAAATTACACAATCTATTCAGATAGATATAGACACAGCTATCTATATCTTTTGGAATTCACGTATATTAGAAAAAAATAGACTCGGCGGTCTCTTGCAGTTGAAAGCAACACAAGGCACATTCAAATAGGCAGGTGTTTAAGACCACAGCATTCTGATAAAGATAATATTTCTGAAGGTTTCACTGACTCACCAGTGGCTCCGATGTTAGGTTTTGGGTAGTACTGCTAGCAGCTAGCATAGTGTTTAGCATACTGTTTAACTTCCCTCCAAAGAGTTCAGATCAAGTGCAAAAGAAAAAACTCCTTCATGCCGCACAGCCAATCAGCGCTGCTTACAGCTCTGATGCATTCATGGACAGTCGTAATGTAAGTATTGGCAAATTGGAGCCCACAATCATATGCGTACCTTCTCGCACACACTGCACATTTTATTATAATAATTTATTTACGAGTAAATGTGAACCCATCACATGAAACGGGGCCCTATGACCTTGTGGGCCCCGGGGCGACCGCCCCCTTGCCTCCACTCTGGCTCCGCTACAGGTGTCTATTGATTATGGATTGGTAATGGATTGATTAATAAAACAGACACAGTTGTCATATTGGCTTGTATACAAAGGGACAGTTTCATTCTTTTAATTTTTTCTTTTGTAACTGTAAAGCCCTTAAAAAGCCTTGGGTTTAATAAAAACTCCAGAAATGAAGTATTTGAGGGCTGCAGAGTGGTTATCATTCTCCCTTCACATTTCAAATCATGTTTGGGGGACTTTATAAGGAGCTTGCTACCTCTCCCTGCCAGTGTGTGGGTTTCTTTCGGCCCACTATGTTTAAGAAGCAGAGGTGTCAAGAAAGTACTTTCCCATGCCATGTTTTCCATGTACCCAGTCAGTTCTCGAAGAGCTGGGCTGATTGTGATCACCTGGGCCCAGAACTGTTTGTTGCAGGTGATTCAAATCAGCCCAGCCCTTTGTTAACTGACTGGGCACAACAAAAACATGGCATGGGAAAGTACTTTCTTGACACCTCTGTTAAGAAGTAATTGATTACTCTAATTATGTGTGAATGTGAGTGTGCATGTTTAACTGTCTCTTTGTGGTTTTTTCCTGTGATGTCCTTGGAAGCACAAAAAATGCATGTCTATTATTGAAATATTTTCTGAAATACTTCAGAGGCCCAACATATTAATAAGAGTTCGAAAGCAGAGGAAGAAAAAAAGACAAAAATTCTTTGTTGTATTCTGTGTTTAATACCCCAAACTGCATTTATTGAAATTCTAAGTAAAATTAATAGTTATGTGTAGGTTTTTTTGTGATGCATAAGCAAGAGCATGCAATGAGATGATCAAGTGACCATAAATTACGTGAGAATAAAAAATGAATGCATATACATACACACATAAACACCAATGAAATTAAATTTACTTGTAAGAAACCTAGCAAATTCTAGTTCAGAGATGAATTTTTTTCTCAGGCAACATTTTTTTCTTTGCAGATAATTTGCTTTTCTGTCATTCTGATGATTCAGCCTGTGTGTTGGGTGACCCAATCCCCACCAATGCCATTTTCCTTTTTCTCTCTCAGGCAGTGATAAATATGGTACAAACATTTTCCAATTTGGAGTATGTCCTGCTGAAATAGTTTATTTCATTGTGCTATGATTTGTGTTTCCACTGTGTATGCATACTGTACATGTGATCATTTTCTTTTGAGTCAATGCTCATTTTTTTATTGTAGGCATTGTTAAAAGAAAATTAGATTCATTTTATGTGCTGAAGTGTTTTTCATTGTGTTTCAACACATCTAAATATCAACAGAAGCAGTAGTGATATCTGTCTTTGATCAACAGAGGGCGCTATTTAAACACAGTAAACAGTCTTCTCAGTTGGTACTCCTGGAACTTATCACTTCTAGGTTTTATGGTTAATTTGAGATAATTATGTGATTCCTTATTTCATTTAGATATGTTGGAGATAGCAGCCATGCACAAACAGCAACAATTAAACAGAAACGACTAAACCAAGCAATGTGAACGCAAAAACATTGGTTTGTAATTCATGGGAAAACAAAGCAAATGTACTGTAAATATTTTCTCATATATTTACTCCTCCGTGATAAAAAGTGAAAATGTGAACTGCTGTTTGGAATAGAACAGAACATTTAACGGTATTTATTATTACTTAGTTCCAGACATGTCAAAACCATGACGTGAAACAAAATACAGACATATAAAAAGGAAAAGAATCTATTTATACGAACATGAATTAATCTATACATCCACAGAAACACCTATCCATACCTATACAACCTCTCTCTCTCTCTCTCTCTCTCTCACACACACACACACACACACACACACACACACACACACACACACTATATATATATATATATATATATATATATATATATATATATATATATATATATATATATATATATATATATATATATATATATATATATATATACATATATGATAAGCTACACTCTCAATGTAAATACACCTATCTAGACATACATACACATATAGAAGGATCATCATCCCCGTAATGAATATTGAGCTCAGTTACACAAACAAAAAGGTACATAGTAAGTGATCTATCTATCTATCTATCTATCTATCTATCTATCTATCTATCTATCTAATAATGGATCCATAATTTACAAGAAGATGCATCGATCACGACAGGCGTTTTACCAATTCAAATTAGCACACAATGGTTGCAATCTATCACATGGTTACACCTGTCCAATCCATTGATCTTGCCCGTTTGTGAATTGTGGTTTAATGTGGTTGCACAGGATCGCTCCTTCAATTGCACTGCCATTTCTTTTTTAACTTCTTTGTGCTTTCAGATTTGTATTTTATGTAGTGAGTCAGGCAGTTTATCTGCAACCAACAACTATGCAAGAAGAGGCCTTTTTCAAACTTTAATAAAACCATTTGATATGGTCACTATTTTTTAACGACCAAATACATTAATTAAACTCAATTAAATGACGAAGTTGAGAAAAAAAATAAAAGAATATCATACTTTGATTTTTTTTTTTCTATTTTCAATCTCCAAGTCTTTTGATGACTGTCCCATAAAAGTCAAAGAGCGTAAAGATTCAAGCTTCAGAATAAACGTGACCTCAATTAGGACATTCATTTATCGTTTTCCATTCTGAAACCTTTGCACAACCCTGTGTGGAGTACAGAATAATACCTGCCCGGCTCCCGGGCCCGGGTCACGCCGCAGCAGCATCCACCGGCCTGCAGGTGTTCTTATCTTTGGGCGGCAGTCGTCAACTATCAAAGTTTTGGGGCTGCAACTTCTGTTTCCACCAATCACGGCGCGGTGTCACACTTCTTCATCCAATCAGAATCCGACATAGCGTGGTGGGCGTCACCCTGGAGAAGTGCGGCGGTGCGGCGCATCCTCCCGGGCCGGAGAGAGTTCGGTTGAGAGGGTGCTGGATGGTGGAGGAGTACCACTGATGAGAGAGCGGCCGAAGGACGGGATTCGGTTAACACGCATCTGAGGACTGTTTTATCTACATACCGGATACTGAGAGGGACCAAGGCGCGGTGTCTTCATCCACTACGTGCGGTGAGTCCGGCGCCGGAGCCGCGGCCGGTCGTTTTTAGCGAGGATGTGGCGGGTTAGCGGCGGTAACCGTTAGCTAGCGGATTATTGTGCCATGACTTTTTAATGATGGAGGACCATCAGCCCTGCTAACGTTAGCCGCCGCCGCGGAGCCTTCACAGTGGGTTTCATTACAATCTTAATTCAATATTTGCGCCACAGAGATCTATTTTTGAGGTTACGGGAGCTGGCGGGGCGAAACGGCGTGGTCATTGTCCGCCTGCTTTTATCCCCACCCAGACGTCTTTGAGCCTCCCACACCCATGATGGGAGGCTGCACAGTTCATCCCACAAACTCCCATCTGCGCTCAAATTAAGACAATCTACACCGCCGGATTCGCCCAGTAATGCATCATAGTTGTATTAAGATCCCCCGCAGCCCCTCGGCTGTGTTCGGTCGGACATGCTGTGTTGTGTGAGTCTTTCCAGGTATCTGAGATCAGGCTCAGCACGCCAACTTTGAGCTAACGTTAGCAGCTAACCTATCCTAGCCGCTGCAGCTGTTTGGCCTGGCCACGACGAGCTGTTTCCACAAACTAAAATCCAATCAATCCACCCAACTTTGAATGCAGACCATGTTTAATGCAGGTTTGAGTAATTCCACTAACCTCGTGCACAGATGACTGACAAGTCTGCTCATAAACAGCCATTGCAGGCAAAACTAGAATGCAGACAAAGACTTAGAGGTAAGACAATTGTTGAAAGCTGTGGAATCAATGTGTTAATTACCATAAAGACAAATTAAATGTCATTCAGGAAAACAAAACATAATTTCTAAATGACTGCAAGGATACAATATATTGATACTAAAATAAATGAAATTGCTGGTAGATTCATAAAATAAGCCATGGACGAATAAAGAAAAAAATTAAAGGAGAAAAGTAGGTTAAAAAGAAATGTAATATGAATTTTTTAATCCAAAAAAGATCATTTCATAGATTTCAGTTGAAGGTAAATTGTGATTTCCCCATTCCAGCAATATTTTACACATCTGTATTATATGCTTCGTATTGTTCTCTTGATTGACAGATGAAAGTGACTGAAAGAGGATGCATAGACACAACAGCCTGCAGCCACACACACACAGACACACACGCGCTCTCACACTCTGATCCCCCCATCTCATGACCTGACCCAGATTTGTATCTAAATAGTGCCTGATTTAAGCTTGGGAGTAGTTTGTAGGTTAAATATCCCAGATGAGGTTGTCTTAGATTAATAAGACACAAGCTTGAGTGCAGCTTTCTGTCAGACATGTCCTTGCATCAGCTGCTGAGGGCATCAAGTGCCAAGTTATACAACAGTTACTCTGCTCTGACTTATTTCCGCTTTAGTTTTTGTGTCTTCTATTTTTAACCCCCACTTGGTTTATAGGATTTTCAGTCATCTTCCTTTGCTCATTGGTAACTGGTTTAACTGGCGATCTGCAAAACTACTGCATAAAATATTAGTTCACAGTATCAAACAAGGCTTACAAGAGCAACACATGCTAGGAGCAATTAAAGGAAATAACTTTCCAGTTCTCAGTCATATTGGATACAGTAATCCTTGTCTATAAAGTTCTGCGTGTCATATAAATACAATTCTTATCTTTTGTACTACCTTTCTTGTCAAACTAAACAGAAATCATATATATAGAAAATTTAAAAATTTTCAATTTATATTTCTAAATCCACAGAATATATATACATTTCTAGCTTCTTACAGTTTAAACAATTTGTATTCCAGTGATTGTGGGACAGGGGTGTTTCATCTTTTTCTTTAGTCTTTTTTTTTTTTTTTTTTTTTTTTTTCAGTGAGCAAGGCAGCAGTTACTGCTGAATGAATTACCAATAATTGTCTTGATTATTTACAGTAAACTGTAAAGGATGCCATTTCTTTTTAAGATTATTTGTCATTAATTCTAACGATGTTACATTTGTTTTTCTTTTGAGCTTCATATGTAAATAAAAATGAAGATATTTGGCACCCTTGCTTCAAACAATATATGTCTTGTAACTTTTTAAGTAATCTTTTAGGTTCAGCCATAATACTTCAATAGTGTGGTTATAATTTACGATATGAACTAATTGGCCTGTTGGATTTGTATGTTTTTTAAAGGAATAACATTTGTCACATATGCCTAAAACTATCTCAGTGTATACAGTACATCGAATCCAAGAAATATTTTGCATACTTACTTTTAAAAATCATCAGATCACTGCCTAATGATCAAATATTGATTGTTTCTTTAACTGGCATTAATGAAACAAAACAGTCCAGGTTTTCCTCTGAAACAGCTAAAATAATGAATTTGCTGTGTATGTGGGTTGGTTATGCAGGAGGACGGAGGCTTGACTCTCACACAGCAGTGTGTGTGGGCTGAGCTGATCCTTCTGGAAAAATTCGACAGCCTACTACATAAGAGGTGATACAGCAAATTAACAATAAAAATCTAAATGCAAACAATTGCTATCACCTTGTTTATGTAGCTATAGTTCATCAGTACATGAGAACAAAATGTCTTTCTACTTTGGGTGATATTACAGGGAGGGACTCCCACTGTGTTACTGCAGGAGAGGCCAAAAGTTGACCGAGTACCGTGTGTTTGGATAACCCACATCTACATGATCAAAGGAAATTAAAATACTCATCTCATCCTCGACAACAACAGCGTCACAATCCCCCGCAGAGCATTGACAGGCCTGAACCAAACACTGGATGATGACTGTGATTAGCTTTGACACCTGTCACTCCGCTGGACAAGCTTTGAAATATATCTGTGAAGACTTGTTCATTGAAAGTTTGTAACTAATGTCATATAGAACTACACATAGTCATTCTTATTTTCAGGTTTTAGGAGAAATCTGTTGTTTTTGTAACTGAAGGATTCTGATCATTGTGATCTCACTTTTTTCCCTACTGTGAGCATTCAGCAGCTTAAAATGCAGCAATTTCAAGCTCATGGAACATCGTTGATTCTATTTTACCTGATGACCAGCAAATGTTCTTTTTAAATCACTGTAAGTTGCGGTTGATGAATGGGAGTACCGTATTCCCAAAAAATGTAATAGAATTGGGTGAGAATTCATATCAAGTTGTATAAAAACTACTATGACCATGGCAGAAGGTGGAGTGACCTTGTAGGACTGGTCTTTAAATGTCAATCGCTCAAATCAGACATTCAGATACATCAAACACAGAGCAATGCTTGACCAAAGCTCTGCATCGTGTTTACACACTGCCATCCATTCATTGATGACTCCGTTCAAAATCCAATGTTGTCAGCAACAGTGACCAGGATGTATACTTTTTTTTTTTTTTTTTGGTATTGTGTTGTACTCCAAGGTGACTTTAAGTCGAAATGAGTGGGAGTGGTTAGTAATACGAGAAGACAACAGATGCCGTAACCAACACAAATCTTTGTTCATCGAGGCAAATTTACCAGCCTGAGAAATTACAGTGCAGGTGTGAATATTAAAAGCAATTCTGGAACCGACTATCTGAGTGGCTTTGATGTTGCTCATGTTGATTCTTTTGTTGATCATGCATGGTTTTTCTGTGATAGTAACACAAAGTTACCGCTTTCTTCTCTTCACCACAGGTGGCCAAGATTGGTCTGCTTCTGGTTTCCAGCAGCGATGTCTCAGAGGAGTGGGCAGGAGGACCCAGAGCGGTACCTGTTTGTGGACCGCGCTGTGGTGTACAACCCAGCAGCACAAGCTGACTGGACAGCCAAGAGGCTGGTATGGATCCCGTCGGAACGCCATGGCTTCGAGGCTGCGAGCATCCGCGAGGAGCGCGGGGAAGAGGTGGTGGTTGAGCTGGCGGAGAATGGGAAGAAGGCCATTGTCAATAAGGACGACATCCAGAAGATGAACCCCCCCAAGTTCAGCAAGGTTGAGGACATGGCAGAGCTCACCTGTCTGAACGAGGCGTCTGTGCTCCACAACCTGAAAGACCGATACTACTCTGGCCTCATATACGTAAGTCACTTCTATTCATGAAACGTGTAATGCTGTGGTCGTCTTTGTCTTTATCATTCAGCTGCAAATACTCATTTAAAAGTTTATTTTTGTGGCCTTTGTAACATGAAACTTATCAAATTATGAGAAAAAGCCAGAGCTGATGGTGTACTGTATCATCGTGCATATTGAGGACAATCGTGTGTGTGTGTGTGTGTGTGTGTGTGTGTGTGTGTGTGTGTGTGTGTGTGTGTGTGTGTGTGTGTGTGTGTGTGTGTGTGTGTGTGTGTGTGTGTGTGTGTGTGTGTGTGTGTGTGTGTGTGTGTGTGGCTAAGTGCTACAGTGTGTTTTCAATATGACATGGTCTGTTGTATTACACACCTGAAGTGCATGTTAGTTTTGCTTGTGCATTCTAGGGAAAAGCAACACATCTCCACATCATCTCATGTTTCAGTCTGTGAATTTAAGAGAGTGACAATCACGTTCCTCTCAGTGAACAAGCTATTATGTCGTACGCAATATGCCGATTTCCCTCGCGATTATGACCCACTTAATAACATGCATTCCTGGAATAGCCCATACACAGAGCTCCTAGGCCACCCAGGAGACCCGAGCAGGAGCCAGTTCTTCATTCACACTGAGAAAATGGAAAAAATATCCCTGGGGCACACAGTTGAAAAAGCTGAATTTCTGTTTAGGCACTCATGGAACGTGGGTGTGTCCTTTTGTAAATGATGACACAGCTTGGACTATTTGAGATCATTGAAGTTGTCCTCATTTTAAAGTGAAACGGTAAAGACTCAGATACATTTCTTGTTTGAAGGTAGAGATGCAGCTTTAGAAGTTTGCTTCTTTAGAGGCAAAGCTGAGGACGACGCCAAAGTGTTTATGTTCATCATTACATAAACAGTGTCATCATACAGTCAATAAGCTGCCAAACCACCTGCTGAAAAACTACCTTTACAGTCTGTGTCATTTGTTTAATATACAGTTTAACGTATATTGTTTCTGAAACTTGTTACGTGGCTTCACAGTTAATTATCAAGATTTCAGTGAACTAATGCTTTTCTTATGCCAGATGCTCTTGCGGCCACAACTGGGATTTGTAACCAATCTCCTACTCTTGAGGACAGAGCCAGATTTCACCTCAAAGGGAGGCCGTCTATAGACCTGCGGTACATCATTGATGTGTGGTAATACTGGATATCAAGTTCTTAGTGAGTTATGGTGGCTCAAAGTGTTGCGTTGTGAGCTTTGGACCGCCTTTGCTGTGCAGGACTTCATTTAAACTCTTACAAGAAGTTGAGTGAGATAGATCATAGTTCATGTCTCTGTTGGCCTTTTTTTTTTAATCCAAAGATAATAATTAGTTCAAGAGTGCAAACTTTTGGTACAATGTAAGAAACCCAGCTTTCTTCTGGAATGCTGTGATACAGTGTTTGTAAGTTCACATTTTATTTAATCCAGATTTTCAAGGCCCAGCTAAAAGAAAATAAACATTTTTGTATTTCAGAGGCCTTATAATGGAGCCGCAGTCCCATGTCTTAGCTCAGGGAGGTCAATGCTGAGTCACACTGTAAAAAAAAACTGCCTTCACAGAGCTCTTTGTGTGCACTGATAAGCAACATCTGTTTTGCTCAAATAACTGAATTTCATCAGTTTTTGCTGTGTTTTTGATGTGACATTAATGGCCAAAGTGTGCCTGTTCATAGCGTCACTGAGGAGCCTTTTTTGTCTGAGCTCTGTGTGCAGTTTTGTTGTCTGTCAATGTATCCTCAAGTCTAATTTATAGAACCTCTGCAAAGGCTACGAAGAGGCTTCGCATAGCTGTGAACTCCCTCTGCGCCACCTGAACACACCGCCAAAAAGTTCCGATTATGCTCCGAAGTGACTCAGACCACAAGGGATTGGTCAGCCTGTTAAGAAATGCATGGACACATGTGGACAGTCCACATCTCCCTGTGTGGCAGGGCCAAAACTCTGGCTATAGTGGCATCCACAACGCTTTGCACGCCTCTGGTAATATGGAAAACACTGTGCAGGAAGCTATATTGCAGGTCTAAAATTCACAGCCCATCGCTGCACCAAATTGCTCACACTAACTGCGTATTCACAACCAAAAAATTAAACACTGGCAACAATTTTCATGTGACTTCACGGCCAATCCTTCTACGACTACTGCGTTAAAGCAGTGAGCTGCTTTGCCGCACATCCAACCTGGAGGTTGAGAAAACTTGAGTAAAATACTGTGGTCTGTGAGTCAGCTGCCCCAGCACTCCTGACTCTGTTTTCTCTGACATCCGTTCGCACAAGACTTACAAATAGACATGTGATCGCTGTGATGTTTCCAACACAACTGAAAGAGTTTCTAGACTGAAGGTATAACATGAAATCATTTTTATTGACCTACTCTCAGTGTAATGGTTGATCACACAGGCTGATACAGTGGCTCAACACAAAGGGAAACTGAAGAATCCTAGAAACCGCTGTGATGTATTATTGAATGCAAGCCACTATATGCTCACGCTTTGTTAGACGAGTGCTGCAGAGTGTCCATCCTGAAGAGGAAGCGTGGCCGCTCCAGGCTGGTAGCTTTGTGTCTGTTTCTTTAAGCGTCTGCCTCTTATTGGAGCACTGCTGTCTTTGTTCGCTGCAGAAATGTGGACAAAATCTCCTGCTAACATCTTTCATCGGGAAACTGAACATCAGGCTTGTCAGAGATCATCTTTGTCCACATATTGACAAAGTTATGATCTGACTGTGCAGTATTACTTGTTTTATTGATCCTCAGTCACATCTAGATAATCATGCTGCACCCTCACAGCAGTACGCTTTTTATAACCTGTGATATTGTAATTCCTTTTCATTGTGTATTGCCTCAATTGCGACTCAATAGTCGCTGATCTCTAGCATGTGGGGAGATGAAGCCTGATCTCAGTCGGTTTTGTTGCTCTCAGTGAGGCAATGTGTCCTCTGTGCTGTCCAGGCCTGTTAAATTGTGGTGAGCTGTGTCTCACAAGCATAGTGATGACAGCTTTAGCATTTTAATCAAGTGCTGTTAGGAGACAGATTTAGAGCACCTCGAGAATTGGAGCAAATATAAATCCTGGACAATCTTCGAGTCTTTCTGGGTAAATAAGGAAATCATTAAAATGTCCCATGTTTGACAAATGTACTTCTTAAACTCTTTGCCAAGACAGCAAAGACACTTGAAAAGACATGAAGTCCAGTGACGTCTGACTGGAAGGCACTGATTATCACACAAGGACCTCAAAAATCTTTTCTCACTATGAGAGGCCCAGTTGCTAAGCACTGCTTGTCTCATTGGCATTTATTTAGAAATTTGTGGAAGTGCCAGAGTTTTATTCTGTCGACCAGTTTTCTCTGGTAGTGGGCTCAAAGTTGTCAAAATGCGAAGGGTGCAACAAAATGCTAAACTCATGAAACAATACGACATATGGTAAAGGGCTCATGGTGAAAAAAATACTCGTGATCAGGAATAAAAATTGAAAATAACAAATTAGATGAGAGGCAATTTGACAGTAAAAATTGGATAGTGTAATGGTTTTGCTGTACAAATGAATGAAATCTGATGTAAAATTTACCAATGTCACAGTTTTTTATTATTTAACATAAATGGCAATGTCTCTATTGTTTTTTAGTCTCTTAACTATTAAGATAATCAAACATTTTTGCCACCCTGTTCCATTCTTCTGTTTAAAATATAAAAGTTAAATGTTATATTTTGAGGTAACTTATGGCGAGTGCAAAAATTCTGTCAATTTCAGTGAACAGTAGAAATGCAAACATTGTATATTCTTTAGTTTCTTCCTTATGCAGACTTGCTTTAAACATAAAAAGGTTATTGTTGCCTGTCTACAGTTAAAAAAAAAAAAATGCTCCTGATGCGTTTTCTCTTATTACCACATTTCCCACGCAAACATTAAATTGGAAAAAAATGGCGCTTGTTTCTTGAAATGAAAAGGAAAACTGAATCCTCTGACAGGCAGTCTGCGGTGAGGGATATGGACAATTTCAAAGTTATTTCTGTTGCCAATTGTGTGGAAAGAAAACAACATCGTTGAGATAAGTTTGACATTACATTAGGTTCACAGACATCCTGCAGTGATTTTTTTCATTTTGTGTCCTTAATTATTTCAGCAAACATTGTGAATTACCAATGGCTCTTGAACGCCTCACATTCTAATGTACAAGCTGCCTTGAACGTGATCGAGTGCTCACCACTGACGTGTGTGACGCAGGAGTGTCCACTATCTGCTCGTCTTCCATTTTCACATGAAGTGAGAGCTGCTACAGTAGGGCCAGAGGGTCAAACTTATCAATCTCAGAGCACGGCCTTCACATAGTTGAAACTTTTTATTTTGACTTTCATTTTACACATCTTTTAATTTTACCTTGTAGTTTTTGTAATCCACAAAATTTCGTACCATATTATTTTGTTACACGGCTACTGAACACACAGACGGATGCATACTTTTCGGGGGGGAGCTTGGTGTAGCTGCTGGCTGCTGTCTTGTTTTGCCTGGCTGTGCAGACAGCACACCCCCTTACCCTGAGCCCCACTAATCCCACAAACACCCCCCTGAGATCTAACGTCAAGGACGGCCAGCTGAGTCATCCCTCTCCCCGCTGCCTGTGGTGCATGCTGGGTCAGGATCACTGATCTGTCTGCTTGGCATAGTGCCCATCGTAGGGGGTCCTGAAAGGGGTTATTATGGCAAAGTCCTGTTATATATATTGTAAACGTGTGCCGAGTGTACATTCAGTATAATCTGTTGCGCAGTGGGTGCTGGCCAGTGTCACTGATGCAAAGCAGTCACACTTCAACAGACAAATGGTAGTGGTGACTTCAAAGCAACAAATCTCTGTAGCCAGGTTGCAGCACATTGTCGTGTCTAAAGCATCTGTGCACATGAAAGAGGCAGGGAGGGTGGGTTGGTGGCCATCTGGTAACATCACCCCCCTTTTCTCCAGACACGTGAGAAACGGCAATACACGACCACAACAAGTCACACGCAGAAAATATTTTGCATAAATGAGTCAATGCATTCTTTTGAGTGTTGCAGGTTCAAGCTAGTTTTTGCATGTTTATGCTTTATTGCAGTGTTGATGGTTGCAGTAAGAAATAACTGTCATCAATAATAGTCAAGTTGTGGAGCTCTGAATGTAGCTGTAACATCACGGTGCTGTTGTCGGCATTACAGTATCTAGTGCACGAGAATAGAAGTGTGTGTTGAAAACCTCCAGAGTCAGATGTGTTTTTTTTTTCCTGGAATTCTTTCGCTCTTTCTCTCTCTCTCTCTCTCTCTCTCTCTCTCTCTCTCTCTCTCTCTCTCACTCTCACTCTCACTCTCTCTTGGGCACAATCCACACTGCAGTGAGCAGCATGCTTTAGTTGTGTCACTATTGTTCCAGGTCAACAACTGGGTTGGCGGGCCCTGGGCCCCGTGAAGTCTGCTGGCTTCCACAGACGCAATCATCAAAATAGTGTGGCTTTGCAGCTCAGCCAAGCACAGAAAAAAAAAAAAAAATGAGAAGGACATTAAGAGAAGAAGAGTTAAAAACAGCCGGGTGGTTCAAAGAGAACATTGAAAAAAAAAAAAATGCCATCAGAAAAAGGTAAAAAGACGTGCTGATTTTCTGTTTGTGTTGATATTCAACATGAGAGAGGGCTGTGAATCATCCTTCAAAATGAGCGTGTGTTATATACCGTCTCCCTCGTGCACTCTCCAGTAATGTTGCAGAGATGTGTCGGATTAACCCTGTCCTGGCCTGTCTATCTGCATTATAGAGCTGAAGCACGGATAGACTGTCGTGGATTAAAATCACCACCTCTTGCATCTCAGTTCTGATGCCAAAGGATTTCTGTATGAAATTGACACCAGTTTATAAAATGAATTGGTCATTTAAGGAGCAATTTCAATGTTAAATTCTACTGAGCGCTTGGCGGTGTTGGAAGCGACTCAAAATTGAGTGTTTAGCATTCATAAAGAAAGTACTTGTACAATAAGATTATTTCTTAAGTTGCACATGTGTGTATGACAGAATTTATAGCACTCAACTTTTTTCTGGTACTGTATGAGCAGAAATTAACAGTAGTAGGATTGCCATTTGACATTATTGACTTATTGACATTAAATTATGTGTGTGTTGTGCAAACCTCTCTTGATGCAAAGGGAACTGAAAGGAGTCTTTTAATGTTTGTTCATTGTCCATTTACTGCTCAATACAGTCAGTCCTCATGAATATCAAAGGACTTAAAACAATTCACCATGACAATGTCTGATGAATTAACCATCCACCATGTTTTCTGTTTCTCCTTGCAGACGTACTCTGGTCTCTTCTGTGTTGTCATTAATCCCTACAAAAACCTGCCCATCTATTCGGAGAACATCATTGAGATGTACAGAGGGAAAAAGAGGCATGAAATGCCCCCCCACATATACGCCATCTCAGAGTCTGCATACAGATGCATGCTGCAAGGTGAGTCCGAGTCTTCCTGCTGTTCCTTTTTATCGAAGTCCGACACACTCTCAGGAATAGCCACTTCAGCACCTGCTGAAATGCCACTGAAATGTCAGTTTATCGGTTTTTGGAGACTTTCTTTTGAATGCAATCAAAGGTCATCTATTTGATACATTTTAAACAGAAAATTAGGGTGAAAGGAATCATGGCTTTTTGCTGATGCTTTTGCCTTCTGAAGAAAATACAAAATGTGTGGCAGGAGTATGATCACCGGATGAAGTGTTTTGAAAGATGAAACATTTATAGTACAAAGATATTACACCGTTGTGGAGCGTATCAGGTTGTGTTTTAGTGAAATTTAAGCCCCACAGTTTTCAAACTGCCAATTATTTGTTGTGCTTTAGCTGTTGATTTACATGACAAAAGCATTTGGAGTCACTGAAAACAGGACTGTTTTGAAAACTGGTTCCAGAGTGCAACCCTAAACAAGGAAAACTCGACTTTCCTCAAACACTGGACACTATACATGCATACTGAGGTCGTAGTAAATAGCTCTGCACATTGACGGACTCCAGATTACTATTTATGCACTGCTTATATTCTTTGGAATTTAACAGTGCTTCTGCAATAAAGATACTGACTGGACTTCTTTGATAGAGGAACACGTGCATGCATGGATTTTAGTTTTAAATCACGCATGCGGCGTTTTTGACTTTTCTGGCATTTCCATGGCAATTCGAAACTTTGAAATCGGAACGCAAAACTTTTTCACTTTTCCAGTTGATCATTGTAAACAGCACATCCATTCATTGAGAAAAATATTTTACAACAATCTGTAATAGTTACTTAGTTTTTGTTCTTCCCACAATAGGTTTGTCATTTTTCGGGGGGTCTCTGGTTTTTATTCTTTTTCGTGGAAAAAGAAACAATCTCCAGTCCTCTTTGTGTCATCCAATCAACTCTAGTTGTCTTGTTTAAGTTTTGTTTTCGTCCTCTGAGAAACAATAATACGAGCAAGTGAAAGCTGTCCGGACTGAGCAATGTCTTCGAAGATCCTTGCTTCTCAGTTGGCGAGCTTCCAGACTCTACGAGCAGTGACTGACTAGGATCAGACCAGCGAGAACAGTGAGGGTGACCCCATTGTGCCCAACAATAGATCCTTTGTGTGACTGCTTGGGCTGACCAGTGGGGGTGGTGACAAACTGGACAGTTCCGTCAGTCCGCTCAGGCTTCGCTCTCTCCATATTGGTTTCCCAGAAGGAAGTTTTTAAAACATCAATAAGAAGCTTAATGGAACCTTTTATCTCACTAGCTAATACGTTGGAGCATAAGTTTGCTGATGTGATTAATGAATTCTCCTGAATTGTTTGCACTCAGCTCGGCTGTATTTTTCTAAGCTTCCTTTGGGAATTAATAGTGTCAGCTTTGTGATATGCTATCTTATTTGATGCTGCATAAACTAAATGGTGTATCTCTAGAACCTCGGCTTCGCTGGTCTGCAGCTCTGCAGCTCTGCTAGCCTGCCATTCATTCTGGCAAGTTTCTCCTTTTTTTGCAACCATTCCTTTTCTTGACACCCTCTCCTCTCTGCAAACTGTTTCCACATGGATGGCCGTGCGTGGGGGGCAGGGCCGTGAGATGGTCAATTAGCAGAGCTTTGATTTCAACAGATTTTTCTTGGGTTATTTCTTCGGCTTGGGTGAAACGGTGACCTCTGCCCTCGAGCATTTCAAAGCGCTGCCCGGGTTTAATGTACGTGCCTAAGCACACAGCCGTGACCTGTAATTTTAAAAGCTGCTCCAACCCCATTTGTGGCCATATCAGAATTAAGAGAGTTGTGGTTGAAAAGGAGGTTTGTAGGTTGGAGATTAGTGGAGGGCCAGCTGCTGCTCAGCTGTGGCCCTGAGCATTTCAGCAACCTGGTTAATATGTGAGAGAATATCCAGCTGTATAGATTAGCATTGGTAGTTTTTTTTTTTCTCTCTTTCCTCCAAACTGGCAGTAAAGTCATCGGAAAGCTAAACACTGGCAGATGTCTTTAGTCTCCTCCTGTGTTCCTGAGGTTCCAAAGGTTGGAAATCTGTTTTTTTTTTCTTTTCGGACGGTGTTCAGGTGAAGTGATCAATTGCGCTTGATGGAAAAAAAATCTTTTCAGGGAATCATACAAAACAGAAAGCTGTCTTAGGACTCATTTATCTTTTTGATGTCAAACTCTTAAAGCAGTCTTGCACCTTCAATACAGTGATGTCATTTGACAGTGAGTCAGTCATAAATTATGAAACTGCTGGATAAAAATAGTTTGCCGTTGCTCCAGTTCAGCCAGCCAGGCAAAGTCTGACTGATCGCCGGCTATCGCATCATTCAGCCCACACCTCTACTACCTCTGTGATGAATGCTGGACCTTTCACACTTCATGCTCAGCTCAGTTACCATCTTCACAAGAAATAACATTTGAGGTGATTAATATCTTCTTGGCTCTAAATTATGACCTCTGGAGCAGAGCAGATTGCAGAGTCGTATTTCTGACTGAAGGGTGTATAAACCTTGCAGGGATCTGTTAATTACTGCAACATTGCTGTGAAACCAGTCACTGCTGAGATGGGAGGTTAAATGAAGTGTTGCCTAACAAAGATGGGGTGTGGAGACCGTCCTCTAGACCCGGCCGCACATCTGTCATTGATTAGAGCCTCAGATACTTTACATAATTGCTTGCCCTCAATGCCCTGTAAAGGGGCTGATTTTATTGTACATGGAAATGTGTTGTAGGGGAATGCTGGTCCTTGTTTTTTTTTTCATGAATGCAGACATTCAAGAAATGGTCAAGTCAGCAACTCAGGTTTTAGTGGATAGGCATCAACAGCACTGCGAGCATCCCAAGTGGAGGTATGAAACAGGCCGTCTTTGTTCAGTGGAGATGGTGTTTAATAACAGATGTAAGTCACATTCAGCTACATTCATCTTGATTTATTGAGGTTTTCTCCAAATAACTCTTTGATTTCTCGTCTATTTATCCATCTGTGGTGGAAAAAACAAAGTAGACGTCATGTGACATATCAGCCAAATCTCTGATATTATTGAAAATATTAGATGAATTTTAAGAATGCAAAGTTAATTCCTGAAACATATCAGTGTGACCCACTCTGCTTTTGAAAATGTGAGCTAAAACAAGCTGAGTGAAGTTTACGTTGGAGTAGTGTGCTCTCTCTCTCGGTAAACATTAGCCCACATGGCAATAATCAGGTTTCAGTTGTTATAGCTTTGATGGCCTATTGAACCGCAGCGTGATGCCAGGCTCCTGAGCTCAGACCTGTTTTTTTTTTTGATTGATCAGTCTGTAAACACAGAAGACGTTGCTAATCCTTTTTTTAGACAGTAGAATTCTCAGTCAAGAGCATAACAAGCATCACTCTTTGATCTGAAGTAAAGAAACTGCTTAAGTAAAAATGATTACACCAGCAGAAGCTCTTAACAATTAGTGGTAAATCAACCGCTGTTCAGAATACCATCATATTGATCTGGCATTAATGTAGTTGTACACATTAAATATGTGGTTTGTTGAGGATTACTGCGTTTGAGTGTAGTCAGATTATATCATATATCCTGTCAGCACATTATCCATTGATGGAATTAACACACAAACTCACATGATTTAACATTATGTTTTTCAGTTTGGTTAAATCATAATCAGTAGTTATGAGATGGATCATGATTCAGCTTGTTTGAAACAGGAAAAAAAGCAGCTTGGAATAATAATCTTTATTTGCGAAGTGTCTGTATTTGCGCAAATAAGACTTATGAAAAGAAATATTGTTTCTGTAAACCATAGTTTAAGTGATCTGAGCTGAGCCATACTTGTAAAATGACAACTATAACCTGCAGTAATCGGATTGTATTTTTTAATGTGTGATTTCTGTTTGACAACATTTTTGACATTAAAATTAAAGCTGCTGTCGGTTAAAACGAACAGAATCCAAACTCTTCACCTTTCATAGTTACTGCTCTCCTTAATGGTTTTCTCTCGCCTCTTTTTGGCTGCCGCAGTAATCTGAACTGATTATTTTGCACCTGGTGTGGTTTCTTACATCAGACCGCTAAAACAGTTTCCATCAGTTTGCATGAAAACCTTGGATGGGGGGAGAAAAAAGACTCTAAATCTTGTCAGCCTTTCCCAAATACAGTTAATCTTCCGATCAGATTTGATTACAGATCAACAGACTCTTCTCAGAAGTGCTGCATGAGGAAAGCCAAACACTTGAATCTGTATTGGTTTCCATCTGTCCTTGGCAGCACCTTTGGCATTTTTCAACTGACTGCTTTGATTTTTTTTATGGCGTTCCTGAGGGGAATTTCTATGGTTTTTTATTTTATTCAGAAGGTCTAATGGCAGTTTTGACAAGGTTTGGTTCTTTTAGTTTGTTTTCAAGTTCCCTTGGCTGCCTTTCATAAGGGACACACTATAGATAGTCTATTCTAGATTCTATTCTGTTGTTGCGAAGCTAAAGTTTCATGCCAACGCTTGGCTCCAACACTTGAACTTGAAATTTCAATGGATTTCTAAGCACTTCAGTTAGAAAGGGCAGCGGTAGTCAGTGGTTGAGCTGGAGAAATGTTGCTCAAAGAGCTGTATTTTGATCTCTAGAGCTAACTTATCCAGTACTGTTAATACCTTCATAGTGTATTTCAGTGTGTGAATCCTCATTCTAAATGTAAATGCATCTTGGTTCATGACTATTTGTCTGCCATTTCAATTTTCAAACCATTTTGGCATGGTTTGGTGAGAACATGCACGAGGCTGTGGTGGTGAAAATCCCGAAAAACAGATGCGATTCATGGACTTATGATTTTTGGGAGTGGATTTCCTCAGCGAAGCACATGCTCCAGTTGGCAGCAGCAGTTAATGAGGCGTCTTCTCTCACATATCTATGTCGACTTATTTATGTTTGTGACAACAAAACGCTCATATGGGATGCAGATAAGAACCGCAGCAGGCTTTTTTTTTTTTTTTTTTCTTAAATTTATATATTGCATCCCATCACTAAAAAAATACAATGCCCTTTGAGGTGATTGTTTGCACTTCATTGCTGCTCCTAAATACAGTTATTAGCCGTCAATGGCCGCCACTGGCCCAGGCCCGGCATGCTGCAGCGTCACGGTGAGGTTGCTGTCGTTACTTAAGATGAACCAGCTCTCACCATTGCGTTACAGGAACACCACACGCAGAGCCACTGTGCTAATGTGAAAGCTGCTGAACATCCTCCAATTTTTCACTGTCGCCACTTTGTAAGAGCATCGATGCAGACCTCTGCTCTTCCAAGTCTAATTGAATCAACCTTTATGCTTGTTGCATTACTGCAATGCATTTCCCTCAGCGCACTGAGAAGTATGTGGACTGTACTTCACCAGGAAAGTCCCTGCTCCCTTGGGAAAATATTTTGGGCATAAATACAACAATCTAGTGCTTTTTAGTGGATCTCCAGTCATCAGATTTGGTGTCGAGCAACATTTCTAAATGAAGGCTGGTTATATGAGCATTTCTAGGGCCTGCTACAAAATCCAAGTATTTCAATTATTTTCTGTTCCTTTTGTTACCACACTTTTAACTTTTATGTTTTCAGGATTCATTTTTAAATACATGAATTTGAAAATGAAAAAGACTGACTTTCCGTAGTGTCTGGACAGCTGTTGCTTTCAAGCAAATGAAATACTTCTGACTTAAAATCAGATTCAACCTAAATTTACTGAAAGCTTTTGTAAAATAGTTGATATCAACCTAACTTTTAATTAGAATGCACAGTCAGAAAGGTTGGACTACAAAGATAAAATAGATGGGAGTGTTTTTCTCCTGATTGCAATGTCCTATAATGTTGGGTTTTTTTCCCCAATCACATTGGACATTTCTGCAAAGATCGCAGTGGCTGTGCTGATATAATTTAATTTCAAGTAGGAAAATATGCAGTAGCTCTGGTATCTATGCTGAAAGTTCTCTACTTTAATGAAATGAAGCTTCAGCAATTCAGATTGCTATTTTTAAGGGTAGAGGTGTGAGTGTCCTAAATATGACATTGTTGTTGAACTGAGTTAATCTGATTGGCATGATATCTACATTAGCCATGCAGTCTTTTTGTTGATTATAGTGTGCAGTTACTTTAATATGATTCTGTACTTTTTATGTTCCCGTTGTATTTTTGCCTTTGAAAGATCTAAATTCATTATTTCAAATAGTTTTCTCAGGTCAGCCGAAGCTAATATTGCTTTATGTATCCTGGGGGAATCTCAGTTGCCCTACATCATAATGGAGTCATGTGAAGCTGGCAACAGCCCTGGCAATCATGCGAAAGCCACAAAACAGCTCTTATGATCATTAAGCAATTTCATGGAAAGAGCAGCTGCTCTCTGGGTAGTTCTGCACAGACACAGTGTCTGCCAGTAATCTCCGCTTTACAGTGTGGAGAGGCTGTTAAGGTCACAGGACAGCAGCTCAGTGGACGAATGGACACCAACGGTTTAACAATGACCGGATCATATCTCTCCCCTGTCTGCAGGCGCTCTGATAAAGGGAACATTGGCTTTCAGATGGGTGCTTTGTTGAACACTAATTTAGATAGGCGAGTGTGAATGTAGGAAGAGACGTGACAAAGCTTTTTATTAAGGTGTTCACATGCAGAGTGCAGTAGTTGTCACTGCATAAGAGATGCTCAGGTTTAAGCGTAGGTGTGTAAGGATGATGGAACCAGTTACTGTACGCTAAGGCAGGAAGATTCTGGCCAAAGCCAGACAACCCGGGTTGTCCTGATGAGCCGTCCAGCTGTATCCTCAGTCAGATAATCTTCCGTCATTCCACCCCAAAGGGTTGTTGTCAGCACTGCAGGAAACCTTTCCTGGCAGAACAGTCCCACCTGGACACGACTTGGACCCGAATGACTCAATGCATTTCACAGCATGACTCAGAAGACCGCAGGCTTGGCATCTGGTCATGAATGAGAACATTTCAGCAGGGTCTTTTTTTCACATTAGTAAGTTGTCTTTACTGTGCACGAGTCAAAATAAAGACGGTCTTCTGCAGAGATGCATCCTGTTCAGGGGCCCTGGAGCTGATCTCAGCCCAATAAGGACGAAGACGGAGTACAACTTGAGAATCCTAAATTCTTAGCCTGCGGGTCTGTCATTTAGTCAGGTGCTATAAATTTGTGTTTTATGTGAGAGAGAGATGTAATTGTATGACATTTGATTTCAAGATTTCTTACTTGCACTTGATTATAAAACTTTCTTTGTGTGGATAAAGTGGAATGTTGACAAAAGAAGGGGTGAAAGGACTGTCGTGAAAAAAGGGTCAGACACTTTTGTGCTATGTTTCATTGTGACTTTCACACACTATTGTTGGCATAGCTGTTAATACTTGAGCAGTCCGTTACACAGGCAAATTCTTGGAAAAATATTATAAATGATATACAACAAACAAAAATCTTGCCATGCATCTTGGTAGTAACAGTAAATGAAATAGAACAATAAAATAAAAACCACACAGTACAATAAATGCCAAGTATAGGAAACACCTAAAACTTTTTTTAATATCTGTTGAGAGCATTGTCATTTTGTACAGATGTAGGATCTCGTAAGTCAGAAGAAAAGCTGAGTGTCCTTCCCGTATGAGCCAATCTGAGTGCGTCAGATAACCATGCTGAATTCAATAAGGCTATCACAAATGAGCCCATTAGTCTCTGCGTGACTCCCTCTGTGCGCCTTCATCTTTGTGTTTTACCAAAACATATTAAGTAAAATAATCGCCTGCTCTCTTCTGTAAACTGCAGCACAGAATCAAGTAGAGCTCAAGCCTGTCTTTTAGTGAATGTCAGCGGTAAATCCAGAATTAGCCTTTTGAGAGAAAAGGGCCAAAGAAGCATCGTTTCTTAAACGTTTAATGTCTCGTGGTTTGAAAGCCAGTCTACGAACGCTTTCCAGTCACCAGTCAGTGACTCTACTAACTCCCTTAGTAGAAAACGTGCAGACTTTGTACTCCAGCTGAGATATTAATGACCTCTGAGATTAACAAACTTAATGAACATGGAGATGCTCTGAATTGCTTTAGCTGGAGTCAAATGGGGAAAGTAGAGCATCGATTTTAAACTGTTAAACTTGTTCGCAAGAAGTCAGAATTGTCAATTTTGTAGTTCACATTTGTGCATGTGTTTTCCACTTGTCAGTAAATAGAATATTTTATAGACGTATCCTGTAGCTGCTATTTAGCACCAGTTTAATTCAAGACAATATTATTCAGACTATTTTCAAGGTGACTCTTCTTTTATTTGACTCAATTTTAATCATAGGCAGTCAGTTTAAAATAATATAGTAATAAATTCTTAACATAAAATGAAAGTGAAAAGGATGTGATTAAATATTAATTTAAGGATAATGTGGTCTCTGTTTATAATCCTCTGCACCAGAGACGACAGGGCCACAGTGTTAAGTTGTGAATAAACTGCAACTACAAGTTAGTGGAGTGCAGAGTGAGAAGTCTGGTGACTTCTATCTAATCGTCTGACTTCTGGCTGCTCAGCCAACCATGTGACTGGACAGGGGGCCCCCCTCCCCACGGGGGCATTGATGGGAAGACAAAGTCCTGGTTTCCCATGACATCACCGCCATTAATTCCCCTCCATAAAGCCTTGAGATGACTGAATCTGTGTCTTGTCGAACTCACAAGACACTCCGCACTGGCACACCCTGCAGGTTTATGGAGTCGCATCGGTTCTCGTATTCAGTGACTCATGAGAGCATGACTTCAGCACACTCGACATTAACACTTGCAGACAGCATTAATTAGCTTTTAATTATATCATATATATTGTGTTTGTTCAAACATTGCAAATGAAAGCTACCTCTAGCTGTTATTCTACTAAAACAATCAAAAATAATCAACCTAAATCTTATTTTGTGTGCTAGGGCTGGGCAATTAAAAGGATACATCATGAAATAACATGCGCTAATATTTATACTGCTGCAGCCGAGTACCTCCAGTAGTTTAGGATATTTTATATAGGGCTTGACGATATTTAGAAATTTACGGTATATCAGCATTTTCCTAAAATGCAACATTGGAAATTAAATTATTGTTTGTCGATATAGCTTTTTGCATTAAAATATTAGCCTCAAGAATCAAAGTTGAAATTCATGGACAGATATTGTTCTGCTGTTGCATCTGTTTCATCTGTAATGTCCAAGCTGCATTTTTTTTTTTTTTTTTTTTCAGTGTTATTGCTGGTTATCATGTCCACAATATTTAAAAAAAAAAAGAAGTAAATAATCAGTCTTTGTTGGTTAAAATTATGTAGCAATAGTAACATTGAAACCATCCTGTAATGAATCTACATTTTAAATGAACATTTTTCTTATGATCATGTCTTTTTTTCTTATGTTCTTGCGTCCCACAGATCGAGAGGACCAATCCATTCTTTGCACGTGAGTAAATTAACTGAATTACTTTACTTTTAACAAAGTTTATTGAAAAAGCACTTGCATTCTTTTTGTCTGATTAAACATGTTGACTGAAATAAATAACTGCTTTGCACTCCATTCATTGAAATTAATCTCAGATAGTTCACTGTATTTCTCCCAGCCACGTTTGATTCAGTTTGAATCAAAATTCCAGTGACGTGTTTACTGGTGATTGCAGGTGTTTCTAAGGGCTTCTAAACCAAGATAGCTGCCTGAGGTCTTGAGTTATTTCACAGCGAGTGTCGTCTTGACGCTGACCAGACTGCTCCTACTTAAGAGAAAAGGGGCAAAAGTAGGTCTCACAAATGCCTGACATTACTGCTTCAAGGCCCTCTGGCTTCGTTTCAGTGTCAACAGTCTACGGAGGACAGATATGTAGCCAAAGAAAAGGCCAAGAAGAATATCAAGACAGAAGTCATGCAGCTACAACAACAGGCTGTTTGTATTTAGATTAGCCAAAATAGCACATACAGGAGTCAAGATAAAGTGTCTTGGAAACCTTTTAGCTGAATACTACTGTTTTCTGAAGTAGAAAAATTCAAACTTATTCGTTAGCCATACTCCAGTTAGCTTCATCATTATTTCACATTTAACTTTGAACATAAACTTGATCTCAAAAAGAGATTGAACATGGTGTAACTGTATAAACTTTGTTACAGTTATTTATCCTCACAGTGTTGTGAAATGTTCACATCATTGAAGGCTAAACTTCTGATAGACACTAACCAAAAAAAAAGAAATAGAAGCTTCACAGTTTAGGATTATGTCAGCAATTCTGGGATGGGGGAGCTGAGGAATGTTAGACGCAGCAGGCCAAGGCCAACAACCGACACATTGACGCAGTCTGCATGATTACCCCTCTGCTCACAGGAGCGAACGAGACTGACAGCACTTCCTCGCTGCTCCCCCGCTCCTGACGCACAGCCACGTCACGCTCGCTCAGTCTCAAATCAAAATACTATTTTGTGCATACTTGGTGTGTGCAGATTTGCACTTACTGTAAAACCTCAGGTATGCTCTAAATCCAAACCCGCTTTGCTAAAGTCACTGCAGGGCTTGGAGGTCTCAGAACATCGTCTCCTCTGCTTTTCTGTGCCGTGTTCAGTGTGCTGCGTGCCAGCAGCCACATCTGCCAACACCAGACTGACAGAACGAAGTGAAACATACGTGTGATAATATATGAGCCAGATTAGGATCTGAAATATGCTTTATTGCCGAAATTAAAATTGTTCAGATGTCATGTAAGTTCCATTAACTTGTTGGTATTATTTCCAAGTCTGACTGATATGAAATGTTGACTAAGATTTAAAAAGTGAAATTATATGAGGATGTTTCTTTTTGTGTGTGTTTTTGTCTGCGTGCATTGTCCTTGTGTGCTTTTCAGAGGCGAGTCGGGAGCCGGCAAGACGGAAAACACAAAAAAGGTCATTCAGTACCTGGCACATGTTGCCTCCTCCCACAAAGGAAGAAAAGATCACAACATTCCTGTGAGTACTCTGTCAGATGTAATCCTTCTCATTACTCTCATTTGGCTTAGCAGCACCTTCTTCCAGAATGAATTTAGTGAGTTTGATGCCTTAAATCTTAGTTGTTGATTTAAAATGTATACAAAAAGCACAGCCTGATTACTGAACTGGAATTAATACTGCGATAAATGCTGCATGTTTAGAATAGAGTTAAATGCTGAGTAGTTTTGTCAAAGTGGCGTTGTTGGTCCCATCATTTTGCTACAGTTTTTCTCGATCCTGCAGTAAGATGAGAAGCTTTGTGCAGCAAATGTGTGTGCACACAATCTAACAATCTATATTTGTTTATCTGTGACAAACAGCCAGAATCACCTAAACCAGTGAAACTACAGGCAAGTTCCTACACTTTCTTACACACTGTGTTCATATGCATGCGACACTTAATTTTTTTTTTCTAAATGAAATGATCTTTGCTTTACCTTTTCACACTCGGGAGTGAGTTACTGTGGTCATGTCACTTGGACAGTTATTGTTTAATGTGAATACAGCCTATTTAGCATCCGCTTTGTTTTTCTCTGTTAGGCACAAAACGCAGTTGTAAGTAAAGTTGTAAAGTGGCACGACTGACTTTCTCTAGTGTCTGTTCTGATGTGTCGTACTGTGAATATGCTTGCCGTTATTGTTAAACACTGAACCATGATGTCATGCATGCAATGTTTATCTGTTATTGTAGCCACATGTAAAGTCTTTGCTGTCATTTTGTGCTGCTTGTATTCTTCTACTGCTGCCAAAAAAAAGATTACGACACCGACAGCAATTAATGCTGTAGTCTAAAATATAGATTTGTGCTGTTGAGATAGATCTGCTGACCATGCTTTTCCTGATTTAAAAAGCTTAGAATGTCACAGTGAAGAGTTTTTTGTTTGGACAGTTTTATCTGGAGTAGTTAAGTGAATCTCTTTCCTGGCCATCAGGACCCAGAGCCATGCAGGCTGCCCCTGTAGATAAGTAGAGCAACTGAATTACAGTGCACCTGAAACATAGGGAACCATTAACTTCCTGTTAGCAATGTTCTGGGTCTTGAGGGCCGGGATAACAGAGCACTCAAGTACTATAATTAGACCTGCTGCTTGTTGCATTCATAGACCGCTGTGGAGCAGATGTAAATAATACGGCATAAAATGTTCCATTTTACCAGCTGGTTGACTTGTATCCATTACATAAATGCAATATATCATTTGTTGGTAATTATTTAACAACTGAATCTCCCCGTATCCTACAGAGTGGACCCCTGTTTTATGTGAGTAGTATGTAGTTTCTCACCTCTCACCTCACTTGTTCCTAGGGGGTGCTTTACCCACTCTGTTTCCACCTTTCAGAAAATATAAGAGGCTTTCAGCTCTTTAATTTTCCCTGAAGATGGGCAGTAGTTGCTTTCCATCCACCATCAACACCTGCTGTAGTGTGCTTTAACATCTGCATTGCATGATCTGCACTGACATCTGTTTTATTTAACCTGTAAGATGGGCTTTGAATATGAAGATGACCTCTAGATTTGTACGATTAACTAATCGTACAAATCGTTTTGGAGAAAAGGAGTCATGGCTCAGACGCAACTCATCATTTATCTTTCTCAAAATTCAACAGCAGCTGATTATTTTTACTTATTCCTGCCTGCTAATGTTATTTGGGTTGGACTTGCATGATCTGAAAAAAAACAACAACTCTAAAATACTATTTTTCAAGTGCTTCTTTTTACCGGTCAGTATTCCAAAGAGATACATTTCATGCGTTCTACCATAAGCATGTAAGAAGCTGTGCACCTCTTAAAGGTGCAGCAAGTAACAGTACATCACATAACGCTCAGTGATTGGTGATGTCTTCACATTGAGGCTCATTTGAAACATTTTTTTTTTTTTTTTTTTTTTTTTGACATTTTCTCAAGCTGTGAATCGGAGCCAAATGAGTTCTCCACATGAGCTAATTTCTTTCCAGTATTCCATTTTTCTTTCTTTTGAAAAGAGACACTCTAATATGTGTAATCTAGCCATGTGACCTCCCAGCAGATGTTGGGCAGTGAATCCACAACCTCAACTGGCCTCAGTCTCAGAAGATTTAGTGGGACATTTGTGTATGATCCCTTCTGACTCCATGAAATCTGCCCTGAAGTTCTATTTCAGAGTTTGCCAAACGGCCTGGAGAAACTTGTAATTGTTTAGTATAAAAGTTAAAAATAAATGGTACGAAAGTTGATGATAAAGAATCTCTTGTAATCTAAAGAAAGATTGGATGTGTTTAGCTGCACGGGATTACAATGCAGGTTCTGTAGTTTCACAGTTTGTCCGGTCAATTGGCCGTCTCAAGTGGAGGAGCCGCTCCTGTCAGACGTCTGACATGCTCACCCTGCAGCAGGAATGTGGGTCAAGTCCTAAAGCTGCCATTGGACCCCCACTGGTGTTTGTAATCGGCTCTTTGTTTGCGCGCACAGCCAACCACACCGATGAGTGAAGGCGACCGACGAGCCCGCTGCACAGCGAGCCTGTGTTTATACAGAAACAAAGGCTTTTGGTTTGAAACCTCTGCCCTCTGTGGGCCGCACCGCCGCCCCGGCAGACAAGGGCCTGGTTTATCCACTCCAGCGCCGCTTTATTCCAGTCGCTCCAAAACTCAATTAAAAGCAGCCCATCATGCTCTCTGGCCAAAGATCACATTACAGGTCTCGCGTCCTGAGCTGATTCCTCCGTTCCTTTCGGTGGGAAACGGAGCGTTGAACTATTCCAGTCGGGAGAATATTCCACTCAACCGCAGCGCTGCAGCAGAAACTGTTTTCCTCACTGTTGTTCGACTCTCCGGTTGTGACCACAGTGTGGTTTCGATGGAACTGCAGTGGAAACACCTGTCCAAACATCTGCATAAGTCCTTTATTTATCGATTCAGCTTTTTAAAGTGTTCAGCCTCACCAAAGAGAAGCCGAGCTGTCTCCGCTGTGAGCTTTGGAAATTTGCTTCTCGACATGCAGCACCAGTTGCTTTTTCCTTGTCAAATTCCCGAAGTAAATCAATAATTAGTCTTGAGACCCCCTGCTGAGGTGATTTGTAGGTGGTTGTATTTGATTCTTGCTCCACAAGACATCTGCAGATATTTTCAAAGTCTTGTGGAAAAACAAGCATGGCTGTTATGTGCAGACAAGGACCACGAGAAATTAAAATCAGTGTTCATTGAAAACATGGAACATGAAAACATGCAACAGCACCATAACTTCACATATATTCAGGTGGATTCGTTGGCATCGATTGAGCTCATTTTACAAGTTACATAATGGTCTAAACTCTAAACTTCCAGTCACTACGAACATCTGGACTGTATCCTGGTTCTCAGGTGTCGTGGTCACTTTACGTCAGACTGAATAATGTGAAGCCTGTCTGTGATATTGGTTGCCCCAATTTTCTTCATAGAAACTTCAGAACAGTTTGTCTGGTTCAACTATAGATCAACCCCACAATGAAAACTTCACTTTTTTTTTTTTTTTTTTTTTTTTTTTTTTTTAAGAGCATCATTTTTAAACCCATATGACCGTGGCACTCTTCACACTTATTGTTTCTTCTCTCTAGCTCTGTTGACTTTCTCTTTCTGGGCTTGATACATTTAAAGTCTTCCTCTATAAACAACACCACAGCGTCTGCTGTCTTTGTCTGCATGTTCACGTTTTGTTTTTTCCAGCTATCAGTGAAACACCTTACTTCCTCTTACTTGCTATCAGGTGGTGAAAACCTTCTAAAATGCGCCTCTGCTTTTAGGGCGAGTTGGAACGTCAGCTCCTGCAAGCCAATCCGATTCTGGAATCTTTTGGGAACGCGAAGACTGTGAAAAATGACAACTCGTCACGTTTTGTAAGTATGAGCAATTATTTGTAATGAGCCGCTCGTCAAACCCACTCCAGCATTCCGACAGCTATCTTTGTCACAGCAAAAACCTCCAGTGATCCTAATCTGGCACCTGAATGAGATTAAAGTCACATGTCTTTGTATCTTCAAAGTAATTCAATCATTCTGCTCTCACTGTCGGTGCTTAGACACGCCATAAAGCCAGACTCGGATTTCCTCAGACAGGAGCCACTCTGCTTATCAGTGATATGTGGCAGAAGGAGTTTAGTCCCGGTTCTGGTCCTCTGCCATCAATTTACACCTGTTCAGAAGTAAATGTAAATATATTGAAGAGTCATTTTGACTTTCAGTACACTGATCTGTCACTTATCTCACTGAGCAGATGCCTTGTGGTCATGATGCTTCTGCTGATCTTACAGCAGAGCTGTGATTGCTGACCGTTACCTTTCTTGTGTTATGTATTGATCTCTGCAGGGGAAATTCATCCGGATCAACTTTGACGTCACCGGGTACATCGTCGGGGCCAATATTGAGACCTGTATCCTCATTGATAAGAATGAACATTTCAGGCTCTCAAGGCGAGAAAAATAGGATGATCTCTTGAGCACCGAGCGCTTGTTTTTCTTGACCGCTCTGTGTCAGACCTGCTGGAGAAATCCAGAGCTATTCGTCAAGCCAAAGATGAGCGCACCTTCCACATTTTCTACCAGCTGCTGGCCGGAGCTGGAGAACATCTCAAATGTGAGTAGACTGAGTTTGACTGATGTTGACACCATCTGAACAGTGTGGCAGCATGAATTTGTGCGAGAAAAAACTAATTTATTAACAGTAAAAATTACATGAGGGATTTCAATCAGCTCATTTTTTGTCACGTAATATTTTGTAAATTGTCACATTCTTGGACGAAAGATTCCGTGTGAAAAGTGATTTTGAATGCTTTTCTACTTTTCTGTCTGCAGCGGACCTGCTGTTGGAAGGTTTCAATAACTACCGCTTCCTGTCCAACGGAAACATCCCGATCCCGGGCCAGCAGGACAAAGACAACTTCCAAGAGACCATGGAGGCCATGCACATCATGAGCTTTGGCCATGAGGAAATTCTGGGTAAGTCTGCGTTTCATCTGAGTAAATCTCATTCCCTTTTTATGCTCCTTTTAAGGTCAAGGTCTGTTTTATGGATTATTTTTTACTGAAGCTGCTCAAATTTTATGACTTTCAGAACCTAGCTCATTGAAGTACTTATATTATTCATGTCTGTGTTATAACATTTTTTTGACAGAGAAATATAATCAAATATTAAGAAAAAAAAGGTCATCTGCAGATGCTGTGTCAAACTATAAAGGAGGGAAATCTTGTGGATAAATGCCTGAATTTGATCTTTTTCAACAAAGATATTCCAGAAAATGTGTTTTTGTGTGCTGCACAGTGAAGGATATCTTTTATTCAAGTATATTTTGCTGTGTGGAGTTTGCATGTTCTTCTTATACATGGCTAGTTTCACTCTGATTTCCTGCTGCAGTCTAAAAATATGAGTGTGAGGTTATTTTTTTTAGATCTGAAGTGCCTGAAAGTGTGAGTGTTGGTGTGTGTGGTTGCCTTTCTGTGTGTGTGTGTGTGTGTTCTTGTTTTATATATATTTTAATTAAACCGTCATTACATGCCATAATATTTTAGATGAATTCCACGTTGTGTCTCCAGATTGACAAAATGACACATCATTGTCTCGACGTCAGTGTGACCATGAAAGGTTTTTTTTTTTTTGACTGACTTTGTTTAATCTGGACTTTTGATGTTTGCAGCCATGTTGAAGGTGGTTTCCTCGGTGCTTCAGTTTGGGAACATCGTCTTCAAAAAGGAGAGGAACTCTGACCAAGCCTCCATGCCAGACAACACTGGTAAGCTCTTCAGAAATGAAGCAAAAGTCTTACAGCAGCAGTCCTCTCATATCTGCTTTATGACCTTCTAAGTAGGAGCTTACAGGTCAGTGCCCTCTCCTCCTCCTTTTCCTCTTCCCATATATACTTCAGCTCTTCTCCTTCCTCTGTCCGCCTCCCTCACACGCTGCACCTTGTCCGCAGAGCGGAGGGCCCCGTGATTTATATCTCTCCTCGCTCTGAGCCTTATCGTCGTGCCATTAAGCCACATCATTCAGGGGATTTACTCCTGAAGGAAATGGGGCACGTCCTCAGAGTTCCTTCACATGTGGCACTGCACATCTCAAATCGAGGGATTTGGGGAGGGCGTTGAGTTCGATGCCAATAATGCAGCTCAGCCAGATATTCCCAAATTCAACAGAATGCGGCCTGGAGCAGATGTTAGCAGTGAGACTTGGCCAAGCTAAACTGGATCCTGTTTCTTCTACATTTCCACAAGCTTGTGCCATGTAAAATATGACATCGTCATATTAAGGCTGGAGTATATTTTAATATTCATTTATAAAATGCAAATGGTAGAGATCCCTTACTTTCTTTGAGAAGTTTTATTTTTCTTTCCATCCATTCACTAAGTCAAAACAAATTTAAGATTTCGACATTGAAACACTACACACACGCACACACACACACATTTCCACCGTCTGTTTGGCTTTTTCGTCAAGTGAGAGAACAATTTGTCTTGCATGCAGTTTAAACTGAGCTCAAGTGTCTCACATTGATCCTTATTTCACTGCAGCTTGTTTTTTCGTCTGCTTTTCCCAAACTTTGCTCCCAGCTGCTCAGAAGCTGTGTCATCTGCTGGGAATGAACGTGATGGAGTTCACCAGAGCCATCCTCTCACCGAGGATCAAAGTGGGACGAGACTACGTGCAGAAAGCGCAGACTAAAGAGCAGGTCGATCTCTAATTCAGTAACCCAACATGTGTACTCTGTCACTCCTGTCTGTCATTCTTACTACCAGTAGTGCCAAAAGTTCTACTGGCAGAGTAGAACTTCATGTGACGATCAGGCAGCTGGTCTGAATTACTGTGCTATATCTGAAACCTCATCTGTGAAGCAAAGCACACTCATATTTTTCTTTTACATTTCATCCTCTGATCAGGTCTTTTATGTTTTAATCTCTTGTCATGTTTTATTTTATTTCTTTATCTCTTTTTTTTTCCTTCGCTCCAGGCTGACTTTGCTGTTGAGGCCCTGGCTAAAGCAACATACGAGCGTCTGTTTCGCTGGCTGGTTCACCGCATTAACAGAGCTCTGGACAGAACCAAACGGCAGGGTGCTTCCTTCATTGGCATCCTGGATATCGCTGGTTTTGAGATTTTCCAGGTTTGCCTTTCCAGCCTTGTCAGAAATAATCCTTAATTTTAAAAGACGGTCTAATTTTCGGTGGTCCGTATCGCATTTTCATTTGATATTTGTGGGGATTTCCAGTAACTGGTGCTGTATTTCTGGTCACCTCCTGCAGCTGAACTCCTTCGAGCAGCTGTGCATCAACTACACCAACGAGAAGCTGCAGCAGCTCTTCAACCACACCATGTTCATCCTGGAGCAGGAGGAGTACCAGAGGGAGGGCATCGAGTGGAGCTTCATCGACTTCGGCCTCGACCTGCAGCCCTGCATCGACCTCATCGAGAGGCCTGTCAGTATTTCCCCTTTTTCGAAAAAGACAACCACTTCCAATTGGGAAGTTGTTTTGCAGGTGTAGCTTTGGCCACACGGCCGTCTCATCTCTCCGGACTCTTAAATTCTGTCCTGTCTTGTTTTCCCCTTCAGGCGAACCCTCCAGGAGTGTTAGCCCTGCTGGATGAGGAGTGCTGGTTCCCCAAGGCCACGGACAAGACGTTCGTGGACAAGCTCATCCAGGAGCAGGGCACACACACCAAGTTTCAGAAGCCGCGCCAACTCAAAGACAAGGCCGACTTCTGCATCATCCACTACGCTGGCAGGGTGCGTTTGCTTCTGTTACTCTGCTGAAAATCCTGCAGCTTGATTTGACACATCTGTCGCTGTAGTTTAGATTATGTGAAAAGAGTTACCAGTGAGCTTGTAGCTTTGCAAACATCTGATGCAGGGAAAATTCTTGCTGGCCAAAAGCTGCAATCTTTCCAAAAGATCTTCAAAAATCTACCAAGTACATAAAGCAAACAAATAAAGGACTGTGTTGCTGTAAAGTTTTGTGTTTCAGAGTTGAACCTCTATTGTTCCAGGTCGACTACAAGGCAGACGAGTGGCTGATGAAGAACATGGATCCCCTGAACGACAACGTGGCCACTCTCCTGCACCAGTCCACCGACAAATTTGTGGCCGAGCTGTGGAAAGACGGTAACCTGCTGCTTCACTACTGCCTCCGAACACCGAAACCTGTTCAAGACTCCAGATCACTGATGTTACAGACCGTTTGCGTTTGGATTTCTTTCAGTTCAATGAGTGCATCAACATGTGTCACTCGAGCAAACTAACCACAGCTGTGTGTGCCTTTTGTTGACCGGGGCCGACGTGTTTTCTAAGAACTAACCCACCACCGCCCTCCCCTCCCTGTCTCTCTCTCTGTGTTGTAGAGATTCAGACCATTCAAAGGGCCTCATTCTATGACAATGTCACTAGTCTGGATGAGCCGGCAGGTGAATGACTGGGTCGTTTTGTAGCAGACCTGGGCCAAAATAATGACCAGCGTTAGGCGGTGAACTCTCGCTGCTCATGGTGGGGGATGAACATCAGTTTCTTGAAAGATTGTCTGTTGGTATATTTTCGCCCAGATCTGGCTGTGTGTCATGCTTCAGCCAGCATTGTGTCCGTCATAGCTACAGTCCCTCCCATTTGCTTCCAGGCTGCATGGCTCTGTTGTCTCAGCCAAAAGCAGTAGCGCCCACTTCCTGAATATGATCCAGTAGCGTCTAGTGAGTCTCCTCCTCTAGTCCAGACACTGTGCTTTAATTCGTTTCAGTACTTTTGTGTGCTGAAGTTGATCCTGTGATGTGTGACAAATATTTGCATTCTAATGCAGCTGTTTGTGTTATTCCGATTTTTTTTTTCCTGCTTTGAGATGTGAAACATCAACCAGCAAATTTAGGGATTTGAAGTCTGAATGAAAATATTAAAAACCGTCAACCTCCCGTCTTTCATCTGATTTTGAGGGATCAGAGTGTCTGAGCATTGGAACCAGATGTGACTCTGTGTTTTTCTCTGGCTCTGATCTCAGGACTGATTGTGGATGGTCCAGACTCCCAGCAGCTTAGCATTTCAGACACTAATCATTTTTGGAGTACTAAAAGTGACGATTTGTTAGATATCAAAAACTTTGTCAGCTGGTGAGTTGGAATAAAAAGCTGGGGTCTTTTTGAGTGCTTTATCGTAGTTTTATGACTTTCTCTCTGTCCCCATAACTGCTCAGTCTACCTGCTTCGACCCTTCACTCGCAGCTGTCAGTTAAACTTGAGGAGCTGTTATATCTCACTGCTGCACCTCCAGAAAATGTAGGTCTTGGTTTGTTCTGGAAATGGATAGAGAGAATGAAAAGTGAAATGCAGTCACAGAGCAGGTAGTGGATCTAGATGTTTGACTATAATCGGAGCTCAGATCAGTCTTGGTGATGTTCCGCCGTACATACACCAACACACGTGTTCATGTTTAGCCTTGTAGGCACCGTCGTAAATAATCGCCTCAGTAGCAAATCTGCAGAAAGTACTGCGGTCCCGCACAGCTTGCTCCTATTTGTTTAAATTCCCCAGCATTTGCAGTTTTGTCGACTGAGACGTTTCCCCCTGACAGCCGCTTCCAGAGCTTTCCGAGCTGGACGCATCCCGACTCGTAAAATGATCTTTATGTGTACAATCGTCAGACTGCCTCTTCCAATAGAAGTCAGAAAGCGTTTATGTGGCGTGAACAGCTCCTGGGTCGACGCGTTGGAAGAAATATTTTCCTGGCGATGCGACACTGGAAGGCTTCCACATAGAGAAGCACTTTGTTTTAAATACACATTCTAAAATGCGTTATCCTCCATGAAAGCTCGTGGATAAATGTGAAAAGACTGTGCAGTCCGTCTCCCCCCTTGCAGATGTTAGTTATAGAGTGTAAATACGACAGCCATTGTTTGAACTGGGTGTCTTTATGTCCTCATCCATCTGCACGTGGCCGTGTAGCTACATTCTGCCACCGTGTTGTTTCCTCTTCCTGCAGCCATTCCCTGCCTCTGATGGTTTCTCCCTCTCGTCCTAACCTCTCCTCTCTCCAGTCGACCGCATCGTGGGCCTGGACCAGGTGGCGGGAATGAACGAGACGGCGTTCGGCGCCACCTACAAAACGAAGAAGGGGATGTTCCGCACCGTGGGGCAGCTCTACAAAGAGTCGCTCACCAAACTCATGGCCACGCTGAGGAACACCAACCCCAACTTCGTCCGCTGCATCATCCCCAACCATGAGAAACGAGTAAAATACGCGCTTTTTTCTTTCAACAGCGGAGAGAGAAGGACTTGTCGAAGAGTGAAGTCGAGGTGTGTTGGTTTTTGTTTCTCAGGCTGGTAAACTGGAGCCTCACCTGGTCCTGGACCAGCTGCGGTGTAACGGCGTCCTGGAGGGGATTCGTATCTGCAGACAGGGCTTCCCCAACCGAATCGTCTTCCAGGAGTTCAGACAGAGGTAACGGACGTTAAAGAAGCTTTTCAGCTCGTTTTCACTTCTTTCAGTGTCATTTACGTTGACATTCCTGTTGCGTTCATACAGATATGAGATCCTGACGCCCAACGCCATCCCCAAAGGATTCATGGATGGAAAACAGGCCTGTGAGAGAATGGTACGGCCGCCTTCACTTCCCCTCTGTAGATTTGTGGAGTTTTGGTTAGTTGTACAAACAAATGACCTTCAACACTCGGCATGTTCCAGAGTCATGGAAAAGTAATGTTAAGTTGTCAGTTTCTGCAAGCCAGTGTAAGGTTTATTAAATGAATTAATATTTGCCGTGTTTAATGGTAAAATTCACCACATGCGGTGTGTGATTTATTAACAACTATGGTCTTCCTCCATAGATTCACGCTCTGGAGCTCGATCCCAACCTGTTCCGAATCGGTCAGAGTAAGATCTTCTTCAGGACGGGCGTTCTGGCTCATCTGGAGGAGGAGAGAGACCTGAAGATAACGGACATCATCGTCTACTTCCAGTCCGTGTGTCGTGGATACTTGGCGCGGAAGTGAGCGAGACCCCCAGAATATTGTCTCATCATTTGTGACCGAGCTGCAGATGGCTCATTGTTTTTCCCTACGTCAGAGCCTTTGCGAAGAAGCAGCAGCAGCTGAGTGCCCTGAAGGTTTTACAGAGGAACTGCGCTGCGTATTTGAAGCTGCGACACTGGCAGTGGTGGAGGCTCTTCACCAAGGTGAGAGCTCCAACAGCTACCTCCTCCACGAAGTCGAACCAATTAGTTCATATGTGCAACACTGACAGTAGAACATCAGTGTTACTAATAGGAAGTGTTGACATTAAGATGAATTTAAGTACATATTCCCTTCATTTCTTTCACCAAAACAATAAAAAAAGTTAAACTCAGATTTGTAATGTAGAAGAAAATGATTTTTGTTAGTTCTGCAGACAGCTGGTTGAAGTTGTCGTCTCTTGCAGGTGAAGCCGCTGCTGCAGGTCACCAGACAGGAGGAAGAGCTGCAAGCCAAAGACGAAGAGCTGGTGAAGGTGAAGGAGCGGCAGCTCAAAGTGGAGAACGAGCTCGTGGAGATGGAGAGGAAACACCAGCAGGTGAAGTCACGCATCTTTACCTCACATCAACGAGGAAATGACCCTTTCGCTCTGCTTGGATACGTTTGTGCAGTCTTTGACGTGTTTTTCCTCCCCCGTCCAGCTGATAGAAGAGAAGAATATCCTGGCGGAGCAGCTCCACGCCGAGACGGAGCTGTTTGCAGAAGCTGAAGAGATGAGGGTTCGTCTGCTCTCCAGGAAGCAGGAACTGGAAGAGATCCTCCACGACCTGGAGTCCCGGGTGGAGGAGGAGGAAGAGAGGAACCAGAGCCTGCAGAATGAGAAGAAGAAGATGCAGTCTCACATCCAGGTCAGTCTCCATTTCAGCGTTTTATCTTTCTGTGCTTAATTCACATTAAAATGCACTTTATGCTGCAGACAAAATCTGATAAAGCCTGGAACCTGTTTGCAAATTGAAACCTTCCCCGGTCTTTCCTCCCACCAGGACCTGGAGGAGCAGCTGGACGAGGAGGAAGCAGCGAGGCAGAAGCTTCAGCTGGACAAAGTGACGGCTGAAGCAAAGATCAAGAAGATGGAGGAAGACATCCTGCTGCTGGAAGACCAAAACTCCAAGTTTCTCAAGGTGAGACGGAGGATTCACACCTTCTTGCCGTCAAGCTGGAGTCTTCTGGAGTGCTTCTCACACCTTTGGGGTTTCTTCATCAAACAGGAGAAGAAGCTGCTGGAGGACAGAATCGCTGAAATGACCTCCCAGCTGACAGAAGAGGAGGAGAAAGCGAAGAATCTCAGCAAGGTCAAGAACAAGCAGGAGATGGTCATGGTCGACCTGGAGGGTGAGTGGCTCCCAGCAGGCTGCTGCTGCGGCCTTCATTTGGCGTCTAAGAATAGAAACATTCACTGTGGCGGACGGAACGGGATGTCAAGTCGACGGGGTCAAGTGGAGAACAGGAGAATAAAGGGGTTTTTTTTGTGTTTCGGTGTAACAAAGGTCAGTTGAAGGACATCCAGTACAAACATTAACCAGACATGACGATCTAAACAGTGTTTCCAGCCGCACAGTGAGTTAACTAGCTAGACACCGGCTAATGTGATTACTGGTCGTTGTGTCAGGCTGTGACCTCCTGTAACTTGTGACTCGTCCATTTACCACTTAGAACGAACCGCAGCCAGAAGCCCGTGTAATCACATTGTCTGTACGCTCGCTGTTTGTGTGTTTAAAGCGTTGTGTCTGTGGCTCCTCAGAGCGTCTGAAGAAGGAGGAGAAAACGCGGCAGGAGTTGGAAAAGACGAAGCGTAAGCTGGATGCCGAGAACACCGACCTGCAGGACCAGATCGCGGAGCTCCAGGCTCAGGTGGAGGAGCTGAAGGTCCAGCTGGCCAAGAAGGAAGAGGAGCTGCAGGCTGCTCTGGCCAGGTCGGGCTCTGACGCTGAAGTCAACGAACAGCTTCTGCTGTCGGTAAAATTAGGAATAAAATAAATGGACTTTAGAGTCGGCTCTGGCAGCAACACCTTAAAACATCAATTTTCTCCAGATCGGATTAAATCAAGTGGAACAAAATGCCAATTCTTTAATCTGCACAAAATGAAACAGGCCTGGGTGGAATAATGTTCTTAAATTTCTAACTTAAAAGGACAACTCCAGCTCAACTGGTCCACAGACCATATGTTTGACACACCTGATGTTCATTGATTAAAAGAATCAGTATAAGCGCGTTTATTTACAAAAGTCATGTTTTTTCCCAATCTTCTTTAGTTCTTTTTAACATTTCCAGTAATAAAGCACAAAAAAAGCAGCTTCTATCTTCATTTGAGCTCAGCAGGTTTTTAATATAAAACTAATTGTTTCCCAGCACAGGCATTAATTAAAAGGCCTCTAACTGAAGAGAAACGTGTTTTTAAATATATTTTACAGCCAGTTAATGTGAGATTTCCTTGGGTCTCAGGCCGACCTGCGTGTTTTTATTGTTATCGTTGCTCATTTGAGGAGATTTCCAGCTTCACACATCCCCTGTAGAGCGGTCCGTCCCATCTCCATGACAACAGGCCTTCACCGTGCTACAGAGCAGTCGATACCTGAAATAGACATCAAAACAAAGACCACACTCACCCACAACTCTGAACCGGCGCGTCCTCCTCAGCTCCATTTTGCCTCCACGACGCTGGAGGCTTTCATCCTGGAGCCGGCCGCGTCGGATTTCAGGCAAATTGACATCGAGTGACGCTCTCACTGCTGGGCGCGGCAGTTTTTTTCCTTCCTTGAGATAATCAAGAGCTGGAATAAAACAGTATCTAACATCTGAGAAGAAATTTTGCATACCCGTTTTTATTTACCTTTTTTGTCCTGGTTTTTGAGAACGTCCATTTATTCCACACACACACACACACACAGTGACGTGCTACGGGTAATCTGTTTTTCGCCAGTCACCCTTCAACAAACGGCCTGCATGTGAGAGATAAACAGCTGCTGGTCGTTCCTCTGAAGGTCAGCGCAGATTATCTGAACACGACTCTCAGTGGTTTCACCGTCGAGCCAGATGTGTCGTTCTGATGTCAAACGTCCGCCTGATAGATTTCACGCTCAGAAATCATCGGTTTTTAGTCACAGCGGCGGATTATTAGGCGTCCCATCAAAAAGGTGATGCGGCTCGTTTTGAATTCAACGGCGCTTCGGAAAACGATCCTACGGTCTTTGTAAAGCGGCTTGTTACATTTTATGAGAGTCATTAGTGGCTTTAATCAGAGCGGCGGCGTTGCGTTAATTATGTGAGTGAATCATTGTGACATTCGCCGTGTTCAATCAGCAGAGACCTCCACATAAGTGAGGAACGTTTCAGGACTGCAGGAGGCACACACACACACACACTGTGACATCCTTTCAGTGGTTTCAGTTTGCCACACTGCCCCCCTGTGTGCACAACAAAGAAAAGCAGTATAAATGCATTTGTTGCGTTTGAGCAGTAATTTCATGAAGAACATGAGAAACATTTTATTTAGCTGCTAAAAGAAGACTAAACTTGCCGTATAACTAAAAGATTAGTTTAAATCTGCTGCTAGATGATTTAAAATGTGAGCGTTGAATGTCAGCCTATGAGTCAAAACTTTTTCAATAATCTCACAATGAGTTAAAAAACAAAAACAAAAATAAAACGTACAGGTGAAGATGAAGTAGTTCCAGTCCGACGTTGTGGTTTTTTCCTCCAGGAGCGACGAGGAGACGCTCCAGAAGAACAACGCCTTGAAGCAGGTCCGGGAGCTGCAGGCGCAGCTGGCCGAGCTTCAGGAGGACCTGGAGTCTGAGAAAATGTGTCGCAGCAAGGCGGAAAAGCTGAAGCGGGACCTGAGCGAGGAGCTGGAAGCTCTGAAGACGGAGCTGGAGGACACGCTGGACACCACCGCCGCCCAGCACGAGCTCAGGTGCCAGCTGCTGCTTCGATCCAACATGTCTGCTGCTGTCAAGCTCAGGACGAGGGCCTTTCAGTCAGCTGTTCTCCTCCGGCTCACTCCTCCCCTTCTGTCTTCGCTCCAGGACCAAACGGGAACAAGAGGTGGCCGAGCTGAAGAAGGCCATCGACGAGGAGACCAAAAACCACGAGGCGCAGGTCCAGGATATGAGACAGAGACACGCCACGGCCCTGGAGGAGCTGTCCGAGCAGCTGGAGCAGGCCAAGAGGGTGACTGACTCACACCGGACGATCCTGTATCGGACAATATCACAAACATACTGTTAACAACTCCAAATCATCTAGCGTGCATGTAAACACGCCCACAGGTAACTAGATTAACACAGTGCGGTGCTTTATCTCTCTGCGCAGTTGAAGGCCAACCTGGAAAAGAGCAAGCAGTGTCTGGAGGGTGACAACAAGGAGCTGGCCGGCGAGGTGAAGAGCCTGCAGCAGGCCAAGACCGAGTCCGAGTACAAGAGGAAGAAGCTGGACTCCCAGCTGCAGGAGTTCATGGCCAGAGCCACCGAGGTGGAGCGGGTCAAAGGAGAGCTGGCGGAGCGCTCACACAAGCTGCAGGTACACACACACACACACAAACACACACACATTCACACACACGCTTGTTTTATTTTTTAAAAATGAATCCTAACTTCTCTTTGGTTAGTCTGAACTGGACAACGTGTCGGCGCTGTTGGAAGAGGCCGAGAAGAAGAGCGTCAAACTGGCCAAAGAGGTGGACAACCTGAACGGCAAACTGCAGGACTCAGAGGTGAAGAAAAGAAATTGTTACATGTTTTATTTATCAATTTAAATGGTCAGTTTTGACCATCTGTCAGTTTCTCGATTAGCTGTTCAGAAAATCCTACTTCATGAAAACCTGATGTTGATGAGGTAACAGAATCGAACATGGCTGCCTGCTGCTCTCTCCCGGTTCAGGAGCTCCGGCAGGAGGAGACCCGTCAGAAGCTCAACCTGAGCGGCCAGATCCGCCAGCTGGAGGTGGAGAAGAACACTCTGCTGGAGCAGCAGGAGGAAGACGAGGAGGCCCGGCGCAGCCTGGAGAAGCAGCTGCAGATGGTGCAGGCTCAGGTACACACACACACACACACACACACACACACACACACACACACACACACGCACAGTCTCGTATTTCTATCCTTGTGGGGACCGTCCATTGACTCCCATTCATGTCTAGCCCCTAACCCTGACTCTTACCCTAACCCTAACCCACACCACAATAAAGCCTAACCCTAAAGAAATGTTTTTGCACTTTTACTTTTTTCAGTAACAACAACATGGTCAAGAAAACACTGTTTCTCCTACTTAGGACCGGAAAAAGGTCCCCACAAGGCACGTCGTTCCACGTTTTGCTATCCTTGTGGGGACATTTGGCCCCAACAAGGATAGAAATACAAGAACACACACACACACACACACACACACACACACACACACACACACACACACACACACACACACACACACACACACACACACGTTTGCGTGTTGAGCGTTAATGTTTTCATTAAGTGTACATTTTCGACCTGCAGCTGTTTGAGGCAAAGAAAAAGCTGGAGGACGACGTTGGATCGATGGAGAGCCTGGAGGAGGCCAAGAGGAAGCTCCAGAAGGACGTGGAGCTCGCCGGCCAGCGGCTGGAGGAGAAGACGATGGCCATGGACAAGATGGAGAAGACCAAGAACCGACTGCAGCAGGAGCTGGACGACCAGACGGTGGACCTGGACCACCAGAGGCAGATCGTCTCCAACCTGGAGAAGAAGCAGAAGAAGTTTGACCAGGTATGAGTCCGTCAGCCGCAGCAGGGAGGAAACGCCGGATTTAAAGGCGTGTTAAAGGGTGCTAAAGGCCTTTCCGTCGCTGTAGATGCTGGCCGAGGAGAAGACCATCTCCGCTCGCTACGCCGAGGAGCGCGATCGCGCCGAGGCCGAAGCCAGAGAGAAGGAGACCAAGGCTCTGTCCATGGCCAGGGAGCTGGAGGAGGCACTGGAGGCCAAAGAGGAGCTGGAGAGGTTCAACAAGCAGCTCCGCGCCGAGATGGAGGACCTGATGAGCTCCAAGGACGACGTGGGGAAGAATGTGAGTCAGCTCCACCCTCTCGGAGCGGATGATGGAGAATCCAGCGCCTAGTCTGTCTGGCGTTTGACGCCGTGTTTTTGTTTCTGCTCCACCGTCTCTCGCTGCAGGTCCACGAGCTGGAGAAATCCAAGCGGACGCTGGAGCAGCAGGTGGAGGAGATGAGAACCCAGCTGGAGGAGCTGGAGGACGAGCTGCAGGCCACAGAAGACGCCAAACTCCGCCTGGAGGTCAACATGCAGGCCATGAAGGCCCAGTTTGACCGAGACCTGCAGGCCCGGGACGAGCAGGGAGAGGAGAAGAAGAGGGCGCTGGTCAAACAGGTGAACTGACCAGGAACGGTCTTTCTGACTGCTAACGTTCCTCCGTGTGTGCCGCGCTCATTTCAGCACCGTGTCTTCATTCACGCCGTTCTCCTCCTGCAGGCGCGTGAGATGGAGGCTGAGCTGGAGGACGAGAGGAAGCAGAGGAGCGTGGCTGTCGCCGCCAAGAAGAAGCTGGAGATGGACCTGAACGAGGTGGAGGGTCAGATCGAAGCCGCCAACAAAGGAAGGGACGAAGCCATCAAGCAGCTGAGGAAGATCCAGGTCCGAGCCGAGTCCTCACACTTCTCAGCTTAAAAGAGAATCGAGAAAGGAAGTTTTTAACTTGGTGGATGCTTTGTTTCTGCTGCAGGCTCAGATGAAGGACTATCAGAGGGAGCTGGAGGAGGCCAGAGCGTCCAGAGACGAAATCTTCACTCAGTCCAAGGAGAACGAGAAGAAGCTAAAGAGCCTGGAAGCGGAAATCCTGCAGCTCCAGGAGGTCCTCGTCCACATCTGCTGCTTCGTCGTCACTGCTGTGTTGTCAGAGGTGTGTGTAGACGGTGACGGCTGTGTGTGCGTCTGCAGGACCACGCGGCGTCGGAGCGAGCCCGTCGACACGCCGAGCAGGAGCGGGACGAGCTGGCCGACGAGATCTCCAACAGCGCCTCCGGGAAGTCAGTATCTCCGGCCGCCGGCACCTCGTCTCCACCACCACAGTCGACGTAACCGCTGATTTGGTTTTTTTTTCCCCGTCAGGTCGTCTCTGCTGGAGGAGAAGAGGAGGCTGGAGGCTCGCATCGCCCAGCTGGAGGAGGAGCTGGAGGAGGAGCAGGGCAACATGGAGCTCCTCAACGACCGCTTCAGGAAGACCACGGTTCAGGTGGGAGCGCCGCACCGCGCCGCACTCCGAAAAGGATTCACTCGTTCTGCTGGTTGTGACTCGGCTGTTGATCCCCTCCTCCTCAGGTCGACACCTTGAACACCGAGCTGGCTGCAGAGCGCAGCGCCGCCCAGAAGAGTGAGAGCGCTCGGCAGCAGATGGAGCGGCAGAACAAGGTCTGCCGCCGTCAGCTCTGAGCTCTACGTTCCACTGCTGCACAGGTTCCTCTTCTCGTTCGTTGTTGGATTTTAACGCTTCGGTTTCACAAACAGGAGTTGAAAGCAAAGCTGGCGGAGCTGGAAGGAGCCGTGAAGTCCAAGTTCAAGGCGTCCATCACTGCTCTGGAGGCCAAAATCCTGCAGCTGGAGGAGCAGCTGGAGCAGGAGGCCAAGTGAGCGTCCCGCTGCGTCACTCCGCCGGTGAGTTTCACGACCCGGTGTCTCACTCCGCTCTGCTCCGCCTCCAGGGAACGAGCAGCGGCCAACAAGATCGTCCGGCGCACCGAGAAGAAGCTGAAGGAGGTGATGATGCAGGTGGAGGACGAGCGTCGCCATGCCGACCAGTACAAGGAGCAGGTATTGGCTCTTCATGCAGGAATGCAGTGTGAATGTTTCTCTTGTTCTTCACTTCCTCACTTCCTGTTTCCCCGTCCGTCCTCCGTCAGATGGAAAAGGCCAACTCCCGCATGAAGCAGCTGAAACGTCAGCTGGAGGAGGCGGAGGAGGAAGCCACCCGCGCCAACGCCTCCCGCAGGAAGCTGCAGAGGGAGCTGGACGACGCCACCGAGGCCAGCGAGGGCCTCACCCGGGAGGTGACGTCTCTGAAGAACCGCCTCAGGTACCGGAGCTCAACAGACCTCGGTCCAGGACCGTGACTTCTGTCGTGTTCGGTGGTTTTATTGCTCTGATCAATTTGCTATTATAGGTTTATTGACATTCTGATAATGAGATGATTTTAACTGCTGTTTCATTGGGAAGTTCTCCAAATTTACATTCTAACTGATGCTGAGATGCTGCTTGGAAACCAAGCTCCAATATCTCATCATGTAGTTTAAGATAGAGATGAAGCAGTGAGCAGACAGCAGCGCAGTCTGGTGGCAGGAATAAGAATCGCAGCAGCTGTTCAGAGTTCAGAGAGAAGGTCTCTCCATCCGATCTCCTGCTCGCCCCGTCCCGCCGTCCTGAGCCTTTTGCCCTGTGGTTTTATGTCCCGCCCAGGCGCGGCGGCCCCGTCAGCAGCTTCTCCTCCGGCCGCTCGGGCCGCCGCAACCTCAACCTGGACGGCGCCTCGGTCGACATGTCGGACGACGACGCCGACAGCCGCGCCAGCGACTTCAATGAGACGCAGGCGTCCAACATGGAGTGAAGACGCAGCGCCGTCACGCCTCACCACCTCCTCCTCACGTCACTTCACGTCACCTCCATTTTTTCTCCAAAGATCCTCCACGGTGTGTTTTTCTTTTGTTTTTGTTTTTTCCTGTCCTCATTTGAAGCCACTGACTGGTCAGAAGGTTTGGCGTCGAGCCGTCCCGGTCCCGGCGGGGCGGAGCCTGGCCGTGTCGTCTCTGCCCTTTTTGTATCCACGTGCAGGGAAACTCCAGCGCAGGGGGCAGACGGACACTCCTGCCTTACTGTCCTCCTCCGGCCAGCTGCTGCTCCCGGCTCGTCCGCCGGCCGCGTCTCACCTCAACATCGCCGCCGCTCCCGTCCAATCAGGCTCCACCCCATCCGCTCCGCTTCTTATTGAGACCGTATGCATAGCCGCCAGCGCTTTCCTTTTTTGTTTTTTTTTTTTTGGTTGTTTTTTTTTTTTACCCAGGCGGGAGGAGGCTGCGGGTTGTGCAGACATTAGCTCACACCGCTCTTCACCCCGAAAGTACGATCAGGCTCCGCCCCCTCCTCACGCCGCTCAGACTGACAGGAGCGCGGCGGCGCTTCCAACATCTCGGGACATGCAATAGAAAGACGCGGACTCTGAATTGACGATGTATTACTGTGAAAAAAAACGTATTTTATCTCCTCCGTTGCTTCATCTCAGCGTTAACTGTTGGAACGTGTGTCGCCGGGCGAGCCGGGAAGCCGCCGGCGCCGAGCTGCAGCGACGCAAAGATGCTGGAAAACGCAGCAACAACTGCACCGAGCGATTTTAAAAACTGGAGGCAGGAAGAAATGAAGCTCTTAACTGGAAGCACTCATCGATGTGACACTAAATGGGTATTAAAACACTTTTTTTTTTTTTTTTTTTTTTTGAGTAGAAATGGAGACAGGGTGAAAATAGTCGTCGTCTCAACACATTTCAGTGCTTGAACTTTGCCCCACTTTGTATTAAAGTTGATCAATTCCAGAAAAGCGTTTTGTTTTGACCAACTCAAAGGTGTTTCCAGTTTTCTAAAACACTAATCGACCGTCTGGGTGAAGAAACGTTGCATTAAAATGATTTAAATCTTTATAAGTGACATATTTCTTAATCCTGCGTTTGAAGACCTGATTCAGGGACAAGCATCATCCTCACCAGCAGGCAGGTGGGAAAAGTTCAAGAATTAACCTGAAAAGGCTAAAATATCGACATCTTTTCCATCTTTTGAGTGACCGACCTGCTGTTTTGGCGATGCCCGTGGTGCATTGTGGGAAATGTGGAATAATGTAGAGCCAAAAGTAGAACACTTCCTTTTTTTTCACCCAGACGGTCGAAGCGGTCCCGCTCTGTTTTCTGACGGACCTTCACTACGTGAAACGTCGCTGTGATCTTTAGAAACTTGACTCGAATGTAATTTGTGCCATTATTTTACCAGTCGACGCCACCAACAGACCCCCGAGCACTTCGTCTTTACCCCCCCCCCCTTCTCTGAACCACCACATTCACTTCTCTAAAACCTTCGCATCCCGGACGATTCGGCCGACCACTTAACAGTATGTTTCTTTAAAAGTGCCTTAGACACTAAATAAGAACATAAGCGGGGCGACGGTTCCACTGCAGATGGGGAGGAAACACCAAGTCGACGCCCCACACTCTTTTTCTGCTCCAAGCTTCGTATCATATCCGCCGTGTTCCCTCCTCGTTCACCGTAACCCGGACAGAGCCGCCGCCGCCGCCGGGTGGTTCTGATTACCGACAGGAGCAGCAGGCGGCTCCTCCGCCGAGCTTCTCCCCCTCCAGATTCTGTGCCGAGAGGTTTGGGCTTCTCCTGAAATCGCCGACTTGGCAGGATTTGACAGGGTTTGAAGCTTTAACATCCACTCCAGTAACTCATTTTTTATCATCATCAGACTGGCTGTTGACAACCAGGCGTTCAACTGCAAATACTCCCAGCGTATTACTTCTTGTATACCTGTATTTCTAGACCGTGATATTTTTTTTTTCTTCTTTCTTTTTCTGTTTTGTTTGTTTTTGTAAAAGGAAAAATAAAGCATATTCATTGTAACTGTGACGCTGTGCTGTTGGTTTGTCTTTTGGAGGCTGGAGTTTACACAATCAGTGAGCCTGAATAGCTTCTAAATGTGATTTAAAAAAAATCATTCTCAGCAACAATCTGCAGTAAATGCTATAGACTGGGTTATCTTGACAGTTTATACACTTTCATTATGACTTAACTTTATTATAACTATAAGAAAGTTTCATCATTTTAAGAACATTTCTCATCTCTAAAAAGCTTAACTGGAATCCTTTTACAAACCAAACTAGTTATTGATTAAATCTTGTATAAAATCTAAAGTCATGTGGTAGTTATATTTATTATGCTCTCCTAGTATTGAAATCATCAAAGCCCTGTGTTTTATCACTGTTGGAATAAAATGAGTGATAAAGAATACCTTGGTATCAAACTCGTCAATATAAAATGACCTGAAAATCTGCCCGAGTGGTCGGCTGACTCTACATGGAAGAAAATGAAGGAGTCTTTGTGAAAACCACCTGTTCTGTTTAATTCTCATGACAGACACACAAAAATAATCTACAAAAGACCAAATTAAGTAACCAGATAACCACGAAATGTGTCTTCACCCTCCCCCTCCCCAAAGAAAGCACAATTTTATTAAAGTCACCCACTGCTCCAGTCACATGACTTCACACATGGTGTCGGGTGTCAGGGTGGGGTCAGGGGTCAGGGAGGACCGGCGGCACCCCATCACAGGAGCTACGGAACAATCTTTGGCGTCGTTCTCGGTGCGGCCGGTCACACTGGAGGGAGGCGGTCAGAGAGACTCAGGAAGAACGGTGTGTTAACGGAGGTATTCAGGCTGAGGGAGGCTTTCTGCTGGCGTTCAGACGCGCCCGGTTCAACTTCAGCCTCGATGGCGCCGAAACGCTCAGCAGCTGCTGCTACAGTCAGGTCTGAGTGCAACTTCATCACAGGTTGAGGATATTTAATAAGTATATTATGTTTATTATATAACTACAGTGCAGATACTAACAGTTGACCCATTAGATTATTTTTATTTTCACTCTATTCCAGTCTTGAATGTTAAAAATAACTTCAGCTGAAATGTATAACATTTCAACTTCAATAATTTAAAATAAAAAACACCGCGTCCACACATTCACCTGATGGTTTCAAAGTAAAAATCTGTGGTTTTCCATCAGAGGAACAGCATGGCTGTTCTGTGTGAAACGTTTGGACCGATTCGGTTTGAAGTTGTGGTTTTCTGTCGCCCTGCAGCTGAAGTCAACTCGGATTCGCGTCTGAACGCAGGCCAGAGAGAAAAGAGGAGTCTCGAGTGACGCGGAATCGTCCACAAACATTCACGCCTCCAGAAACGCACGGACAAGTGGAGAAGAGGTTGAAAGCCAAGCGACAAACTTGCACTTTTGCATTGAGCGTTTACAGTCCTGCATAGATCTTATTCATACTTTTTCAATACAAACTAAGGCGTTTTCTGTTATTAAATAGGTTCGAGTCAGTAAGCAGATAAAGTAAATAATAAAAAAAAAACTTAACTCTTTTTTAAAAAAAAGAAAAAAAAATTCAAGTAGGCTACAATCTTATAGTTTCTCCCCTCTCTCACAGGCGGCTCCTCCGTCCAGACGAGGAGCCCGAAACTTTATCAATTCAAGTCTTTTTTTTTTTTTTTTTTTTTTTCCATTTCCAGAAAAGGTCCAGTGTGATTAAACAGCACCAAAAACACACCGAGCGAGAGAGGGGCGACAGGCTGCCACTCGCTCGTTATTGAAGGGGGGGAAACGCGTCCGGACCCACTCACACACACACATTAACAGTATAGCGTGTCTTTTCTGTACACACACACACACGCACACAATCTGTTCAACCTCAACACACACACACACTCGCACACATGTTTTTGTCCCTGTGTAAATTACAAATAATTTATCAATATTTATTTAAGCTACTACTTAACAGTCATTTGTGGGAGCAGAGGTGACCAACGATAAACTTCTACACACGACGATTCCCAGGCGGGAGACCAAAAGACAGAAAAACAAATTAAAACTTTACTGTTTTTCCTCTTCTTTTTTTTTTTTTTTGTGTACTGCGAGAAGAAGTTCTCTGATGCCACGTAAGCTTAAACATAAATTATTCATCTAGGTAGCGCGCTCCTCTTCCTCTGTACCGCCGCCGGCGCCGCCTCGCTCTCTCGCTCGCACTCATTCCACAGTGATCAAGGTCGGTCGTATGTAAACATGTTGACACAAATAAAAACAAACAGAAAAGAAGTGTTCTCATCATTCGCTCGGTCTTGTTCTCATACCCGGTTCGTTAGAAAATACAGTTAAATTAATTTGTCATTGCCACGTGTAGCTCTGCTTTAGGTCCGTGTTCGGATGGGGCCGTGGAGCCCCGCCCCCTCACGCCGCCGCTGCCGCCGTGGAGCCCCGCCCCCGTCGCCGCAGAGCTGAAGATTCCTATTGGTGGAGGCGCCGCCTCCGGAGACTCTGATTGGTCAGTGGGGTTTCCGCTTCATGTCTCCACTCTGGCTTTGGTTCGCATCTGAGAGGCGGGACAAGATGTTCACAGATGTTTAGCAACTGGAGGAGCATCATCATCATCATCATCATCATCATCATCATCCTGTGTGAGAAGCAGCAGCCTGAGCTTCAACCGTCACTCTGATCCAAGATTCAACAAGGTCGGTACTATTTTAAGATGAACATAAAAAACTGGTAATAAAGTCAAAGTTTGGAGTTCCTGGTTGAAATCCACACTGACTCGGTGCCACAGGCTGCTGCTGCTGTGCAGGAGGCTCCGGGGTCAGGAGGTCACATGGCTCTTTGATAAACAGAGATTTCTCGTCTACGGCGGCTGCAGGTGGATGGAGAGACTTGCGGATTGTTTTTCATAATTCGTGCCGCTGAATCGCACGCTGCGGATTCACATGTTAATCAGACAGCTGCTCCCAAATCAAAGAACCATCTGCAGCTCGCGGGAGGAACGCGGAGCCTCGTCGCGATCGGAGACATCTAAGACGACGTGCGGCGACGGCGACGGGAGGTCGAACCGGAGGCATGCCGGGCGCCGCACAAACTGCAGCGAGCAGAAAGTTAGAGGAGGAAACGTCTGCGGGAGGGCGACGAACAGATGGAGGAAGAGGAAGAGGAGGAGGAGGAGGAGGAGGGATGCAGATTACCTGAGAAAGCAAGCTGCAAGTGAGGAGGTAGGGCAGCCTGCGACCCTGACTGGAGACTCTTATACAGATCTGAGGAGAGATGGAGGGAGGTGGGCGGATGAGAGGAAGGAACACAACAACACCCATGGTCAGGGTGACGTGGAACAACGGGGGGGGGGGGTTAGTTACAGCAGAGGTGGTTTAGTTACAGAATGAACTCAAAATAAATGTCCACATTCTAAATGAAGAGTCGAAACTCCACAAAGAATCAACCAGTCTTATACTTCAAATGATCAGTGGGAATTACTGTTTTTTTCCCTTTGCTTTAATCTGCAGCAGGAGGGTCAAACTCAACATCCCATAATAGACCAGATAACGACAGAGGTCATAGGTCAGGCACGTAAAAGTTCCTGAACTTCCTAAGCTCCACTTTGCTGATTCATTGTGGTTCAGCCCTAAAAGAACAGAACACCCTCTGAGCTCCAGGCTTCAACACTCTGACCCGTCTGTTCTGCTCAGCGATGACTGATCTCCTAACTGACCCAGACGGCGTCCGTTCGCTCACCCAGCAGGTCGCTTTGTGCTAGCGGGTATCCTGAGTTGGCGCTGGGGGCCGAGCCCATGCCGGCTGCCCCCGGGGCTCCAGGAGGGCTGAAGTTGAGCAGCGAGGGGAACTGGAAGGGCAGCGAGACGGGCACCAGGCCTCCCAGCATCCCGAAGCCGAGCGGCAGGGTGGAGGGGTTCCCCAGGAGGGCGGAGCCGGCGGTCGATACCTGCACACAGAACACCTCCGGACATTTAGCCCCGGCCGGACCGCGGCGGCGGCCTCACCAGTGTGTCCACCAACCTGTGAGAGGTGTGATGTTGTTGAGGACGTGGCCAGAGTCCCTGACGCCACCCAGCCGTTCCCCGCCTTCGAGGCCTGGCTGGCCCCTCCCACCACCCGCTGCCTCGGCCCGTGATTGGCCGAGGCCGACGGCGCGGACGACGGCGGGGTTTTGTCGGGGTGGCCGCAGATCGCCGACGCGGCCGCCTTGCCGCTGGAGTGGTTGAGGATGCTACTGTTGCTCGTGGTGGACTGAGGTTTCTGGGCGCTGGCGAAGCTGTGGCTGCTCGCCGTCTGCTTGGCCTGGCCGCTTGCCGCCGCGCTGTAGGGGGGCCGGAACGTCTTGGGCGCTTTGGGGGAATACTGGTGCTGCTGCGGCTGGCTGGAGATCATCTGGTGGGGCAGAGGGTGCGAGGGCGAGGAGGACGGCGAGGGGGACGAGGAGGAGGAGGGGGGCGGGGTGGGCGCCGGGGGGCGGGGCGTCAGTTTGATGATGGGCGACGAGTTGCTGCTGTGGGACGACTTGGTGAGGGTGGCCTGCATGGGCGTGATGAAGTTGGGCTGGTGGTAGTGGTGCGTGTGAGGCTTGACCTGGGAGGTGGGGGACGGCGAGGAGGTGGCGGGGGAGGGGGGGCAGAAGGACTGCAGGCCGTGGTGGGAGGTAGAGTTGGAGCGGGACTGCGCGGAGGGGGAGGAGGACGAGGAGGAGGAGGAGGAGGAGGGGGCGACGGCGCCGCCGTTGCTGCTGGGCTTTCCGCTGCTCTTGGCGAGTCCCGCGGCGCCGCCCATCGTTCCCAGAATCCCCGCCGGGCTGGCGAAGCCCTTCTGATGCGGGGCGAGCAGCGGCGACGCCGTGGGTGGGGGCCGCTGCTTCGGAGGCGAGGGGGAAGGGTGCGGGGGCATCTTGCCTATCACGGAGCCCGGCCTGTGATTGGGCGACGCCATGGCGACGTGTCTCTGAGTCTGTGCTTGGCCCGCGGCGCCCGGTCCCTTGATGGCGCCGTAGTGGCCGTCCGCGGTCCTGGAGGCCAGCGTCAGGGCCGCCGCCTGCACGCGGGCCATGGAGGCGGCGGCCGGAGCCGAGGAAGAGGAGGTAGACGAGGAGGTCGGTAGCGTTGTGGTGGTCGTTGGCAAATTCCCAGAAGGCGCGGCGGCCTGCGGCGCGCCGTCCGCCTTCGACAGGGAGTGCTGCTGCGCCGCGCAACCGGACGACAGCTGAGAGGCCGAGGGGTAGTGGGGGGGCGACGGGGGGCGGGGACGACGTGGGCATCTGCAGGGGCGGGGGCGACAGGGGGCTGTCCGACGGGCACAGGCCCTTGGTCGCGTTGCTGAGGAAGGCCAGAGCGTGAGAGATGGAGTCCAGCGAGGGCGCCGTCAGGTCCTCGTCCAGAGAGTCCGACAGGCAGATGGGCTCCAGCGCCGAGGAGGAGGAGGAGGGGGGAGGCGGGCGCCCCGAGGTCAGGGCGGGCGCCGAGGTGGGCAGCGAGGAGGAGGAGGTGGTCATGGTGAGCGGAGGTTTGTGGATCCAGAGACCCTCCTGAGGATCCAACAGACAGAAAAACGTCAGCGATCAGCTGATGTTCACACTTCATTACAGAAACGACACTTCGCAGCTCCTTCTTCAAATGTGTGTTCACTCATCATCACATACGACACTAAAGCAGACAGACAAGACGCTGGTGGTATTAACTCTCCGCAGGAGGACTGGAGCGACGACAATAAGCGACGCTCAGCCTGAGCCGTCACTCACCTTGGCTTTGGCCTTGGGTCCAGGCACCATTCTCCTCTTGACTCTGCACAGGAAAAAAAGAAAACACCAGAAAATATTCAACCTCCTGTTGACATTTTGCATTCAGACTCAAGAGGAAGCCTTGAGAGGTTTGTGTTCCTGGAGCAGTAAGAGCTGCTATGAAGTGAAGTGAACACTCACAGGTTTCCAGTGAGGTGATTGTGGACAGTGAGACTCTCCTTGAACAGGATCCTGAAAACACGCAGAAATAAACACAAAGGGTGTTGAATACCAACTCAGGAATATGAACAGCAGGGTCACAGCCGGGTTCAGCTGATAGTAAAACATGAGAATTGAAGACCTTGGAGGCTTTGAAATAAACAGACAGGCTGCTTTAACTCGGTGGATTTACACCGTTTGACTGCACGAGAACAATAGAGGCTCCTTCAGCTCCTGTGTGGAGTTCAGATCTGGAACTGACTCAACTAAAGAGTCAAGTTACAGCACTTAATAATCAAACTGACATGTTTTTGCATTTATTTCCTCCAATGATGTTGGAAATGTAAGGATTCCTTCATTCTCGTTGCTTTCTGATCGCCCTGCACGCCAAGCAACAAACATCACCACCGTTTTTTAAGACGCACAGACGTTCATGTCCCTCAATAAGGCATTCATTTAAAAACAACACACCCTAAAGTGCAATCTGAGGATACTTCATTGACGTCAGCCTGAAACATGTTGACAACGAGCATTATACTGACCAAAACGGCACATATTTCAGTTTCGTGCTTAAAAAGTCTTCGCATTCTTCGCCTGCAAAACAATGACTCCTTGCTCCTGGATTCCATTGTTCTAACATATAATGTGTCATTTGTTAAAAAGTGCCGACTAAAAAAGTTTTTGCTTCATTTGCTGATTATAGTTTTCAAGTTACAGCCATCAATCAATTTTCCAACTTGCCTTGTATGATTGTGACTGATGTACAATTACTATATCGGAAGAAAAACAAGGTTCAGTAACAATGAGTCTGGATTGTGATTGTCTCCTGATCTGTGTTGCAGCTGTGCTGTACGCATAAACCTGTTAATACACGACAGTGTGTCAGGAAGGTGGTAAAACGCACACAGAAAAACAAAAGCACAGAGGAGCAGACGGACGGACGGACGGACCTGGTCTGCATCCAGCCCTTGGGCCACAGCGGTTTGACCTCGTTCTCCAGGAAGGCCTTGAGGTAGTCCTCCACAGACAGAGAGCACTGGCTCTCCATCTCGTAGCAGCTGAGCTTCACTCGCACCAGGCTGCACAGCAGGTTCCTGCACAAACACACATCCGTCAGAGCTGAGGCCCCAGCCGGGCTGCAGATGGAGAGAACACCGTCGGGTTAATCTCCAGGCTGTCGCAGCTGATCGACTCAGGGTGACGAGACGACGGGCGGCTGCGTGAGAGTCTGCTTTTTTTTTTTTTCTTTTCCTTTTTCATTCTAACAATTTATCGTGCTGGGTTTTCACATTAATGAAGCTTTGATGAGCAGATTTATGTGTCAAAATCTTGTTTCAACGAATGATAAAGTGGGAGTATCATTAATCCAGAAATCCACAAAAAGCTGAGAAACAAAGATGCATTTTCCTCTGCTGGTATTGACTCGTCTGAGTTTTTTTTTTTTTTTTTTGTTTTCCCCAGATAGTAACACCTCAGCAGGGCCTCAAAGTCAACTTCAAAGTGACACAAATGAAAGGACGGATGAAATATAAATGAGAAACGTCACTGGAACACTGAGGCTTTGAATCGTCTAAAAACCTTGAAGACCTTTAAAAAAAATCAGCGGGTTTTGAATGCAGTGAGCCAACAGAGCAACAATACTGCAGTAACAGCAGGTTAACCAGCAGTCTGCAGTGTTTACCCATCACCTGGGTACAGGTAACTTCAAAAGAAATCCACAGAAACAAAAAAAGAAAATGAGGTCAAGCTGAGCTGTGATGCATGTTTTTCTTTCTCTGAACGCTCTTCAGCGGCTTCCGCTGAGCTCTGTCGACCCGCTGAGCTCCAGCAGGACGGTCCCGGCTCGTTACCTGAGCTTGTCATCCCAGACAAACTTCTTCCTCGGACCCATCACTCGCTTCCCGGGCTTCTCCTCGTCCTCCTCCTCCGAGCCGTTCTTGTCGCCCTCCTCCGACTGCTGCCTGCAGGACAAACGTCAGAACGTCAGGGAAAGAGGAGAGGCTGCGTTTACCGGCGTCGGACTCGGCAGGGTCACACCGTTTCATCAGACGCACACATCTGCAGGGTCTTCATGAAAAATGAGCGCAGAGCAAATTAAATCACTTTTGGCGTCAGGAGCTTTTAACTGTGTTTAGTTTCGGTTGAGCTGCAGTGAAACAATTATACTAAAAACTTTTGGTAAAATGAGTCTGATGACTGCAGAGTTCTTTGGTATGATTTTCAAACAGACAAAAATAAAGTGATAATAGACGCACCAGTAAAATAGCAAAACCTCGAAGAATGCAGTTTTTTTTTTAACTGATCATCTGAATCAAAACTGTAATGTTGAAATCTAGAAATAAAACTACAACTTTTGTAGCTAAAATGTTTGCTTTAAATGAGCTGAATGGGAATGTGATTTTCAGTAATACATGAACTCTCCTTTAAAGTTGTCTTCACTCCTTTCAATAACTGAATGTCTGTTTTCTTCCTCCCTTCATTGAGCGATTCATTCCTTTTATAATTGAGTCCTAATTTGATCAATTCCATTGTTGTCACACTTAATTCCTTGATTACTTCCTTCCTTTTCATTTTCTTCGATTTCTTTGTAACTTTTTATTTTCATACTTTACTTTTTTGACTTTCTTGACTCACTTATGGCTTTGATTGATTCTTTCCTCTTATACTTTACTCTAAACCTTCAATACATTTTGACTGCAGTGTTTTCATATTGATTTCTTGATCACCTCTATTTCCTCCTCTGTCCTTCGATCGTTCCTAAACTCGCCAAACAAAGCAATTCCGTCAACAAGGCTGACTGACCGAGGCTCCTCCTGCAACATTTCCAGTGATTTCTTATCTTCTGCTTCTGAAACGGGAAGAATCCCCTTACTTTGCAACCTTGGCCATGCAGTCCATGTTGTATTTTGTTATCTGCTCTGGCATCACGCTGCACACCGCCAGCTTCAGCTTCAGCAGCGGCGTCCGCAGCCGGTCGTCCTGAAAGAGAGAGAGACAGGCGGAGATGGACTGAGTGGTGGAGGAAAGGGGAAAAAACAAAAAAGTCAGGAGGAGGGAGAGAAAATTGAAGCCAGAGGGAGGAGAGTGGAAAAGGAATGGAAGCAGAGCAACAGGGAGACAAAAGAAACAGAGCGATCAGATAAAAAAGGAAGGAAAAAGCGAATACTGAGTACAAAGAGAAACAAGTGGAAGCAGGAGACAGAAGAGGAGCATTTTGATTTATCTTGTCAACAGCACTGCTGTAATGGTGCGTGACTGGAGACATTAGGAGGCCTGTTTCAGCCCTCGCCGCACTCCTCTGCCCACACTGAGATCTCTGCGCATTAACAAGTCAAGCAGCGCAGACGGCTGCGGATTACAAGCTGTGAGAAAATCCCAAAACTACGTGGAGGGACAAGGAGATCAGCTTTTAGGGGCACAACGGCCGGCTCAGAAATATCACTGCACCTCAGAGAACAACGGCCTGAATGTGACACTGGAGAGAAAATTCACTTTTCGATGACAAGAAAAATCCACTTAAAGCGTTTGTTAGTGTGTCAGTGAAGGCTTTGCTTTCCCAGTTGAAAATCTGATCTTAACTACCGGTGTTATAAAAAGGGATCACAAGACTTTAGTCTGTATAAATGATTAACGCGAGCATCCTGTTGGTTTCTATTTGAAAAGACTCTCGAGCAGTGACATCAGATTGTAAATCAAAGTTTTAATTTTTATGATTAAGAAAGAGAGCCTGGTTGTTCACAACAGGCTGAACGCCAACAACTGGAGAATAACAAATCAACAATATGAGCAGAATACGACGTCCTGTACTTTATTACTGAAGGGCAGAGGCAATGCAGCGACAGCACTCTCACACACACACACACACACACACACACACACATCAAGCCGCGGTGGAAAAGAGTGAAAACCTTCCTCAAAAGTTAAACGCTCGTCTGCCGACTGTGTTTCAGTCTCTTGGACTTTGTGTCTGGATTTCATAAGAATCAGATTTGTGCTGATCAGACCGAGCCCGTTTACACGACCATAAAAACGAGATAGCTGACCGTAATCAGACGATGCTCGTAATCACACTGACGTGTTTACATCCACTTCAGATAAAACAGACTCACGATGCGGATAAATGAAAATTCCTCATTTACGGACGCAGGAATCGAACTTCCACGTCTTGCTGGACGTGATGACGTTTACAGTCACGGTGTTCAGTATGCTGACGATTTTCACTCACATTATGATTATATCACTTGTATTTGCTGTGTTTTTTTTTTTCTTTTTAACATGCCAGATATACAATAATGAAGACAATCCAAAAAAAAATGGGTATGGTGCACAAAACATCAGAATATCAGGGAGAAGCAATTATGTCCAAATAATTATTTAATTACCAGAATCTCCTCCTCACTGTCCATTTTTAAGAGAGATCTTAAAGCAAATGTTTATTCATTGGCTTCCAACTCAGCCTGAGACTCTGCTCCTGGTCTCTGCTGTCTATTAAATGTCTTTTATTGTTTTCCTTGTTCTTATTGCATCTTGCACTTTATGCATTTATGACTTCGTACAGCACTTTGTGCCAGCAGCAGTTGTCTAAAAGTACCACAGAGATAAAGTTAACTTGAGTTGAGGATCAGTAGTTATTTAGACAACATCAAACTGCCATTCTAAGATAAAGTGAGTAACTTGAATAATCCGATGAATCCAAAAATTGGAGAGTGGACTGATTTTGAGTGCGTCTAAATTAGCACACTGTCAATTTAAAAAAAAGTCACATTTATAACACTTTAGGCTGCAGTGTGAACGTAAAAACACTGCAGATTAAACTAAAGAGTGTAATGATGAAAATGAAATCACAGCCAATAAATAATGTCTGAATTTGTCTTGGATCTGAAGCGACAATATGTCAGAAATCTGAATTCTTTTGGACGACTGGGTAAAGAGATTTTCACTTTTTTCACACACGCTCAGATTAACAGTGTGCAGATCTGAAAGTTCATAGCAAACATGGTGCTGTTTGGTTCGGACGGAGGGGGACAGCAACACGACCGTGACCAGAGTGACCGCGCTGCAGACCGGCTGGACGCATGTCTTCCGCCGCCGGGCCTCACCCACCTGGATGTTGAGGCTGAGCTTCTTCAGGCGTTTGAGCAGCGCCTCTTTGTTGCACGGCACAAACGCCTCCATGTGTGCGTAGATCTCTGAGCGCACCTCAGGAGGCTGCTCCTGGACCTGCAGCTCGATACTGCGAGGAGGAGAGAGAGAGACAGAGAGAGAGAGAGAGAGAGAGAGAGAGAGACGCTTGTGAGAGAAAGATAATAAAGAGAGAGGCAGAATCAAAGGGAGCGATGGGAGATTGAAGGAGAGCAAGGAGGAGAACAAAGGGAAGTGGCAGAGGAATGAGAGCGGGGTGAATGGAAATGAGAAGCATGTCATTACCGCAGACAATGAGAGACAGAGAGAAAACAAAACACTTAAAGACAGCAGAAGAGGTGGCGGGGGAAATCTGGTGAAAATGAGCGAGCAAGGCTGGAGCTGGAGGAGGACGAGGAGGAGGAGGAGAGCGAGCTGGGATTCAGGATGACGGTGATTTAAAAGCTGTCCTACTCACTCCAGGAGAATGTTATTCATGTCCAGGGTGAAGAATTTCTTCCTGCCCTCCTGATCAAACTGCCGCGAGGCCTGCGGGCAGAAAGGGTTGAGTCAGCTCGCGGCACCAACAGCAAAAAAAATAAATACATAAACACATCCGGGAGGCTGAATGCCAGCTCTCTTCAACCTTTAGATAGACGTTTAGAAAGCACAAAACTCAAAAGCATCGCTACGGTTCAGGCTGCTGTCATTGTCACTGCGGTGCAGGTCGGTGAGAGACGAGTCTCCGCTTCCCAGTAAACCGCAGCATTTTTTGACGAAGGAGCCATGATTTCAGCAAGCTGCTGAACTCATTTACAAAACAGAGCATAAACATGACTGGGCCCACTGAGCTGGAGCTCTCCATCAGGAATTATTGGCTCAATTAATCAGGTCGACGCGGCCTGAAATAACATTTTCACAGTTCAAACTTGTAAATTTCACATTTAAACAGAAGAAATAACACAATTTAAGCCTGACAAAAAGCAAATCAATTAAAAAAATAGCATTGGTAAATTTCTGTAACTTGATAAAGTGACTTATTGATTTGGAATTAAATTTGAAATGATAAGTCAGAAAATGACTATAGAGCTGCTGCCATGTATGTTTTTCTTTATAGAGAAACATGAATAAAACAATAAACTAATGTCTGCTTTTCTATCACTATTTAGGACATGAGGTCCATTAACTGCTTATTATTGTTCATTATTTATAAGTTTGTATATTGCGAGCAAATAAAACCTTAGACATTAAAAGGCAGCAGATCCGTCTCCTCCAAGCACACGTCCGTACGTGCAGCTTGTTTGAGCCTGAAATTGAAAGGAACTAAAATAACACTTCTGTTTGCTTGATTTGGACTGAATAAACCCGGCTACTCTTGCTTCAAATTAAAGAAAATATCCCTGAGTCTTGCTCGTGTTTCCTGTATGTTTTCTTTGGAAGCAATAAAAGAATATTCCAGCGATTCTTTCTTCTTTTCCTTCCTCCTCTTCACCTCTGCCTCCTCCTCCTGAATTGCTTTCTTACCTCTTTAGATTTTTTTTTACCAACATCTAAAAAAAGATCTGCGGCTCAGAGATATAAAAGCAAGGAGAGCAGAGGAACCTCTTCAAAAGCCGGTGCCAGCCCCGCTGCTTTAGTTACATAAAGACCCCGAGGGTCCGGCTTTGAGCCGCCGTTCTCCGCAGCTTTAGAGGAGGAGGCGATTCTCGCTGGACTCCACAGTAACAATAAACATTCTCCGCCACTTCCTCAGCCCCGGCGCCATTTGTGTTTGACTCGGGTGAAGAGGCTTCGCAGGTAATTGCGGCCGCCCACCGACGCAGCGCGGCTGACTCACCGCCCGCAGGTCCTCGATGCGTTTAATAAGCGGCGCAGGCAGTCCGGCGGGCAGCGGAGGCGGGGAGAACAGGCCGCCGGACGAGCCCAGGCCTCGCCCCTGGCTGCCGCCACCGCCGCCGCCTCCTCCTCCTCCTCCTCCTCCTCCTCCGGATTTAGGAGGCGGAACGCCGACTCCCAGAATGCCGTTCTCCCTGGCTGCCACCATGGCGTGCTGCTGGTCGGTGTCCAGCACGCTGAAGTCCAGGTCGCCCAGGAGATCCTGCAGCTCCTTCTCGTTGGCGGAGCCGAGCAGCGACAGGACGGCGGGGTCCGACGTGAGGTCCGCCAGCGAGAGGTCGTTCCCGGCGGCGGCGGCATTGCCCTGCGGGTGGGTGCAGTTGGACGGCAGCAGGTGGTTGGCGGCGTTGTCGGCGCGGGGCTTGTTAGCCACGCCTCCCACCAGGCCGGGGTGAGCCGCGCCGGGCGTCTGCTTCTTTATCTCTTCCTTTTCCCGGGTGAAACGGCGGAGCATGGCCGCCAGGTACAGAGAGTCCTTCATCAGCTTCTTCCTCTTCTTCTTCTCCGGCCGGTGGAGGTTCAGAGCCGTCACTCTGGTGGACGAACAAACGACAAACAGTCTTTTAGCAAAACACACTGATCCCAAAGTAAGAAGGGACACACAGCCGTTATAAACCTGCTAAAAATCAAGGTCTGAAGCTGAATGAAACATGTAATTAATAAATACTTTAATGTATTTTCCAACACATGAATCGTGTGTGTGTGTGTGTATGTCATCAGCGATCCCCTTGCAGAGTCACTCAGGACAAGAAACATTAATTATGAAAATTAAAACACCCACTCCTACAGCACAGACCAACCTGCCTCCTTTATGTGGAGTCATTAGTGAATAAAACATGGAGTTACAGATCGACTCCTGCCACTTGTGGGTTTATTCAGAGCATCTTTGGAGCCCATTTTCAATCGGTCTACCTTTTTTCTCAGCTATCAAATCCAGCCTATTAATGATTCTGATTTGAACTGAGTTGTAAAAGGTCTCATTCATACATGACGGAGGTGTTTTTCTGTCACTCTGTTAGTTTAATGAATGAGGCTGACGCTAATGAATGCTTTTAACCTTAACTCCTAAACTGTTCCATGTCGAGAAAATTAATCTAAAAGCAGAGAAATAGAGCTTTACAACTGCAGTGCGACGGTTCAAACAGACAAAATTTACCAGCATGTCACATTTGCAACATGAGCAACAACAACACAGGAATATTGGAGATTTCAGTCCACATACTTTGATAATATTGAATTACCTGCCAAAAAAAGGCACTGGTGTCAGCTAATGTCAAACAAAAACTAATTAAAGGATCTATTGGAGCCTTTAAAACCCTGAAACAACAAACTTAAGCTCTGTCACTAAATTACAATATCAAGATAAAGTCTAATGCAAGTTTGAAATCAGAATGATTCACGTCTCCTTAGGTAAACTCCAGAAATCCTGGAAAGACAGTGAACTAATTTTCACTGTGGAACCGAGACGTCACCATGCTGACAAAGAAAACTCAGGATTCAGAGGATTAACCTGCAGTCTGCTCCCAAAGATCTGACACTGACACACACACACACACTCCCCCTCACACATATATAACGTTTCAGGATGGCACAATGGCAATAGCTGCTGCTATTTTTAGAGGCTGTTTTCAGGATGGCAGCCTGCTGGAGTATTCAGCATATCTGAGCGCAGATAATGGGAGCGTTTTCTAGAAGGTGGCTGGCTTGTCACTGCGACTGAGAGCGCGTCTCAGCCAGCATCCCCCGCCTCATGATGGATGTATGAGAGGGTCCGCACAAAGGCGGAGGAGGATAATGTCACACGGGGGTGGGGGGGAAGTGGGGAAGGGGGGGGGGGCGCGATTAGCGGCATAAAGGATGGACAAATGCATCATCGCATATTCACGGCAGCCCCGCAAAGCCTCGCGTGACCGAAAGGTTAACGTTTAAAATACAGCGGAGGGGAAACGCTGCCGGCGGCGTTTCAGACGGACGTGTTTTCAGAAGCTTCGACTTGATACGAGGGAGGGTTTTTCTTTCTTCTTTCCCCTCACAGATGCATGTGGAGTGACGTCCTCCCAGCAGATATTTCAGCTGGCTCAGCCACTCCCGAGGTCTTTATTGAGCTTTTTTCCATCAATTCAAACCACGGGGGCCCGGCAGCTAACACAAGACAGCGACGGCACAGCCATGACTCTCACCCTTGTTTGGGGACCTTGTTCTTTTTCGTGTTCTTCTCCTCCAGATTGTTCACCTCCTTCTTTTTCCTCTTCTTAATCACCTGCTCCTTGTCAACGTTCAGCTTCTGAAAGCGGGAAACCCATACAGTCACATAAAAGATCCACGATGCAGCGTGCATGAAAATGGATCTGTGTTGCTACATTAATAATATGATTTTAGATAAATACAAACACTTGATAGGTGATGCTAATATATCTCTGGTTTGTAATTTCTTCTTCCGAGAAACACCGCTCTTCGTTTTGCCTCTAACTAATGTCAGCTGTGGTCAATACGTCGCCATGCAGGGATTAATGTACAGTGTGGAGCAAAATCTAAAACACTGTCCTGCCAGTCAACAGCGCCGTTACATCAATCCCACATACTGCACTTGTAATTTTTAGTCCATCATGTGATTTGTTTTCTAAACAAACATTTGGACATTTTGTTATACTTTATGATTAATATTATCACTATAAAATTGTTACACTTGTGGGGACACTTTATGAATGTCTTCGTTAGAAAAGCTGAAAACGTAAGTCAGCAAATTACAGTAAAACACCAGACCTAATTCAAACAACACGCGTAGCAATGTGCATTAAAAAGAAGACTGATGTTGGATATTTAAATAAAGAGTAATACATTCAAAGTGTGTGAGATATGGAAACAGCCATTTGTAGTAAACACACAACCAACATCAAATAAACTGAAAATACGGAATCTTTCCCTCCTGCTGCGTTCTGTAGGTGCTCCGGTCAGCTCACCTTGTCCTCCTCTCCCTCGGAGTCCGAGGCCGCTCTGAACTGCAGCGTGCCCGTGTTGATGTAAAACCCGCCCAGCTTTGTGGTCAGAGAGGCCGGCACCAGCTCATCATACTGAGAAACACAACAAAGGAAGACCGAGTGAGGTGAAACATCACAGGATTCTGGGGAAACAATGGCTGCACTTACATGACAAAATGCTCATGTTTTCGAAACATTTCTGAGTCGCGCATAATGTGTTCTGTGACCGTTTCACGAAGCAGCTGTCACGTGAAAACGAGAGACGAGCTGAGCGCCGTAATAAATAAGTCATTTAAAACATTTCTTTTTTTTTTTTTTTTTAAATCACAATTCAGATTCCCTTCAGGCCAGAAATGAGAACACTTTCCCATCATATCAGACAAAAAACAAGTCTCAAATAGCTGCAGTCTGTGAGTGCTTGAAGGGCCTCCATCAAAACACCCGAACAAATATCATCTAATGGCACAGAATCCATAGAAAGAGCACAATTCTGGCTATTATAGCCAGACACAATGAGATACGGCCTGAATGCTAAGCAACAAACAGGCAGACAAACACCAGCCACATATTCCCGTGTGGACACGAGGAGCGTCGACATCTTCATGAGTCATGAGGACAATTTTAGACCTCAGTCTCAGGTTGGTCGTAATGAGGGACAACTGTCTATCTTTAGAAGTGCCACCGAAGCCTCTGTTTTGGATACATCGAGGCAGGAAATTCATATTCGCCCAGGACCGGATCGCGTTGACGTCAACGGAGCGAGCTGTGAGGAGCATCGGGTCAGACGTGTGAGAAGTAGCTCCCAAAATAAATGTAAAAAAAATTCTGATGACAATAAAGTAAAGCGAACAATGTGAAATCCTCTGATAAAGAAAGAAATAAGGCACTTCGCTAATTCAAAGACCTGAAAAACAGGTAAGAGCATCTTGAACATGAAGTGAGGGATACTCACTGCTTCTGAGTTGTCTATAAAGGGGTCCGTCTCATCGTAGCCAAACCCGATATCAATCAAATCCTGCATCCTGTCCTTCCTCTTCTTTCCAGTGTTTCCCTGTTAAAATATTGACAAACACTCATCAGTCCACAGAGTAACCATGGCACAAAAGTCCTTTGGAGTGATAAATATGCTAAAAAGAATGTTTCACTCTGAGTTAAGAGTGAAGTTCAACACAAGAAACCTCAGAGAAAGAAAAACAACCAACCAAGTATTTTTTTAAACAACTGAAATTAAAATATTTCAACATCATTCATATTGAAATTGTGTTCCATTTGCATATGTTTATTAATGCAACATGCAGTCAAAACCCAAAAGCCTGGTCCTCTACCTGTGGTTCACTTCTTTTTTTTCTTACTGCATCAAAATTGAAACAAATGACTTCACTCAGAGCTGCTGAATCTGCTGAAAGATCTGAAACTTCCACTGGTAAAAACCTGTCATTTGTCAGGGGAAAACACTGACTGCAGCCTTCAGTGTGCACACATTTATCATTACATTAAGAGACAGATGCTAATGCTACCCTGCTGGCAACAAGGTGGATCTGCTTCTGAAAACAGGATGATCCTGAGAGAGTGAAGAAGAAACAGCAGCCACTGTTTTCTTCCGAGTTTTTAAACTTTGCGAGGTCAGCTGGAGGGCTAAAGTTGACCCTCTGACGGGCAGACTTTGGCCTTTCTGTTTGACACAAGAGTGAAAATAAGGTCAACGATTGAGGAAATAATTCCTCCACAGAATGTCGTTCTTTGAAATTTGCTTCCAGGAACTGGTGGTTTCCCTGGGAAAAGATTCCCCCCGGAGACGTTCAGAGGTTTTATTTACTCTGAGGGCTGTCAAAATTAGATCTGCACATAATTCAGAATGAAGCACAGACCCAGGGAGCTGCCCGGTGCTCTGATTAGAAAACGACTTCTACTGTATGTCTCAGCAGGTGTGTGTGGATCAGTGTCTGGCTTCACTGTAATTATTTAACACAACAGAAAGACAGATGGGGTCCACACACCAGGGGAGTAAAAGATTTCCAACCATGAGTCCAAACTACAGGCTCACTGAGGTTTATGCAGCCAAGAAGCCGGGAAGACATTAAAGTTTCCTGTAACTCGGTGCGGCTCATCCTCACAGAGGCCGAGATTTAATCTCTCCTTTGGATCCTGGGCCAACTCTGGGACTTTGTGCTAACTGGCCATGTCCATATCCACCTTAACCACTAAGTGGAGCAGTAACAACTTCACATTTGAGTTCCTCTTGGATGGCTGAACCCATAGAGCCACACAGCGGCCTCACAGCAAAACTGCCCCGGGTTCAAGTCCAGGTCGCGTTTTTTTTTCTATGTGAAGCCCGCCTGTGTAATCTTCCTTCCTCCATAGTCAGCTGAAATCGCCTCCAGAGCCCCAAGACCGTGAGCTGGTATATAACGCAGTATTTAAGATGTATTTATGGGGCGAGTTCCTCGCCTCGTTACAAAGGGTGAAGCCGGCCACCCTGCAGAGAAAAAGCTCTTATGTCTGAGCATCGTTCATAACTGAAAGGTGTGAGCACATAGAGCAAAGAGGGAGAATGTAGCATAAATGCCTGTAAATCATTCAAATCATCAGATCCCCCGCTAATGAAAACAGCAAGTGCCACAACATGTGTTGATTTCCTTTCTTCTGCTGCTTTTATTAGGTTTTTGATCCAGAAATATGACAACAGCTGTTGTCAGACAGTTTAAAGAAAGTTTGTGAGTTATGGTGTATAAATCACTTCTATGACACTATAACTCTTTATGAAATGGAAAAGAGGGCAGCCAATACTAGCTTATTGCAAGTAGATTCATGCGGACGTTTACTATAAGGAAGAAAAAAATCCTATTTGAGATTATTTGGAAAAAGTGTGACCATTTTATTGTTTGTCGCCCTGAATACATGTTTGCTTTCCCACTCATGTCTGTCCGACTCCGAACTGTTATCAGAGTTATGAAACTCTGCTAGTATCAGCCTCCGGACGAAAGCTCCAATAGAAATTACATTTCTTAAAATAAAAAAAAAAAGAAGAAGAAGAAGAAAAGAGTAATAACTCACATATTTATTCTCAAACTTTTTTGCCAGGGCTTCAACCTGCAGCCGCTCTCTCTCCTCGTCATTGAAGGGGTCGCTGGGAGTGTGAGCTGAAGTCAAGCTTGGAAGATTATTCTTTGCCTGGAGGGAATATTGAAGATTAAAAACTGTGAGCAGAGGTGATCAGATGTCAGAAGAGGAGTTAAACAACTGCTGTGCTCCAGTTGAAACACTGCCAGCTCCAGTGCCGCGTCCCTCTGCTCAGCCCCAGCACAAACTCTCCAAGAAATAAACATGAATAGAGCACCAGCAAAACATAATGGACCAGCCGAGAGTGAACCATGTTATGAAGCCACAACATATAAAAACATGGAGAAAAAACACAACCTCCCTCAACCTCCCTCAGGACATAAACAGGAAATATTTCACAGATGGTATCAAGTCTTTTAGGTGAACGTGCCTCCAGTTTATGGTCATTTTCTTGTGTTCAATTAGTCCCATTAAGGTCATTTTCCATTTCTATGATGACTTTGTTTTATTTTTAATAGTCATTATGTGTCAAAATGTTGTGGTTATCGCTGAGCAACAGTTAAGAGCTGTTTTACTTTCCAGGGTAGTTTTGTCTTCGGAGTTAGTTGCATGATATTTCTTTAAACACCTTTTAAGAATGTTTTCTTTCTTAGAGTGTTTATCTAATCTCTCTTGTAGTCATTTTGTGTCCATGTGAGGTAATTAAAGATGTCATAATGTTTCATCGATCTCTTCCTGTGATAGTTTTATGTGTTTTGATGGTCTTTAAGTGTGTTTTCAAGGTTGTTATGACTATCTTTGTCATGAATTCGGATCCATTTGTGATTCTCTTAATGGTACCGGTTTATTTGTTACTGTTCATGAACATGTGACTATTTTGTATCTGGAAAGATGCCCGTTTCCTGTGGATCATTATGGTTTTAATATTTGCATTTGATTCTTTTTAATCTCTTACATTATATATCACAATTCAATTATGCTCATTTAGAGGCATGCCTGAGTGTGTATCTGTGCATTTTATTTGTGCCTATTGCATCCTTGCATGCGCACACGCAGTGTATTTACACCAGTCATCACTTAACTTTGCTCTGTATGTATCAATATCTAATTTAACATTACTTTATTCTGCAATATTGATACTTTTCTTATTTTTTTACTTACTCTGTTCTTTTCCTGTGTGGGGGTATCTTCCAAGAACTTGCTCCAGGGATTAAAAAAGTATTTCTATTCTTTTAGAGAAATATCGGATAATAAATAAGTTTTTTATAAACTTTTTTCTTACTTCACGCGGTATAAAGCAAAATCAGAGCAGATCCAGGGCGTGCAGTAAGGAGACGTGAGGGGTGTGTGTGTGTGTGAGTGTGTGTGTGTGTGTGTGTGTGTGTGATGCCACAGCTCTGACTCCCAGGCTACATCCTGGTACTTCCATCATCTGTGTATCACCCGCAGCCTGAGGGCCGCGTGCATGTGGCATTTCCACGAGCCCTCGCGGCGGTGTGACCCGGCTGTTGCTGGGCAAGTCGAAAGACACAGGTAGCTGCACGAGACCGGCTTTACCTCCCTAAAAGAGGAGGTGGTCCGCGCGTGCGTGTGTGTGTGTGTGTGGCTGAAGTTCCAGGGTGGACTCTGGACTCGCCCGGTCCCCGGTCCGGGCTCGGTCCGCTTCCCCCTCTCCTCTCTCAGCAGTGACAACTCCGCACAAGCACAGCCCGGAGCCGCGACTCCGCTCCGGCTCCGGTCCCAGCCGGCCTGCTCCTGTTCCGGGAGTTAGACGAGGGGGGGGCGGCTTACCTGCAGGTTCTGGATCAGTTCCCCGTAGTTGAACTCCGCGGAGGAGCGGTCGTCGGGCTCGGACAGGGGCAGGACGAGCCGCACGGTCGCCCTCCTCCCGGCGGCAGCCTTGTCCCTGTCGCCGGGCTTGCCGAGGCGACCGTTGCTGGCGGCGACACCCGCTGCCCCGGTCACTGCCTCGACCTCCCCGGCTCCGTCGAAGTTGAAGTCGGCCTCGTCCTCCAGCCGGCGTTTCCTGGACTCCCCGGCCGCCCCGGCCGCGAAGGCCGAGAGGGTGACAAACTGCACTTTCCTCGGCTCGGCCATTTGAGAGAGCTGCCTGCGCCCGCCCGCCTGCCTGAACCTCGCTCCGGACAGACGGCGAGGAGAAGAGCTACTTCGCGAAACTACTCCAAATCGGTGGACCGAGGACGGCTCCGCGGAGCTCCGACGGCGGCTCGGTGGCTACACGGACGCTAGAGCCTCCTCCGCGGCATACGGATCGAACTCCAGAGGACGCGACGGGCGGGGAAAAGTTGTTTTTTCTGCAGCTGCTCGCATCCTCGATTTGCTATGGGACTGAGACATCCACAGGAGCCATCTTGGGTTTCGGGAGTAAATAAAATATCAGAGGAGAGGGTCGCTGCGCCTGCGCGCGGGCACGGAACGGAAGCACGGTGCCACACGGGGGGTCACCGCGGCCAATCACCGCCTGCCCCGACCCGAAACCCGCCCCCGCCACAACAGGCGATAATAACAACACCGCCGCTACTATAATGACCTTTATAAAGTGTGCGGCTGAAGGACGGGCTGCGGGGGGACGCCGGCCGCCCGGGGGTCCGCAGCCCCGCATTGTCTGCTTCCTCTTCACGCCTCTCATCCTCCTCTATTCAGGAAGAGAGCGAGAGAGAGAAAAAACGCTGAATTGTGCATTTTTTTCTCAAACATCAAATCCAGAGCGGAAGAGGGCAACCCAGTTCACTGGCGGCTCCGAAACAGCTGATTTAGGGGGCAGGGACCGGCGGACCACCTGTTGATAGGAGCCGCAATTAGCGACGTGACCGAGGGGAGAATTCGGTGTGAAGGGAGGCAAAAAGTGTGTGAGGGTGAACCTGCTGAGACCCAGGGAGAGAAAAAAGAAAAAAAACTGGAGCTTTGCTGCAGGCACGGGAGTAACAACACCACAGACCCGGGGCAGAGACACCTTAAAGCCCCCCGGCCCCCTCCCGAGGGAGATAACTGGCTTTTTATCCTCTTTTGTTGGTTTTATCGAGCTGTTTCTCAACTTTTGTTTATTTACACATATTCATGGTGTTATTTTTTACTTTTTTCTCCATTTTATTATATTCATTTTATTTATGTTGGTTGAATCAGCTCACAAACTTCTGAAAGTAGTGTCCACATCATTCTCTATTCTGCTTCATCCTGTTCAGGGTCACGACAGGTCACCAGTACATCATTAATAAAGTTTTGAATCCTATTCGATGTGACTTTGAGAATGTTTTATAACAGTCATGTCTTTTTTTATTATATGTCTCTAAGATGATTGTTTCAAGTTTTAGAAATAGTTTTTATGATCAGTTAGTGTCGGCTGGAATAGTTCATGCAGTTCAATCAATGCCTCTCTCACAATTTCTGTGACTGTAGTTTAGTTTGTGTTGTCATTTTAATCTTTTTTAGATCAATTTCTAACTCTTTATGCTCTTTTTTCATCATGTCTTCTTATTTGTTGTTTATTTTTTTCTCCTCTAAGATCATGTGGTTCTAATGAGATGTTATAGCAGAAATATGACATATAAATGTGGAAAGTTTGTGTGTGTGTGTGTGTGTGTGTGTGTGTGTGTGTGTGTGTGTGTGTGTGTGTGTGTGTGTGTGTGTGTGCGCGCGCGCGTTAAGGCCAATACCTTAAATCAACAGACTTTCAGGGAAAATATTACAGGCCAATGGCCATACTATGTCTGAACTGCTTTGACTGCAGCTCTGCCCATGTTTTGGTTGTACTTGCGCCACCTATTATCTTCACTCAAGTGTCAAGTTAAGTTTCACAGTGCTAAAAATAAAAGGCATTCACACTCGCAAAACAGACAATAACTATCTGTACATTAGTCTAGTCACACACAGGCCCTCGCCAACCCTCAGCCTATTGAGCTGGTTTTCACACAATTCACAATTAAAATAAACAATTTCAAGAAAGTTTGATTCAAATACATCAATTTAATAATAAGCCTTGTCTGAATATGAATAAAACTGATAATATCATCTTGATCAATTTGATGAACTAACATTTCAACACCATATCAACTTTAAGCGTCCACTGAGTTCTAAAACATAAAAGCAGGGAAGGTTTAACCAACGTGCATTAAAGCCAGCTGGATTATGATATTAGAAATCACTCACCCTCCTCTGACAAGACTGATCACAGCGCATAATCACTGATAAATCTGTTTTCATTTGAGATATTCATTAAAATGTGTCCACAGCTGCTTACTTCCAGTGACCGCCTGTGGGGAGCCAGCTTTAGCTGACCAGTCATGAATGCAGAGGAACGACATACCACTGAGTTGCATTGTGAGAATTGTAGGACAAGATATTTTTGAAGATGGATTTATTTGATGACTTTGAAAATTTTTAATATATGAGCATATTTACATGCATTTATCTTTGACAGTATTCCAAATGCTGTCTTTATTATTTATTATCCATGCATGTGTAATGCAATATAAAAAATGGTATTCAAAAAATATTAAATGACATTATTAATACCAGTTTTTTTATATACATACAAATATATATATATATATATATATATATATATATATATATATGGATGATTATTTTTGCTTGTTGCTCCAGTGCAGCAGAGGTGAGAACCTCCTGCCATCCAGATTCATCAGTCCACACAACTCTTTTAAAAAATACATTCACATTTTAATACAAAGGATGCAGACAACACATTCAAAATAGACATTTTGGAGTATATAGCAGAGAAATGTTAATTCTTCTTCTTGTGGCATAAATATTTATACAGTTTATTCAAGTGGCGAGTTTCAGATGAATAGCGAAAGACTGCTGAGGTCTGCATAAAGGAGCTACACCTATGGTGAGAGTTCAGAGGGCGCACGTTCATGGAGGCGACCGCCGTCAGGAGAGGAGGACTCTGTTGTCTTTGGCCCACTTCCTCAGAGCTCGAATGATGTACTCCACCTGGGGGTTTCCTGAATTCTGCAGGAGGACGAGCACCTCTTTCAGCGTCTCCCTACGAGACACAACCGGAATTAAGTGAGAAGGCATCACTGGGTCACGGATAAACAAACGCTCCGGCCTCTTCTGTGTACACAACACTCCTGCCCTGAAACATAGCAGAGAAGGAGGAAATTCAAAGCCAAACGACTGCGAAGCCAGAAGAGACGAACATACTTGGGCTCCTTGTTTGCCAGGATGAGCTGGAAGACGCCGACACACGCTCCTCTCTTGCCCTCCCAGTAGTTGGAGCCTGGATCCAGCTTCTCCAACGCATCAAACGCTTTGGCGGCGTAGTAGAACTGACCCATCTGAAACAAAGAAACGCAGGCGGTGGCCGTCAGCTGGGGTGTGTGGCATGTCAGTTTCTCTGGTGCGAATGAAAGCAGAAGCCAGAGGGCTGTTATGCAAAAGACTGCATGAAGATTTTTTTTTTTTCAATTTAAGAAGAAAATCTGATGGATCATTCAACCACAAGATCCCAGCTGCAGATGCAAAATGTGCTTCAACAAGGCATTCACCTAAAGACAAAACCAGCAGTGGACAAAGAATAACAATAAAAAACACACAGAAAAGGACTAAATGAAAAGCCCAATTCCACTATCTCAGGCAGAGAAGTAAAAATTTCTCCACTGTGGAATGAATAAAGAATATAATAGACAATAATAAAATTAAATAAAAAGGCCCAGGGGCCATGAAAAGCAGTGATCACATGTGGTATACCTTTGAGTGCAAAAAACAGGAGAGTTTCCATAATTTTGGTATTTACTAAATCCAAAACAACCACACCTTTTCTTCGCAGGAGCAAAAGTTTGATATAATAGATTTTTTTTGGATGCTGTGTGAAAAAAAACTGAAAATACCTGTTGATAAGTTAAAACGTCGAACATCGAAATGATTCAAGAAAATAATCACTGTGTTAATCAATCATTTCAGATCACACATAGGGAAGTGGTATTATGCTTTCATTGGTCATTTAAAAGCTAGAAAGCTATAAATAAAAAATAAGCAGTAATAATAAATCCACCTGAGCCATAAAGTGTTTATTCACATTTCACTTCTCATTAGCATAAATCACATGTGATCCACCTCAGAGGTGCAGAAACCAAAGCATGTCCTACATGATTGAATGGCAAATGAATTCATTAATCTGTTGATCCACAGATTTACTCATTTATTTACATGTGCCTCCAACGGCGAGGCCGAGAAGCAGGTAGTTGTTACCTTGTAGCAGTCGTTGGCAATGAGCTGCAGCAGACTGAAGGAGTCTGAGGACGTGCCCATCTTCAGATAGAGCTCCCAGGCAAGCTGCCCCTTCTGGTTCATTATGTCTGACAAGAGCAAGATCAGTGTTCAATAAACCATCGCTCTCAGGCAGCTTCGGCTTTTTGAGATTCAAATTTGTGAAATATTAAAGGCCGTGGGCAGGTTTTATTGATGTGGATTAGGCCAAATGTGGAAGAGAAATCTCGGAGCTTGCGGAGTGAAATTCTAGCAGAGTAAAAAAGAAAAAGAAAAAAAAAAAAAAAAAAAAAAGAGTGACCCTAAATTCTTTGCAGGCCTGAGGGTAGGAATCTGGCAGCGTTGTTCGGATCTCAGCCTCAGTGAACATTCATAAAAGGTCTTTCTGTTCTGTTTTCTCCGAGTTAAGACATCCAAGAGTGTTCTCCGTGCTTTTCGTGTCATCAGGTGGAAACTACTGCATCCTTTCTTCCTCTCTACATAAACAGGCTCTGCAGGTGTTTGTGCAGCTGATGCCAAACATGCTGCAGATGAAGAAGCTCGAGTGCTCTTGCTCCAGTTTTGGCTATTTGTCACCAAAATGTTGGCTTAATTCCCCTCATGATGAACAAACACCACAGAGAGAAAACCAAATTAGGAGCTGCTGTCAGCCTGCTGTGTTCAGGGTGACTCGGAAGGCTTCGATGGGCTTCGTGCTGCAGACTAACTTGGTCCAAGGGTCGTAATATTTCTCTGATTGTGACGATAAATAGGCTTAAAAAGTAGATGCTTGTGCTCTCATCTCATCCTCCTCAAATGTGCATTCATTATTTCTCATCCCAGAAATTTTCACACATACAATGTTTAATAATTAGTGAACTTATCTGAACCTCTTTGCTACAGGAATCGAGTGGCCTTCACTGCAGAGTGAATTGGTAAAAGATCTGAGGAATAATTATGATAACTAATGGCATACATACAGCATCGAGCCAGCCAGCTCAGGTAAACATAATCATTCTTGATCTTCTCACTCCGAATGTGCAGAAAAAACTACAAACAGAAAACCAAAAAAAAAAAAAAATCAGCACTTGAGCAGCAGATGAAACAGTCTATAGAGAGAAGACGTGTTAGATGTTTGATCATGTTGAAATACCTCTTCTGCTTCTTTGTAGTTACCAAGCGCTGCTTTGGCCTGGGCGTAGTTGAAGTTGAAGGTATCATCGTTATAGAAGTAACTCTGAAAGAGAAAGAGAACTTATCAACATTACATTTATTCTTGATTTACCGTCACAACAATAATAATACTTATTGCCTGCAGGGATGAAGCACGGAGTGTACAAATTAATACTGACCTTGACCGAGTTGAGATAGATGAGAACGTCTTCGAACTGCCTCAAGAGGAAGAAGCAGGAGGCCATGCACTGTCTGCCAGGAATAGTGTCTGAAAGGACAAAACACCGCAAACTCGCACGTCGCTGCTGTTAAACATCTTTTGATGATAATATCTCGATCTGGCCTACCGCATTCGCTGGCCGAGCCTCCGACCAGCTGAAAGAACTGCTGCGCAATTTTCAAGTGATCCCTCTGAAAGAAAAAAAAGAAGAAGAAAAAAAAAACTGCAACACATTTATCTCACTCTTAAATACATCACCTCTGTTTGCTTGTAACTTTTCAAGTTTACCACAAATACTCACTGATCCAATTTCTTGTCCCAGTGCGGCGTTCACCACTCCTTTCAAAATATACTCCTGTGGAAAATATTGAATGATCAGAGTCAACCTTTTGATCATTTGTTTCATCGCGGCTTCAAACTCCATGAAAATTCAATTCAACAAGTAACAAAAAAAAAAAAAAAACATAAAAGCACAAAAGCCAAAACACTCCACGAGTTTCCCTTCCTCTCCGATCCAAGAGACATTAAAGAGCTTTTGAAGATTAAAAACAAAACTGCCAGGGGAAAAAAAAAAAACGAGCAAAAAGCAGAGGAAGTAGAGCACGTTAGCAGCTTTTATTAAATCTACTATGATTGTGTTTTGCTGATTGGATATTTTCTCTTCTGCACAAGAATTTACTATTCTGAGCTGAACACGGATGTTACAGGAAGAATTTAATCACATTATCAAATGCATTCATTTCAATATCATCCAAGCACATCAGATTGATTAAAAATGACATATTTTCTTATATATATATATATGTTTTTTGCTTCTGTGTCTTCTTATATCTGGGTTGCAGAAGCAGCTCCCAGGTTCAGCAGTGGCCCTAAAGCTTTAGACTATTTGTTAAATCTTATAGTTTGGGCTGACTGTGTTCAGAATGATAGGCAGACCTGAGACTTTCTTGATTTCACGGAGTTAGTCATCCTGCCTTTCTCCGCTCTCTCCCCTCTCTCTTCCTCCCTGCAGGATCCCTGTAAGTCTGCAGTGAGCGGATTAGCTTGCTATCTGATATCAACATGTTTGTTGCTCTACTCCTCTGTCCTGTCATTTGCTCTCTTAATATCCTCCAACCTCCTCAAACAGCAAAAGGAGAAAAAAAAAACCTGGCTTTTAAAGGTTTCTTGAAAGTGTTTTTCCTCTGCAGAATCATCTCACATGTGGGATCTTTGGGTTTTTCCTTTAAGAAGGCTACTGTATGTTGTAAACGGCACATTATAAATCAATGTGATTTGTCGATAGGCATTTGTTTATTAACTCTTAACAACAATAAGTTCAACCAGTCACTGTGGCCACCTTGGTTGATATTTTCCTCATTTCTTTATTCCTTTATACGTATATGATTAGATCTGGATTCTGCTTTTCATGAAATATATTAAACTTTAGGTTTTTGTCATTCTCCTGCTGTTTTTTTTTTTTTCTTTAATTTGAGCCTCCTTGAAAGGAAGCTATTTCACATTGGATGTTTAACCTGATAAACAAATGTGCAATGAACACAACTCTGGATTAATAATCAGTTAAAAAACATTGTAGAATATCTAAACTGAAAGGCAGAAAGCCCGTATTTTTTTTCCCCTTTGATTTAGCAGTATGTTTTCAATACTGTAAGAGAAGACCCCGCTTTCGAAAAGAAGAAGTGAAATGTGAGATTGAAACATGCACTCACCTGAGGTGTGGTCGGCACCAAGTCTTGGATGAGGTTGTAGGCTTCCTGGACGTCATCTGGAGGAGGGAAAATGAGAGCGCAAGAAAATGTGCTGGATCTGACACTGAAAACAACTTTGCTGCGTGATGAAAGATTTCTGTATCAAACTCACATAAAGCACATCTAGTGATAGTGACACTGCGTAATCTATTCCATCTTGTCGATTATTGTTAAAATACTTATTTGATCACACCAAAACAGTTTAATCTTTCCAATTAAAACCATTCAATCTATCAGGTTAAATTTCTTTTTAGCTTTTATAGAGCAATATGTCACAAAAAATATGCAATCACTTTTTTTTTTTTTTACAACATTGTGCTGTCCATCGCTTCAAAGAAAAATTATCGCACACATTGTAACTGAGATGATGCATGAGGTGAATGCAAGATGACTATCTAAGGAAATATATATCGCACTTGTCTTAAAATCATGATAGCATCAGGCCTGTAAATATTTACTCTCCTTATCCCGGATCATTGCGGGTCTGGGAGACTGCAGCCCTGTGCGGAGGACACACCTTGTCTCAGATAGTAGATGACGAGGTTGAGTCTGGCTTCGGGAATCACATCGATCAGAGGAGGCAGTACCTGCAGTGCACCCTCTCCGCCACGAAACACCACCTGCAGCAAGGAGGGATTCACCATGTGCAAGCCTGGCATGCAAGTCTCTCACACACACACACACACACTGACATACGCACACACAGCCGGCGCTTGGGAAGAGCTTACCAGGTTGTGTCGGATAAGCTCCTTAGCGAACTCAAAGGAGCAGGAGGAGATGTCGATTAGGTTCTTTAGCTCAGCCTGAAAAGGAGAAAGTGCCAACAAACACGAGTCAGACCTGCCATCACTTATCAAGGAAATAAAAAGGTCAAGCCGTTACTGACTCAGCACGCCACTAAATCCAATGAGATTTAATGAATATAAAGACGATATTTTAACACGGTAACGAATCATCATCTCAGTATTTATTTTTTCTTTAATTGCACAAACTACTGGTTTAGCTCTTTTTAACAGCAACAAAATCAAATCAACCTCTCCTTCATCAAATTATTTGCCATTTACAATCCACAAGTCTATCTAAGTTTCAAAACATGAAAACACATATTAAAGTGCAAAACCTGAAAGTCACCTGAACATCAGTCAGAATACGCTGCACTCAGACACGACCCACCTCGGCGGCCTTGCCGTTGTAAAGCCTGAAGTGGTTGCAGGCCTTGAGGTTGAGAGCGATGGTGGAGTCGGGGATGCTCTGCAGGTACACGGCCAGCACCTCTTGAGACACGTCGTAGTAGTCCAGTTTGTAGTAGCACAAAGCCACGTACACTTTGACGGCCAGATAATCCCTGAGAAGACAGCGACACCGACTATCAGCCCTGGGTTAGATAAAGCAGTATAGAAGCTGGATGGATAGGAGGAGCTCGGACCTGTTCTGCAGCAGCAGCCGTTTATAGATGTCTATGGCCTCCTGATAGTGTGAGCGCATGTAGTGGATGGACGCCAGGCTGAGCTGGTCCTCCGTCACGTCCTCCAGGTTCTGATGGAAACCCATCAGCTTCTTCTCATCATGAAACTGAGACACGGTTAAGAAAGAAGCAACACGTGTGAACCGCAGACGGACAACAGCAACCAGAAGACACGCGAGTCCTTCGTTTGTTTCCAAACCTTGTGGGCCAAGTGGAACAGCAGCCGGTTTTGGAGGGGAGACATCGGCGCTGCAGCAAAGAGGAGACACGAAATTTAGACAGCAATTCGCACTGGAAAGAGAGGCACAAGTCATTTACGCCCTTACATTGGTTTCAGCAGTCACATAACTGAAGGGCTTTGTCGTAAGGATCATATATATAAGTCCCACAGTGACGGCTTTAAGTATCTTCAGCTCCCAGTCACTAAGATCGAATCACAACTGTGCCAATGTTCAGTGCAGCAACGCTTTGTCTCAAGTGCTATAATTCTGTCTATATATTGTCTTTGGGCTGTTTTACTTTACATTCTGTACACACACTCCCAGTTAAAAGTTTTCAAGCACCTCAGTTGTTTGAGTTTTTAACTGAAAGTTGTTGAGTTTAATGCCTTATTAAACTGCGAAGTGAAGGTATAAAACAAATTGAAAACTTTAATTGCAATTTAAAAAAAAATAAACTTCTTGATTTTCTAAAATGTTTGACTTGTCGTGTATTTCCAATCTGTTTGAAATTAGAAAATCAAATATTCGTCTTAACTTTACACCAATAAAACAACATATAACAAACACAGTCAAAATAAAACACAATGGCTTTGAGCTCAGGATGTCAGTGTTACCCTACAGAATTTGATACCTGTGTATTAAATAATTTCAAGAATTAAAAAAAAAAAAAAAATCAATATTTGAACAGTAAAACGGCTGATATTTATAGAGCAACAAATGTGTGGTAATCTTGTTATTGTGGTTTAGTAAGATTCCAGATGGGTCTCTGCATATTCATCATATATTGTCTGCATTCAAGCAACGACAACTTCTAACAGGAAAGTGGCTTTTGGATGTCAAAGATTGCAATAATGATCTGTGCAGCTCCAATGTGTATACTCATTTTAATAGTTACTTTTTTGGCTCTAATTGTATGTTAAACAGTCGATCAATCAAGATTACGCTGTGTAAAATCTTAATTATTGGTGAACCGTGCAACTATAAATGTCATAATCATTACAGGAAATAGTGATATTCATACTCAGTATGAAGGTTTTGACATTAAGTTGATCTCACTTTATTCAATGTTTCTAAACACTTGGAGCTGAGAAGCACTGCCAGGCTTCCTTTCCTCGAAAACGACATTGTAGGAAAAGACAGGTCGAGTGGTTAACATTAACAACGGAGGAATTCATGAATAACATCACATCATTTCCACATTCCCACCGAGATGCTGACCTTTAGATGCAGCCTCTTCAGCCTCTTTATAGAGACCCAGGAAAAACAGAGCACAGGCCAGATAGACCCAAACCTCAGCAGGGCAGTCTGGCTTCGTGGTCAGAGATTTGTACTCCTGACAGAACAAAAGGAGCAAATGTCACCAGTCTGTACAACAACGGACTTATCTTCTCACATTCACCACACTACTATTCGCAATTTAGTACCACGCAGTGTTTTATTACAGTTTTGTGTACACAGCTACACAAATGTATTTCCACAAAGAAGTTACCTCCATAGCTCTCTTGTAATCACCCAGGTGGAAGGCGCAGTAGCCAATCCAGAGGTCTGCATGCTCCTCTTTCTCTCCGATACTTCTCTGAAACTGGAGAAGACACAGGAACACACCTCAGTAACACAGCGCTGTCTGTTGCGCAGAAAAAGAGAGCGATTCGATTTCTGAAATTTGATTCCAGGTCATGACACAGGACGATCTGCAGGAGGCAGCTCAGTTCAAATACATTTATGTAGGCCTTTGTGAAAGTGCAGCAGTCAATTATTTCAATGACAAAACTGAATCAGGGCAAGGGTTTCATCGAGGGTAACTGTTTGCAATTTAATCTGTCCATCTGCCACTTTTACGGCAGTGCACTGAAATACTTCAACTTTTGGTCCTTCTTTGTGACAAGTGTTTCTACCAACCAATTTCATATGAGGAAAAAAAACTGTTCACTTTTTTTATTGTTCTTAAGATCAGAGGCCAAAAGCCAAATACTCCCAGATGTCTCTCCCACTATAGGTTGTTATGCTGTAGTCAAACACCTTACTGTACATAACAGCCAGATAAAGGACGGACCATCAATGGGTCATCTTCAGTTACAAAGTGAGTGCGCAATGAGAGTGTGTGTGGTTTTCTGTCTCTCTATTTACACCGTGATGGATCTTCCTCATATGTAACAGTTTCTGTGATTTTCAAGAACTGTGTATCATGAGATGGCTCTGTAGCGCCTCCCTGCTGGCCAGCGAGCAGCATTACTAGTTCCAGAGAGATTCGCACGAGGTGAGTTGTCGGAACACGGCACAGCATGCAAATTATCTTGTTTTACGAACTATTTGTTCGTTAAAATACTTGTGTGCGCGATATGAAACACTAGAGTGCTGGTCTGAGTGTGTCTGGTGTGTGTTAAATCAGTTTAAATGTGCATAAAACGAGTTTAACTACATTCCACGTGCTAGCTAGTTAGCATCTAGTAATTAATACGTGGTTTCGTTGTCGTGTGCTGCTTGACTCCCGTGGCGGGGAACCTGGCCAGCAGTTCTGCTAAATACAGGTAAAATTATTGTATTATTTCTATGAATTTCCACCAAGTCAGTCAGACTGTCAGTTCCAGAGAGATGCCGTGTTGGAGACCCGTGGCGGTGAACCTGGCCAGCAGTCATGGCTGATTGAGCATGTTGGGATTGGCTCCAGCAACTCTCTATAAAGTGATATACAAGGTGGATAGGTGGAAATTCTCTGATTCTCTCTACTGCATGACAACAGATAAAATGTAGTCTTTATTCAAACAAACAAAGTTGTGTTTTAAAATGATTTATGGAGGGTCTTGTTCCCTTTGAAGTGCTTTTGAGTGATTTGCGTGATCTGTTGTTGCGCCGGACGTGAACACATCATGTGAATTGGGTGAAGTTTACCTCTAACAGTGTTAAGGCCCCGAGGTAGTCCCTCAGCTGTAGGTATTCCTCCAGACTGGGAACCTTGGTTCTGCTCTTCTTCTTCTTCTCACCGATGCTGGTCGGCGTTTCGCCTCCCACGGCGGGCTTCACCCGGGAAAGGATCTGCCCCCCCAAAAAAGTGACAAAATGTGATTTACTCAGGTTACTCCGTAAACCTACCATCGGTCGACGGCAGGTCTCAGTGTTCGGTCCAGTTTAGCAATAGGTTATTAACGTGACCCCACCGATTCGAATAAACGTTATCTTACCATTTCTAGTAAGTCTTTGGAGACAGGCTGGGTGTGAGCGGCGCCTTGTTTATCACTACCAGGGTAACGCCGACAGCTCGCCTCCGATGTTAGCTGCCTCTGCGCGGTGCTAACAGGCTTTAGCTATGATCGCCTGGCTTCATTTCTCATTGTAAACTGACAGATTACGGCGCCTACACAAACTGAATCCTACCTCGGAATACATTTCCGCGACAAACACTACAAAAAATAGCGTGTTTTTTCTCCGTAAGCTCCCGGTCGTGTTAGCGAGAAGATTAGCTCATTAATGTAAGTGTACTTCCGGTTACCCATCTTCCGGATTTCAAAATAGTAGCCCCAACAAGTTCAGAAACTGGTGAAGCTTTTGGGGTATGAAGTTTTTATAAAACTTATTCTATGTCATTTCTCTTATTGCTGTAAAAACATAAAATCTATGGTACTAATTGAATGAAAAGCTCAGTTGGAATTACGATTTCGCAAGACTACTCTGGACTGACGATTATTGTGAAGAAAAACATTACGGAATCAGTTTGACTCCGCTTGTTTAACTTGGTAAAGAGGTTTGTTCAATATTGCTTGGCAACTGAGTAGAGCTCCATGGCTCAAGGGCGACTCAGGGCTTTGTTTGATATATCTTTAAAATCATATTTGTCACATTGATCACAATACATATGTATCAGTCATGACAAACACCTTCATAAGTCCAAGCTAACCCCTCGTTGAGTTGTATTGGTTTTGGAATTTGTGAGCGTTATGCACCCAAATGCAGCATCACCAGCCCCAGTGGCCTAATGGATAAGGCACTGGCCTCCTAAGCCAGGGATTGTGGGTTCGAGTCCCATCTGGGGTGATCACTTTTTTCTTTCACTAATTAATCAGTCCCATTATTCATTCAAATATTTAAATGTACAGTAATTATTCTATCTCAACATCACCCATATTGATTGTCTTTCTCTGTGTAACTTTCAATTGTTATTAAATCACTATCTATTTTCTGACAGGCTACACAATTGGAGCTGGTTGCCATGACCTGATAGAGTTTATATTGCCGCTATAAGTTCAAGTTTGTCTACTCTCGCTGACCTGTTGTGAATTTATTTGACTTATTTGACTGTTTCATTTTATCAGATATGTCATGATATGTTGTTAAAATACCAGAGACCGAATTTTAATTTTGTTGTACATACAATAGGCAGCGCGATAGCAGAGTAAAGCTTTTATTTACACTAAATAATACATCCTCACCAAAGTGGCTCATCAGAACTCACAAGAGTTATTCTGAAAATTGTGTTTGCAGCATGTGCTGCCATCTTGTGTACGAATAGTGCAACTCTTGTGAACACTGGTGGAATCAATGCTCAGGGCCTGTGAAAAAAATTACTCTTATTTACCCAATGGATAGTCACACTAAACAAGCAGTAATACGACACTGGATTACCTTTCTGGCTGAAATAAAGGTTTAAAGCTGCAAGATGTGCACCATTAAACTGTGGTTTGGTTTACTGAAAAGATGCCAGTCTGTGAAAATGTAAAAATGTAAAAATACCTTAGTTATGTGGAGCTGTTTCATCAATGACAAACTCAGTGAGGGGTAGAGGATGATGGCTGCTCACTCCTACAGCTGCACACTTCCCCTTTTCAAAGACAGAGTAGATAATACATAACTAATTACTTTAAGTGCTACTGATAAATAAAAACCCGTTATTGTCCAGGAATGGATGTGTGTGTGTGTGCCTGGCACTACCCAGACTGCACCGGGCCAGCAGAGGGTGCTGCATTCATTTAAGACACAAAATAAAATACACAATAAATAAACGTCATGTTATAAATATGGCCTTGAAATATGATAAAAATTAACAGTGCAGAACTAAAGATGGCAAGTAGAATCATGAACTCCTACTTGTGCACCTGCATGCTCCAAGACACCCGCAGGGTCTGCCTCAACAATTTGTGACCAATGACACATTATATGTGTTATATTTTGTAACTATGTATTTTAAAGACAAAAAAGGGAAATCAAAGGTACTGCTAAGAGAATTCAATAAACATAATCGGTAACACTTTACTTTAAGCACCCGGTATAACACATTATAAGTAGTTATAAACATTCATACATGATCACAATGCTTTATAACTCACTATACAGCACTATACAGCATAGGATCAGGGTTAGGGTTAGGGTTAGATCCTGGCATTGTGATCATCTATGAATGTTTATAACTATAGCTACACGTGTTATAATGGCATTATAATGCTTTATAAATGTACTTATAATGTGTTATGCAGGGGGGCTTCAAATAAAGTGTTACCACATAATCTATAGCACAGCCTAACTTAAGCTCAGTGTGCATAACTTGATGCAGTGAAACCCCACATTATAGAAAGCTGCATAAATACATGCTGCTCAATGCATGTTCATATTAGTGACTTAGCTTTGAAGGTAAAAACACTAAACACACACTAAAGGTTTTTTTTTTTTTTTTTTTTTTTTTTTGCAGGTGCAATGGGGGAGCTCCATCTTTCAGTAGAGATGTTGGAGAGACTTTACTTTCCACTGTAACACCGACAGCATGTGCACACCGCACCGTGCACGGAGCAATCGAGCACATACAGTAAAAGCTCCATGATTTAAAACATTATTATGCGGCACAACACACAGGCTATTGTGAAAATTTTACAAGTCTGCCACTTAAACACACCATTTACGCAATATTATCATTGACAGGGATGAACAAATCAGTCTGAAAACATACAGCAGGTTTTCATTTCAGCTTCATACACAAAGACCACAAACTCATGTTGCTATTCTCTGAAGCCTCCACTGAAAGTCAAATATTTGGTTCAGTAGCTGTGATGACATATTTAAAACACAGAGGTAAGCAGAGGGAGCCACAATTTGGATCATGGCCACCAAATAGACAATAGTCATGGATTTACCATTAGATGTCTTAATAAAACATTGTGATTGAGAGCGAAGGCAAAGTTGGGGTTTATATGAACGAGCTGCTCCTATTGGCTAATTTAGAGTTTCAGAACACAGGGTTTTCGTAAAAACAGTAAATACATATTTTATTCATGTCTTTTAATCTCCTCACTCATATTTCATGATCTAAATATAAATGAAAGGATTCATGAGAAAGCCTATATCCATCTATTGCAAACTTTACAACAAATCTTGTGTTGGTAAATTTGCAGCGTCCTCTGTCTGACTTTGAAAATAAATTGTCTGTAGGAGTGAGTTTGATTGCGTTTGTCTCTGTTTATATCTGTTGGACTGTGCAGGTTGGGGCCCGCCACCCTATAGTCAGCTGGGATCATCTGGAGCGGCCTTGAATAATGCCTTGTAGAAGATGAATGGATGGATACCCATTCAGCAAACAAATATTAAAAAAAAAAAAAACACCTAGATTGAAACAGGGCTATCGTAAATTTAGATGTTCATAAAGATGGTACATATATAAAAAAAAAATACGAACAAAACAACTGCTAACCCAGGCTCTCAAAACTCCTGGCTTCGCATATGGAGGGGTTCACAGGAGCATATCTATCTATCTATCTATCTATCTATCTATCTATCTATCTATCTATCTACCTGACAATTCAGTATGAGAAATAAGAGCCTACTGGTGTCCAGCTCACACACTGCCTGAAATGTACATGATGCTGTTTTGAGGTAATTTCCCGACTGAACATTTTCATCATCAGCATCAGCCGGAGCGGGCTGCTGCTATGGTAATGATTCAGGTTTCTTCTTCTTCTGAACTGTTTGTCCTGCCCGTCATCATCTGTAACACTGCTCATTCATGCATGTGCACACACACACACACACACACACACACACACACACACACACACACATGCACGTCTTGATATTTTTCATTCAGGGGATAATTTTTTTTTTTTTTTGCCCTGATGTTTATACCTTTGTTGATGCACTTTGTTCCAGGCGAGGACATTTTCTTTTGTGCTCATTTATGAAAGGACAATTACTTAACTATTCTCTCTCGCACGTTAGCTGTCCTTCTTGACAAAACAAACAATACGTCTTGAATAACAGTTTTCTTCTCCAAAGCACATTTCATAAGACTCTCTTGATTTATAAACTTTATTCAATGTAAACAAATACTCGGTGACAACAGCAGAAGGGCAGAGCCATTTGTTACACTCACGGATGCTCACTTGCTTACGCAACGCACACTCAGACACACCATCAGACACAGCAACAGACAGATAGAGACCATTTTTAATGCATTTAATGGCGTTTCGATCTAGCATGTATGTAGGTCCCACCGAAAAAGGAGGACAGGGACAAAAGAGAGTCAATTATGTGATTCCCAGATGTGTGTGTGTGTCTTGTATTTCTGCATGAGTGCTTCTACTTTTCACACTTTTCACTTTCTGTCTCTTCCTGCATGACAGCCGCACACACATTTCTATTACGACACACTCATCTGCACAGAAACTACAGATATAGCTAGTGTGATAGCAGAGCAGAGCCACAAACAAAGAGCACAAACACTGTAGAGACGACTGCTGTGTTATGGTCTTCTGTCCTTTTTTCCCCTCAGAATGGGATGGTAGTAGTTATAAAACAGATTTAGTTGGCATTCTCTTTTAAAAAACAACAATTCAGGCTTTTTTTAAAAAAAAACAAAAAAAACAGACCTACTGGCTTCAGCGTATTAACAAAGATGATTTATCTTAATAGTTTTTTGCTTTACATCCCATTGAAAATTCATTTTCATCTCCTGCTCAGCTGTGATTTTTTCAGTTCGATCAGTTTTTACTATGGCTGTCATAGTATTCATGATTAATCACATTTTGAATTGCACATTTAAAATTCTGTTAATTTCGGATTTTAAGGCAGTTTTATTGTAAAGCATTTCTTACCAGGGTAAGACCTCTTTGACCTTGTAAACCATCTTGATGTAATGTCTACATCTAATATAGTTTTCAGATTGGAAAAAGAGCCTTGAAACACATCTGAAACAGTGTGGCCATGAGACCATGGCTGAGAGGGAGGAAACAACTTCCAAGTATCAATAGGAAGAACGTAACGTAGTGCTTACTTTGAGAAATTCAACAGATCAGGTCGCTCTCTTATGCTACTTTTTAAATAAGTAATAGCATCATCAGCAAAGAAAATCATAATTATCCTAACTTCAACAAACAGAAAGCAAGTGATATGAAACACAGGTGAGAGATTTCTACTTTGCTTATGACAAACAGAACAGTCCTAAACAGCCACAGTGGGATATTTCCAACATTTTTAAGCTTCACATGAAGAATCTCATCCTCATAATCCAGCTGCTCTGCACAGGGCTGAATGAAACATTGTCCCAATGACAATAACGCCTGAACTCATTCGACATGACATTCAGAACTGTCTGTTCCCTGTGATTTCTTTTCTTTGAGCCAGTTGCTAAAGCTAATCCTAATTCAGCAATAAAAAAAAAAAAAAAAAAAAAAAAAAAAAATCTTTTGACAGCCTTACATTAATTAATCACGATTAATGCGATTAACACCGACGGCCTTATTTTTACACATTTGTCTTTACCTGTCACTGAAACTCAGCTCCAGACAGTCCGTTCTTGGTTCACACGCTGCGTTCCGCCTGAAGCTCCTCATCCTCTCAGACAGGCGTGGTCCTTCTGTTGGAAGCACAGTTTCCCTGCAGCATCTCCGTGCTGTTGTGAGCGGTTGAAGTCGTCAAATCGTCCACAGCCATGTCGATCTTCCCGTCCTTGATGGGCGAGGTTAAAGTGTACAGCATGAACTCGGAGCCCACCGTCACCGGCGTGGGCAGACCCGTCAGGGACGTGACTTTGGACTCGGCCGAGATGGACGGCTCTCGGTCGCGCACCAGCGACGTTCGGAAGGAGGCGGTGTCCCCCGCGCTGTGGTTGCTCCGGTAGCTGTACCGGCGGCTGCGGTTCTGGTAGTAGCGGTTCCGGTAGTAGGACGAGCTGCGGGAAATGGGCGGCTTCATGAGCGAGGGTCGGCCCTTGGTGCGCAGCTGCCTGTGCTTCTCTATGAACACGTGCACGGCCAGGACGCCCACCATCTCGGCCAGCACGAAGGACAGCGCTCCGAAATAGAACGACCAGCCGTAGGAGTAGCTCTTCTTGTTGTCGCTCTGGCTGGGGTCGCCCGAGTTGGCTGATATGTACACAATGATGCCAATGATGTTACTGAGGCCTGTGGGGAAGTTCAGAATCATAGAATGGGTTAATTATTTACAATGGAAAAAAAACAAACAAAATCATTGTTGAAAAGATTTAAAGTGAGCCATCAACAGATTCCCCCATTAAAGCCTTTAAACCTGTAGTATGAGTGTGCATCTCTGATGCACAACTCATCTGATTTAGATGCAATCCGTCAATTTGGTACTCCTTTGTGTCTATTGATCATTTATTGTATGTTCTTACAAAAAGTACATGGGGAGTTCCTCAAGGTTGTATCCTGGGACCACCACTGTTTAACATCTATGCTTTCAGTGACACAAGTTCTGCATAAGAACAAGGTGCGTTATCTTAAATATGCAAATGACACTAATTTCCCTTCCTCTTTCACTGGAGGACTGTGGTCCAATAAAATAAGTGAGTGACTGTACTGAACAAGTAAATCTCTAACTTCAAAAGCAGCAGCGGCGTCAGAATTGTGTGGTGCTGCACTCTGACTGAAGTCTTACCTGATAGTTCTACAAAAGAAAACAGAAAACTTATTATCACCTGAAAAACATAGCAACAATTTTAAGGGCTGCTTCATTCAGATTTTCTGGATTTAAACTGGATCGTGAACATGTGTGTGTGAGTTAGTAAGGTGAGAAAGGGCGTCCATCTACTGACCCTTCTGCTATAATGACTGTCAGTCAACATCAGCTCACTGATACAGGCGAAGAGATCAGATTTTGGAGCAAACAAGCAAAAAGAAAACTTGTGCTTCACTCACAAATCAGTTCATTTTTACCAATAAGCAGGGAAAAGTTTGTCCATACTGATTAGTTAATCTGCCAGTCATGGCACCGCTGGCCTAGGGAGCACCATATGTTCTTTTCATGTGCGCCGCCATGTGGCCAGGGGTGATAATCCTCACAGGTCATCTGGATCAAGAGTTGTTGCTGTCCCCAAAACTTGAACCAAATACACAGAGGCTGCTTTTACTTTTAATGAATCAATACCTGTAACAAGATCCGAGAAAATTGGATGACTGCTCCAACTATGAATTCTTCTGAAGCAACATCCATTTGGAAATGCTTCTCATTGAGACAATTAATCATTTCATGTCACACGGTAGCCTTAATCCTTCCTTTTCATTTACTTTTTTATCATTCTGTCCACATTTTTTAATTCATATCTCACTGATCTCTTCCTCTTTGCTCTTGGACATTTTTTTCATTTTCAATGTTTGTTGATGAAATATTCCACACAAACAATGTTGTCTTAGCTGAACTTTGAACTTTGAAAAAACTTTTGCTGGAAGAAGCTTCATGAAAATATGTTTTCAAGATTTCTGTGTTTGTGTCTGACCTGCAGAGACAAAGAGGATGCCAGCGCTGAGAATGACGTTGTAGCGTGACTTGTAGAACTCGCTGGCAGCGACACACACACCTCCAAGAAACAGCAGTCCCACGCTGAGGATGGGGAAGAGGCTGGAGGCCCGAACTGCTCCTGAGGAACGAGGCCACACAGGAACCAACGTAAGAAGAGTGTTTATGGATCATCTGAGCAGCCAGTCCTTAAAGCTGTCACATTGAGCGTGCCCTGGCGTTTTACCCACGTAATAAGTACTCTGCAGCGTCCTGCTCGTAGTCTGCATCCTCAGCAAAGTGATCGATGTCTTTGCAAACGCCCCGAAACGTCCCTGCAGAACATCAGAGAAAAGACAAAGAAAAATGTTTTCATGTTCATGTATACATGCAGCAGGTTACATCATGTGATGCCGACTCTCTGAGAAACTGATTTTTATTTATTTTTGTGTGTTATCAATACATTTCAGTCATGAGGCCTCCTCTGACAAATGTTTCATCTTGGACATTGTGCAAATGAGGATATCTGCTGAAAGAAAATGGAGGAAGTAAAGTTTTGCAGGAAAATAGCTGAAACAAAATGCTTCTGCAGTGTTGTCACTGAAACAATATCAAAATAATATGTTGTTTTTATATTTGGTATCATTTCATCTGTGGATCAGTTTAAACAATTTCAGAGTCTGAAAGTTCAATGAAAACAACACTTGTAACACTTGAAGCAAAGAATCTGAATCAAGAACATCTTCACTGAAGCCAAAATCAGATCCGAACATCGAGGTTAATCAAATGCACATGTATTCATGGAGATACTTCACTTTTCAAGCAGTGACTTTAGAAAAGTAAATAAATGCATTTTGTATAATCAGAATATCTGAATATCGTGTAATTAAACAACAATTAAAAAAGTGTTTAGGTTAAAATAAAAAAGAAAATGTACTTTGTTCACAAATATCTCTATAACTGATTAGGTTATAGGGTCTCTGGCAGTGTTTGCCTCCAAACATCTCCTGTTTTCACCGAGAAGCTCTTGTCTGCTGCCGTTTTCTGACACTAGTCTAAATTATGCTGACAAGCTCCTTGAAAGTTACAGAGAATAATTTCAGCCGAGGCAGATTTCTGTGTTTTCTATGGTTTGGGGTTGTTTTTAATTCAGAAATGATTGCTGGCTCCTTTGTAACAATCATTTTGCTTTAACTGATCCCTTGTTCTGCTAAAAGACACAAAAGTTCCATCTCAAATGGAGGTTTTTTTTTTTGTTTTTTTTTTTTACCCTGAGTACATGGATCTCACTAACCGGCTTCAGTATTCCCTTGATTTCAGTGTGTCTTCACTGCATATGATGGCTCTTGTGCCAAAGACAACAAAGCAGCTCGAAAGCATGATGGTACCTCCACCGTGCTTTAGGCTGCACTATATAAGTGGGGTTTCTTGAAGAACAAAGCGATGTACTGCCAATATAAAGAGGTCTATTCCAGTGTCCATCTGTACATCATCAAAAACAGACCAACTTACCAATGAAGGTGAATAATCTTGACTTTTTATAGCTTTCCTTTCTTCGCAGTCATCAATTTAGTCATTTTTGATTGTTTAATTAAAAACAGCTCTTTCACATGTCTGGAAATGTGTCTTTGTCCTTTCTATTCAGCTCTGTGCCCAAGAGGCATTGAAGCAATTTAATAACTGTGCCACTTACCGATAAACTATTAGAACTGGAATTTGGAGATTGCTGTTAATTACTTTGAAGTCTTTACAAATGTGTTCATTAATCACAGTTTCTGGACATTAAGGGGGCACCAGTGAAACAAAGCTGGATGTTCTATCTGAAATGGTTTAATTAATGTTAACTTCAGAATTTAAGAGGTTCAGTGGAGATCAACATGGTGTCTATAAATCATTTTAGTTTTTCTATTAAGGCAGTTTTCGTGGAAGTTTGAGAGAACAGAAAATTGGTCCGATATAAAGCTACCGGTGCCTAACAATGAAAACAAAGTTTAAAATGTACCGACTGTATCTCAGAGGAGCTCAGGGTGTCAGGCTCTCTGTCGTCCCACTGGATGATTAATCTTCACATTTCCCAACTGCACTTAAGAATGTCTTCCACTGTGTTTTTCCTTAAATGTGAAACCTACAGATTTGCAACCGCAATGCATCAGAGGCCGTATCAGCCTTATCTGACGGTACACTCCGATCCTGTGAAGATCATCTGAATTCGCGCTTCCTGCTCGCGGTAAACTTTGACCCAGCAGTGCTTTTCGATGGTTGCACAGAAGGAATATATTGATGAATGTGTCCCTGTGTGCCGCACTGATTGAGTGGTATTGATTTTGTGACTCTGTCACTATGGTAACCAAAACACAAGTCATTCAGCGGTTACAACTCGGCCATGGCGAGCAGGTCAGCGGAGAAAACTACTGGAAACACGTTTATTCCAGCGACTGCTGTGACAGAAAGAGCGACGAGACATTTCTGTCCTCATCTTTCTGTCAACATGAAGTTTCATCTTTGGATGAAACTACTGTAAGTCTTGATTACTGAGCAAAAGCAAAAACACTGTCAGTGTCAGGAGAAAATGTTCTCAATGGTCAACCAATGGACATAAAAGTGATAATAATAGATGAATAATCTACTTGAAATCATTCTGGGTGCTTTCTTGTTCTGATAGTTCAATGCATGTAATTCAAACTACAGCTTCAGATGTGGATTTCTTTCTGTCTGAGTTCTTTCCGGTATCTGATGCAGACTGACTGAAAAAAAAAACAAGTGCAGAGGATTTCCAGGGCATTAATATCCCCCCTGTGCTTTACTGCCTGTCACTTAAACTATATGAGAGAATATGGGACAGCAACAAAGGAAGGTGGCAGAGCGGAAACGAAGGATGAAAACAAATTGAGGCATAAATAAAAAAAAGCTGAACATTTTCAGTGCTATTGGATGAGAGAGGTGAGATGGAAAACTGTGCCATAAATAATCGAAGAAGTCCCTTTCATCCATTTCATAATCAGGACTTAATCTTCTACCTGTTCCCGCTCAAGATGCAGCTCATTGGCCAACAATAAAAATCCAATCAGAAATGCTTTTAAACCTAATTATTTCTCTGATGCATATTACACGAAAGTGTTTTTTCATTCAATTGTTTTTTTTTCTTGTAGAACAAAGAAGCAGCATCAATATATTTTTACCTGTTTTGCCTGTGTGATAATTACAAAAAAAGCAAAAACAGATTTAAATTGCTTGAATGTCTTATTTATCATCCATATGAGCAACATTTGGCTGATATTTTATATTCAGGTGACATTATTTTACATTTTAATCAAGATTTAGCTGCAAAGTTCCATTCCTTATTGTTGGCTACAAGACACTGAGAGAAGATCATCCTCTAATGACCCTCTTTCACAACTTCTCACAAGGATAGTACCTCAATGATGAAGATGATGTTTTAATGCATGTTTATTGAGTACATTTTGCTTATATTTGCTCATGCAATTGGAGCCTCTGGTTTAGAAAAAAGATGGAGAGCATCAAATGTTGAAATCCGTAAATATTTTTGGATGTTGATGAATTGTCCAGAATAAAACGAAACTCTTGATAATTCCATTTATGTGCAAATTAAATCACTGGGAAATTAACATTAAGAACTGTTTCCACTATATTCATTTCACTGAGAAGCACATCTATCCGGGGTTTTGTGGATATTTAAAATAACAAACTTGCCCATGTGTTTCATCTCTAACTCTTTTAGAGCATTAGCATTGCTGAGTGTTTGTAATGCTTATCCTTAACCGGATGCCTGATGTTTTAAAGCCTCTTCACTAAAGTTTATCCTGCCATTTTTCCCGGGTGTCCCCGGTGTGGATGAGCTCCGTACCCTCGGTGCAGCAGGTCCTCCACAGCCCGGAGTGGGTCAGCACCTCCTCGTTCTTGCGCACCGTCTCGTTGTCGCTCAGGCTCTTGGAGCGGCACACCCCGCGGGAGTACAGCCAGTAGTCCGTGCCCACGGCGATGGTCATGAGGCTGAAGGCGCAGAAAGCCCCCGCCGTGGTCAGCAGCATCATCACGCCCCGGTTGCACAGCCTCATGTCGGCCCGGGCTCCGCAGCGTCTTTCTCCGGTGCTGAAGCTTCACGAACTCTTCAGAAGTCGCTCCTGGTGTTTTATCCAGTCAGGAAGCTCAGGCTGAGCGCACATCTTCTGGATACTCGGAGTTCCGCTGGGCTGCACCTTTCCGGATCGCTCATCGTATTTCCTAAAGTGTGCAAAACTTTATTCAAAAAGACTTTAAAAAAAACAAAAAAAGAGGCAAATATGAGGAAACAGGAGCGCGTCAGACGCTCAACAGAAGAGCCAGAGAGGAAAGTGTGAACCAGAGCGACAGGAGACAAATCCAGCTGCGCATCTCCGGACACTTTGTGCTTTATTGAAGCTCAACTCTGCTCATTGTGCAGGAAATCCCCGCCTGAGAGAGAGAGAGAGAGAGAGAGAGAGAGAGAGCGCAGTTCAGCACCATGGAGAGCTCCGCGGCAGCGCCGATGCACACACACACACACACACACACACACACACACACACACACACACACACACACACACACACACACACACACAGAAGTGGCAAACCAAACACGTTGAGACAAGTTTTTCAAGAGAGCCAAAATAAACGAACGAACGAACAAATAATTAACCATTGCAGTGACACGATGAGGCCGTGAAGTGGTTTGCTCCTCTCCTGACTGGACTCCGGGCATTGGGACCATGATGTCCAGTCCAGAGTCTGCATGTTGTCTCTCCTCTCCACAGTCCAGAAACACGATCACTCTGAAATCGAGTGTGTGAATGACAACCTGTCTGTTTATCCTTTGACCAGTAAATAACGGAACTGTAAAAGTTCCACAGTCAGATTTGATTGATTTGGTTTGTTCTAAGGACACTTTAGGGCTGACCAAAATATGTCTGTTTGTATCTACACCATTTCACACAAATGCCTTCCTGACACCTCTAAGCCCCACTGTATTTTTTGAGAACAGACTAAAATACAAATGGGATGGTAAAATATTCTCTCCAAGTGTTTTGAATAACAAATTGACATATCAAATGCTTTTTTTCTCCTCCTTCTCATGTCCATTCTAAAAACCTCATCACGATTCAGGCCACCAACAGACCATAACATGAATAAATGAAAAGATGGAGAATGAATATTTAATATTTGGTAAAGTGAGTGACAGTAAAAGCAATCCAGTGACCAGCAGTGAGGTGCGTCTGTAAAACAATAGACAAACGTTATCGGTAGCAAGCAGTTGTCCTGATTCATGCTGGGGCTTTTCCTGTCCTGTCCTGCTTTATACAAATTATCGACACATGAGCTGAGCTTACCTTGTCAGTGAGAATCAGCTCAAGTTGTTAGCCTGAAGGCCCTGCTGCTCCCGAGAAGATCCTGCACAGCCTGCTTTTAATGAATATGACAACTTTATTATTTTAATCTGAATCAAATTGCATCTACATTGACAGGTACCGGTCTGAAATGAGAGAATGCATTCATGCAAATCATGTCTTCCAAACTGAATTGTAGCAACATTTGGATTTGATGAGAGTAACTCAAGGGAGGCAAACAGGAGGCCTTTCATTTTATTTGGGGTGGGTGGAGGGGTCACATTTCCTTTAAATAAAAATTAAACTTAGAGAATAACATAAACAAAGAAGTGCCAGATCAAAACTCCATCAATCCAATGTGAACCAAAGACTCTCCTCTTCTGTTCAAGAAATCCATCACGCGTTGTTCTCGAGTTCAAATGTGAAGATTTGCAGTTGTAATCCAAACGACTGATGCTTGATAAGAAGCTTAACTTTTTCAGTGTTCCTAAACAAAGAGCACTAAAAACACAAGAAACAGAATTAAGTGGTTTTATGGTAATTCATTTTAATGTCGATATCTTTCTGAAGGTGTCCCTCACGCGCAGGTAAAGAAGGCGCATGCAACACATTTGTACTGTCCTTTCGCACAATTTCTTCAGGTTGCTTAATAAAAGATGCCCTCTTCTACACTCCTTTTTCTTCCTCTCCTCCTGCCTTTTGCATAGTAAACATTTTATTCTCCCCTTTTCCCCCTCTCTCTCTCTCTTTCTCTCTAATCCCACTCATCTGATTTCCAGGAGATGCTGTGATGTGAATGTTGGCCGGGAGACGGAGGGAAAAGGAGGAGGAGGAGGAGGAGGAGGAGAGGTGGAGCACAGGAGGAGATAGAAGGAGGGAAGGCAGGTTAAAAAAGAGGCAGCGGAGAGCTGAGGAGGGGGTAAAGCGAAGCCAGTGAAGGGATGGAACGGGGGGGCGGGGGGACTGCAGAGAACCACTTCTAGTTCTAGACCCCATTCCTATGTACACATACACTGAAACACAATTCATACAGAAGTATTACATCTATATTATATGTTCATTTCACAGAGTCTCATATTTTACTTGCTTGAGGATAAACAGTCTTTATGCAACTCTTGAGGCCCGCATAGTTAAAACACTGTTATAGATAGCGCACACAGCATTCAGAGTGGGAACGAAAACTTGAGCATGGTTATTACAAAACGGACTTGCAACGAGAAATTCTAGACGCCTCGCAGGGTTCGTCTCCGCCGCGATGCCGAAAGCAAATCTTGAAACTACGGTACCAACGGACATGGCATGCATAGAGGAGCTGCACCACAAAGACTGTAGAGGCCTACACAGCACTAACCCACTGCGTACAGCGCCATAGAGAAAAGAGAAAGAGAGATTAAGCAAGAGAAATAGACATTTTTTTTTTAAATATGGCTGCCAAACAGGCAGCTTTTCCAGGAGGGGTATTTCTATGTATATATGTTTTTGTTTTTTTACTTTTTTTTTTTTTTTGCATTGATCTGGAAGACAAGACGTGCTTAAGACTAAGTTTAGGACTAACTTAGACATGAGGTTAGAAAACAGGACTTCTTCTGGAATTCAAAACTTTCCCGATTAACTGCAGCCTGTGCACATACACACACACATTCACACACGCATACATACACACACACACGTGTGAGCACACACATGACGCATCGATCATGGAATGTTTATGACGCAACTTTTATAGGCCGAAGAGAAGGAAATCGAGTAAACAAACACACTGCTGTAGATCAATAGCGCGTACACACGCGCGCGCACGCGCACACACACCCACACACACACATTGGACCCTCTGGTTGTGAGGGTGTGGATACCACCCACAACTGGAGTTTTCTGGAAAGTGGATGGAGAAACTCGGCCTCACTGAAACCAAACACATCAGCAGGTTTGGTCTCAATCTGCTGACAAGACGTGAACATGGAGTCAAACGGAAGGACTGCCTCGTTCTGACGCTGGCGTGTGTGTGTGAGAGAGAGAGAGGGGATAACCGATCACTTATGTGTGAAAGCGAAATGATGGATTAGACAGTGACGACATTTAACGGAGCCGTGTGAGTCGGAGTAAAGTCTGTTCTGGGCTGCTCGGGACCAACAGGAGCTCCTCAGACTTGAATGATGAACTCGGGGTTGTTGTACGAGAAGCCCTGGAACTCGTTCTGGTCCAGGTTCATGATGAAGAGCTTGTCCGTCGGCGTCAGCTCCACGGCCATCTTTGTGAACTCCTTGTCGAAGTTGCCCACGTCCCGGCGAGATTTCTGCCGCAAGGGAGGAGCAGGAGAGAGAAATGTTTAAGAAAGCAGGGCGACTAAACAGCAGTATTAAAAAGTACAGACAAGAAGCAAAAGGAACGATTATCTAACTGAAGCACAGAGATGAGAGCAGGAAGCGGAGAGATGCAGACACACACAGGCACGTTTCTATGATGTGGAGAGGTGGAAGGAAGTCAGTGGAAAGAGAAGTCCCAGGTCTGAAATAATGTTGCTGTTCATTTTGAACCGGTCAGATTATTGCAACATGGTCGGTCACTAAAAGTCCTGAAGAGGTCAAAGCAGACGGTGTTGGTGAAACTCATTGTATAAAATTTTACAACTTCTAATTTCACTCTGGCATCATTTCTACTCAGAAGCAGGGATAGCTGAAACAGTTAAAACTGAATTTGTTGTTTGAAAGCAAACCGGAGAGAAGGTGGAGCTATACTTTAGGTTGAAGTCATGAGTCAGCTGCGGCAAATCAGTCGATCCGCTTGTTATTTTCATTTTGTGAGGTCAATATTCAGGTTAACCCAAACCTCCAATCACCTGGAACAGGAGGTGCCACTGGTTTCATACAGGACTCAGGAAGCAAGAGGAGAAAATTAAAGAAAAGAACATAAAACAGAACACACCCTGTTGACAAACTCAAACACAGTCGAGGGATGGAAGAGACCGACCCCCCCCCCCCCCCCTCCCCCCCCTCCCCCCCTCCCCTCCCCAGGAGCTGCTTCAACGGCACAGATGCAGAAAAGTTCCAAGTCTGAGGAAAAGGAAATGCTCCTGAACAGACAGGGATCAACTAAACAGACCAGCTGCAGACCAAACCACAACTGAAGAGGAAGTCACAGAGGGAAGTGAAGCAGTGAGGCCCGGGCAAGACAAGTGTATCAACACACACACACACACACAAGCATTGAATGTCCTACCTCCATTTTTAGTCTCATCACAGGGCTTCCAGCTGAAAAGAGGAGGAGCTGCAAACCTTCACCACCACCTCTGACTCGTCCACAACTTCACCACTAACTCAGCTTAATGTGTGTGAAGCAGTGTGTGTCACTCTTTGTTTTTATGTGGGATTTATGAGCATTTGACACCTGGAACTGTGTTTAAGAAACCACAGGGGAGATGCAGGAGAATTTGGTACAGTAGTGTGACTACAGCATAACTACTTTAGGACCTGGGAAGATTTGAGTTTTCAGTGTTTCGTAACCTCAACATGTCATTTATTCTATTGTAATTCTGCAAGTGGGGAAAACATGGAGCAAGTAAAGAAGCAAAATGACTTGTGCGCACATGGAGAGGGTCGTGTGTGTGTGTATCAGTTTGTGTATGATAATTGAAATTTGTATGTAAGCAATTACAATCGTTACTGCATACAGGGATTTGTGCAGCTTACAGAATTATATTGAGTGCAGAGATACGGAACTACTAGAACCTCAGGTACATATCTCAGTGTGCACAGAAAAAAATGTGTGTGTAAGCAAGGGCTGCACAATGTAAGGCAAATTCATCTATGGGCAATATCAACATACCACAACAGACTCACTAAACCGAGATTAATTTACATTTCCATGCGGTGTGCATTCTTTCTCTGCAGTTCAAAAGCACAGAACTTTGGATTCACAGAAAATGTGCAAATAATAAAAAATGTTTTTACATGATTGGCAGTTAAAGACACAAAAATCAAAGAAATATGACAAAAGAAAGTGTAACGTGAACAAACTGCTATTTTTCAGAAACTGAAAAGGCAAAAAAAAAGTTCATTCATAGTAGGCGTAAACTGGAGCAAGAGAAAGAACACTTGTTTTTATTGTAAACCATCACCTTTTCTCATTCAGCCCGAGCATACACAAATGTAAAACACACTAAAATACTCACATAAAACATGATGTGTATGCACACACAGAAACACACACAGACACAGGCCCCACAGGGGAAGCAACATCACCGTTATTGCTGAACAATCGCATCCTTCCCTCTGTCTGTGATCGAATGTCTGCAGCTTTGTGAAGCCATAAAGAAAAGCTCATGAAAAAACTGAAGGCAGAGTGTATTCAGTACACCTTAAATGTGATTTTTAAATTTTAACATGACTAGTTACTAAACATCTACATGAAAAACACCTGAGGATATACAGTTATCGGCAAAGAATGTTAAACAAATGACAAATTGCAACATTTTGCCTGAAACTTGAGTGTTTGTTCACATTATGTGCACAAGTTGGTCATTTTAAATAAGTGTGAAATTCACAAATTAAACTTTTTTACATTTGCTACATATTGTTTGTTCGAAGCCTTATAAAATGTGTTTATTTGGTTTCATGGGAAGAGTAAGGTGAGAAGATCGACTAAATATCAAGCAAGAACCAGGAAACACTGAGTTGGCTCAACTGAGGGATTCTCAACTGCTGGGCCGCGGCCCAAACTGGATCCCTAGTGATCTTTAAACTAGGATCAGAATCCACATAGTGTCAACTCAGTTTAGTTTTTTATCATAGCAAAACACAGGTGCGACTCAGGATATGATTGACTTTACTATGAAGCTTTTTTCTCCATAAATCAAAGAGTTTTTAGTTTTAAATAAAATGCAGCAAAATAAGCATAAAAGGAAGTAATTTCCCTCTATATCCAAGTTTCCAAAGTTTTCATTTAACTTGTGGCTGTGTTGGCAGAAGTTCTATTCCACTATTTTTGGCCATCTGCTCCCTTGCAGTGGAAATGCTCCCCAAAAAAACCACCGTCTCCCAAAAGCAAGTCGAGCAGAGTTGAGACCGTCTGTGGAAACGCAGGATGAGTTTCTCCTCTACTCGTATATCAGACAGAATAATGGAATCGATCATCAAACTCTCAGCACGGAGCTGAACGACGCTTACGTGCCTGAAATGCAGGAGTGTGTGGTTCAGGTGTTGCAGCAGCAGTAACAAGGCGGACACAGCAGGGTCTGTCTGGTAGGCAACAGTGAGTATATTATCAGTTTCCAGTCATACATGACAATTACACAATCCACAGCTTCTCTCCCACCCACAAAAAAAAAAAAAATATTCATCCTATTACCGCTCTCATATACAACTCAGTTACTACGATCACTACAAGCGCTTGTGTTGTTTCTCCTTTTTCCTCATGACTCAGAAACTGATGTCCGGTGTCTCCTCGCTGCCCTCTCGCTTTTTTTTTTTTTTTGATACGAGCTCAAAGAACAAGATTTGACACATTGTTACTACCCTGCTTTGTTACACAGTTACAAAAGTATAATACAACTCAGACAATTGTTTTTACACATGAAAATGACTCAAGGGTTTCTGTATCGTAGGTATCGACGCATTTCATAGTTATTACACATGTACTGAAAAAAATGGCACAAGATGGCTGCCCTTCGTCACAGCTGCTGAGGATCTTCAGATCCTCGTGATTCTGAACCTTGTTTTGGCACTTTTGAACATCCTGCCTGCGTAACCAGCAAACTGTTCGCTCCACTAGAACCCTGAACGACCTGGCGGTGTGTGAAGCTCTCCGATAATGGTTGTTTACAGGTGACGGGATATGTCTTTTTCTTCTTGAGAACACAGTGTAACGTTTTCAGAAATGAACGAGGAGCAACGAGCGTTCAGTCAAAAAAGTCGCTGACCTGACGCAGACGTACCGTCTAGATTGTATAAAGATTTCTATCCTCTCATATTAATCCAAAAAAACAAAAAAAAAAACAAAAAACAAAAGTGCAGGTAAGCTCACCACAACACTGACTGAACATAAAGTGTTTAAGCATTTGGTCCTATCGACAAACGTAAAATCAACGTCAGGAAACTGATTAGTACTCCAAGGATCATAGCAAAGCAGATGGTCAGTTTTCACTTACACTGTTTGAATCACCGACATGTGATCATAGTACACTCATTAATGTCACTGACAGGTCGCCATTGTCAATATGTGGCTACTGGGGGGAGGGGAGCGTCGACCTGCCGGTCTGAGCGGCCGGGCAGCATTCAGCAGCGAGGAACATCTACTGGAAACGCAGCCGGCAGCGAGGCATTATGGGCCAAACTACCGAAAACTGAAAACACTGCTGGGAAATCAAATCCAGCCCCGCCCCCCCTCACTGGCACGTCGACACTTATTGCCTTGCCTGAGTGCACCTGTCTGCGTTCCCATTTTAACATTACCCCAAAGGCATCATGGGAGGTTGAGTTATTCGACTAAGCCGCTGACTTTGAGGGAAAACCTTTCCAGCGCACGTACAGATTAAAGAAACTCGTGAAAATCCGCCGAGTGGAGCAGAACTCTGCAGCTGTCAGTTGACGTGAACTCAGTTTAGTGTGATTTCTACATAGAATATATAACATCATTTACAGACACTTCTGAATCCAAGCAATGGATGTGATGAAACAGAGTTAAACGAATCATATGAACCATACGAGTAGATGAGTGAGATATAAGCGAAACACGTGAACAAATTAGCCGTTTTCTAATAAAACTGACAGCGTTTCTTGCAATCAGCATGTTTTTTTAAGCTTTGTGTAAACTCAGCTCGCTGTTTATGAAGTCCTGCAGGCATTGTGCTAAGCTAGGCTAAGCTAAGCTAAACACACACCCACTAGACTGATATCATTCTTCTCGTCTTACCTCAGAAGAACGCCAAAACTTCCCAAAATGTCCGGCTTCCTGTGTAACGTTTTAATGTTTCCCCCCTGCTGAATGCAGCCTGGACGTTGTGATTAACTGGTTTTTTTTTTTGTTTTTTTTTTACCCAGTAGAGTGTGTGAAGCGTTTGGTGGGGGTGGTTTGGGGAGGGGGATTAATGCAGCCCGGTGATATGTGGCGTGGTCAGTGAGTTGTGTGTGTGTACTCCGGGTTAACAAATGAGAAGCCTTGGAACTCTTCCTGGTCCAGGTTGGATATAAGCTCCTGATCTGGGGGGGTCAGCTCGGGGGGGTGGCGCGTGAAAAAGCGATCAAAGTTCTCTGCGTCACGCCCACACTGCCAATGGAGAGGGAGAGGAGAGAGATGGGGAAGGGGAGGGGGGGGATGGTGGAGTGAGTTTTAATGGAGCATGAGAGAAGAGGGAGAAAAAAAGGACGACGACAAAGAGAAAAAAGAGAAATACAACTAAAACATGACATCAACCAATCAAATCGCTCACAGCCGGAGCCGTGGATTTCCATTGGTCAGAATGCATCGCAGCTTCATCATTGGTGACTACGCTCACAAGTCTGGCTTCTGCTCTTTGTCAGAGTAGTGACCAATGGCAGGTGATGGTTGGGTTTGGGGGATGAGCGAGCCAATCCACTCTAACTTACCTTCAGCGTCTCGCTAAAACGTCTTATTTTTCTTCCTCGCTGCGAACGACGGCTAAACGGCGACAGCCAGACACAACGCTAACAGACAGACGGCGGGCGTGAAGATACTCACAGCTTTCGGTTTAAAAGGCGGCTGGACCTCTTTGTTTTCCAGCTTTTCCCAGTCTATATAGCGGAAGAAGGCGTGCTCCTTGATGTCCCGCTCCCCCTCCGGACCGCAGCCCAGACGCTTACCTGGGTGTTTGGTCATCAGCTGAAAATCACACAGAAACGACGTGAGGCGAGCTCAGGAGTCTCCGCTTTCTCTAACTGATTTGATTCCATTTCATTTAACAACTCCACAATAAAAACAGCTTTATGCACACTGCTAACTCTGAGAGTATCACCTGGAAATGCTTACAACTGTTACAAAAACTGAATCCAACACATCATATTAGGTCGGCTTAACTCCGAGTACCAAAGAAACCTTGAGTTTGCTTCTCCTCCACGTCTTGAGCTGAAGCGGTGTTTTATTTTCAGGCTGTCGCTCTGCAGGCAGAGGCAGCAGCTCTCCAGTGTGCTCGGTGTGGGGGAGAGCGAGCGTTTCCACTTCAGACTAACGGCCCTCGATAGGACGCACCCTCCAGTGTTCAGAGTGGGTGTGAAGAGGAGCCAGCGCCAGACACGGCCCGCTTCATACGAGTGTGTGTTTTTTGTATGTGTGTGTTCTCACCCCCTTGCAGATAGCGACGGCTTCTTTGGACATGGATTTGGGGTAGGAGACATGATGCTCCATGATGGACTGGAACAGCTCGTCTTCGTCCTCGCCGTCGAAAGGCGGCTGCGGAGGGACAAACGCGCTCCGTCATTCTCGGCTGTTCGTTCACCGAGAGGAAAAAAAACCAGCGCTGAATGCAGAACCAACCTGTCCAGCTAGCATTTCATAGAGGAGCACTCCGAAGGCCCACCAGTCCACAGACTTCCCGTACGGCTGATAGGCTATGATCTACGAAGAGAGAGAGAGACGAGTGAGACCCTGTCCAGAGAGGGGGAGACGGCGTGACGGGAGCTCACCTCTGGAGCGATGTAGTCTGGTGTTCCACAAAACGTCTTTGTGGTGATTCCGTCGTACATGTTTTCTTTGCACATGCCGAAGTCGGCGATCTTTATGTGGCCTTCGGAGTCCAGCATCACGTTGTCCAGTTTCAGGTCTCTGCACACAGACACCAGTCACACTTGTACGCTAAAATAAAACGGCGCCTGGACGGTCTCACTCAGCGGTCTGCAGCTGTATGGGAGGAATTAGTTTCCTCTACCACCAAATAAAAGTTTCCTAGAGCTGAATAACGAGTCATACATTGAGTTAAAGTCCCGATTAAAAATATAACATGCATAACGGACAAGAAAACAAGAAAACAGTCAATTTAAGGAAAGGATATAAGAAAAAAAGCATGAAAAAGACCAAATAAGTGTGACTGATAAAGTTCAGTAAAATAAAAATGAATAAAATAACCCCTGTACAAATGCAAATAAATACATAAAATGAAAAAAAGAGTAACTACCACAAGGAATGAGCTAACAAGTCAAATTAACTGTTAAAAGACAAAAAAACAGAGATGAAAGAAAAACCTTGTAAATAAATCTATGATCTGCAGTAAAAGTGAAAATGATGCAGTAAATATAACATCAGCCACTTCAAACTGCAAGTTAAAAGCCCTTTAGGTACAGTATGTTCACCTAAGACGGTGTGAATTCAGAGACTCACCGATACACGATGCCTTTGGAGTGAAGGAAGAAGAGGCCGATGGCTATTTCTGCCGCATAAAACCTAAAACACAGAGAGGCGGAAATTGTGAGAAACTGTAGTTTGTATTTGCTTATCGGTGTGTTACAGGTGACTAGTATGAATCTTTTTTTTTTCTTTTTGGGAAAACAAAGCAGATCAAAGTGAAATATACAGTATTGCAATAAGATCAGGATATTGTTATTTGTGCATTTGGCTGGAGCACTATCGGAATATAATCAAATCTTTCTGGTTTAACATGAAGAGACTGAACCAGACGTCGCCCACAGATAATGTGCTGAACTGGATGCCGACAGTGAAACAATCCTGCTGAAGCCAACGCAGTTTACAGTTTGTGATAAATAATACTGATAAACCCTTCACGTCATTATCAAAAGCACTCCTGCGCATGAGGCCGCTGCACCATACATCCCCCACGATCACACGCTGGCTTCAGTTCTGGTTGAATGAGGGACTTTGGATTATTAATTTTACATTATAACATATTTCTGTTAATGAGCTCTGTACAGAAACAAGAGTGTTTTTTTACACTGAAGCCATTTAATCATCTTAATTTGAATTTAAATCACACAAAAAATTCACTTCTCGTGTTTAAAATACAATCACGACTCTTTACATGCTGCCTTTTTTTAAATTTGGCATCTCTCTGACACCCAGATTTAGCTTTTTTTTCTTCTGCTACTTCACAATTTCGACCTTTGTTTGAGAGAAATACTCCGTACAATACAAAGATTTCCCACAGAAGAAATTCAGACTCAACATAATCGCTGTGATTAAAAAAACCAAATGTTTTTGGAAGGTTGTAACAGCTGGATTATGGACTGAATTTACCAAAAATGTGTGTGTGTACTCACACAGCATGAGGTTCCTTGAACTTGCCGACCTGCTGGATTTGGTACATGAGATCTCCTCCGTTGATGTACTCCATAACAAAATACAGCCGATCCTGGAATGTGGGGCATGACGCAGGACATCAGACTAAAATAAGAGCTAATTTTGCACAAGTTAGATTGACGTGAAGCAGTTTGATGTCGAACTAGTTAATAATCAAGAACAACAAATGAGGGGCAGTCTTATTCCTCACCATGGTTTGGAAACACGAGTGCAGCTGAGTGAGGAAAGGCGGTTTTCCAGACAGAGCGAGGACTCTCTTCTCCACCATGGTGCACTCCACGTCGTCGTCTTGGATCACCACGTCTTTTTTCAGGATCTTAATGGCGTACAGCTCGTCCGTGCCTTTCCTCTCGGCCAGCATCACCTGGAAGGGATTCAAGCAGAATGAGACTCAACTCGTCCTGCTATTTTACAGCTCAGACGTCACGTTTTCCTCAGAAGCGTCTCACCTTGCCAAAGCTGCCTTTTCCCAGAACCATGATGAAGTTGAAGTCTGAGAGCTTGACGCGGTCCTGATTGCCGTTGCTGTCGTATTTGCAAACAGAGGAAGAGGAGGAAGAGTCTGTTGGCTTCCCCGGACCCACTCTCGCTCTCTGAAGACAAATTCCAAAGAAGAGGAAGAGATGATGGGGGATCAATGAACAACCAGGAACGCAAATCAAACCTTCAGAGAATCTCACCTCAAACTTTTGCCGTAGCTCCTCGTTGCCGTCCTCCCCCTCTGGCTGGACGGGAACGTTGAAGTATTCTCCTTCCTCTTGGGACAAAAGCTTAAACCTGAGTCCCAAACAATGAGATTAAATCCAGGATTATTCCCAGACCATGACATCTTTATTGTCTAAATCTCCAACTCTCCATTTCGACGGCTCACCATCCGTCGATCCCTTGTTTCTGGAGCTCTGAGATCCCGAACGAAAGCGATCCCATGAAGTCGTTCCTGCTGGTCAGGTCCCAGTCCCAGATCTCCACTGACAGACGGCGGTCCTTGTCACTTTCTTTGAGGTGGCTGAGAAAAATGAGGACAAACAGCAGCACGGGGAAACGAAACATGAGATGAAGGATGTTCTTAAAATAGGAGAAAACTGGAAACCAAGTCTAAAATCCTCTCATCACTCTCTCTCTCTCTCTCGCTTTGTTTTCTTTTTTGAGAAGCTCAAAATTGTAAACATCTCAACAAAGCAGCCGCCGTAGCCCAGAATAGCTTGAATAACAATGAGCAGAAACGAGGAGGAATGGAGGACAGGGTCACTGGCGTGAGCTCCAGCTCGGTTTGTGCTTGTGTGACTGATAATTAGGTCAAGAGAGCAACTTTAAATAAGGCGACTTCTGCTCGGACAGATGTCAGAGACTGAACGTGTGGATCTGGAGGTACAGCAGGAGAGGAGCCTCACAACGTGAAAGTCTCGTTCCAGGTGGGGTTCAGGCAGCATTTGATGGTCTTGGTCTTCTGCTTGCTCTCGCTCTTGGGGTCTGGGATCAGTTTGAGCTTGACGTAAGGGTCTGACAGGCCGTTTGGGTCCATGGGCACCAGGTTCCTCGCCTCCTTGACTGTGGGGAAAAAAATAAATAAATAAGGAAATGGATTTAAAGAAACCATAATGACAGAGAAATGTGTCTCGGCGGTTCACAGAGGACAGCGGGAGGTGAGCCTGCAACATGTGAAGCTTCCATTCGCACTCGGAACTGCCCCATTTAACTCTGAACACATTTGACAACATTTAACAACAGTTTAGTTTGTGTTCCAAAATCAATCCACAGTTGTCTGGGGGAGCGAGAGCCGGCACGTGGACGCATGTCCCAGCGGAGATGTGGGCCAATCGTTGGGCCATTGATCATCTAATGGACTTTCCAGTTTCATTCTTGGGCTGATAGAGAACTTTGAGCAGTGCCGTGTGTGTGTGTGTGTGTGTGTGTGTGTGTGTGTGTGTGTGTGTGTGTGTGTGTGTGTGTGTGTCAAAGACAGGAAGAGACAGAGAGTGCTCACTGGTGACGGTGAGGACGTCCTCGACGATTTGGGCAGAGATGTAGATGCGTCCTCTCCGCTCCGTGTGATCCGTCCCACACAGGTTCGGGACGTTGGCCACACATCGTTTGTGGATGTTCATCATACAGTCTGAACGCAGAAAACACACATGTTCGAATCCGTTAAAGAAGGAAAAAACGTGGCCGATCAGAGGGGAGGCTTGACTAGTGGAGAATGCACTGAAACATTAACAATCATCAGGATGATTTTAGACTTCAAGATGAAAATCGAGATCTTCAGACACAGTAAGAGTCTCAATGAAAATGTCAACATTAAATAAAGTCTTATATATCCCAGAATGCAGCAGGGCCGTATCTGCTTCGGATTTAAATAAAAATAAAGTTTGATTTGACTCGACGGGCATGAGTATCTTTGTCACCTCTCTCTGGGCACACGTCTTAATGTCCTGCTCACAATGCAAGATCGAGGATGTTTCAGACAAGCAACAACAACAAAACAACAACAACTCAAGAACATATCATGACACTCATTCTTCAAAATCTCATCCAGAATGTACAGATCATAACAAATATCACAGCTGCGGCTTCATTAAACCTCCTCTGAGTATCAGTTTCACACATCAGACAGAAACGTAAAAGTGAAACTGATCCCTATGGCGTAGATTTACCGTAACACATTTTCTCTGTAAGGGTTCTGCGACACACTGAGCTTCTCCTTTACCTATATATATATTTTTTTATTAACTTTTCCAAATCGTCAATATAATTTACTGACATCTGTTTGAGCGCGACAGGAAACAAAAAAAAAAATCTACCTTTCATAAAAAGTGGAGGAAATTCAACCAAGATGTTTATCAAGAGGAGCTGGGACTCGTGTCGCACAGCAAGCAGTTCCTGGTTCAGTCTGGAGTTTGGATGTTTGCATGTTCTCCCCGCCAATATGTGGGATTTCTCTTCGTTTTCTTCAGCAGTCCCAAAACATTTTTTTTTTTTCGGTGAATCGGCGTCTCCAAATTTCCCCTTCATGTGAATTTTAGGAACACCGTTAATTGATTTCACCTCCCTCGCAGAAATGAGAGGCAGTCATGACTTGGCAAGTTCAGCTCTGAGCCGTTTCACAGGAGGCGGAAAAAAAAAAAAAAAAGAATAAGTCATGAAAAGGAAAACAAATCAAATCCTCGAAATACGCGATTTCATGAGCGGTGGTTAAGGGTGTATTCAAGGGTTTGTTTTTATCTGTTAAACCTATTTGGTGCTTTGGGATTAAAACCTTTTAAAATTAATTTCCTGGAGTCAGAAGTCAACAACCAGACAGCCACAGAACGAGGCACCGGAGGCTCGATTGCCTGAGAGCCTGTGGGATTAAAATAATGAGGTGGAATCAGCAGAAGCCTCCCGACAGGCCCATTTAATATGGCTCCAATTTCATTTACGCATTGTCACTGTAACAGGAGTTATAATGCAACGCTTTAAGCACATATTTGCTTTAGGTTTTACTCAGGACAAAAACAAATGTATTTTTTAATGCAAATTTGCATTAGGTTAAATAATTGCATGTAAATATTTGAGAATGCAAAACATCTGATGTTCATTTGAGTTTTCAAACAAAAATATAATGTGTGGAGAAATTGGAAACGACGTGCATGAGTTGGATTGTGGTTTGAAAGATGTACTTCCCACACAAATAACAGTGTCTATAATAAATGACTGATTTAATGATATTTTGCAGATGGAGAGAATGATCCATTCTATATCACTCAATATTTTTCTGAGAAAACTGCTAAGTTGGACAGAATGTATTTAAAATCATGTATAATGTAACAGCCGTGAGAGATGGTGGCCATGTGCTTACAGATTGATCCTAAGTCCTCGAACTAGAAACAGGTTGAGGATCATTTGCAGAAATCTGAGTGAAGGGATGAATTTTTAACGTTTTTTTTGTTGTGGATTTCCTTTATTGAAACTGAAATCAAAAATGAGGCTGCACTGCGCTGAATGATGAAAAAACGGCACCGTTTAAATCTGCAGAATACAAATAACACCTACAGAAATACTGAAGCCAAACTGTGGTCACCTGAGAGCTAAATCAGATTTAGAACTGAATCAGTTCCTAAACTCTGAAATAAATGTCAGAGGTTATTGATTCTGCATATTTACTTGCATTCAGAACAAAACAGTGGGAGGGGGCTGCAGGGCATCTCATGCTCAGCAGCCAATAGCTGTGAGAGTGTGTGACACACCCCCAGCAGTCAGAGTCGACGTGAGGAGCCGGCGCAGCTGCTGGTGCAGAGGAGACACAGAGAGACCGATACTGGGAGCAGATTCATCACAATGACAGGAGAAGGACGAGAAACTTGAAGAAAAAACATTTCTATTGGACGCAGGAGAAAAGGCCTCTGGGCCCAGAGGGGATGAGTCACCACGCGTCACACGCAACAGAAAAGAGAAAATGGAGACTGGGATGTGGAAATTGTCCAATTATTGGAATTTTAGCCATCATTTTATGAGGAGGGGTTGATATTTTTTAAAATATTTAAATCTTTAAAATTAAAGAGGCATTTTAAGCCGCGATATCTCTGAAACAAAAAGTGGTTCAAGCTGAACCTGTTGACAACGTCTAAAAATGACGCATTTCACCTGAAGTAAGCGTCGTCATGAACCCTCTGACATCCAGGAATAGAGCAAAAACAAGCATGTGAACCAGAGAGAGGCGCGTGCGTGCGTGCAAAAAAAAAAATCCTCTTTAAAAATAACTCGGGCACTGTTCTCACTGCCTTATTCCATCTAGAGGTGGTGTTATTACAGTGTGACCTTCAATTTTTATTATATAAAATCAAGTCGATCATGAAGTAACTGTCATTTCTGATGATGAGCTGTGGAAACAGGAGCCTCTCGTCGTTGCTCAGCCTGTCCACTAGAGGGCAGACTGCTCTGATGCTCAGCTGCACTGTTCTGCTGTTCCAAGGTCTGCAGAGGTGCAAAGTCACAACTTTCTGCTGTCTGCATGTTTTTCCACTGCATGGTGGAAGAACAGCATCAGGTGATCGTTTCTCCTCAGTGATTTTATTTGTATTCCACTAAATCGAATCGTTCTTTTATGCGCCGAATCCGTCTGCTCCACTAAAACCATGAAAACGAAGGAGAGATGGCACAGTCACTCCACAGTGCAGACCTAAACTGAAAGTCTGAGAGGAGAGGCTCACAGCTTTTCTTTTTTTTTTCCCAGCATTTCTCAAAAGAACAGCCAAGTGTCCAGATGAACTTTGAAACGGGCTTCAGTCCTCCTAATAATAGAGCTCATTTAACTCACACTGCTGACACTTCACTTTAGCTTCAGATAACTTTTTCCTGGATTTCTGCATTCAATGGAAGCGGATCATTGAGGCTTCTATAAGTTTTACAACAATCAGTGATATGAATAAAATGAGAAAGAAATAGACCCTCTTCATGTATTAATGGATAACCAAACCACCAGTTGAGGCTTCTGTGTAATAAGCGGGCACTAATTTTTGTAAAGGGGGAGCGAGTCAAAGTCCATCAAACAGCGAATGCCGAACACGGGCACAATGAGGAAATGCCTGCCCGGCACATAACACCTGCCACAGCCAAGTATAACACTGCAGGGACGCAACGCACTTCCTGTTTGTGACTCTGCTTCCAGCAACAAACCAACGGCGGCACAACTATGAGTCCAAAGACAAGTCATGAACATGAGCAGGTCTGCACAAAACGTGTTATCTCAACAAAACATGCGTTCACTTCCCCCTTAAAGGTTTGTACATCCTCCACAAGACAGGTCTCCCTCCCAGCAGAGGGAAATAACGAGGTCGAGTTTGGGAGTTATAGACTCATTGTCCAGGTCAAACTTTTTTCTTGAGCCATGTCAAACAACCATTCTGTGACTGGCAGCAAATTAGAAGTGAGCGTGGTCGTTACGCAGAAAAGCAAACTCACCGCCTCTTTCCCCTTTTGAAATTCTGCACTGAAGTTTGTTTTTATTTTAAAATAATTGTCCATGAAAACTTCTATGTTATAGTTGTTAAAACGAAGATAGATCATGAAGTAATGTTTGTTCCAGTCAGGACAGAGTCGTGTTCGTGGTTGTTCAGGATCCCCTTTTGTTGTGACCATAAAGAAGAAGATTAATTCAGTAAATACACTGACGCACGGGTGAGGATCTGTCTCCACCTGTCTCAGCAACGTTGACTTAACCAATTTCACTAATGTTAATCAGAGCTGACCGAGATTCCCAGACTCTGTTTTCACTCGAGAATGAACTCATTTTTCTCCCAAGTCTTCACCCTTCTTGAACAGCATTGAGCATTTGTGTTTTGTAGGAGCCTCTTGTCCATTAAAAAAGTTTTTTTGTATGTTACAATTTCAGTCGTGACCCACATTGAATCTCTATTAAAACTAGTCTGTGTCTGTGAAACATCCCTGCTCACCGGGCCACTGCTTTCGCTCCTGTCTTGATTTTAACACTTTACTTTATGCACTCTGATCATTTCAACCATTACACATCCATTTATTCATTTGCCCCGAGTCCACCTGCAGCAGTCTCTCACAGACCAGCAGGTCTCTGGGTCTCCTTCCACTGAACCAGGTCACCTCTGACAGGAGACCACCAGGACCACGTCACTGGATCCCCTCAACGTGGAGCTCAGATTACACGTATTTATGGAAATAATGCTTTCAAAAGTTATAAATCTCCTCTATTTTCACTGTATCTGTCTTTTCTATGGGGAATCTGCATGTTCTTTTCGTGCCTGTGTCATTTCCCCCCCCTCTAAGCTGTCATTTAATCCAAAATCATGCTTGTTTGGTTAATTGATCACTCTTGAATTGGCTTCAGATTTGACTGAGTGTTTCAATCTGTCCGCTCCGTGATGATCTGGCAGCCACTGAAACAGACCGGAGGCCCCTGAGGTCCCGGTCAGCACACAGCCAATACAGAAGATGGATGGATGGATGGATGGATGGATGGATGCAGTGTGGCGCCACATCAAACAGAATTTTGGACATAAAAAGAAAACCGTCAGTTTTCATCATGTTTGGATTAACTGATGCAGCATCTAATATTTACCCTCTCGTGTTTATGGCTGATCATAAACACCTGTCAGCATAGTGTGCAAAAATTATATTTATTTTCAAATTAAACACGCTGCAGGAATATCAAAATTGACTTGGTGCACTGAATTAAAAAAAAAAAAAAAACTCCCAGATTTTGTTTATTTCTAAATTACACAAAAATACCAAATGCAATGAGAATCTATTCCTGTCCTCTAAACCCTCAGTTTGAGCATGGAGCTCACCCACACACCCACACACACACCCGCACCCACACCCACACACACACACACAGATATTTGTGTACGTACGGTCACACTTCATGCCCTGGTGTATCAGCCCGTAGAGGAGGGAGCCGCAGTGGTCGCAGAAGGTGGGGCTGGAGTAAGTGTGGACCTTGAACTTGTGTTTACTGCGAGGATCCTGCAGAGGCGGAGAGGAGAGAGGAGGCTGTTAATGGAGGGATATTCCAGCTTCATCTCCGGGAGGGCTGCTACATCTGTGCAGGATTCTCTAAATATTTAAAGCTGCAGCTTCACGCGCTCCCCGTCGCCTGTTTAGGTGGGATTTAAAGCTCACGGAAACAAAAGAAAACATGTTGTCAAGTACCTGCAGAGGTGTTTAACCATGCAGGGCTTTCAGAGAGCCGTGAACTGTGAGATGTTGCAGCCGAATGCGCCTGCTGCGCGTCGTCATACAACTAAAAAAAGTTTAGAATGGTTAAAAAAACACAAGGAGTTGGCTCTTCTGGGCCAGGCTTTCATATCATTTTGGGAAACTGGCCACAGAGATTGGCTCCCACTCAGCTAGAATTATATTATCGGGGATTGGCCACTCATGCTGAGTGATAAGTGCTGGCTTTCAGTGAATCTCAAAGATGGGAAAGATGTCAGAGCTCTCTGCAGGCCAGATCGCTTCCTCAAAACCAAACTGGGAAAACCCGCTTCTGTGAGAATCTGGCATCGCTGCACCGGCACAATGTCGAAGGGGCCGTCATAAATCTTAGGAGTGAAACGTTTTTCAAGCGGCCTGGATTTATTTTGAGTTGACTGCTGTACAATTATCAAAAAATACGTCATGAGTAAGTGTTTCTGCCTCTTTTTCCATAACTTCAAAATTACTGTGGTTTTCTTGTTAGAAAAGTTCGACGATGCTGGACGATCCCCTCAGCCGGGACCCTCCCACTCTGAAACGACTTGCGCAAAGAAAAAAAAAGGATGAATCTGCGTCTTCTTCCACATCATATTCTGAAGGATGTTACAGTTTGTGAGATTTTAGCCGTCTTATACTGTATGTTGATTAGCTGCCACTCTGTGCAGAATAAATTTCACAAATTTAGATCTGACAGCCACTTCTACTACTGCACAATGTCTGAGGGGACTGCTGCTAAATCTACATCTCTTCAGGGAACATATGGCTGAAGTGCACCAAAAAAAAACAGTTGCACACTATGCAGGGTTCTCTTATTACATTGTTACACGTTTTACATGTCTTGATACGAAACGGCTTCTGATGCATAGTAAGAGCAAAGAATGGAATAGGAAAAAATAGAACATTAAAAATAGGTGCAAAAATAAGAAGGTAAGACTGTAAACAACAACAAATTCTGCCGTTACAGACACTAAAACCTTTTCTTTTTTGCAAGTGATCCACATGAGTGTCAGCAAACTGAGGTCAGACGCTCTATCAGTTTGTACTTTTAGATGGTTTTTCTTTCGTCTCCAGGTTGGTCCACAGCTGACAGTTCATAGAGCGATCAGTGAAGTAAAGAGAAAGGAGTCATTACAGTAATACATAATCGTAATCATTACATAATCATTCCAGGCAGCCAGTCCGGAAAAACCGACAAACTCCGAACGTGTGTAAATGCGTGCTTTGCTCCGAAGAGCTGGAATCTCAGATCTTTGATTCCACCCGGCGTGTCTTTCTGCGACGCAGAAAAGGTGAACAGATGGTTTCTCTATGCATGGTTGACACCACGAAGCCTGGAGGAGGAGGTGTGATGGTGAAGGGGGGCTTTGCTGGTGACACTATAGGGAATTTATTCAGAACTGCAGGCACACTGAAGCAGCATGGCAAGCATTTGCCTTTAGTCGGGCCATCCTTTAATTCTCAGCAGGACAATGAGCCCAAACACACATCCAGGCTGTGTGAGGGCCGTCTGACCAGGGAGGAGAGTGACGGAGTGCTGCACCAGATGACCCGGCCTCCACAGCCACCTGACCAGTGAAGGCAAAAAGGGCCAACAAGTGCTCAACATCTCTGGGAAATCCTCCAAAATTGACGGAAAACTTCAAAGAATCTGAACATGTTTTCAGTCAGCGAATCAGAATCTACACTTCTGACAGCGGTGCCACATTTGATCTGAAGCCCACCATGCTTTTTTAAACAGCACTCTCTAACCATCAAGCAGTTTGGCCCACTATGAAAACCTATAAATACACCCAATCACTGTGAAAATGAAGAAAGAAAGCATAAGTTAATTATTAAACCTCTTAGGGAAGTCAGTTCTCTGCATATAATCCCCAATAAACTGAACTCGAGTTATACAGCCAGTTATGATACACTAGATGTGAACTACCTAGTTCCGAACATTTGAACATCCCGGTTAAAAAAAAAAAAAAAACAATGTTGTCCAATGTCATCTTGAATAACACAAAAAAGGCACAAAATGTTCACTTTCAGGTATCAGATCATTTTTTATGACACCCAAAGAGAGGGATTTCATTTTTCCCCCACTCTGGAGAAAAAAAAAAAAAAAAAACTAATGTTGAGAGAGAAACGGAGCACTGATTGAGTGATTTTGGCGGCTGCGCAAATAAAAACAGGAAACAGCCAAACTGCTTTGGTGACATAACGAAAACAAAGGACAAACAGAGGAGTTAGAGATTAATAAACGTCAGTCAAGTGACTTCCGACTCCGCGCTGACTCACTGGAGGTGTGTGCGTAAGTGAACGAGAGCGATCGGCTCATTAAGCCGAGGCGGCCAAGCAGCACATTTTCCCTTTACCGCTGCGTCCTAATGGGTTTTGGGGCTGACATGTCAGCAGAAGAGAGGCCAAAAGGTGACATCTGTGAGCGTGTGTGTGTGTGTGTGTGTGTGCTTATTAACACACACCGAAGCCCAGTGCTGACATTATTCATCAGATACAGCACAAAATATTTCAGCCGGACGCAGGAATGATCACTTCACGTCGCCGTGTCTCAGTCACTGGTCTGAACCCGTCCAGGTCTGGTGGTCTCAGTCCGCGGGGAAGACAGGGCCCACCGAGCAGTTCCAGCCTCGTGGTTGCGTCATGAACTGGCGCACCGGTCGCCTAGCAACCATGGCGTCAGTCCTTTAATACGGGGAATTGAGTACGGGCAAAACGCTTTTATTTTTGGTGACACTTTGGAGAGCTTGAGATACTTCGCTCAGCATAAATGAAATCACAAACAAACACGCTGATTTGTGACTTACTTGCTTTGTAAATTCGATTAAGGCGAGGGCCGAAAGTGGAAGTACGGATCGAGTTAAGTTCAGGCGCTTTTTTTTTTCCAGAAATTGATGCGGGTTCGGGCTCAGGACAAACGCCGGTTAAGGAATGGAAAGTCACCACAGTCGCTTCCTTATGCAGCACAGCGAGTGTTTGAAGGACGCAGGTGGAGGATGCTCCATTGTCTCGGAGCTGGAGGACACATCTGTGGGCTGCAACTCAACGAAGGAGTCTGTGAAATCGGCCTGCCTCGTCGTGCCGCAGCTTAAATAACAATCCTGTCCATGCTACTTTCTGAGGACGAAGCCCCCAAATTTGGACCAGTGTTGGAAATTAAATATCTGGTCACATTTACTATATGAGAAAATCTCTTTTTTTCCCCCCCCAAACATAGAATTAATGTAACTGCTCACCCACACTCCATCACCAGTGTGGTATCAAAGACACACTCCTGGTGTAACACACCAAAATAGACGCCAGCAGTGGTGGACTGTAAGTCATCAGATTGGTTATTATGTACTTGGCTTATTAATATCGTGGTGACAGTAGGTGGCTGTTGTGGATAAATGCTGCAGAGTTTTAGCCAAGAATATTTGGCAACAATGAAAGCACAAGGTGCTGTGGCTGATCTAATGATTCTTCAGTTATTTGATTTATTTCAATCTGAAATACCCTTCCAGGTAATACTGCAGCCTGCATCCCGGCGTTCATTATTTAAAAACTATTACAAATTTAAACTTTTCCCGCTGTACCTTCATGGACCCCCTGTCAGTTATTTAATGATGAAAACAAACTTCAATCAACTATTTTGGTAGACCTTGATTTGTACTGTGGCTTTTTTGTTTCCAGGAGGTGTAGCTACATGTGATTTAATCTAAATCACCAAATGGCATTAAATAGTATTATATTCAACAGAACTGAGTGAATTTGACAGACGCACAGTGCAAAAAAAAAAAAAAAAACACGTAAGTATTGTGTAACGACCAATAACGTAACAATGTAGCCTTTATGAATGTAATAAAGTCCAACAAAATGGTAAAAGTTTTTACAGTCTTGATTGAGAGAGTGCTGCAGAGGTTTCCTCAATGAATATGATAAATATCACGTCTATTATGTCTATTTTTGATGAGTAAACTGCACAAAACTCGCAAAGAAGACTTTAATTCCAATAAATACTGTCCTATTTATGTATTATTCCATTATTGTATGCAGTAATTACAGTCCAAAATATTTTTGTTTTTAAAGTTAATGCAATAATATAACCACTTATTAAGTAGTGGAAATTAAATTTTGGGCTTTATTACATTAAAGAAGGCGAAAACAGTTTCACTGCTGGCAGGCATACGAGTATTATGACATTTTGGCTTCAGCTGTTATCAATATCAAAGGCATAAACTTGCTATAAGTCACCAGAATTAATCATCCTGTGTATAATTAAATCTTTTTTAAGCAGTTTCAGGACTCAGAAACGACTTTGAGCAGATTCAGAGCACAAAACAGGTCAGTGGAATCTCTGGGTTAAGCTCTCCGGTCCAAGCTGCCGACCCTCCGCTCAAGTGCTGAGCAAATTTACCCGCATTAGGCCAGCGGCCGGGTGCTGATCAGGACAAAGCTTCAGGTTTACCAGAAACCCTGAGATGCTCCATGCTGATAAGTTGACCGCGTGTGTGTGCGTGTGTGTGTGCGTTCTTGTATTTCTATCCTTGTTGGGGCCAAATGTCCCCACAAGGATAGCAAAACGTGGAACGACGTGCCTTGTGGGGACCTTTTTCCGGTCCTAAGTAGGAGAAACAGTGTTTTCTTGACCATGTTGTTGTTACTGAAAAAAGTAAAAGTGCAAAAACATTTCTTTAGGGTTAGGCTTTGTTGTGGTGTGGGTTAGGGTTAGGGTAAGGGTCAGGGTTAGGGGCTAGACATGAATGGGAGTCAATGGACGGTCCCCACAAGGATAGAAATACAAGACTGAGCGTGTGTGTGTGTGTGTGTGTGTGTGTGTGTGTGTGCATTTTCTTTACTTACGTCGGAGGCTGGTCCTTTGTCGGCCCCCGGACAGGAAAAGGTAACAAATTCATGACAGCGCTTATGGACCACAAAACAGCACACTGGAGGGGGGGAAAGAGAGAGAAAATATAAAAAAAAAAAAAAGTGAATATCAAACTCCTTGCAGTGACAAACAAGGCAACACAAAAGCAACAGAGATGAATCAATATGTCAATTATGCCGCATTAGTCACCGTACAACAGTCCGCTTGTATTTCAGCAGTTCACATTCGTTCCCTCTGTGCGGTGCACGTCTATATTTAGGCTCATCTCTTCTGTTTGGATGTTTTTGTATGAAATCGCGGCGTGCTGCGACGTCTCATAATCACGCCACATAAAATTAAAGCTGCTGCGGGAAACTTCCCACCGCTTCGAATGGCAGCGCGCTCTGTACCTGGTGGTCTGACTGCAGGCTTCCTGCTCGCTGTTTGAAACCATTCAGCAGAGTGAGCGACTGAAATAAACACCCTTTATACTCTCTGCCTAATATAGCACAGCCGCTCTGTAATTAAACCCTTTTGTAGTGGGACAGTAGAAGGACAGAAAAATGCTAAAGATCTACGGATGCTGCTCACTGACTAGTGGTTAAAAAAGACAAAACGGATCAAATTTTGTGATGAACATCAATCAGCAGCCGATTATTAGGTCAAGTAACGCTTTTGTCAGGAGCGTCAGTCCATTCACGCTGTAGCAAACTGCCTCAATCAGTCCCAACAGCGCTTGGCAATTAGAAGACGCCAAGGAGTTGGAACACTACAAAGCACTCACACTTCAGAAGCAACAACAAGCACGTCAGGAGAAAACTTGCTCTTTATCAGCTGATTGATTCATTGTTCGGAGGTCGACAAAGGATTTCAGTGTAAATCAGCAGCCGATGACTCCAGGCCAATGCTAATCCAGGACTGAACAGAGGTGCATAAAAAAGCTCTGATATCTCGTCACCAGCAGCGTACGATCGCCTCACATTACCGTCTGAGATCAGGGAATCAATGGAGGAGGAACAATGTGGAGTTTTGAGACTGACGGCAGTGACGGAAGCAAAACTGGCTGCAAATGAAGGATTGGTGACGCATTTGTAAGCCACACTTTGAAAAGTTGACCAATGTTTTAGTTTTTGTTGGCGATGCTACCAGGAGTTGTTGCAAACGCACCATTAAAGCAGCCGAGACGTGGGGAGATCCGTTTCCTACTGTCCCAGGAGAACGTGGACTGGGAGTCATGAAAATAAACGTTATTGTTATTGTCAGGCATGTGGAGAAAAACTATTTACTACGGCTCTGGTGGGAATGGACAGTAGCAGCATTTTCAAAAAGTTGTGTTTTCCTCCTTCTGCTCAGACTGTTTTCAAAAAGTTCCACCTTGGCTAAGATCTGTCGTCACGAAAGGGCCGATAACTGAGTGCAAAGTAATGTCCTTAACTCTGCGGTGTGTTGCAGACTGCAGTAAATACAATTCAGTGCTGCACATGTTGGGTTGTGGTCAAAAATATTTCAGCTTAAAAGTGAAGTCAGTTTTTTTGCTGGGTTTCACAGTGTGGTTACATTTTAGGGAAGTTCGCAGCAAATCTCGACTGCAGAATTCTGACTTCAAAGTCGAAAGCATGCCGAAGCTGCAGGGGACCTAGTACGGCAGGCGACTGAGGGCACAGGTGCACAGCCGCATGTGGTTCTTTTCACCAGGTCAACGCTGTCCGTGGCGTCCGCTCTCGCACAGCTGTGTTAATGTCGCAGCCAGAAGACCTCATAGCCTCATAAGAGCAGGTTGCTTCAACACCTGTTGTGCTGCTGTCACTCTCCTTCTGCAGTTTATCACTCTGCTTCTGTCCCTGCATCGGCTCTACACACTGGCCACTGCATTTCATATGTACAAAATACTTCTTACAAACGTCTTACTACAGCATTAAGTGTTGAACTCCTGCCTTTTGCCATTATATCGGCTTCTTCTGTGTTTTTCAGCTGCTCGGTTCAGGGACGACTGGATTTTACGCTGGATGCCCTGATGCCCCCGTCGGCAGTCGGATTCAGACCAGTGAACTTTCAGTCTCAAGTTGGCTTCCCTAACCTCTGCTCCCCGTTAAATATACAGCTGTGGCGGTCACAATTAAGATCCAGCGTCTTCATCAGCAAACGCAGACGAGGTTCTAAATGCATTCAGGCAGAACTCCACACGACACCTCATCAACGCCCGACGCCTTTGTTCATTATTAAAGCGACGTTACTTGTGATAAAGGTGCTAATATTGAGGTGGGATTAGCAGTAGATTACAGGTGTCGACCAAATTGCCTCACTGACTCTCATTGCTCAGGGATCACGGTGGCGAACCTCCCAGCTGCTTTAACATCAGCTTGAACGTTAAGATAACTTGAATTATTCCTGATTTTTTGAAAAACTGAAACATCAGAACTCAGGACGTAATTTGATCATGTGAATTTCATTGAACACGTCTGCAGGCTTCACTCAGACCACTGTGCTTTAAAATGAACAGCTGAGTCGTAAGAGAAGCATCCGAGAGTATGCCTCCTCTCTGGGTCAGATGTATATAAAGTGAAATCGAGGCCTTTAAAATTTGATCAGTCACGTCCTGCTCACAATGACATGAACACAGCCAACATTAAAACTCCATTTAGATAAAAAGGGCAGTTCACTGTGAGACAATCTTCTTTCCAGCAGCCTGACTTTGTGGTTTAGCCTCATATCACAAGAGTGTTTTTACACTGAAAGCCCTGCACAGTGCTGGGTTAATCCACTTCCGTTTTACAGAAACTGAGAATATTCACTTAAAAAAAAGGAGATAAAACATCAATATGGTTCACAATTTATGAAAACAATCTTACACAAACGCAACACCAGCCAGCTTCATCTAAAAAAAGAGCACAGAGACACACCTGTAGGGTGACATTACGCTCTGCTTTAATCTTAATTATTCACCTTCTCATTATATTTTCATGAGGCTCTGTGGCAACTGGAGGCACTTAGTGCAGGTTTCTAGCAGTTAAGCAGAGTGTTCATGATTGTGTGTTTATTTGTGGCCACATCGGGCTGATTTTCGACGACGAAAGAGGCGGAACAGCGTCTTGCCGTGCGAATCAGTACGAACTCTGTCCGCTTGTCACAATACAGATGAGCCAGCAAATTGTGAGGAGAGGGACTGGGAGGAGAAAAAAAAGTGAAAAACTACAAAGAGAAATGAGAAGGCGAATGAGAGAGGACGATAAAAGACTGAAGAGTGTGTGCGCGTGTCTTTATCTCTCTAAGAACCAATTCCCAGATATGAGGAAAGAGGATGTTCTGAGTGAAAGAAGCTTGAAGGAGCCGCTTGAGGGTTCAGCGACGGTGTGAGGGTTCAAAGCCGGGGCTAGACATCTCGGCGTTAGCGTGAGGGATTAGGGTACGCATTATGCCAGTGAGGGTCCTCGTAAAGATAGAAGCAGACATGTGTGTGTGGGCAGGAAGGGAAGGGGGCACAGCTGGGTTTGAGGCAATGTGAGGGGGCGGAGATTCATTTGTGTTTGCAGCATGTCAGAGACGCAGAAGCGAGGGAAGCGGTGCAGCAGAAAGCGGCGAAGAATGCCGTCGCACTTTGAAGCTTTTTTTGTCCACAAATCTCGTCTGTCTCTCTCACGCGCACACACACACACACACAAACACACACTTAAATACAGACACACACATACACACACACACAATACTGAAAGACAGGCCTAGTGACCTGGCGAGGAGGTCTTTGCTCTGTTGCCTAGCAACCAGGCTGAACCCCCTTCAGTCGAGTCTACGCACAACCGCCCCGTTTCATGTGAGTGACGGCGTTAGCGGCAAATCAGAGCCTGTCCAAAAAAGATCCCTGCAACAAACAAGGCAGGACGGCGGCGGGACGACAGGAGGAGCGCCGGGAAATTCCTCCATCTTGGAAGACGACCAGTCCACCAGCCACAGACGGAGACTCTCCCGCGATCAGGCCGCTTCTGGAGGACTGCCTAAAAGCCGGCGCCACCCTCACGGCAGACCGACGACAGGCCGTCGAGTTAGAGCAACCTTCACCACCGCGCCTGTGCTTCCCTGGGCCGACCGGATTCTGGACCGCGTCCAGCTTGCTTCAGGTGAATCTGGGTCAGCGCCGGCCGTGCAGCGACTGCGTTTGTTTTCTCAGCCCTCAGCGACACCACTGTACCCGCGATCAATATCTCAAACCGGCGAGTCCGTCAGCCGATCGATGCGAGAGGTTCTATTTCAACCGCCCGTCAGTCAACGACCACGATTAAAAGAGAACCGCAGACACGAGCCAATAAGGAGGAACAAGACATCCGTCAAAAAACACTTAAAACTTTAATGTCAACAGTCTCACTTCGTGAAGCCACGCTAACCGTCATCTGTAGTTAAACAGCCAAGATCTGACAACAACTTTAAAAACACATTATTCATTCATAAAAAAAGCAACCGAGTAGTGGTCCTCTGATACATTCTGTACCTACAACAAAAGTCCGTCTGGTGGGACGAATGAACAAATTCAAGTTGCAAAATTTTCTTTGCGAATAATTTTACATCAAAACCATGACGAATGGAAAAATTTGTGACAAATGTCCCATCAAGAATCCCATTCATGCCAGCACACTCCTTTCAGAAATTAGAATCCTCCCCGAGTGATGGGAAGCTTCTCCTTGACTTTCTCCTCCGTCGGGAGCAATTTGGACATCTTTTTTTATTTTTTAAAGCAGAGAGTAGTCACGCGGTGGTTCTTATCAAAGAGTGTCCCAATAAATTACGGAGAGTCAGGGACCATTAGAGATTTTCGGGGAATGCCAAGTGTAGAAACAACCATCAGGTTGAACGCCGCTGCTGTGACGTCGTGTCTGCTGCACTCCAACCCGGGTTGAAGGGCACCGAGTGGAGAAGCGAGCCTGAAGCTGCAAGGTCGCCCAGTCCAATCAGACTTCAGTGGGGAAAGTTTCAGCCACTGCCCGTCCTCGGCATAATCACCACCACTGTTTGGCCCTTGAGCAAGACACCTGAAGCATTAATGCTGATCAAAATCCCCCTGTACTGTTGTGTACAAATAAAAGTATATCTTCTTTTCATAAAACAAAAGAAGACTATAACTACTAAAAGACACAAACAACTAAAAACTTCTCAAACATGTTTGACAACTGTGATCCATCCTCATGTAGATACAGCAAGTTTTTAACAAATGTAATGAAATGAATTTCATCATGTTTCCATTTAAAAACTAAAATCACATCTACAGAGTTATACTGGGAAGCGCTCACAACACAAACAGCTCAAAATTATGCTTATTTGTTCAAACAGGAAAAAAAAGAACTTAAAATAACCACATCATGGCGTGAAGGATCCTTTACTGTAGATGGACTTGGCCTTGGTCTTGGCATGAGTCAATCACGTCGCCGGAGAACTTAAATTGGTCTTATTCTGTCATTGACAGAAATGAGAGCCCAATGTACAAACGCTCCAACAACAGGAAAGAAGCCATTAAACTCAAATCCAGGACGTCCTCACAGAAAAATATACTTCACTGGAGTCACTTTGAAGTCATGCAGTATCATCATAGGTCTGATGCAACGTGGTCAATATCAATCGGAGGATCCTGCCAAATGGATTAACGACCTTGAAATCAGGTTCATGACGCTTTTATTCCCTTTGCCTTTCTCACTCGTCACGCAGCATTACCGTCAGGTTCAAACTGTTAAGCATCCAGTTTCTACCTTCCTGACGGAAACAGTGCTCCACAAATGACTGACAAAAGCTTCTAAAAGAAAAAAAAAATACACATCTGAAATATACAGATGCATATTCATACAATTATGCACAATACACATATATATTAGTATGTATGAAGCCATAGTGAGAGTAAAACCTGAACAGTTTGTGCATAATTTATGAGCATTTTATCTATTAAAATATCATGTTAGCACATTATTTCATTCTCTTCTTTCATTTTTTGGAAATTAGGAGACATAGCTTCGATTACACCCATCGGTGATCACCAGATGACAAATCTGACTCCAATCAGGATTCACTTCCTCAATCTATCAGTGAGTCAGGCCCTCACTATGATCTACAAGGAAGCTGTGATGAAGCTGTAAATGCGGTTTGGCCATTCAGCAGTTCAGCTACAGGTTTATACGCACCGATACCTTGGACGAGTCTACGGCACGGTACACTGAAACGGGTAAAATTTTAAAGTTTAAGAAAAATCATTATAGGACCCTGTGGTATTTATAAATTATGATCTGCATTGACGCTTGATTACAATCAACTTTATATCGAGATATTGCATAATTAGTAAACATGGGATTCAAAGGTTTTCTCCTTAATCAACATGAGCAAAGGAGCACCAAGACGAGTCCGTAAAGTGTTTTACTGTTGTTCAATACAGTGCCGGCAGCACATTTACCAAAACGTCAGCATCAGCAAGTGCTTCATTACTTTGTCTATAAAGAAAAGCATCCAGGTACAGATCTAGCAGAAGCTTATCTGCACTTTGAAAATGCTCATAGTCCACCGACTGGGCTTACATGCATGACATGAATAACTGTGCCCAAAAATCCTTTTTATATCGCGACTTCAATTTCAAAAAGCATTGGCAGAGCAACAGCTCTCCAAGACTTTTGATATTCATACATTTTTTAATATTTTCTGGACCCTTTCCCGGGTGGTAAATGCAGAATGGATGTAAATGGACTTTACTTATTTAGCGCATTTCCACTGAATCAACGGTCTCATTCATCCCCCCCGTTCAAACACACCAGTGGCGACGGCTGCCATGCAGAGCGCTCACACACCTTTGGCAGCAAACTGGAGTTCAATATCTTGCACAAGAAAATACACATTTGCAGGCAAAGCTGGGGGAATGAACAATGAGATTAGAAGACAACACGCTCCACCAACCGAGCTGAGGCACTGCCACAGCTCCTAAAACCCCCGACACAATTCAGCATTCGCTGTGAAAACAGTTCAAAGCAGAGGGAGTGTGTTGGGGAGACAGCAGAAAAGCTGCATATGTATTTCTATTGGATGCAGAATTAGTAAAAGCCCTTGAGTGCAGGATGAATCATCAGACATTTGACACCGTTTCGCAGAAAGAGGAAAAACAAGGACAGAATTTAATACAAACAATACTCAAGTTATATTATGCAATGCTAATTTGGCCCAGATTGAAGGATGAAACTATTAGAATAAACATTGACAGTGGCGGTCCTGGAGGGCCACAAAACGGCGCGGTTTCTATACCCTTAAGCTGCTCGGGCATGTGCGTGATTAGCCTGTTAAACGATAAAACAGGCAAACAATCGCCCCCCTTGCTATACGGCATTAGAAATAATAGTCCGATAAACCAATTAGTGTTTCATTCATGTCCTCTTAACTGTCGTACAGCCGCCCAGCACTTTTCAGGGCTACAGAGCCATCAGTCAACAGTCGCCCACCCTACTTTGAATGGAGTGCAGTTTGAAAACAGCGTGGAGAAATGTCCAATCAATCCACTGCAGCAAAGCACAACAAAATTGTAATCAAGCATTCAAATGTTGACCAATAATTGACAATTGTTGCTGCTAGCAGGTCCACACCCGAGCCAGTCGGACATCGTTTGCCCTGAGACGCTGCAACGTGGTCTGAACCCAATCTGGTTTCACCAGGCCCTCCGAACGACGGCAGCGAGCGACGAGCCGCACCAATGCGCGTGGAGCTAGCACTAGCTAGCGAGCGCCGCTAACCAATGCAGAGCGAGGTGGAAATGTAATTGTCTTCGCAGGCTCCGACTCGCGCTGCTCCCTCATCAGATCAGTGCTCAGATGGTGATCCAATCTGTCCGAGGTTTGTTCCCAGAGTCTGAATCTAATCTAAAGTGACGTTTTATGTTCTGAGCTGCGGCGTTTCGCAAATATCAGCCAACGACACAATCTCACGCAACATAAAGACAACACTTCGGGGCAGAAAATGATTTTTCGCTGTGGACATTCTGACATGTCGCATTATTGAAAGGACAGATGTAAATCACTATGGCACAACTCCACGTCGCAGCTTCTGTTTCAGGATCCTGGTAGAGTATTATAACGTATAAGCAGGTCTAATGCAAAATATTTCCTGAGAAACTTGAGCAGGAAGGAGTATCACATCACGGCGCCCATGCTTTACCCTCAATATGGCCCGTTAGAATATGTGCCGTAAAAAAATAAACATGACTGCACCTCGACCCGCCAAGGCTTCCTCCTCCAGATCAACATTTTATAACCGCTCGTCTCAACTTTGCAAAAAATTACCTAATGTGGTTTATACTGAAGTCATCCAGACTTATGCTCTATAGGTCTCAGCCCAACATCCGATCAGACATGCGTCTCTTTCTATAGCAGGAAACAACATGAGAATCACTTCCTCTTTTTGCTACGAGTGCACTCACATTTGCAGACTCATACAAATAAACAGTGAGAGCAAAGCTAAAGGCAAAAAAGAGAGGCGCTCTTTCAATACCTGCAGAACAGGTATCCAAACACACCCACAATTCACAGAAGACACCTTTGTCACACATGCGCACACACAAAATAGTGTATTTCGCTGAAACACTCAGTCAGCACCGCACGTCAGAACAAGTCTACACCACATGTCTGGCATTCCTCTGAACCACGGGCACGCCACTGTTCACACAGTCTTCACTGTTTGCCGCTCGCGATTCTCCCACTCTGCTCTCACATTAGGTAAAATGAAAGGAGGAGGAAAAAACCCTGAATGAACTGAGTGGTGGCGAAAAGACAGTCGAGGAAAAAAACCAAGAGACACTTGGGTTACATAAAACCAGAGTCTCAATAGAATTTACATCATGATTCTTTCCCGGTTGAACGAGCAAGAGGTTCAAATTCAGTCACCAAATATGCAAAAAAAGACAACGTTGATTCCAAAAAATCCTCACTTGTGGTATTGTGCAGCAAGTCACCACATTGGTCGTTCACAATAACAATTTTAGGGGGATCTGTTGTTTACAAAGGCAAGAAATATTTATTTGAAGCTCAGCTTTAGAGAAAGGAGGGGGGGAAATAAAACTAAATTTCTGTTTAATCCATTAGCTTTTAGGCTCGGTCAAAAGTAATGGAGGTAGAAATGTGAATAAAGAATAACTCACATGCAGCTATTGTCGTTTCCGCTCAGATGACAGATGGAAGCTAAACAGATGCGGGAAAAGAAGACAGGAGTGCAACAAACAGCCCTCATCATGACAACTATGGCTTTAGTTGTGACTTTATTAACTTTATCAACCCAGCTGAACTGTAAATGTCTGAATGACCAACCCTGACAAACACATGTGGGCGGCTCAATGATGCAGTGTTTAGCGATCAGATAAGTGTGCGTCTAAATAAAATGTGTTTGTTGTCTGGATCTCTGTGTTTGCAGAGTCATGAACTTGGTTCAGGGTGTACCCGACCTTTCACCCACTGAACCGGGATCTGCTCCAGCTCTGAGTTAGGACCATAAGTTTAGGTTCAGAAGATAAATGACCAAATCAGTGCTTACTGGGTATCTGAGGTGAAGATCTGGTACCTACAGTCTGATCAACACTCGACAAAGCCATCCCTTCTTTTATCATTTTCACCTCTTCAAGGATTTTCTTAATCCAGCTTAGCTTCCTCTCACTGTTGCTTCACATAATGCCGTTTCTCCCAAGCACAGCATCAAACTCTGGAGCCGTTTGATCACAGAGGTCCAGTTACAGACAGCTTAAAAACGGGACAACAAAAAACAAACATACTTTTACTGAACAGTTCAGAGATTATCATCTTTAAAAAAATGTAATGAAGTCCAGGTGCTGAAGCAAGATAAGAACTCAAGCTGGATGACAAAGATGTGCACAGACACATCACCTTTCACTGCTGATATTCCACTGTTTATGATGAGTTGGTGACATAATGTGAGAAATGGAAATCCAGTGGTGTGGCTCTCACTTCATTTGAAAAAGCACAAAATTCATAAACTTCCCACTGAAGACAAGCGAGGCACGTCAGGACATTATTTGGTGATAAGAATCTATATCATGGTAAATCACTTTTATCAGAAAGTATGGAAAAATTAGCAGGTTTTGAATTTTTCAACCATGCATACAACACAATTTTCATATTTTTTGCTTTAAGGGAAATAATGAAGCTTTTTCAAAGGTGTGTTGCTGCTGCAGTGATACCAAATGAGTCTCAATTCATTCGCAGGGTAGTTTCTCCTGATATTTTCAATAATCAAGACGCCTCAACTCCGACCTTCACAGTAATGCAAACTTCGCTCCGTTTGCGAGACGAGCCACTTCTCGTATTTTCCCCGTAAACTTTGGCCACCGACCCAGGGCAAGCATCCCCATGGTCTGTACTGTTGCGTCAGAGGCTTTCTATATGTTTAAGAGTTATCCGTTTTCAGTTAACTGCTGGAAACTCACCACGACGACACCCGATCTGACCGCGGCGCTACCTCTGCTTTGTGCACCGCAGGCGCACGAGCATCTACAGCTGAAGGGGCAAAACTGAACACCTACCGAAATCCACTAGATTGCACATTTGTTCCATCGTTTACACAAAGTATTACTTCATTTCCATTACCAAAGAATTTCTTGCATTACCAGCATACGCTGCCGACAAGAAAGGGTTTTTTTTTTCCTTTTAGCTCACAAAGAAAAAAGAAAAGAGATGACAGAACTACTTCAGCTGGAGGGGGGAACTTTGACTGTTTTCTCTCTAAACTTGGTCACATGACTGGAGCCATATGAGCAGCGGTGGATGATGTCTGAGAAGAATCAGCGAAGAAGAGGAAGTGATACCGGGAGCAGAACAACAACGTTTGCTGCAGTACAGGAACACGTATGTGATTGAGGGGTGGCACTACGCTGCTGCAGGGGCCCGTTTATGAAACCATTTTGTGCAGAGGTCCGTGTCTAGACGCCCACCCACCCATCATCACCATCACCACCACGACTGGCCGCCCACCCACAGACACACATCACCACCCTCCTACGCACAAACCCACCATTTTACAGCTCCAATCAGATGTCAGGCTCGATGTTAGGGGGGAGCGAGCAGCTCAAGAAATCTAACTTCCTGGTCTGCCCGCCTCCCTCCCGTCTCTGCTCGGCCAAACGCAGACATCTCAGCTTTCACCGCTCCGCCGACTCTTCTTCTCTTACATCTCACACCGTCTCTTCAGGAGGAGTGTTCTCACTCTCATTTATCACGGCTGGCGAGCACCTGCTTCGAGTTTGACACCTGCCTGCCAACGCCAACACGCCGTCAACGGAGGAGCCAACAGGTCAGCCTAACAGTGTCCAGACCCGCGGCCCCCCAAGAACACAACAAACACACACAAACACACTGCAACGCTCCCTCAGACAGTGAACATCCGTCCACACACCCACAGCCATATGCAGCAGAGGGATTTGTGAATGAGCTACTGCTCTTACCTTGGCACTGGAATCCCTGCTTCCCAAAGCCCCTGTGGACGAGAAGACAGGGATGAGACGATTTGGGGGAGAGGCTCTGAGTGTGTCCCTGCTTATAGAGACATGCAGTCACACATGGACACACACATCAACACACACACACTCAGAGCTGCTGCTGCTGCTGCACCAGCAGAGGGGCCCTGCGTCTCCAGCAGCATTCCTCCACCAGACCTCCACATCCAGAGATGGGTGTCAGAGGGAGGAGGAGGAGGAGGAGGAGGAGGGGGTAGGGGGTTGTCGATGCGCTAAAACACACACACACCAATCCGACAGGCCCGCCGGTGCTGTCGCATTGTGGAGGACCGGCGGGCTGATGGCGCACCGCGGTGTTTCTGATGACAATGACAATGAATGAAAGACTGCGGTGTGAGAGTGGAGGCAGGCCGAGCGCCGCCGCAGCGGCGGCAGCAGCAAGTGAATCACCTGTGTGTCCCCCTCCACCCCCGCCCCCACCCCGCTCACCAGATGAAGTCCGTGCAGTGGCTGCAGAAGGTGGGCTGCTTGAAGAAGCGCGCGATGAACTTGTGGTCCTTCACCTCGTGCACGTTCTTCTGTCGGAGGGCTCCCTGGCGGGCAATGCCGCGCGCGCTCTCCGGTACCTCTCCGTCGCTGTTGGGGTCAGCCATCTTAACGAGGAAGCGGTCCGAGAGGAGCGAGGGGGTGAGGAGAGCGACGACAGAGAGGGAGAGACGACGGAGGCGGCGAGGGAGAACGAGTGGCGGCGCAGGTGCCTCCTCCTCCTCCTCCTCCTCCTCCTGCTCCTCCTGCTCTCCGCCCCGCTGGCCGCCTCGGTGCCGCTCGTGCCGCCGGTGTCGGTGTGCGTCCGGCTCGCGATGAAGCTGCTGCCGCCGCCGCTGCTTCTTCCGGCGGGTCCCCGTGCCGCCGCGCGCCTGCTTCCCTGTTCTCACCCAATATGTTGCTGTTTGCACCTCTCTCTCTCTCTCTCTCTCTCTCTCTCTCTCTCTCTCTCTCTCTCTCTCTCTCACTCTCTCACTCTCTCTCTCTCTCTCTCTCCCCCTCTCTCTCTCATTAACCCCACTTGAACCTAAACTCCTGCATACCTCCAGTGAAGACAGAGACCCGCACTGCGCTGCGTTTCCCCCAGGGGGGTTTTGACTCAGAAGCCCCCCGTGACTCCCCAACAGCTGATCAGGAGTCTACAACCTGCAGCTCGACGGCACAAATATCAGAAAGTCCAGAACTAGTCCTGCTGAAAGTCAAATCTACCACGTGCTTAGTAGATACATTAAAAATTAGACATTAATTGCATTTTTTTCAAAATAAAAATGTTTTCTTCTTCTGTGGATTGAATCGAATAGCTTTATTGCCATTTATGCCAAATGTATATGTCACAGTTACCACTCAATTTGTGAATCAATGTAAAGAGTGAAAAGGGTAGAAGGGAACATGAAACAGGATTGAATGCAGTGTAGATGTTAAAAGAGCAATTTCCAGGTTTTTGGTGTAATGATCTGATGGCCCAGGATCAGAGGCGTCGCTAGGGAGGCAACACAGGCATTTGCCTAGGGCCCCGAGCTGAAGGGGGCCCCGAGGGACGGCTGGTATCAGTCAATTTCAATAACAAATTAAAGGCGCTACACTTGACGCTGCAACGACAGTGTGTCGAAAATCCCCCGCATGGGGCCCTTTTCCGAGCACTCACCGGTTAGTTGCTGGTAGGGGGCCCCGACAGACGGCGGATATCAGCGACACAACTTGAACCCCCCCTACATTGCAATGACACGTTGGGAACCTACCTAATGGGGCCCCACTACTACCCGGCTTGCATCGGGATACTGTCAAGTCAGCGACCAACTCGGCCCCAAGCTAAGTCGGCCTACAGCAAAGTTGGCCCCATGCCTCAAGTTTCACGCATTGAGCGTGACAGTCATGCATTTCGTTCTTTTGCCACGCACTCACGCACTAGACAAATTTACCGGTATTTTTCTTTTCAGCGTGAGAAATACAATGTGTGGCATGAGTGCATAACAAAAGACCGAAATGCGTGACTGTCACGCTCAGTGTGTGAGACTTGAGAGCCCTGCCAGTTTGCATGGGGCTTGGGGCCGACATGACTGTAAGCCCTTGCATCAACGTGCAGTCAGTGTTGTCAAAGACACAAAATGAAGCGGACATATCCCTCAGGGCACGCTAAGAGAAGAAAAATCAAGAAGAGGATGAAAAGAAAAAAACATGATAGTGGTAAGCGAGAATGTGTAAGCTATGTATAAAAAGTTAGTCCCAGGTAGTCCCAGGGACTTTGTCCCAAACTCCCAGTCATCCATAGGGTGGCCACCCGTCCCGCGTAGCATCCACTACCAAGCACCAGAAAAGTTAGCCGAGTCTGTGCAAAGTGATTTCAACCATTTTCTTCAAAACACATTAATAAAGTCTGTATATAATCATTCACATTATTTGACAGCGTGGTTAACAACACACTTGTGTGGTATGACGAACTTAGAGCACATACTTACCTCTGCCAGCGGAGGTAATGTAATCGTCATGGTTTGTTTTTTGTCTGTCCGTCTGTCTGTTTGTCTGTCTGTCTGTCTGTTAACAACATAACTTCCAAACTACGGCACGGATTATGACAAAATTTTCAATGCTATTAACTAAAGTATTTCTTTGCTGATCCTTCGTCCTGGTCTTCATTCATCATGATTCTGGGCCTGAGAGGCCCCATAGTCCCTCTTGCCTAGGGCCCCCAGGGGGTCTAGAAACACCCCTGCCGAGGATGGAAAGTGTTTTATGGCTGTGTGGCCCTTCATTAACCTGTAGCACTTGCCAGGAGGAGTCAGTTCAAACAGGTGATAAGGTGTATAGGAGGGGTCTTTGAGGATGGCAGTGGGTCTTCTCGGGCATCTGGAGCTGGCAGTCTCATGCAGGGAGGGCTGCTCATGACCCTCTGCAGGGCCTTCCTGTCTGCAGCTGAGCTCCCAGCGTACCAGGCTGAGTATGCGCTCAGTGATGGATCGGCAAGGGCACCAGCAGCCTCTGATCCAGCTTGTTCTTCCTGAGAACCCTCAAGAAATTTTAGATTAGCAGGCATTATACACCAAAGCCTGAACTCACAGAGTACATGGGTGTCTGGCTTTAGAGAATTTCCTGTTTTGTTTATTGTGTCTTTAAGATTCTCACGTTTGTAACAACACTGATAGCAAAAAAAGGGAAGAGTATCACTTCTTGATAGTAAAACACACAGCATAATGTGTAGTTTATTTGCGGCCCAGCTGAGATCAAAGACACTGACATCCTTGCTCCAGAGCCACGTGGCCACACGTGTCACCGACTCCTGCTGAAGAACTTCCTTCTGTGAGACGAGACAGTTTAACCACAACACATATGTGTGGTCCCATGTTTTTGTGTGAATGGCCCAGGAGTAGTCGTCGGGGAGAATGTCACCCTGCAGTTGGTGGAGTACCTCTTCTTTTTTTTTCATTGTTCATAGTCTTTCAGACGTTGAACCACCTCTCAAAGAATGTGCCGGCAAACAGTGCGACAGTTGAAAAGCAATATCTCTCTACATTAAATCTTTATCATGTGTTACATGACTTACATTTTTAAAGGTCATCAGCTCAGAAAAGCCACTGCATGCGAACATCACTTCATGGGGAAAGGTTAATAATATTCTAGCATACAAAAAAGAGGCCATGCTGTATATAAATCCAATAAACATTCTGTAGGCGCTGCTGCCTTAACTGTGTCTGGGTTCATTTAAAATGGATTGACTGCAGTCAGATTCTGTGATCACTTGGAAGTTCAATATATTGCATGTCACATGGCTTTGCACATCTGTGGAAGCACGGTTGATTCTAAACAGTGTTTGAAGGTTGAGGAGAAATGTATGGTGGTGGTAAAAAGACACCAATTTCATAAAGGTCATGTTGAGCCAAGTTCCAACAGCAAAAAGTTTCATTCTGAAAAATATTATGTTTGGTCCCTTCAGTTTCTCTATCTTGTTTGAATTTGATTGTAACATCAAACCACAAAATAAATACTTTTTTTTTCAATACAGAACAAAATCATTTTTGACACTGATTTGACACTCATTTGTATTTTGAATATTTTGTTCCTCGACCAACCTGTTTCTTTTATGGGAAGTAAATAGTTTGTTTCCACCAAGACTGTTTAAAAGAACAAACAAATAATACTGAACAAACAACTAAAAGTTCAATTATAGGCTTTAAATATTTTATGAACCCAGAAGCATCTTTGAGATTTTTCTTTTAAAATGTCATTAATTTTCTTTTATTCACTTATGTGGAGTGTTTTTGTTTTAAATATTACTTTAAAGAACAGTTTTTTCCCACTGTCAGGTTTTGGCTGAATATGAGACTTTGACATTCTTTGTTTATTACAAACCAGACATCATCATAATGTTGGAATTCAGGCAAATAACTTACAAAACAGCTAATTTTTTTCAAGACGAATTTTTTTCAGAAGCTGAACTACAACCAAAGGAAAAAAAAAATTACAATTTTAGTCAATGGTGAGGCTACTAAGTTTTGGATCACATTGGAATTGTCTGTATGATTTTTTTTTATATTTTTTTGAAGTATTTTTTCATCCAAGCTTCTCTTCAGCTCACTAATAGTTTCGTTACCATTTGATAGAACATTGTATGGCCGTGATCCTGACTGGGTGAAGGTGTGGTTCTGTACAGATGCAGGTTTTAAGAAAACCAGAGTACCAAAAAAACCAAAGCAAGAGATGAATATGTAAATTCCCCAGAGAAATGCCATACCCAAACTCAAAGCATGAATATTCCCACTGTGAAGCAGGAGTGTGAACCATCCCACCACTCTGCAGCCCCCAGACAGATCAGTGTGAAAACGTTTCCCCTTAAAGAACGAGAATACGTCAGGTTCTAGTCCAGGTTGGGACTTTGTGGATCTCTTTTTGAATTTGTGGGTTTTCTCTGGGACCTCAGACCCAGAAACATGCATGAAGATTTTTGTATCATTCAGTAGATACATTATATTGTAGTGTATGCCTTTTTGTAATTTTTGTCCTCATGGGGAAAAAAATGGCTTTTCTGCTGTAACTTCTTTATTTACATGTCATGGTTCAAAATGCTGGTGTCACTTTAACAACCGAGCACTCTGTGTCCTGAACTCATCCTTCAAACCCTCTCTCAGAGTCATTGCAGTATTTTAGGATTTTTTTTTTGAAGAAATAAAATGACTGTATATACAATACTTTCTTTGTGCCTTGAGAACCGACTGGAAGCGAGCTGCAGCGGTCCCATGCAGGATGTACGTTCATCATTTATTGTGTTTTGCCTTCATTTTAATAATTTGTCACACATCTCTGCATCTTTCACAGATTAACACAGAAGATGCCCTCAGGAACCTTTAAAAACACTGCCAGTGCAAAATATGTTCACTTCTTTAATACATGAGTTTTAAATGCAGTTTTGAAAGTTCGAGATAAAGTTAGATCAAAAAAAGTTGCGTTGTTGGAATGCATGTTAGCAAACCTTCCAGCATTTGTTTTACAGACAATAAACGGCTACACTCAGATCTGTTTATTCACATTTGGATATCTACACAGCCACAGGTCATTTGATGCTCGCATGTTTTACTTGAAAAACCCAATAGAAACAGATTCAGTTCACGTGTGTTCGAATATGTCGAGGCCCCGTCGGCCATGTTTAGACTGAAGACTGAACCCTCAGTGTCTCTGAAAGGGTCGTATAAATGTGTAGGAGGTTATGTGTGACTGATGGAAACCACCGCTTCCTTTGGAGCTTTGAACCTGTGAAGTTACAGGTTTCCCACGAGAGAGGGGCATAGAGAGGCGTCAATCTGTCACCTGCCCACAGCTCCAGGCGGTCACAGCAGCAGCAGCAGGGACTGCAGTTCATCGCTGCTGATTTCATCAAAGCAGCTAAATTTGTATCACACAGATGATTATGTAAGGGATCATGTGCATGTTCCAATTGGTGCACTTCATCAATGGCAGCCTTGTTTGTAAGAATTCTCCTAGTCTGTGTGCTTTTATTTATCCATGTATAGCCAACAAACACAGCAATATAAAAATCTGTGTGACATTCGCAGTAATCGTCTGGGAACAAGTTTCTCACTGTGGAAATATTTTACAGTGACTTAATATTAAACGCTTCTGTGACGGGTGTCTTTTACTGTATTTACTGGTATTGTGAGAATATTTTATAGTAAGAGAGACAAGAGAGTCAGAACATTTCTGACAGTTCTGCCTCCAGTTTTGAGCTCATTTAACCAGTCAGCATTTTAATGTGTTTAAATTAGCTTCAAGTGTCTGTTAATAAATGACCTGTAGAAACATTAACACAAAATGGCTTAATCCCAATCCCAATAAGTGAAATGTTGCAATTTTAATATTTAAAACCTCTTGTCAAGGTCAGTTGTAACATGACTCTGTTCTGAGTTTAACTAGTTTAAGAAATCAAATCAAAACTCAGTCGATAACAATGAAATACTGAACCCAAACAATTTTAAATTTAAACAAGTGTCCCTTGCTTGTTTTACAGCTAACAACAGAAAACCTCAATTAAAGATGCAGTATTTAAACCCAGCATATATGCTTGATGACTTCAAATGTAACGCACACTGTGTTTAAAAGAATAATCAGAACAAAACATTTGCTTTCTTGCCTCTGAATTATGTTTTCCTTGATAAGTTTTGCCATCAGCCTCAAGGGTTTCTGTAAGCACATGTAGCAAGGACGAAACTGAGCATGTGCAGGATGCGGATGCATAAGGCCATTGTCTGAAGGCAGGGTGCATCCTGGACAAGTGACAGGTCTGTCGTAATACAAACACAGAGACACAATCACACAGGTCGGTGATGGTCACCGCCTAACCTCAAATGCAGGTTTTCCCATACCTGAAACCAGAGTACCTGAAGGAAATTCCCACACACACCGAGAAAATGCTCCACACACACTCACACACACTGAAAGGCCTGGCCTGGATTCAAACCCACAGTGAAGAACAAACACAGCAGTCAGTTTCCAGGGAAGACACTGAGATACTGGGAATCTGTGCAGACCTGTCTAGTTTGTTGTTTTGAATTTGCTCCAGATTTCTGTCTTGCTATTTTTTACCCTTGAAAGACACCTCCTGCTGCACACTGCCAGCACAGAGGTGAGGGTGAAGGCAGGCGTTCAGCGAACATGAACTGAAAGCAGAAGCTGGAAACCGCAAAAAGAAAATCAACTGAATACAATTTGAATTCTTCCAATTTTCAAAAAGGATATAAAAATGTGTTTCTGCTTGAAAACAAAAAAAGATCTGTGAAGTTGTGGGGAACCAGAAATTGTGTTTTTGTTCAGTGTTAGCAACAGATTTATTGCATATCCTGCTGAGACTGGTCCATTACTCTATACAGCATATATCTTCTTTGTGATCTTTATGAACATAGTTTTATCATAAGAGATCCTTCATTTCTTGATGAAGATTTATGAAATGTAGAGACTAACTTGACTGTGTGTTGTTAACGATCACAGATTTTTCCTTAAGAGGATTTTGTATGTTGGTACTTGTTAAATGATATTTCATGCTCCATCTGTCATCCCAGTTTTCACTAAATCTGAATATATTGTCATTGGGAGAAAGGCAGTGCAGTCACTGGGGTAAATTAGAGGAACATTTTACAGACACAGCCAAATTGAAGTGAACAGGTAAACAGAAAACCAACTCGCCACAATATGTGTAAGCAGGTTTCAACCAGAAACACTTTTGATATGATTTTGCAGTGCAGACCACTGTACATCCATGTTTTAAGAAATGAATGTGAGTGGTTGGGCACAGGTAGGGGTTTATATATCACTTAACTTAAATTATTTTCAGTGTAAATTTCATAAGTAAAAGCATTGCATTTAGAGTCCTTGTTAGTGTAAAGCTATATTATTAGTTGTTTACTGTATATGCGTTCTGGAGAAAGTATAGCCTACTCATTTTAGATCCGTCCAAGCATCATCCTTGATACAGAATTTATTAAGACCAGGGTCATGGTGGTTTGTGTCTGTCAAACCTATTGCCATTTAAAATGATGCATATACAATAAATCAGAATTCCATCAATTAATCAATTATGAAACTCCTTCCAGAAAACTGAGGTGCTGTTTTTAAATGTTTTGACCAACATGAAATAATTTATCTCGCCATCAAAGTACAACACTGATGAAAAAATCTAAAGTAGAAAAAACACCTTTGAGTGACTATCTAACTCTACTGAGCTCTAATCGATTGCTGGACTCTGCATGTGTGTCTCTTTACATGTGGCACTTCAGCATTGTAGTTGCTTCAGCCAGCTCAGCTTCTTCAGGCAGTGTTTAATCCGTTGGGTCACAACATACAAGATAAATCTGAGGGATTGTGAGATGATTAACTTCATAACAAACAACAAAGTGGGTCAGGCCTTTCACACTCATGCTAATCCATAGCTCATACGATTGCTTTCAATTTTTTAATTTAACAAAGATTTTGAAAGCGCTGATACTGACGGTCAAGAAATAGGATTAAAACGAATGGGGCAGAGAGAGAACAAAACAGAAACAGTATCTATTTGAATTAAATTGTTCTATCATTAGGCTACATTCAGTCACATATAGAGGCAGGACCAGTTTATTTGTAATGGGGATTTTGTGTGTAATTCAACATGGCTAAACAACAAAAAAGGAAACGACTCAGAACACACTCACGCACACGCGCACACGCATGCCTCTAATGGAGGCAGATAAACTGCATGATAGATACATTATTCATTGAGCACAACTTGAACTACCATCCCATAATGCACCTCCATTTAATTAACGTTTATCGGTAGGAAAAGTGTTCTGTGTGGGTGGACAGTGTGCTGACAGTGTGGCGTTTTAGGCTCAGGAAACATGAAATACAACCAATAAAGCACCATTACGTTTTAATTCTAATTTCTGAATTGTGATGCATTTCTGATTTATTCATCCCACATTTTTCAGTGGATGCTTTGACACAAAAATAGTCTATTAGGAGTCAACATTACATGCTTCAGCATTTCTATCCTTTCATTCATCAGTGCGATTTTTTTTTAATTTATTTATTTAGTTTCATAATCTTTAAAATGTACTACAGTATCACAATGGTCTTTTCGTATTTTAATTTAGTTTAGTTTCCTGAAACACAGTCCATCTTAAACAGTAATGTGGCGCCCTCGTGTGTTCATATTAAAGAACTGCAGGAACCAGTATCTGCAGTTTGTGTAACTCATCAAAGGTCCCGCCCACTAGCCTGCAGGTCATTGGTCAGTTCCATGAATAGAAGGCGCTGATTGGTCCGGATGCGCTGTCTGTCAGAGCGCCGGGACCACGCTGTTCTATTGTGTAATTGTCCTTCATCCAGCCTGCAGTAAGTACTGCATGAATGAATGTACGAATTTATATTTAAATAAGGACTCACTGAGCACACACAGTGTTTTATATCGTTTTTATTCAAACTGTTTACAGTAATGCCGACATCTCCTGTTAAAACGCGGATCCCCCTCACGAGCTTCGGTCATCTGATCACAGAGGTGAAGGTAAGAAAGGAATTCAGTTATTTAATTCAACAGTATACTTGTAATGTACTGACAAAGTATACAGTATACAAAATATTAATCTCGAGGATTTCAGCATTTAACCGAGCGCCTGCTTACATGTTACCAAGCCTGCATTATATCCGGTTATGTCGTTGTACATGGAGGCATACAGCCGTAGACATTGTTGACTTCTCTGCATTGTAATATATTTTTTGACCACCTGAGGGCAGCTTGTGTCACAATTTTCACTCAAACTGGTGTTTCTCAAACTGAGGCACGTCCCTCCTGAATGACAAAAAGAAACTAATTCAATGCGGGTTTTTTTTACTCGTGTATTCTAGCAGCCCTTAATAATTACATGCTTTAATGACATAAAGAGAAAATCAATCCAGCATTCAGCCATAAACTAATATATACTGCAAGATAACGCATACACAGCATTGTGGTTTAAACTTTCAAACTTCTGACTCAAATACAAGGGGTGCCATTAAATTGAGGTGCCACAGCTGCTCCACCCCACCATAACCATTTGCATCCAGTAAAAAAAAATTACTCCCTGTATGTATATTGTTTAAAATAATTTTTATCATGGCTTGGATGTCAATGAGTAATGCAGCAATGGGTTTGCAATGATCTTATTTACATTGGAAAATAAGAAAAAGGTAGTAAAAGTCACAATGAAGCATGTTGAAATGAAGGTTGATTAATGTAATTTAGATGCTAATCCTTCTTGAGGATCACTGCTTTCATAAATGATTCATTTATACTGCAGAAGTTCACACATCTTGTTGAATAAAGATAAAGGAGATAAAAATCAAGAAACGGACAATATGTTTCCCTTGGACTTTTCTTTTTCAAAAATTCTATTTTTTATTTTTAAAAAAGTTTTCCTTTCTCCTTTTAAGAGTTGGAGGATTGTCTCCACAATTGATTTTATCATGTATGAGATTAGCTCCGGCATTTGTGTGAATAAAACAGTTGCCCAGTTTACAATATTGCCAGAAAGGGCACAACATAAAAATGAGGCGGTGTCTTGCACTTTGACACAACTATGGAAATGACTCAACATTTGAAGCTTCGCCAGATTTGTCTGTTCCTGTTTGCAAGACAGAGTACCGCCACTGTTTTCTCCCTAAAATAAAGTTCCAATTTATGCTTTGTTAAGAGCTGCAATTCCTGTTTTTTCCCATATTAAAATCTAAAAGGTCAAAGTCAGTGTATCGTCTCTCTCTCTCTCGCTCCAGATTGGTTTTCATGCACATGTTCTCTTTTCTGATGAAAGATTTATCTGATTCTAGAAATAGAGGATGTGAAATTGTGGTTTATTGCTGCCAGCAGTGAAGTAGGTGCTTCCAGTGAAGTGGAGTAGGTGTGTGAGTGGTCTCTGGACAGTTGGCTCCACCAGCAGGTTTACAAACACATGACACACTGTCAGGAAACAAAACCAATATGTTCCACTTTTACTTCCTCTCTCGGATGACTTTCAAAGTCAGTCAGTTACAGCCTGATTTAGATTGAATTAAAAAAAAAAAAAAAGCATATCACATGTGTTCAAGAAGCAGTTTTATTCGTTTTGTGCTGTCAGTGTCATTGAGAGCAGCTGCTCTCCAGTCTCTTTCACTTCATGTACAATACATCTGGAAAGTTTTCACACCACTTCACCTTTTCAACATTTTGTTACAGCCTCATTTCAAAATCAACTAAATTCACAATCTTCTTAAATTAATATTCTGCTCTGAATATTCCATAATAGCCATGTGAGAACAGCTTTTTTATTATAAATGAAAAACTAATAAATAATTGAAATTCATTGAAACGAAGCACCACTTATTTAGCACTATCCTGTATAGTGAAGCATGGTGGTGGCAGCAGCATGCTGCCGGGATGTTTTCCAGCAGCAGAAACATGGAGGACTATTCATAATACAAGGAAAAATCCTAAATGAAACATACTGCAGAGCGTGCTTGACCTCAGACTGGGGTCACAGGTGCATCAACACAGTTTTGAGCAAAGGCTGTGAAAACCTACTGTATCTACATGTGATTTCTTCGGGGGTTTTTTTTTTAAGTTGTTATTTCGAGGTATTGTGTCCACATTTTTTAGGAAAAAACAGATTTATTCCATTTTAGAATGTAATATAAAAAAATATGTTGAAAAAATGAAGCGCTGTGAAACCTTCTATATACACTGTAGCTGTTACAGAGCTGTTTGAGGAGTTTCTTTTCTTCGGCTGAGGTGGGACACCCTGATGGGTTCTGTGATTAAAAAAAACAACAACACTGCAGAGACTGCTTCTAGATAATTTTTTAAAATCCACCCTCTAATCCATCACGTTCCAGCCAGCAGTGTGGTTTCCAGTCGGGGTTTAAAAGAAACAAGGATTTCCTCTTCAGTCTGCTGGAGCAGTGCGGAGCCGAGCAGCCTCGTCAGCACTGCTTTCCAGTTCATGAATGACGACTATCAGGAATTACTTGCCTCCCGATGAGTACTTTCATTTCACCCTCATGTTCTGCGAACCAGATCATTCAAGTGTATGCTTCACCTTTCGTGGATTTCTGAGCATTTTAGTTAAATGAGGAGCTGCAAGCAGAAAACAATCTCCTTGGGAATGTATGAGTTGAGTGTGTTTTTTTATTATCGACGGAACAATAATGAACTAAAATCCCAAACATGATCTTTTTTTTAAAGAGCAGTCGTGTCATAGCATGTCATGAAGATGATGATATGACGATCTGGTGTGACTCTCACCGGTGATTTTCCACAGCCGACACTAAAAGTTAACACCCTGTTTAACCAACAAGAATGTGCGGCTGAGGATTACTGTCCTTTTTGTTTGATGCGCATAAGAAATGAAGGAAAACAACCTGAACGGGCGGCATTTGAAAGTATGTTTACCTTCACAGTTTGTTTTTTTGGTTCAACAAATGTCAAGATTTCTGATTTCTAATCTGGAAATGATCGTTCTCTGGCTGTGGTGTTGTCACTTCATTTAACTCTTCACTTCCTACAAAAGTCAAAACGTGTGACCAGTCTCCACGTGCCGGACCTTGTCGTGTCATGTGCTCAAACACAACGCCAAAAGTATATCAGTTTGTCAGGTCATGATTAAAAAAACAAAAAAAAATCAAATTGGTAGGGTTGAGATGTTTTATGAACGAACCCAGTATATGCAGTAAAACAATATTCTTCAACCAGAAGGAACTTTTATCATTCGTCACCCAGCAGAGAGGCTGCAGACTGACGCCCGCTGTGCTGACGTGAGGTCAAGGCAGATAAGTGCGCAACCTGTGATTTACTGGACAGAAAACCAGTTTGTCTTGCCTCCATTTCCTCATCATCACAATACTCAAAAGGCAGCCTGTTCAGACAGGTGAAGGTACCGCTATTGTGTTTCAGAATTGAGCCTTGTGAAGTAATTGTTTTCCATTTGTAGAGTTGGTGGGTAGTTATACCTGAAAAATCAGAAAGCAGGGGTTCTCTCTGTTAGGAGAGTCACCAGATTGGAATTGTTGACGTTTTAGTCGCGCCGAGTCTTGATCTGTCACCTGGACACCAGTGGGAAAGCGGGAAGTCTTACATCATCTCAGCCTCAATTCATATGTAATGACCTAATGCTGTTGATAATAACCCAACACCTAAGTGTTGGTGCAGCTTTTTGTTTTGCTGTCAATGCATCATTTTCATAATTATTCACAGTCTCCACAATGAGGGCGGCAAGGTGGTGCAGTGGTTAGGACTATATTGTGTGCGATATACCCCTAACCACTGATATCCAGCACCCTGAGATCCTGAACAGGATTAAGCGGCATAGAAGATGAACGGATAGATGATGGACAATGATGCAAATTTACAGGAGATCTTAAAAAATATGTAATTTCTTTTTTCTTCCTTCACTTGCTCTCTGATCTTTCTCTATCCAGCAGTGCCTTGTGAAACTGTCTAGAATGAGAACAATAGTTCGATTTGGCATGATGAGCCGAATGCTTTTGTTTTTTTTTTTTGCTGAAATAGTTTCACATTCATTTTGACTTGCAGTGGCGCCCCAGATACCTCAGGCTGTCTGCTGTTGCCGTGCAGGGTGACAGAGGCTGTGCATGTTTTATGTGTTTATTGCATTTGCTTTATCATGTCGTACTTTATTGCACTTCTGGATTCTGCCTTTCGATTTCTGATAGGTTGAGTGAAATGTTTGTACTTTTGAGACAACTTGCATTAATGTAGGACAGTAACAAACATGTCACGGATTCAATGGTGCTTTTTCTTATTGTGGTGTTTGTGTTTATGCTTGCGTGTTTCAGAAGCAGCTTTTTGGCATTGAGGCCCCGGCTTCAGTGGATCTGACTGGCTGGAGGAAACACTTTAACAGCTACACTCTGCAGGGTCGCAGAAATGTACAAACTGCACGCGACATTCACACACTCACAACTCAGTAAGGTTTTCAGCCATCAGCTCCTCTTAATCAGAAACACGTCCTTCTCCTGCAGTGCGTCTTGGTGACCTACGGGATCCTGGCCGTGACCGCGGCGGCCTACCTGATGCACCGGCGGAATAAGAAAGAGAATCAGACGTCTGCCTCCACGGCCTGAAGCGCCGACTGCTCACAGCGCACTTTATCTTCATCATGTGAAGCAAACGGCACGACACTTGAAGGAGTGAGAAATCTGCCAGCTGAAAAGCTTAATTTGTTAATAAATTCTTTTTCTGTGCGTGTCTGGTCATTATTCAGCGTTATTATGAGAAAAGGCTCGCTGGTTACCATGGCGCCACAGAGAGTCTGCAGTAAAGCAGTTTCACCACATGATGACCATCTGATGCAGAAAAAGCCACTTTACGTTTTATTCAAATTGCCGGATGAACAGTAAAACATCTTCGCTCAGACATTTTTTAGGACTGACTCCCTCTTGTATTTTCACTTTTTTAATAGTTCTGTTTGACAATTTGGTAGAGCCAAGATTCTGTTCCTGCCTTTACTAAAACGTTTGAGAATTTCTCTTGTTTCGAGGGACTTGTGCAAATAATGTAGGTATGAGGTGGTATTAAAGCAACTGGGCTACTTTTAAATAGTATCACTGTTGTTAAAAGACCACAAAATACAAAAAAAAAATGATGTCTCATTCCGGAGCTGGTTAATCAGTCCCAACATTCTCTATATTTATTATTCAATTAAATCTTGTGAAAACTATATATGGGCTTATTTAATCCTTTGTTTTGTGCTGTGGCCAAATGGAAACAATGACCCAACCTGAAAATGAGCTGGAAAAGGGAAAAGACATCCTTTACTAGTGCATACTTCTCTCTACTTTTTAAAATAAAAGAGAAGTAATATTTGGACTGGAAAGAGAGATCAGTTAACAGATTTGCAGAGACGCATATCTGTTGCACTTCTGCTTCAGTGTAGACATGGACAGTTTTTGTTGTGTGGGCCGCATGCATCTGTCTGGGTGAGTCATCGGTAAAATGTAAAACAGAAGAAAATCAACGTTTTTTTTGTTTTGTTTTTTTTCAAATTTCATTATACCATTGCACAAACAGTTCATACTTGCATATCACAAAGTTATTCTCTATAATCAGACACGACCACATGAAAAGACAGAAGAACTTGATTAAAGAATAGTATAGTGGACTGTTGCTCAATAAAATCCTCAAACACTGCAAGAGCTAGACCTCAACCGCTGTGTGTGTGTGTGTGTGTGTGTGTGTGTGTGTGTGTGTGTGTGTGTGTGTGTGTGTGTGTGTGTGTGTGTGTGTGTGTGTGTGTGTGTGTGTATGTGTGCGCGCGCGCGCGCGCTTTTGATAATTTTTTTGTTAAAAGTATTATAAGTATTGTACGATAAAAGTCGAAAATGCAAATAAAGAGATTTCCATCGCGCCCTTGATGTCTAATTATTTAAGTTATAACCAGGGAGAGACAGCGTTTCAAATACATCACGTGATTTAGTGGAAATCCACGAGCTGAAGGTGAAAGTGAAAGCAGCGTGACAGTGACGCCTCCTGGCTAAATCGAAAGCATAAATTAAAGAAGAAAAAGAAGCGAACAAAATGAGGAGAGAGCTCCTCGACCTCCTGCATTGGAGCGTCAGACGCCGCACTCTGCGGACCCGCCGGGCTGCATGTAAGTAGCCTTGACAACTTTCCTTACAGCAGAATCATGTTTCAAGCAGTCCGTTTTTAAGCGAAACTGCGATAATAAACCAAACGCAGGTCTGTAAGAATTATGTCAATCAATTTACCAGTTTAGTAAAGCTGTATTGAGGTCACCTGTCTGTCAACCTGTTGCAAAACTCATGAAGTAGTAAAGAAATTCAACACCGTTTCATTTCATGTCAGCGAATGAGTCAATACTTTTTGATGTTCTGACATCACTGAACACCATGACATGAGCAGTGTGTCTGTTTCTTCTTTTTCTTTTGCCTTTTAAAGCAAAGGAAAAGATCCGGGAATTAAAAACTCGAGTGCAAACTGACACAAAAGAGCAATCTCAAACAGGATGACATTTGATGAATAGCATTTAATAAATCATTTTGTGGTTTATCCTTGTCTGGTGATGCAGCAAAAGCAGTTTATGTTCAGTTCCCTATAATGCATTACAAGTTAAAAACTACTCATTATGATTTGTAAATGGACCAGTTTTGCTAAATGCAAACTGTATGACTTTCAGAAGTTTTTTTTATTTCTTTCTTTCTTTGTTGTTGTTTTTTTCTGGTGCATTTTCAGTGGTGTTGCTTTAAGAAAGGATCTGTGAGGGAAAAAAAAAACCCCTGACTTTCTATGATGCTACAGCATTTGCGTAAGGAGCTGGAGTATTGTTGTTTTGTTAGTTATTTATTAGAAATATATAGATTTTTTGGGGGGAGGCTGTCAATTTTAATTGCATTAATTGTGTTTGGCTAATGTGGAGTTGTTAAAATATTTTTTTTTTAATGTCATTCATCACAGAATCAGCATTAGGGTTTGCAACTGACTTACAGATAAGAACTACAGAAAACTTAGAACTCAGAACTTAAACCTTAAAGTTAATTATGTTATTAAGTTAGTTTAGTTTTAGTCATAATAAACAAATAGACTGGCCTTCCCTTGAGCATCTCAACTTTTAAATGTTGGATGGTTCAAATCCCATATTTGCATTTCTTAGATGTGAAACTGTTCACAGTCGAAATACATGCTCCACTTGAGCAAAAATATTCTGAACAAACCTTTTTTTTTAATTAGATTTGTGATTTTGTGTGTTGATTATTAGTTCAAAAATTATGTGATTAATCACAATTAATTCCAGTTAGATCTGCAATTAATTAGTTAATAAACTTTAATTCATTGACACTACAATTTTTTTTTCTTGATGGCCTCATTTTCACTTTGCCATCGACAAAGTGAAAGTATACCATGAGTACTTCTGCCCCTCCTCGTGATTGATAAGGCATCCGTTTGATAAAATTTGATTGAAAGATATGATATTTGAATCCATGTTGAACATCAGTGGGGACACTCCCAAAGAAAGACAGAGTCCATACGGAGTTATGGTAGATCATATTTTGATTTCAGATAATGAGAGATAAAAGAAGATAGTTGACATAATGGATGTGCAGGTTCAGTTCATCTGCTTTGTGCTCTGTTGGCCTGCAGCACAGATAAACTGTTAGGGCTAAATAAAACTTGCATGGGGACGATAAGCAACAACTGAGCGTTTATTAGAAAACGGGAGTGCCTCAAGGTTTACACACCCGTAGATCACATGACAGCCTGAGGAATAATGAAAGTGCTTGTGTCCACTGTGCTTTCAGTTGCTATAAGAGAAGTTATTATGGCTTTAAGATCAGAATAAATGTTGCAGGCTTTGATTGACCGTGTTCATCTTCCTGTGTTTCAGCTCGTCTGTGTTTTCAGTTTCGATCCCCTGAGTAGAGAGACGGAGAAGGGCTGCCCTCTGTTTTCTGGCACTTTACCGTCATGGTAATCAACACATGACTGAATTCTAAGAGGCATGGAGTCTCAGGAAGGACCGAGCTACAGATGACTTATCCGGAAGGAGTCGGTGATGGGGGAAATGACTGGCGCAACAGGCGATCAAGAAGAGGACTCTCCTTTGTAGGATGGTCAGAGACAATCTCAGTGGAGCAGAAGTACAGAGCCAAAAAGAGACTGAAGCAGCTGAGACGGCCCCGGAGGAACCTGCAGGCCCCACCGAGCAGCCGCTGAACTCAGCCAGGGGTCAACCGGAGAGCCGGGAGCCGACAGAGAGGCAGCTAAATCTACTGCTGTGGAGCAAACTGCAGCTGGGCGAAGAGCTCAAATCCTCAGATGAGGTGAGTTGCTGAATGCTTAGTCTTATTGTCTCTGGATACATATTGCCAAACAGAGAACAGATGGCTTTAAATAATTAAACGCCAGGATCTGATGGTTTTCTGTTGCAGTCGTTTGAAGTGACAATATATTATAGAAAGGCTCAAGTCACAACAAAAAGTGCAAAGAAGAGCTTCAAAACTGCAAAAAAACCCTGCTTGGTATTATTGAATGTTATTTATTTATAAACATTGATGCATAATGTGAATTAATTTATTTTAACGCTCCTGTGTTTCCTATGATTCGATTAAAACCTGAGATCTATGAAACCACGGATGGCAAAATTATAGTAGAGGATGAATTCCTGCACTTCCTCTCTATAAAATTGAGAACACTGAGCCAGGATGAGATTTTGTTTGCTGCCAGCACCTTTGATTCAGACTGGATAGAGACGTCAAAGAAGACGCTGTGATACTACGCAGCATAATATCGCTCACAAAGGAGCGAATAAAGACACCAACAGTGTTAAGGCTTGCCTCAAGGTGTTGAGTGAATGTGGGGACGATATCCCGAGATTTGTGTCCCACTACTTGGATGAACTTCCCCCCCTGTGACTTTTACAAACATGGACGTGTGTACTTCGCTCTGCAAAATGGAGAACTTTCATGCTGAAATCTCTGCCATGAAGCAAGCAGTACACCTGCAGGCTGAAGCCAGCGAAGGCCTGCGGGCCGTCGCCGTAGATATGAGCAGCCGGGTGCGCGCCCTGGAACTGTGCGCGAACGCCGGCGGTGTGGGCCTCTCCGGTGTTGTGCCAAGGTACTTCCCCCCGATAGAAAGGTCATCCCCTGAAATAATTTGTACCCCCCTGTAACTTAAGGAAGAAGTGAGCTAGGCCTTTGAAACTCTCCAATATCATCAGTCTTAAACAGAAATGATCACAGAATAAATTTCCTGATGGCAGTTCATGATTTGACCATTTTCACGGGGGATACAGATTTTTGCAGGCTAAATGTGTAAATGTGGTCTCTAAGTAGAGCAAGCAATGTACTAAATGGATCAGTGATGATATTCTTGCCGTTATTGTTATTATTATTAATATTATCATTGGGCTGGACTTTCTCTCCAAAAAAAAAGTTTTGAGGTTCATGTTTGGATGGATACGTGTTTTTATTTGTGGATAGATCTTCCGGATGATCATAAATAACAGTAGAAGGCTAATATATAAGAAATATTATCCCAAAGAGCAATCAAAACTCAACATATGAGCATGGCATGAAGAGAGATAGAGCAATACTTATGAAGACTACTGATTCTTTGTCAGATCAGTTTCTTATGGCGCTACACAGTGTGATAAAGGACGAAAGTTGGAAAAACTAAGCATTTCAAACAATGGACTTGTTCAATATTGATATATTAATTATGTAAAATGAAAAGTAAACAGCACAGGAAAACGGTAACACTAACTACATCATACAACAATCTGCATGATAGTTGTCACCGTTAAGCATGGAGTCCCGTCCCCCGAGGGTAAGTACCTTGGCGCAACGCCTGTTTCCGAACGGAAGGCTTGACACCTGGCTGGAGGAAAGCAGGCAAGACAGTCGTCGGCACGGGAGTGACAGGGAGCATCAAAATGAGTAAAACCAAACTGGTGAGTGTGTTTGCATCTGAGTTTTCACCCAACTGAGAGGCTGAAACTTTGTGAAGTGGATGTCGTGTATAATCCTGAGCTATGGCCAGAGGTAACTTTTGTGAGACGTTACTATGAGTCGCGTAAAGCTATCACCGGTGCTAATGTTGCTACTGCCACTGGATCAACGAGCGTGTCTGTTGCGCAAAGGAGCATGAACCTGTTATGGATATTAAAATTACATCCTACAACTACAGTGGCTTGCGTCTATGCCAAAGTGCGGAGGACAAAGCTCGACGTATTGTTGTGGATCAGTTGTTAGAGCAGTGTGATATCTGTGGAGGTATTTCAGGTGCAAAATGTTTGAGCACCTGTAGCATTGAGTTTGTATGTGTATCAGCACATTTGGTGTCCCACACTCTGAGTTGTGTACTTGTAAAATGTGCCAATTTTTTTCTTCACACAAATACAGCACAAAAATAAATATTCACGAAATCGGAATTTCAGGTGCACAAATCATATTCACAGGTGCACAAGTCCTTTTCTACAAGTCACAGATTTCAACACTGACTCGTTCACATTTTGCACCTGTTGTTGCAGCGCACTACGTGCACAACATGTTTGTTCACCTGTATCGTATGAAGTGAAGTTACAATGAGAATTTGAATATGTGCAAATCTGAATGTGAACTTGTGCAATAACTATGTGAAATAATTTACCAATAAAATAGCTGTGTCATTTAACACACGAACACAAATAGCTAGTTACAACTACTCAAATCCTCCCCACGAGTCACACATTCTCTGTTTTCTACAAGTGCAAATCAGAAATTGTACTTCCGGTTCCGCTGAGATATTAGGTGCAAAACTACAAAGCGATCCATTCATAAATACCATGAGCAAAAGGCGAGCCCGCTCTGAGATTGACAGACTTTTTGGACAGTCAGAGAGAAGCTTTGTCCGCCCAGTCAATCAGAGGTCACATCATTTTCCTCCTCCTCCTCGCTCTTTTTTCACCAATATATTTAATGTTTTTTGGGGTGATGATGCTACCTGAAAGATTCATTTAATAACATTAGCTAACTAAATGTTCCCTCTCGTGCAGTTATCCACATACATGATAGATACATGCGGCGCAATGTTACGTTGATTAAAAAAAAAAAAACAACGGAGTCAGAGTTGCAGCTTTTCTATCAAACTGGAAATACTATTGGGTGTAGGCTGTGCCAGGCAAAGCTGGTTTACAACGGCAGCACGGGATCCATGAGAGACCAGCTGCTATGCAAACACCCCAACAAATTGGAGCGCCGGCATTGGCGCTATCGCTAGCTAGCTAGCACTTTATTGTTACCGCTAGCAGTTCACAGGACAGCATGAGGGATTTTACATACAGAAAATCGAAGAAATGTGAAACGGTGGCCCTCGACATGCAGCCTGCGTCAATGGTTGATGATAGAATAAATGTTTTTTTCTGGAATGTCTTTGATTTTGATGGGAATACGAGACAGAGCCCTCTAGTGGTTATTTAGCGCAACTGCACTCAAAAAAAGATATCTGTGACATCGTGTTTTAAGACTTCGGTTAGAAGTCCAGGTTACACGTGTACAAAAAATTATACATGTTGACACCCCTAGTGGAAACATGAAATTTCTTTGTAAGTCACCAACACAAAGTCTCTTATACAGGAAGAAAACCAAAAAGAGCTCAATCAACTCTTTGAAACAAGCCGTTTTTATCTGTTAGCACGGACCTTTGATTTATTCTAAGCTATGTGTTGCAGCCTGGAGCCGAAGCTGACGGCTTGCCCTCACACATCCGTCCGTTCAGCAGCGCAGAGGAGTATCGCCTGGTGAAACGCACCTACCAGCAGCTTCAGCACGGCGGCTACTACTGGGGCCCGATGACCATGGAGGACGCCCACGCAGCACTGTCAGGCGCACCTCTGGGAACCTTCCTCATCAGGTGATTCCAGAGTGTGACGTGAACATTAAATTACGTATCAGATAAAGTGAGATGAACGCACTGAAAAATTGTTGAATTAGATAAAATTGATACTTTAATGTGATTTAAGTGTGATCATGCTGGGTCTGTGTTTCGAAGCTGTGGTAGAAGTGTCGGTATCCTGTGTTGTGACTTCAGTGCACTTTGGTTCTGATTGTTAAAAGATTGAAAACAAGATTTGACAGTCACGCTCTGTCACTATGTCTCAAACGTTGTACTGTGATAAAAATATTACGAGAGTTTTATACTGTGACATGGTGGCAATATAATTCCACATTGTAACTTCAGTATTTTATTATCATAATGCATTCTAAGTTTTGTGATCATTTTTGAAGTGATTTCAGTGTTGTGATTGTGTGGCACTGCTATTTAATATATTTTAATACATATCTGAAGTTATTCAGGTATTCAGCATTTTGTACTGCAAGACTTTGTACTATCGATCGGGAGACCTGTCAGTTGATTGCATTAATCAGCTTGCGTCCATTAGCTTTTCAACATCAGACGGTCACAGTCGATGCCTGATATTTTTGTTTGAAACTTTACACCAAATACTCAACTCAGGTGGAGCTGAAAAACACATTTATACTCAAAATAATAACTTTTACATGTAATTTTGCTCCATATGTGTAAACTGTAGCTGATGTTGCATTTATATTTCATAACCAGTGTTTTTCTTGCATTATTGGCTGATTTTTATACTTTCTTTCTGTTTTAACCATTTTAATTGTTTTTTTTTTTTTAAGTTTTTAGACCATTTTAGCTACTTTACTTTTTTATTTTTGCCTTTTATTTCCAGAATTCTAAAACCTTTAGTAGTGAGCCAATTTTTCACAAACAAAATCAAAATAAGGCTGATGTGGTTTCTTCCATGTAATTCATTAGACGCTTCAGGGACTGACTCCTGCAGGTCTGTGGAGCCACATGTAGCTCCAGAGCCACAGGTTGCAGACCTCCTTCCTCAGTGGACTAAATCCACCTCAGCTACACTCTCAATATGTCAGTGATTTTTTTTTTTTTGTCAGAGTTTACCTTCATCATTTCTTCACCATCATTTGAACCGACTTTCAGTTTACATCGAAAAGTGAAATCACTTTTGTTGCACAGTGTGTGGTGGAGGATGCATGTGGTGACCGTGAGCTGCTGTGTTGTTGCAGGGACAGCGGCCAGTCAGATGTTTTCTTCACGCTCAGCTACCAGAGCGACGATGGCCCGACTAGCGTCCGCGTCCAGCTGAAAGACCTCCGGTTCAACCTCTGGGGCAGCCAAAAGACTTTCGCCTCGTTCTTTGCTCTGCTCACCCATTACACCAGGTCATCCTGCAAGCTGACGGTGCCTTATCGCCGGCAGCGCCCGGAGCGCCTGAAGCAGATGTGCAGGAGGGCTTTGATACGCACTCATGGAGCTGAAAACATAAGCACCTTACCTGGACTCAGCACTCAAATCAAAGACTATGTTTGTGATTATCCACACTGTATATAGACACACGTGTACCTTTCATTTGCAAATATGCCATTTTCATTATTAAAAGTTTGAACAAAAGTTATATATTTATGTTTTGTGTTTTAAAAATAACGTGGAGCTTGATGATGTTATTTGCACTCTGTTGGTTGGTACAAATGAGACATGTTTTTTAAAGCGAAACAAACCTGCTGCTGTTTAAAGCTGCATTCATTGATGCGATCCCCACCGAACAAGGTCGGCAAACATGGTTGGTAGTTGTGTTTTCAGTCCTGTCAGTTAATTATCTCCGTATCTCAGTACAAAAGAGTCATTTTCTGGAAGTAATGGGTTAATTGCCTCATTACCCTGGGAAGGGAATTGGCTGTTTTCCTGAGGTTAAGGGGCATATGCCCAATTTCACAGAGAAAGGCGAAGTTTGTTGTTACCAGAAATGGATGAGTAACAAACTGAGAGTCGATGTTGCAGCTACTTTGTCTGTCCTGCTCTGTGCTCAGCTAAAAACTGCATCGGCTTCATACAGTCTTTAGAAAGTTACAGATGCAGTCAAAGGTTCATTTCAACAGGAAAATAAAAACAAAAACGTTTATATTAAATGATTGGTTGTTGATAAGAGAAAAATGTAGCGAACACACAACTATTGTGCAGTTATCTTGTAAAGCACACTGATTTGTGAATATCTTGATCATTTAGCAGGTTACTGCAGTCAGCTGTCTACCTCGCTCTGGTACAGGCCTTGACAAGTGAGGTAGCGATTTCTGAATTTTGGATTTTCACTTGGGCATGTCATCTTTCATCGTTTGATTTCTGATATGGCGTTATTAACCACTCATGGAACACTTGAAATTAATTGTCGTACATCTTCTGCCTTACTCTCAACATCGGGTTGGATACTGTATGTGATGCTTTGTGACAACATGCTTATGTTTGAATAAATTGAAATCTTAAAATATTGTTTTTAGAAAAGTTTTTTTTTCTGCATTTTTCTGCATTATTGCCCTAATTTTGACTAACCAGAAGTCAGCGGACCTCCAATATGATTTGAAATCCCATTAAATCCTGCAAGCATGAACACAAAATTAACAGATTGTGCAATTGGTTCCCCAGTGTTACAACATCCTAAGGAAATGACAAATGCACATATGTTCATTTTACACTTTCTTAAATAACAGCCTTCATCTGTTCCATTTCTTGTCCTAAATCTGACTGGCTGTGGCCCCTTTAGCCTGATTTAGCTCCACATCAGGGACATGTTCATACTCACGTTTTTTCAGGTCTTTTGATTATCCCCGTCTCATTAACCTGAAAGACAGCACTACTGTGGCACAATAATTCACAATGGTTGTTTATTTGCGAAGTTCTTTTGAAAAGCAACACAAAAGGATCAGTTCATTTTATTGTAGCTCTTTTAATGAAAATTAACCAATGAAAATTACCTTGGATTTCACATGTTTTCATAGTTTTTTTTTTTTTTTTAGTGGCACATCGTGCTGTTTGTCAGATACATGAGCTCTGAAAGGGGGTTGTCATCTCCAAAAAAGCCATTGTGAAATGCCGAAGTTCTGTAAATCTGTACTTCCAAATATTACGTGTTTGAAAATTGTCTTTCACTTCTACAATTATTCACCAACTAGAAGCTTAAGTAAACCAATCTAATTATAAAATCACATCATTTGAACAGTTTCATGCAAATACATTGGATTGAGCTGATGTAAATTACTACTGACTCTAGTGTATAATAGTGTAGTCCTGTTAAAGAGCCAGAGTCCATGCCAATTGGCACAATGTATCATTTCTCGCGGTTACAGCTTTGTGTAAATGTCTTCGATGTAACATGACCACTTGATGCTTCATGTGTTAATTGTGTTCTGAAGAAATGATGTTGGTACAGCACCACTGGGCGAAGCAGAAGACAGGCTGGATACGAAGGAGGCCGCGCAGTGTATCAACTGTGTATCAATTGTTTTTGCAGCTCAGTGAGAGATTCTGGACACTTTGGATACTTTGTTCTATCCTGGTTTGAATTTGAAACATTTTCACACACTGTAGCATTGAAATGAAGCAAAAAAAAAAAAACAAACAAAAAAAACTACTGTCTGTCCATCTATCTTCTATACCACTTAGTCCTGTGCAGGCAACAGCACCAATCACGGCCCCACTGTATGGCAAACTATATTACAATTAGAATTTCAAAGACCTTATTGTGTTCGTGTGAAGTTGAAGTTCTCCTGTTACAAAGACTTCCACTGTCAACTACATTACAGGTTGAAAGCAACTCAGGGTAGAGGGGTGCTGGAGCCAATCCCAGCCGAGAATGGGCGAAGGCAAGTCAGGTTTCGGTCCATCACAGGACAAACATAGATACAGATAGTTAATCCACTGGAAAGTAGATTACCAATAAATGTGAACTTGGTCCTTTTTGGCTTGTGCTGTAGCTTTGCACACATTGAGGTGGGGACATCTTTTAAATAAATGGACAACCTCACACATGCCATGCCAGTGACAGCTCTGTCATACATGTTCAAAGGTTTTGGTTTCTCTAAAATCACCTGAGTGAGGATAGTTGTGGCAAGTTTCCAGGCATAAAAGGCAACACCCATCGGAGGCGTCGCCTGAGGCCAGAAGTTCTTCACTGCAGAGCTGTTGAGCATCGCCTGATCTTTGGTATTCATGACTGTTTGGGGGGAGAGGACAGGATCACTTTTCTCAAGTTCAGTGAACTCCTCTGGGATGTCCAGCGGCAGCCTGTTACCTACAGGGAACTCTACTTTGGTTGCCTGTTGATAGCCCATTTCCAACAAACGAGTCTTAGAGGCTCTGCTGTTGAACTAAAGACACCTTCCTGCTGGTGGAACATTTTCCCCTCACTCTTCAAACCTTGTCACGGAGCCTCTGGAAGTATTTTCACCTTTGACATGGTAGGTCAAGAAATTTCTTTTCAGCTTAAATACAGTCACATTTCTCAAATTGGTCCTCTACTCGCCGAGACATTGCATTCACATTTTAGTGCTGGTGATCACCTATGCACTCGCTTGTGCTTGATTTTTGGAGCCAGCATCTAGTCAACCTAATAACATTTCAGAACACACATCGGAAAAGCCAAGTAAAACTTGAGTGATCTGCATGGAAGAGGAAATTCCTGCCCAGTACGTCATGCCTGCATTGGAAAGAAGCTCAAGTCAAGTTACACGGCATCCTGTTTGCATCCTGTTTGACTTGGGTGGTTGCTGCAAGTGTTGACTCTCTCTGTCTTCTCTCCACTTAAATTTGTTTGAATAGCTGGGCAGGACCGCTCTGTGGGATAAGCTTCAACCAAAAGACCAGGGCATACTCCTTTTGGCATGGCTGCTTTTCTAGCTGAGAACTTCCAAAGCTTTATTGGAACATATTTCTCCAAGTAGATAACAACACTTGTAGAAAAAGCTGCTATAATTTCTGGCCTTCCATTTTTCACACCTCACACACCCTGATGTAGGTTATATGGCGGTGAAGTCCCCATTTGTGACTTAAGCAACACAGACAACTCTGGCTCTAATCCAGTTCCTCAGACATGACTATTGTCTAAACCCCAGTGCCCAATGATTGTTATTCCTGAGTCCCCCTGAAAGCCTTAGGAATCTGCAGACTCCAGTTTGTCTTTAATGTGATCAATCTGAAGCCTTTGGAAGTGTTAGGCTGGATGTGATCTCATCTGCTGACATGAAGCATTTTTACCATAGTGCCTTGCTGCAGTGTGGCTCTAGGACGTCATGCAGTCTCTCTAGAAATGTTCTTATTCTCCAGTCAAAGCATTCACCAGCTGTGCCACGGTTGGGATTTGGTGAGAGGAATTCACCTGATAATGACCCTATTTCTTTTCCATGAGTGGGGGAATTACTCGTGGCAGCAGTAGGCTCAGGTGCAAACCTGTAGGGCACTGAGGTCTCATGCCAGTCTCCAGTGTATGCAGCATGCAGTTGTAAGAGTTGTTGTGCGATAGGGTTTCATTCTATGATGTGTGTTAAAAACACAGCAAACACTAATTCCAGCTTCTTTGTCTGTTGATTTTGATGGTTCAGCAGAGCTTGCCACCATTTTCAATGTTGTATAGTCGCCCGACTGTGGTTCCCCGTAACTTTTCAGTCAATTTTTTGTTTTCTTGCTCTGATTAATATGAATGTTTCTTTATGCTACTCTTGGAGGGCTCCTTATACTCCTCCTGACATGGAGCAGGTGTGCAGGTTGCAGCTTTATTTCAACATACAGCAGTCTGCAGCATACATACAGAATTACTTTTCATGTCAATGAAAGCCAACAGCTGTAGATGATAATCTAGCGAGGGCACCTGCATTGTAAATTTAACTTTGTGCTTTCGTGTTAAAGTGCAAAAGCTGGCAGCTCTGCTTCACTTCAAGCGTAAAATGCATTAATTTCATGACATAAAATTTAAAATGTTCACTTAGTAACTTTATTTTAGACTGAATCCAAGATCATTCATTCAAAAAAAATGGTAGCTGAGTGTAATTCATATAAGATACAGACACGCTTTCTGAGAATCAAACTAAAATAACAGAATCACATCAGATTTAGTTACATCTACTTATCGACGGCCAAACATTATTATTATTATTATTCGCCGAATGGCACGCGCACAATTATTTATGTAATCCCAGAGGCTGTCAAGCTCTTCGTGTGTGTGTGTGTGTGTGTGTGTGTGTGTGTGTGTGTGTGTGTGTGTGTGTGTGTGTGTGTGTGTGTGTGTGACTGAGTGAGTGAGTAAGTGTGCGCGTGTGGGATTAAGCGCGTGCAGGTCCAGCACCGCGGGGGCGATAGCGGTCACACGTTAAACATCAGCGACCCGCGCGTGTTATCCTGCGGATTGAGGACTCGTGAGGCTTCTCCGTTGCGGGCTCGAGCGACCCGCCGTGCAGGAGGGCGCTCGCGCTCCACCGTTTCCACGCACGGGCACGCACGTAGACCCGGTGAAATCGTCACGCGGAGAGAGAATCTGTGGAATCTGTCGCGAGTGTTCCTGCGCGGACCGAGCGCGAGGTCCGGTCGGTCGGTCGGTCCGTCTGTGGTCCGTGGCTGTGGGTCGGTGGTACCGCGTGCAGGAGGAGGAGGAGGAGGAGGAGGCGGAGGGGGGGAAAGAGGGACTCGGAGCTGGACCCCGTGGGACGAACCGGAGCACCCCAGTCCCGGGCGGCATCCATCCCCTCAGCGCCTCAAGCTCCAGCGGGAGGCCGGGAGCGGCGGCAGGATGTAGCAGCGGATTAACGGAGGAGAGAGGGGCGCTCGGAGGAAGAGAGCGGGACTGGGCGGACCGAGGCGAGGCGGGACGGAGGGGACATGGGGAAGGACCAGGAGCTGCTCCAGGCCGTGAAGACCGAGGACCTTCTGACAGCTCAGCGGCTTCTGCAGAGACCACGGCCAGGAAAAGCCAGTCAGTATCCCTCCATCCTCCTGGCTCTGTCACAGCTCACACACACACACACACACACACACACACACACACACACACACACACACACACACACACTGTCATTACCAGGTCAGGACAGTGCAGCGCAGGCTAAATCTGATGTGATGCCATTTAGCCCAAATGGTGCACTGTGTGTGTCTGTCTGCTGCGAGCACGCACTTCATGCATTTGTGTGATTACATGCGTGTGAGCGTGTGTGCGTGTGTGTGTGTGTGTGTGTTTGTGTGTTTCTGCTCTGACGTGGAGCGTGTGATAGTGATGACGTTGCACAAGTGTGAGAACAGTCATCAGGATGTAATTAGAAATTAGGGATGCTTGTCACCCCATTTACCACAATTTACCGTCTGTGTGTTTGTGTCTGCATGAATGCACAAAAATGTGTGTGTGTGTGTGTGTGTGTGTGTGTGTGTGTGTGTGTGTGTGTGTGTGTGTGTGACCATGATATCAGGGATGATGATGATGATGATGATGGTGTTGATGGTGTGTGTGTGTGTGCGTGTGCACGCGCATGTGAGAGGGAGGTGGAAGTACACCAAAGGTCCCACACTGCTCTCGGGACAGGCAGGGGGATTATTGGTGTGTGAAGACGCCAGATGTTGGTGGTAATAATGTGATGATCGTAAGTGCACACGTGCAGACGCCTGCGTGCACGCACATATGTGGCGCTCCAACGTGCACGTGTGTGCGGGTGCCTGGCATGTAGTCAGCTGGGACTTGAGGTGATAATTAGATTTCAATTACAGCCTTGGAAACTGCTCTCCTCCTCTCCCATTTCACCACGAGGTTCCTCTCCATCCCTCCCCTCGTTGCTCGTTTCCTCTGGTCTCGTTTCGTCTTCTCTTCTCCTCTTTTTCCCTCTCCTTATTCCGTAACCTTTCTTCTCACACTCCTGTCCTCTCCTCTGCCCTCCACCCTTTTATGCACTGTCCTTTCCTTATCTCCTGCATCCCCCCTTTTCTCTGTCTCCTTTTTCTGCTCGCCTCTTCTCTTCCCTCTCGTCTCCTCATCCTGTCTCTACTGCTCACCTTCTTCCTCTGGTATCTCTTTGCGCCTCTCCTCTCCTCTCCTCTCCTCCTCTTGTTGCGTGGTTCATGTTTGTCTCTGAACATTCCAGCAGTGCCATGGAAAAGAAAAATGCTTCTCCTCAAATGCCAGAACAGATCAGCTCTGAGCGCTCAGTCCACTGCACACTGACAAAGAGGAAGGGGGAGGTGGACGGAGGGTGAGAGAGACGAGGGTGAGGACGACGGGTGCGCCACAGAGAGCGGCGGAATTCTGATGTATGGATGAAGAGCTGTAGAAGAAACAGGGAAGTGTCAGGAGGAGGGACGAGGGTGTGTACTTGAATGTGCATGTGTGTGTTTGACTCCTGGTTCGTGTCTGAATAATTAAACAGGAAGCCAGGTTTCTCTGCTGGAGGATTGTTGTCTTCACAGACACACACTCACACTCACACACACACACAGCGCGGAACACCTCGAACACACACTCATTACAGGCCAGCGTGCGTAGACACACACTTGACACATTGGGTGTTAGTCATGTGCCTGACTGCGTTTGTATTATTAATAGTATGCTAATGAAGTTGAGAGCGGCGGTGTGCCGGGTTGTGGGGGACCCACTATACTGACTGTTTGTCAAAATGCCGCAAATTGATGTGGGGATTAAAGGGATTGAAGTGAGGACAGGGCCGCGTATCGCCACTCCACTACACGGCCACTCTCAGCCACTACAGTAGTGTTCAATAGTCATTTTACGTCTCCGGTCAGATAAAGAGAAGTTCAACCTGTTGTGAGACACTTGTAGAGGTCGATTCGCAGGAAACTAGAGAGGTTGCGTCAGTCCCGTTGGCCAGTTAGCTGAGAGCATGAAGCTCTGGAAACAGTGGGGACCTGCTAGCCTGACTGTGTTTGAAGGTCAACACATGGCGCTAGCTAACACTCTGTAATCCGAGAAATTTGGTGATCAGTGATGAATCCTTTGAAATGCAAATATTTTCAAAACAAGATTCAACATTAAAAAAACACACATCTGCAAAATATATGTGCAATTAAGAAAAAAGTGTGTCCATTTTAAGAAAATTATGCAAACATGTATGTTTAATACTTTTCTGCATAAGTTCTTCATGATTTTAGCAGTTCACGATTCACCATCACTGGATGCAAACTCAAATGTGTGTGCTTTGTAAGTCAAAGTAGCCCCACACCTGTCTCACATCTGGTTCACTGATTGTAATTCAACACTGCCAACTCCTGACTCCCATTATCTCTGCTGTTCCACATCAGCCTCCTGAATGTTTATTGACTGTGTTCATTAAAGACACAATCGATTGGAATGGTTTGTGTGGCATCTGGTTGAGCTCAGCTTTGTAGAAAGTTGTGTTTTATACATCAGATCACATTTTATAACAAAAAATACATTTTACAATAGTTACATATAAGATGTTACAGATCCATTTCCTTTACTGTGCAGCAGGATACACACATATTATTGTTTTTTATAAACTAATTAAATGTTACATTTACTCATGATATCACTGTATATTGATTTTAGTTTTTTCTGACTTCTTATCCATTGTCCGTCTCGGCATGCGACACTCAGCATTGCCATTTCTGAGCTACTGATCTTCATCTCTATAAGGATGAGGGACTGTGCTGTTGCTACTTCAGTGCAGTGGTTCCCAGCCTTTTAACTCTGGAAATCCCCATCTCTGATCTCTGATCTCTGATCTCTCAAAATGTTTTGGTGAGGCCAAACACTGTTGGATCCACCCACTCTCATCTCATCACTCTCACTCTAAATTTGAGAACTAAAACAAATGAAGCATTGAGTTCAAGGTGGTCTCGGGTGCCACGTTGGGAACCAGATGTTTCCTGTGTTTCATCTGTGTGAAGGTTATTGACATGCTCACAGGAGAATGTTGCAGCAGGAGAATTACTTTTATTTTTGTTTTGTGTTTTTCCCTCAATCTTTACTTTTCAGATAAAACTCGGTTTAATAAAGTACGTCCATGCGTTCATACTTGTTGAGGATATCAGCTCTAAAAGCCCCACATTGCTCTTTTATAATGGACTGGGTTGTTTCTTCGACGGGTGAAGTAGCTTCTTTGGGTCTTCGGTTGGTTGCGATGTTCAAACTTTTCCCACTGATCATGAACACATCGGTGTTTTAATTGCATCTATTAAAAAAAAGTTGTTTTCTCACTATAACAGACTTCCTTTAACCATTGAATGCATAGATAAACAAAAAAATCCACTTAAAACTGTACCAATTTGTTGCAACAAAATTTAATTTTGGTTATTTTGTGGACATTTACGATTCTTTTATTAGATGTAAGGTTATTTAAATGACTTGGAGGTTGTTATGCTGGTTTAATTCAGAAACACATTTTGTGGAAAGGAATATGATTTTTGCATGTCCTAATGAAAAAATGGTTGCTAAATAAGAAAATCTCACTTTACAGGACATCCAAACAACTTTGGATTGAAGAAGCAGACCAGAATAAATGTTTCAAAGCGAAATTAATACAGAAAACCAGAGAGATGCATCATGCATGTGTGATTACTGCTGAATAATCTAAAGAGTGCAGGGCTATCATGATAATGGCCCATTCCACCAAGTGTAGCAGTGCACAGCCCTGTGTGCATAACATGCAGCTACACTTTAATGGACAGTAGTACGATCAGTTCGTTGTTGGTTATTGTATTTTTTTTCACACTGAACTTCTATTTTGAGTTTTGCATTACATTTCCACTTTGGCCTTTTAAGTTTACATTGTAAATTTAAGATTGATCCCTTCAGACAAAAAAAAGGGTCTCACTTGCATCTGTGTAACATTAAAAGAAAAGTATTCTCACGGGGAGTAAGACATCCTCTTATACCAGTGGTGATGACTTTCTTATCTCCGGCTCGGTTAAAATAAAGCTCTCTATCTTAAAGATATGAGATCATACTTATCGTAATTGTATCTCTTCTACATTGGAGCAGTGGATTCTAATGGTCTTTTTTTTTGTTCAAAATTGTGATTGTAGCTTTTTTTTCTTTCACATTGTAGTGCCTGCAGGGATTATTGTGTTATTTATCTAACCTAAAACAAGATATAGCTGGAAATGTTCTCCCCTTTGTTCTTGATAAAATTACTATTACAGCACCTATTCACGTATGTTAATATGAGTCAAGTGACCCACACTGGGTTCATTTAATAGTGTAAAGGGGCATGTAAAGAAAACAGCTGCTGTAGCAAAAAAGAAGCAGTATATGAACTTATATCATGCACAAAATTAATTGAAGAGAGTTATAACGTGTGGTGCGGGTACGCTTGCTCACAGTTCTTCAAGATCCTTGTTCATTTGTCTTTGAGAGGTCAGACTTCATCTTCTGTGGATTTAGGCTGTTTCTCAGTGTCAAGGCTGCATTTCAGTCACCCACTGCCAGCAAATCTTGCCACTACGTGTCTTTGCTGCACATGTTCATTGGTATGGAGATGAACACTGCATTTCTTTATACAACAGAGTAGGGCTGGGCGGTATGACGGTATACCGTGCGACGGTGTAAAAGTGTGTATCGGTTGAAATCTTGCCATGCCGTTCATGCTGCAGCTCTCTGAGGCAGTGTACAGTCGTCTGCACTCGCTAACAGGACAGTCGGATTGTTTTGGTGCGTTTGTGCATTTTCACAGCGTGTCCCGACATCGTGCGGGGTTTGTTCGCTGCGTTTCAAGCACAGGGTGCGCTCGCGAACAACACCAGCGTATCCAGGAGAGGTGGTAGCCATAATGGCGGATGCAGAGACTAGCGCTTCCAGGAGTGACACTAAAAACTCAGGTTTTCTTTCATGTTGTGATTTTTTTTTTTTTTTTTAATAATTGAAGTTATATAAACTGGAGTTTAAAAATAAAAGAGGAAAATGAGCAAAAGTGACAGTTTGGTTATTTCTAAGCAATTATTTGAATTTACAGGGGACAAATACATACCGTTACCGTGATATGAAATTTCTGATACCGTGATATAAGATTTTGTTCATACCGCCCAACCCTACAACAGAGCCATCTCATCAACCAACAACCTCTTGGTTTGAGGGGGAACATCCTCAGTCTGCCTGAGTCATCTGTCTCTTTATGTGATCTAGGATTAACTCCGGATGCTGAGATGAGAGCTCTGTAGATGTTTGCTCTTCTTTTACAAGGATCTTTTTCTTCATTATCGCTAAAAGTAGTTAATATTTTAAAGCCTGTGACCACAGAGTTTGGAGGGTCCTCCCTCATTTGCTTTAACTGTTAAGTTTTAGTAAATGACACTTAAGGGAGTCCAGGTTGCCGTAACATACTCCTTGTGTGCCATTACGTGAAGACAGGATCAGAAAAGACGTCTGAGCGCCTGCATTTTGTTCAGGCTACGTGTTACACTCAAACTCCAAATGTGTGACGACAGGCAAAGTCAGAGGTGATGGAAACAAGACTTCAGAATATCTCCGGTAATGAGGACCCCTGAGAAACCCTCCACTTCACCTCTCCTGAGGTTTGGAGAATGTGCACTGTCATAATCACGGCCGCCTGTTCTCCAGCGAACAGCTGCCGTCTTGCCGGTCCCATCAGCTCGGATTGAAGAGTTTCAAATTCAAAATGATGGGATTTCATGTCAACCAGATTCTTGATAGGACTATAGTTACAGTCTGAGGCAGACGTGGCAAAATTCTATCATAGTAATCCCAGACAAGTGATTGACAGCCTGCAGGAGTTGCACATGGAGCAGTTACCACGGCAACCAAGGGCTCAATTGCAGTGTTGTACCCAAAGTTACCATTAAAAAAAAAAATACAAACCCTGATCTAGTGACGCCGTCACAAAAACCTTCTAATAATGTGCCGCAAGTAACTAGTTCGTGCAAGTGCTGGCAAATACATGACTTCTGACTTTATTGGAAAATCCTCAAGTAGCTGATAGAATAAGATGGAGATGAACGGATGAGGATAAAGATAGAAGATTGCTCTCAAAGCAGTGCTCAAAACAAAAGGAAAGCTGGGTTGTTTGAGGACAGAATGATGCAACGTATACGTCAGCCGCCGCATTAAACGCAGCCCAGTTTGGGTGGCTGATGAAAATCCTGCTTAATTCTCTTTTAAGTGGTGCCACGCTCGCATTTGTGGGATGAGCACCATTGTAGGAACCCATCAGAAATCGTTAAATCTTCCGTGCAGCTTGGTGAATTCAGTATTTGAAGCCTGAAGGAACAAGATCTGTAGTAGTGGAAGAACCATACGTGGCCTCAACAGCCTGGCATCTCTTCCTCCTCCTCCTCCTCCTCCTCATGGTGGTCACGCTGTTACACTCTGCTGTGTGATGGCTTCCCATTTATCAACCAGCATTTGTCTGGAGTCAGCCAACATGGTCGTGTCGGTCAAACTGGCACCAACTGCTCGGCCAAGATCAGCGTTCAGAGAGGCTGAGGTCAGGACTGCTGGCTTCATCGCATCAGGAAACTAAACCCAACAGCAGAAGGAACTGGCAGAGAGGACTTGAATGTTTTCCATGGATACAAAACTTCTTTCTCAATTGTGATGCTCATCCGACAAATGCATGTCCAATACATACGTACATTGTTACAGCAACAAAATAATCTACCAGGCACAGATATATTTCATTTTGTAGAAGGCTGAGCAATGACAGATATAGGAAAATCCTGGAAAAATGCTAGATGATAGTTGTTGTGGATATTAATGACGATTTAAAGCCATGTGGTGGTGCAGTTTGTGCTCCACACAGCGGCGACAATAAAGACTTCTCAATGTAAAAGTTGCAAAAAAAAAAAACTTGGGCCTTTTATTATTTGTGAAGTATAATGCTAAAGATTCAGATAATGTGCTTGATGTGAAGGGACAAGGCAGGAAGCCAATATTGGATGGCCCCAATTGTGGCGCCCTGAGGCAGCGCTTCATTCAAAACAAACATGATTTTGTGGTGAACGTGCTGCCAGGAAGGCTTAAAAAATACTATGTTTATGAGCAGTTTTCAGCACAATGTGAACGGTTTTGTATTCCCACAATGGAAATACGAAAACATTTTTAAACAGACAAACCATGTGAATGAAAATGGGACTTTTTGATGGAATGGTGAACCCAGTGTCCTTTACTGACGAGCAGAGGGACCGTCCGGCCTGTTATCAGCGCACAGTTCACAATCCAGCATCTGTGGCGGTATGGGGGCTGCATTAGTGCACATGGCATGAGTGACTTGCACATCTGTGAAGGCTCCATTAATGCTGAACAATATTCCCAGGTTTTTCGCGACTGACGTATGCCGACATCGAGGCCACGCCTTTTCCAGGGAAGGCTTTTTTTTTTTTTTTTTTTTTTTTTTTTTTGTCTATTTCAGGAAAATGAAGCTAAACCAAATTAATGACAGCATGGAGCTGAACTGATACAGATATTTGACACAGTGTGAAGTGAAAACAACTGAAATATCAAACAATGATGGGAAACAGCTTGAATTTTTTTTTTTTTTTTTTTTTTTTTTTTTTAATATTCAAACATATAGTTTGACTGCTTTAGATCACAAATATGCAAAGAGCTGGTGCTACCCAGAGGTGAGCCTGTTCCTGTTTTTTCATCTTGCAGCTAGCTTCACAGTCAGTAGCTTTTTGGGAGGTTTTTGCTGTATTTTCAATCCAATATTGGGATTAAATACTTTCACTCACTGTGCAACAATCCCACTTTTTGGGATTTTTGTAGTGAACATCAAGTGTTTCATTTTGCAACAGTGCGGAGCAGAAATATCGATAATACATGAGGCAAAATGTGTCAGAATAACCCAGTTGGTGTAGCTTTGTGGCCAGACTGTGGGTTCATGTGACAGTCTGATGGTGACACAGATATCTGCACTCATTGATTCATCAACTAGGGGGGGGAGGGATGGCTCTTGTTTTTAATCCAAGATAGATGGGGGACCCACAATTTCACACACACACACACACACACACACACACACACACACACACACACACACACACACACACGTGCAAGAGGATGATGTCAGCTGCAGAGTGTAAACAGAAACAGCAGAACTACCAATCAGCACGCGCTCTTTAGCAAATTACAGGGAAAATTAGAGTGTGAGAGCAGGATGAAGGGATGAAGTGCAGATAGAGCTGCAGGGAGAGGGAGAAGCTTTTCCCCAGATTACAGAACAGCTACAGATTACAGCCCGTGGATTATGAGGGTTTGACCAAAAAAAAAAAAAAAAAAAAAAAAAAAAAGTCGGGCCAGATAGACAAACAAGCCGCTTTTTTTCTGCATCCTGTTCAGAGTGATTTTTGGTTTTTGTGAGTGCGTCTCTCCATTTGTGCTCTTTCTATTTGCCTGATGTGCATACACTGATGTTCTCTCTCACACACACTTGCACACGTGCACTTTCACATAATCAGTCAAATCGTCACATACGTATACGTGCATACACACACTAATACACCCAAACACTGTAAATACACACACCAGCTCCAAGACTCACACCTGCATGATAGGAAGTAGTCAGTGAATTGAGTAGCTGATAAACTATTTTTACAATTATATTGTAATATGTCAAGATATTCTTTTTTTTCTGTCTCTCTGGTTAAGGTTGTATATTTTCTTTACTATGAACAAAAGAGATGTGAAAAAAATCTCCTTGTATCTCTGAGAAATTATGGTTGGACATTTTTTTTTATCTCTTTCTTTAAAAATGTATAAATAGAAACAGTAATGCACTTTTCTGATATCTAAAAAAATTGCATCTCACTTGTGAAATGATTCAAATGTAGAAATGTACAACAAATTATTATGCGATCCAGATTTGATCCAAATGGAAAGTGTGCCAAAATCTTAAACTCTCTCTTCCAAATCTACAGACACATTTTAATACAATACAGAAATAGTTCATCATGTTGGCTTACATGTTTTTTTTTTCCTCCAAGAGACAGATGGAAAGATCAGTGCCTCTGTCAGGTGTTAAATAGGGAGCCAGGAGGTAAACTCAATCACTGACAGAAGTTCAAAACACCTCTTTGTGCTATCTGTGATCAAATGTGTGAAAATGTGAGGTTTCCTGAGCGGTAACATCCTCACCTCACTGCTAACTAGATGTTTTCTTCATCATATTTTTATGCTTGGTTACAAAATGCCTCTGAATTATCATAATGTGTATGAAATGTCACAAATATCCTTTTGGTGCGCATGTTTTAAAATATATTGTTTTTTTCTGTGATCACATGCGTGAAAATCTCATTTTTCCAGCTGAAAGTGGGCTGTTAGGACCATGTATCAACAAAGGACAGAGCCCCGAACTAAACTTTCGTTTTTGAGTTGGTTTCAAAATGTGTGTGTTCCTCTTTGTTTCTCTCTCCAGAGCTCCTCGGAGCAGCAAAGCGGGTGAACGTGAACATCCAGGATGCAGATGGGTGAGAAACAACAACTTCTCCAATTTGCATCGTCTTCTAATTCGTATTCATGATTTTTGCAACCTTTTTATTCTCTGCTCTTTTCCTTCCTTGTTTTATTCATTCCCTTTTTTTTTTTTTTTTTTTTTTGGATGTTGCCTCCCAAAAAGTGCTTACTGCAGAATTATTGATTACATTATTCAGTGGCTACAAAAATCAAATAAATGAATTAACATTACATCAGAATGATGTGATTCACTCAGATTCCGACACTGAGAGAGATAGAAGTTACATCTCAGGGGACATGATGTGATTAGCTTAAAATAAATTCAATTAATAATGTTTTATTTCCTCAATTTCTTTTTTTTTCTTCACGAAATCTTAAAATGAAGAACTTTGTTATTCCCATTTTTACCACAGAGTGTCAAATAAGCATTTTTGAGTAATTTTCATGTGTTTCAGTCAAATAATAGTTTCACCATTCAGTTTTTTTTTTTTTATTTCCCTTATGATCACTTCTCAGAAAGGTTTCCCCTGATCCCTAAATCTTTTCTGCTCATGTTCTCCTGAATCTCAGTGGAGACCCACCACACTTTGAAACCTGTCTGTCAGTCTGGAGATCCTGCACCTTACCTGTTTCGGATTATTTTTTTTCTCCCTCCAACATCACTGATTTAGATGAATGAGTAGTTATCAAGCTCTACAGAACACCAATAAGCACCTATTCATTTTAATCAAGTCCAGGAGTGCGAAATCGTCACAGACTTTCTAAGTGACCACTTAAGAGTTCATATGAAATAATAGATGATTTTCATCTGTGAGCCTCTGAAGAGTCTCAGGAAAAACCAGAGAAAGATTTTTTCAGACCTCTTTTTACGTCAAAGCTGTGATGTTCAGTTTAAAGTTTGACTATTTCACTATTAGAAATGCCAGAAATTTTTATTCAGTGGTTGATTCGTGTTTTGATCAGCAGGCGTCGTCAAATTGGAAAATAAATTGTTTTCCCCTGCTTGTGTTGTGATGAATTCCTGCCTGAAATCAGTCTTTGAAGCGTACAGCGGACTGAGCAGCTCGGATCTGAGGACTCTAATCATCACCTTAAAGCACAGCCAACATTTCGCGGCGCCTAATTTGCTCTGAAACGTTCCCTTATCAGCCCTGACTGTTCAACTATGGATTTTGGCTATATTTAGCCCGCCGATTGGTTGAGCTTTTTGTGTGCACATGCTCGGTTTACGACCACGTTCTGTTTGGCTCCATCTGATAGCAAAGATCTTTTTTATTATGTTGATTGGAATCAGATAATTGGACTCGGCTCCTTGTGTAATGACTGATGAGTCGTTGATTTGACTCCAGGGCCTGGCTCTTATATTCACCAGGGAACTATTAGACGCACACACACACACAAAACACACACACATACACACACACACACACACACACACACACACACACACACACACACACACACACACAGATGCCCTGTGTGCATGCTCGACTCCGGGGTAGAGAGATTGCTTATTAATGGAAGTAGGTCATTTCCCCCCTCCCGTCGCTCACGCTGAGCTGAGGGGCGGAGCAGCTGTACGCCGAAGATTAATTCAGCAAAGTTCTGCTCAGGTTTTTACACTACATATATGAATATGTGTATTTTTATCCATAATCTGTGTGTGTGTGTGTGTGTGTGTGTGTGTGTGAAGGCTGTCGCCGCTGCACCACGCCGCTCTGAGTGGTAACAAGGAGCTGATCTCTCTGCTATTGGAGGCCCAGGCAGCAGTGGATATCAAAGACCACAAAGGTAAAAATCCACACACTGTCGTATTCGTATCACAACACACACACACGTCTCCCCAGAAAACAATAAGCAGATGAAGCCCAAAACACAAGAAAAACAAATAGATGTTTCCAGTTGTCTGTGTGAAACGAGTAATTCCATCATATGTAATAAAAGGTGAGCTCGTGGGAAATTCAGGAGCATTTCATCCGTAAAGTATATTTATGCGATGTGACAGATTTTGTTTGCTCAGTAAACAATAGAGAGCAGAGGAGGAAGGCTTCACGGTGGCAGGATTGAGAGCCAAGTGGAAGTAGAGCAGCGAATATCTCCATCCCCACAATGGCAGATTCCAGCAGCAGAAGAAGGAAAAAAAAAAAATCTCAGGGCAGATGGGAGTTATAATCCCTCCAGGATGTCGGCCTACTGTCTCTGCACTCGCAGTCACTCATGCCAAGTGTGTCTCTAAATAGAGGCACACACCTGGCAGGCATCTCTACCAGGTGGTCTCGCCACTTCAGTGGGTGTCTGTCAGCAGAGGGAAGCCTCACATCGGTTGTTCTGCGCTGAACTGGAGCCCCCGCTGAGCGCTGGCGCTGCTCGTGGATTTGCACCACCGTTTCCAGACCAGTGACGCTGTCATCACTGCACTGGTACAAAATCTCCATTAAATCTACTAAGACTGCGCAATAGATTGAAAAATAATGGCCATTGTAATATCAATATTTGCAATACGACACAAAACAGACTGCGATAAGGTACATGTTTCCATTCACTGTGAATTCATGCGCTGTACATCAACATATTTGGCCAATCAGATTGAGCTCCATTGCCCTAGATTGTGTTGACAGCACTTCATTATTTCATACCTGATGGCAACAGTACAGAAGTCAGAAGTACAAAAAAAATCAAGGAAAACTGATTAAAAAGAACAAAGTCAAGCAGCTGCTTGTGAAATGCTGCTGGTGGGAACTGAACACCCACATGGATTAAAACAACAAGCAGGCACAGCCCGGTTGAGCCTGGTTGAAATTAAACAGAAGGACAAATCCTCAAGCATTAACACATCACCATCATACACTTATTTCTTTATTGCAAGTCATATCATACGTGTTATATAGCGGTCAGTCATAATTCTGTGTTGATAGTTATCCCGTGGCTGCATTTCAGCATCTGCATTCTGTTTTTATTTTCCCCACAATTACACTCTTTTGATTCAGCTTTCTGGCCATCCATGGCTTTTTTTTTTTTCCTAACTGGCAGTGGCCACCTGCAGTGTCCACAGCCTGCTGCCCGGACCAATACAGTTTGGAATCCACTGGTGAAAATGCTTGCTGGAAGACTGTTTTGTATCCAATTAACCAGCAACCCCAGAAGCTGGTGGTGAAAAAAACTGGGCTAAAAACACTGGCTATGGCGAGTCCAGGAAAAAAAAAAAAAAGCTGAAGTGAATGTCAAATCATATTAGCTGAATGCAAGGAATATGACTGCAGCTGAGAACTGCAAATATTTTTAGTTAAGTTCTAGTTTTTGGGATGATTCTCTCAAAAGGTGAAAAAATGTAAGTGCCACGACCAAAAAGAGTCGGAGATCACAGGTTGAATATGAATCCCTGCAACAAGTCACTGTGGAGAAAAAGAAAGTTTTCTCTGAGCCACATAACTTTGTTGATCTAAACATCATGCAGAGCAGATCTAGGCGTCTGGCTAAAGCCACCAAAAACAGGAAAAAAATGGGAAACAGCTCTATTGTTAGCAGTCTTATCAGGGCAGTCCTGGCAGCAGAGCCAGGGTATTTCCAAAGACAGAAAACCCATTTAGATGAAAATATATAAAAAACGTCCTTTTGTTGGTGCTGAACTTGTTTTAAATATGAAGCGTTTGAGGCTCATCACCTTCATTTGTATTAAACATTTTTATCTTTGCCTTTAATGAATAAGTAGTGTTTAGTTTGCGCCCTCATGGTCTTCGCTTGTTCTCCTATAAATTGTTTTCTCTAGAGACTCTAATTTCCACACACAGCCCAAAAACATGAATATTTGACTCTGAAGAATCTTGTAGGTGTGAACAAGAGTTTTTTTGTGGTTGTGTGTCTCTTTGTGTTTGTCTTTGGATTAATGACCTGCAGAGTGGGAACTCTGCTTTCACCCACTGAGGTTGAGTTTGATAAAAACAACATAGACGATGGATGATCACTGGAAAACTTTTAAACACCTAAAGCAGTACATTACCCCTTCGATAACTGTCACTACGTCCACTGCATGAAGCGTTTCCTTGCGTTTTCTTTGTACTTCTGTGCTTCTTGTACCAAATCGCCAAATCCCGAGAGACTGAACGACCACTGAGGCCTCCTCAATGTGACTTTCCATCACTCATCTTCATATAGCTGAATTTCAGTTTCTGTAAATTGTGCAGCTGCTGCGCCTCTTTATCCTGCCAGCACCTCCTCTCTGAGTCAGGGCTCCCTCATGCCAGCTGAGCCTGGAGGCCTTTTTTTTTTTTTTTTTTTTTCCCTTTTAATTCGGCTTGACGACGTGGCTCATCTCTGGTATCAAGACTGGAGGGTCTTGGGTGGCTGCCACGAGAAACATGCCCACTGCTTCTTGCAGCCACGACTGCAAAGTGGTGTTTAGTGTCTCCTGGTTGGAGGCGCTGCTAATGACTCCACGCCGGTTCGTTTCAGCGCTGTGCTCAGCAGAACTTGGCACCACCTTGCTTTTTCTGCATGGCTCCTGGTGCGGTCCGCGCTGGCCGCGTCCCCACGAGTCTCTCTGATGTTCAAAACCTGCGGGGGGATTTTCTTGACCTCTGTCTGGTAGCTGTTTGTCTCGATCGTCCCGTGAGCGGGACACATGCATAAACAATACTACGAGGATTATAAAAGCCAAGGATATCATCCACACTGGAGCTGTATTTCCAGGAGGGAGACTGAGCTGCCGGTGCAATCACACACACGTCAGGCTCAAAAGATGTGCTTCATTAAAACTGCAATAAACAACTGTTGTCATCCTGATTGTTTTTGTAGTTTATTTAGCTCTTCGTGTGCTTGTACCTACCCAAGCAGTCTAAAACCCAAACAGTCCTTTTCAGTTTTTTAAAACCATTAAGGACAATTCAGTTTATTAGGTCACCTCTCAGGAAAACATTTATATTTGAATATTTAACATAATAAGCATAGCAGAGTAAATTGGCAATAAAATATATATGATAAATGTTTTTTGTCATTATTTCATGCAAACAGAAAACAATAGCTGAATATCAAAAGTGTCTCTGCCTTTAAAAAAAGTGTATTTGCATGTGCTGAAGTGTCTTTATATTCTCATTTTTTGTGTGTCTGTGTGCATGTACTTGTGGGGTCTTGTACGTCCGTGGGTCGCTGTGCTTTCCTCTTTCGGTGGTGTGTTTTTGTTTGTGTGTCGGTCTGTGTGTTTTGTGTAGGAATGCGTCCTCTGCATTATGCTGCATGGCAGGGGAAGACTGAGCCCATGAAAATGCTGCTGAAGGCAGGCTCGTCAGTCAACGGACAGTCAGATGAAGGACAGATCCCGCTCCACCTGTCAGCTCAGCATGGACACTACGATGGGGTAACTGTGTGTTTGTGTGTGTGTGTGTGTCACATTGTTTGTTATTGTGTGTGTGTATTATGTGGCCTTGATGACGCATGCATGGGATGCGGTTGTAAAGAGATGTAGATGTGTGAGATTATTGTGTGTGTGTGTGTGTGTCTATCTGTGTGTGTGTGTTTATTACAGTCGGAGATGCTGCTCCAGCACCAGTCGAATCCGTGCATCTCAGACACAGCTGGGAAAACGCCGCTGGACCTGGCGTGTGAATTTGGGCGTGTGGGAGTGAGTACATGATAATAAAGAACTAATCAAACCGTAATAAACATTTATTTTAATGCAGCATTTACCCACAATGTAATCTTTGCAGTGATCATGCTGTGCTGTGGAACTCTGTGCAAACAGGGTTTGGTGCTCATCAAAACATCTAGCGCAGGGGTGTCAGACATAAGGTCTGTGGGCCAAAACCAGCCCGCAAGAGGCTCCAAACTGACCTGCCAAACTACCCAGCAAATAGCAGAAATTTAATAGAAAAAATTGATTTTTTAACAGACTTTTTAAACAGATTGTTTATCTGAGACCTAACAAAACACTGAGACCTCAGTGAGTGACTCTGCCTGCAAACTAGCATTCCCTTCAAAGCCATGCTGTCAGAGTATGTAAAAATATGTATAATGCAACAGTTTTTTGGAACATTTTGAATGTATTTTTGCACCAGACGGTGTTATTAAAATTGGCTTTATGTTGACAGTGAAGTAGCATTCTGTAGTAATTGTTCAGTTTTTGTGAAAATATGGACATTTTCATCACATATATTCACAACAAAGAAAAAGTTTCTTTCATTTCAGAAGTTATTATGGCACTATTGTACTGGTCGGGCGCTCTCAAGATCAAATTGGGTTGAATGTGACGCCTAAAGTAAAGTGTGTCTGACAGTCCTGTTTAAGAGCAATGAGCATGGCAGCTCTTAGAAATCCTCCTTTTTGTCAGACCTGTGCTCCTAAATTCACCCCACTCCCACTGTGTTGGTGCTTCCTGTGCCTTTAAATAAACTGGCTCCGTCTAATAGATGAATATACAGGTAACGCCGGTTGTTTATGTATGTTGTGCAGGTGGTCCAGCTGTTGCTCAGCAGCAACATGTGTGCAGCCATGCTGGAACCGAAACCCTCCGACCCCAACGGAGTGTCACCTCTGCATCTCGCCGCCAAGAACGGACACATAGAAGTCATACGGTGCGGACAAGAGCTCCTTCCAGTTTTTCATTTAACCCGATGCTATTAATGTTTATTCTTTGAGACTTGTTATCCTTCAGAAGAGTGCTCCTTCTCTTGCTCCTATTTCACACCAGCTTTGAATGAGCCTAGTTTCTCCCTCTAGCTTTCCAGCAACCATGGATCATTGCAAATGTTTGTTTTCTTTTAGCGAATACAGAAATTAACCACCCAGGGAGGCAATTTAATTAAGTGCACTGAGGATCTCGAGTGTGGACAACCTTTTGTTGGACCTAATCAGTCGCATAGTCTCTCAGCTCACCCTGTTTTTTCTGCCATTTTCCTCCCTTTCATTCGATTTATTTATTTGGACCGCTGCTCCTGCACTGACTGACAGTCACACTGAAATGACTCACTACTGTCGTCTTTACCTTTTTATTTAGTCATTATTCCATCACTCATTTGAATATGGTCTTGGTACCTGTCTGCAGAGATGGAAGGTTTTCATGTTGAAACTGAAAGATCAAATCCTGACAGTCGGTGCTCCATCAAAGGCAGAGCAGATGGTGGCGCCGCGCCGGCCAGCAGCTCGCCACACAGCACACACGAGCCGCTGACTCCAAACGAAAACCCACCGCTAGATTTCCTTCTCGGGCTCCCTTCTTATGGAACCCACTCTCCTAGCCGCGCTCACTGACCAAACCAGCAGCTGCAGGGGACGAGCGACTGACTGCGAGTGTCAGACAGCTAATGAGCAGCTTGGCTGCAGCAGCTTCAGCAGATTTAGAACATAACGGTAAATGTCATTTACAGTCAGTCCTGACTACTAACCCTCGGGTCGCAAGTCAGACAAACACTTTTCCAACCCGCCGGCTTATTGGACTTTTTTAAAAAACACATTGTTCTAATGAGAAAATAGTCAATCATGAATTATCAATTCTTTTTTAAAATACTGTTTGGATGTTAAGATTGTTTGTGTTTTGTGCTCCAGGTTGCTCATACAGGCTGGTATAGACATCAATAGACAGTCGGAGTCGGGCACGGCGCTCCATCAGGCCGCCCTCTGTGGGAAGACGGAGGTAGTTCGCCTGCTGCTGGATGTAAGTCGCTCTGTCCCGCCTGCGCGCCGTGTTTGCATAAGCGGCGGTTGTTAACACTTCCTCTCTCTCCTCAGCTGAGCAAGTTTACACCACACAGCGTTTGTCATTCATCCAACGAAGCAGTGCGAGGAAACCTGTGGGATATGTTAGCTTGTTACATAAAATGGTAGCAGACTGGCTATCCTCATACTTGGCATGCAATAGTCGAACCTATCATTTCATTTACTTTCACCTTTTTCTCGCCTTTTGATGCATAAGGATGCTAAAGCTTAGCCGGGCTTTTGAGCGGGAGCCTCTTTCAGGGTTCTCTCCTGCTCTTTTGTGTTTCACGTTTGATGTTCCTGCTGAGGCAGCATGCTCGACAAATCTTTGCAGCAGGCAGGTGCACGCAGCCTCGTCCCCGTTATGAACTGCGTGAGGGACAATTTGACATTGAGGCTTTAATCTTCCTTCTTTTTTTTTTTTTCCTCCTTCTCGTCTGCCTCCACTCAGAGCGGCATCAGTGCAGGAGTGAGAAACACCCTGAGTCAAACCGCCCTGGACATTGTTAACCAGTTCACCACCACACAGGCCAGCAGGGAGATCAAGCAGCTGCTGAGAGGTGAAGCCAGCAGCGCCGCACGAATCCGGCGACACACTCACAAATATAAAGACAGGTCTTTCTGTAGCAGTCAGTAATACAAGAAAAGTTATTGATCGGCTGTTTAAGCTATGTTTATTCAAATGCGTCCATTTCTCTCATTGAAGTGTGTGAAGTGCATGCATCAAGATAAGAACACAACACTGCTATAAGTGAAATATGAGCTAACCTGAGATATCTGTGTCGTCTTTTGTTTTGTGACGTTGTTCCCGCTGGGACTAGTACCGACACTAAATACAAGCATTGATCTGTTCTCCTGTTCTCGCGTCTCCTTCTCCTCCCGGTCTAGATGCCTCTGCAGCAATGCAGGTGCGCGCGCTGAAGGACTACTGCAACAACTACGACCTCACCAGTCTCAACATCAAAGCTGGAGATATAATCACGGTACAATCCACACATCTTATCCATCTTCTTTACCCCGGAGTCGCTCCCAGCTGACATTGTGGGTAAAAAGGCAGTATCCGCCCTTCAGCAGGGAGCATAAACCCCTGTGCTGCATTAAAACTGTATTTTCTCGCTCATTGTCCTGCACTGAACATCTAAAGGTGCAATCTTTATGAGTCTGATGATGTGAACCGGGACTGATGCGTGCGACACGCAGTTTGAGGAGGTCGTGACCTTTGTGCTCAGGTTTTGGAGCAGCACTCCGACGGCCGATGGAAAGGCTGTATCCATGACAACCGCACGGGGAATGACCGTGTGGGCTACTTCCCCTCCAACATGGTAGAAGTCATCAAGCGGGCAGGTGACCACCCACACCACAGCTGTGTGTGTGTGTGTGTGTGTGTGTGTGTGTGTGTGTGTGTGTGTGTGTGTGTGTGTGTGTGTGTTTATGGGTGGATGATGGGTGTGTGAGCTTTCGCTCGTGTGAGCCCGGCAGCTGTTCCGTAGCTATAGCCGATCATTAGTTGTAGCTAGCTGCGGCATCATCGGCCTCTATGGGCAGCCCATCTGTTTTCCCCCCGACCTGTCAATCATCTCCATGAATCAAACGCTGTCCTCTACCGGCTGCAGACGCTCCTCCCGCCCTCCTCTTTATCTCTGCTCCTTCTGTCAGCTCCCCTCTATATTGGACCCTCCAGACCACCCCGCTCTGCTGCTTCTGTTCACATCGTCTGTCCGCTTTATTGCTGTATGATGTTATGTTTTAATTCCCACAGATATATTCCCCGTGGATATATGGATGTATTCTTTTCTCATGTTTTTAATGAGTTAATGTTATTATTTTATGCATTTTCAGATTTTTTTTGTGATTAGACATGTTTTCTTTCAAGTTGACTGATCAGTTGTTGTTGTTGTTGTTGTGTTGTTGTGTTTTTTGTTTTTTTTTGTGTGTGTATGTGTGTGTGTGTTGCACCCCCCCTCCTCCTGGCGTGTGTCCAGGTCACTCCCCCTCCCAGCAGTGCCACACCCTCCTGCTCCGCAGGCCCAACCCCTGCCCCATTGCCTCGGTCAACGGACACTCATACCCCCCCTCCAAAGTCCTCCCCCTGCATCTGCCCTCCCCTCCTCCCCTCCACCCCAACACACAGTCCCTCCCTCGGTTCTCCTCGTTTGGGTACGTGCCTCTCCCCATCTCTCCTCCTTCTCTGTCCACTCCTCCTCCTCCTCCTCCTCCCCCTCTCTCCACTTCTCAGGAGCAGCAGAGTCAGACAGGTACATACCGTAGTAACACTTTAAGTCACGGTTAAGGATACTTTTTTTTATGCTTTTTAAACCCGATTGAATATGGAGCGTGTCAGATGTCTGCCAGATGCAGAGTTTTATTGAAAAGGCCAGTTTATTCAAACCAAACAAAAAAAGTGTGGTTTACAGATTTATCTAGATCTCAGTTTGAGAAGATGTGATTCTTCTCTGCAGTACCTACCAGTTGAAATTCCATTCACCTCCTTTTTGAAGCCATAATTTTCTTGTCATTTGAGTAAAGACAGAACGACTTTTATTTCTAAATCATCGTTTTTCTTCACCTTTTGGGAAACATTGAGAGTCCTGACTTATAATTTTAGAGCAATTTTCCTGCAGTCCTACCACTGTGTGAGATTTTGCTCTGACCAGAAGGCTTGTGTGAATTTACAAGTGATGACCTTTATGAGTAATGTGGTTGTGCTTGTGTAGGTGAATGAGTGCATCTGCGATGAGTGAGTCTGTGTCTGACTTTATTCATTTAGCAGAGAAACGACTTTATATTTTAAGCAATAATCCTCACTTAGTTTACCTATAAGTCTGAGTGGTGATTACATCTGCTGTTATGTAAGTTCTACTATCAAGCAATTACATAATTTGTGTGTTTGTTTATCTGCATCGATGTGTGTATTTTAAACAGGTTCAAGGACTGCAGAGCTGAGTCCTCAAGGCTCTCCCACCCTGGGACAGCAGAGCAGCGCCAGTGAGGACATCTGGGTGCTGCGGAAACCTCTGGCAGGTAAACTCAAAGTGCTTTTCCTTTGGAAACTGTGCTCGAGAATTGCCTCTGTACTATTTATTCACCGGCGTGTGCACTCCTGTGTGGAGGTGGCGAGCGCAGTGGCAGCGTGGGCAGCCTGGGCAGCGTGCGGTCCTCCAGCAGCCTGCAGAGTTCTGGAAACACGCACGTCCTGACCACGCCCGCACCCAGTCCACACCCTGCACCAACACCGGGAGTCAACACGCACGGCCTCAACGCTCCGGGGCTGCACGCACAAGCAGAGGGAGTCAAGGTGACTGGCTTCTTGTAAATCCCTCTGCATGCAGAAATGCATATGTACGCAAACATTGCTGTTTACAAAAGTTCATTTCCTGGAAACAGAAAAAAAAAAGGTCCCCAGGAAACAAACAGAAGTTACCACAACCAGTAAACCACAATTCAGTTTCCTGCTTTGTTTGATCTTTCATTTGGAAAGATCAGCAGGTTGTTTTTTTCACCTTCTTTATGTGACTCTGGCCTCTGGATTTGCTCTTCTCTTTCAGTCACTTCATGCATTGAATCTGCAGTATAATAGAGAACATGAACCTTTTCTGGATGAACTTAAGTAACTAAATCTGAGCCAGACTGTTAAATCATACATCATCATCTCTGTACACCTCTACCCTCAGGGTTTCTACCAAGATTTAGCAAATTGCTAAATTAAGCATAATCGGGTTGAATGTTGCATGAACGCAGCCCAGCACTATACCTGCATTCAGTACAGTAGAGGGGGGAGTAACTGAGCAGCATCTAAAGAGTGTGGATCACTGATGTTTTAAAGAGCAGAAATGCTGTTTACAGCAGAGGAAAATACACTTAATGACTCTAAATTGGAGTTCCAAAACACATTTGTAAAATTTTCAGCAGAACAAAGTTTGCCTGTTAGAATAGCAGTTATTATGCAGGGTTTTTTATTGAATAGACTATATATGTGATATTGTTTTACACAGTTGTTAAAAGGATTTATTTGTTGAATAATGATTACTGTTATATAGTGTTTAATCACAGTCTCAGAATTTCTTCAATTACAGTCTTAACCTTCATTACAGTTCCAGCTGTATTATGCTACCAGTTTTATGCAAAGAAAAATGGGACTGGAATAGGCTGAAATGCTAATGTGAGCTCAGATAAAACCCGCTGCTCTTTCTGGGGAAAACCCTGCGTCGTCACCTATTTATGTCAGATTAATCACTTCAGGTTGTTTCCCTGTCATGATGTTTGAAGTTCTGCACACAGCATGTGTGAGGAGCATGTCCCGGTGTATTAATAAGTTATGTGTGTGAAGATCTGCTATTTTTATCATCCAAACCTTTACAGCAGTCAGTTGCTATTAGCTACTTGTTAAATGTTTGTCTGGTGTTTTTATCGCTTCACCTCACGTCAGTGTGTTATATAGGTCTGATTTTGATCTTAGATCCCTGAAAGTTAAAGACTGTAACTCAAATACAAACATACTACTAAGTCAAAACAGTGTTTCAGTATGGAAACTGTTTGTATGTAATGCATTTTCAATAATTTTTTTCTCCATTTTCTGTCTTTATCGCTGAAATCACCCACTGTGATGACCTGTTCTTAAACACCTTCTGTTTGCCTTTAATTTAGACTTATCCCTGCATAATATTGGTTTATTTTTAGACTCTACTTTTAAAATACTGGGAAAATATTCAAATGAAAAAAAAAAAATCCTCAGTGCCTTTGCTGCTTTGGCATGTAGTAGGAAATACAGAAGAGTTAGGATGCGAGCCAGAGTCTGTCTCTTATATGTGTGCTGAGCTGAGTCACAAGGCACCTCTGGGATTTGAATGATTATGCTTGAGTAAATGTTTCTTTTGTGTGTGTGTCTGTGTGTGTGTGTGTGTGTGTTCATGCCTGCCTGTGTCTCTACATAAGCATATTTGTGTGTGTTTCTGTGTTGTAGCTCCTGGCCACTGTGCTGTCTCAGTCGGTAAAAGCCAAGGAGCATCTCTTGGAGCAGTCGCAGTCTGTGGAGCAGTCAGCAAGTAAGCAGCATAAAAGCAACGCTGTGAACGGCGTCTTTGTTTTCACTCGAAGTGATGATTTCTGTCACTTCACAGAGACCGTGAGCAGACGAAATCCGCCCTCACCTGTTTGAAAGAGAACTTCTGTGATGTTCAAAGGGAGCAGATTATCTGTGCTAAAGTGATGACAATTAAAAACGATCAAGGCGGCGCTCACAAGTACAACAAGTGCCTCGGGGCTTGTTTGGATTGCTTTTATGAATCAGGTTTTATCCGTTTCACTTGTAGTCAACCTGGCCTTCTAAAGACCGTCTGTCTCTTCACATCAGACATAAGTGGCATTTGCTACCCCGGTCTTTGTATAATAGTGTTTCAAGTATTGCTTTATTTATTAAAGCTATTTATAAGATGCTGCTTTAAGCCATCAGGGACAATCCTTGTAAAAAAATAATCAATTTATTTAGTTGTTACAAATATACGAGTCATTCATTCGCTGCAGCGTTGACAAGTTAGATTGATGACAACCGTGAAACTGTTAACAATCCAAACTAATAGCTTGGCAAGAGTGTGTGTATATGTGACAGTAACTAAAGAAATACACAAGGAAAGTTGTTTCCGACACAGTGTACACTGCAAACTTTGCCTTTGGCAATTGTAAAGCATAAACAAGGAATTTGCATTCGCAAAGTTACAACAGTGAACTACTGAATACATTAACGTTATTGAGTGATTATTTCCTCACATTAATAATGTTTGTGCTATGTTTCTTAGAAGTGTGTGTGTGTGCATTGGTGCATGCGTGCGAACACATATGCTTGAATTTATATTCGCCCACATTGTGAGTTGCAGACCTTAAGCACCTTCGGTATCCCACTTAAATTTGGGCTCTGGGCTTGTAGTTGTTTCAGTAATCTCACTTTGAAAGAACCCCATAAATTACCATATTTAATCTGCTGTCATTCTTCTGGTTTAAGTGCTATGTGGGAAGTGTAGTGCTAAAACAGCACCACAAAGGCAGCCAAGCATGAAAGCTGTTAGCAGAATTATTATGGAGAACCACGTAGGCAGCGAAAAACCTGCCTCGATTTCATTCCTCCAGTGCTTCTCACCCTCCAACAATGCTCTCGCTCACACCGGTCCCTTTACTTTGCACCGTTTAAAGAAACAAATGGTTTGTTAATTTACACGAAGAGGCTTGCATTAAGGATTTCATTTTTGACAGAAAATTAGCCTGCGGCTCTCTTCATTTGTTTCTGGGCAGAGGAGAGGAAAACATTGTTGAGAAATTATTAAAAACCACAAAAGCTAGTAATTACAGTGCCTTTATGGGGATGATTTCATTTTGAAAAATGCCTTTCAGGAGTGTAGAAGTAGAATTTTCCTCTCTTGCTGAAGTATCGTAATCTTTTTTTCTCTTTTGCCTCTTCTGTCCGTTTCACCTCGACCTCCAGGCTCGTCTGGTTGCACAGTTCATGAGCAGCGGTCATTTGAGCGGAAAGCGGAGGAGGATGACGGGAAAGTGAGTTTCTGGATGACAAACTCCTTCGCTTTGTTTGAATCTCCCCCTTTCTCTCTCTCTCTCTTTGGTTCTGTGTCATCTCAACCAGCATTTTGGTTGAGGGGAGTGACATCTGCACAGGTGGCGAGCGGGCTCCGCCGGGCTGCCGCACCTGAACAGATGACATGCTGGGGATGGGCATGAAAATGTGTCGCCATGGAGACAGGCAGAGTGACAGACACATTGAGGAGTCAGTTGCCGTCTCGACTTCTGTCCCTACAACCCACCCGCACTTACCCACCCACCCCCTCTGCCCTCACGCCACACTGATTACCCCCCCCCCCCCCCCCCCCCCCCCCCCCCCCCCCCCCCCCCCCCCGCTTCACCCTAGAAGATCAAGTCGTGAATCAAACGTTAACTGATTGCCAGGAGACGGAGTCGCTCCGTCAGTCACACACATGCTGGAGTGTGTTCTCATTGCTCCGTCCCTAACGACATATTGAGTCATTCATAAAAATGATGCAAAGCGCCCTCAGGCTACCTCAGTGAAGACAGATCACAGCTATTAGAACTCAACTCACTTACATTTACATGATATTTGTGTGTAGTTTTAGTTTTGAGATCCCTACCTGTTGTACTCTCGCTTCCATTTTGGAGTATAGATGAAGGAAGATATTCCTGAAGAGAGCTGTGAACAGTCAAGTAGTAACGCACATCGATCTTATCCGATGGTAGTTCTATCTATATCAATTCACAATGAAGTAGTTGGTGTCAATGAAATGCAGAACCTTCCAGGTCTGCATGGAACACATTATTCATCAACACTGTTTTATTCCCATTTATCTTTCCGTGGGGATGGTGGCGTAATTCCCAGCGGCAGAGATCTCAAAACGTAACTGTCTAATTATCACTAGAGGCAAGTATTTGCACTTAATCTGTGCTCCTGTGTGCTGCTATTTTTAAAAGCCCTTGCGAATCAGAAGCAGTATTGTTTGGGAGTCATGGTTGCTCTAACTCAAATCCATAGTATTAGGCCCTGCAGAGATTTTTGTCTTAATAGCAAGAAGCTGTTATGTTTCTGAGTCTAGCTGGTCTGTATAATGAGGTATAATTGCAGGGTAAGATTTATGATGTATTTTTTATTAAACAGTCTGTTTTTTAAGTTGTTCTTGTACCATGGGATTGGATTTTGGAAGCTCCTGTGCAGTTTTCTAGAGCAGTGCTTCCTCCTTTGTGCTGAACCACGGTGCTCCGTGCTCTGCGCTCTAGAAGGAGCCCGCCGGCTCTTCTGGCAGCGGGCAGTAGTGTTCTGTGTTCTGTGTTCTAGAAGCAGGCAGTAGTGACGTGGCTGGGTGAGTTTCAGCTGCAGTTCTACACCACCCACTTCCTCACCGCGGGATATGATCTAGACACCATTAGCCGCATGACCCCCGAGGTAAGGTCATGACCCCTGACCCCCTCACGCCCCGCCCCCTGTCTGTCAAGGCTCCGCCCCCTGCGCAGCTCTCAAATCAGCTCCCCACTGACCTGGATGATGCCATCATGACCCTCCTGTCTCTGTCACCTGACCCCCCCGGTGTGAGTCCTGAGCCTCAACCAGTCACTTCTCATACTCTGTCTGCTTCATTTGCATATGTGTGTTCACACGTGGCCGCGTGTTCCCACCCGTGCTATAAACACTACGCTCTGTTTGTCCTTGAGTGTGGTTTTATCGCCATCGTATATGTGTATGTGTGTGTGTGTGCGCGCGTGTGTATGTGCGGGCACTGAAGCAGACACAGTGGTATGACGTACACCCTCCCTCAGGGCAGGAGACACTCATCAGAGATTATCTGAAGCACAATACACCTCAAGGCATATCACACGCCGCTCATGTATAAATGTCAGGCTTGCTCAAAAATTTGTTTACATTTTAAGGAGAAGACAAAACACCTGCAGTCGTAGCGCAGAATTCTGGGATGTGACTAAGTCCGCTTTGCGTTGAAGGACCTGACGGCGATTGGGGTCATGAAGCCTGGACATCGGAAGAAGTTAACGTCAGAGATCAGCAAGCTCCCCTCCACGGACTGGCTGCCGGACCACAAGCCTGTAAGGCGCTCACGTGTACTGTGCAAGCGAGAGAAAAGAAAGACTTATTGAAGCTGCACCACACAAGCACACACACATAGTATTGTTAACCGGCTGATGTGGAATTGTTGTTGTTTTTTTTTTCATAATTCACAAAATCCTATTTAAAGCACTGAGTTCTTGTAATTCAACACCGACCTCATTGCCTTGCTACTTGCTGATCTGTTTGACATGAACAACTATTGGGTGAAGTATTTCAGAACAGTGATGTTAAACTCATTTTAGTTTAAATGGTAATTTCTTTCAGTGATGCAGTGTGGTCTCCGTTGTAAGTCGGGTCCAGATACGAACATGTTTGATCTCAACCGGTCCAAAATGAGAATGGGTTTAATCTTTTTTTTCGCTGAAGTGCAAAATAGTACGAGCTCATCCTGAAAATGTGGACAATGTTGGCCCGTGGCATTTCGCTAGTGTACGAGCTTTTAAAGACTCTCCCTCGAAGTGCTGCTTTGATGCTAACTCTGTTTGGCTAGCAAGCCTCTTTAACTCCTGCACCACTGATCATCTGGTTTTAAGCTTTGCTTTGATCTACAGTTTAATTCAGGGTCTCAGTGTTGCAATCTGACCTCTACTCCTGAAACAGTGCGCCCCCTAGTGGATAAAGCGCAGGTGCAATTGTTGAAAAAATAAAAACCTTTTTGTTAATGACACTCGGTCGAGTTGAACTCAGTTGCTTGACCATCTTGTATTAGATGATTAAGATAGACAATGCCTTGTGAAAATGATGCTTCACAATCTTTGCTGAAACCGTGCCTGTGTTTGTGTTCTGTATTTTCAGGCCAATCTGGGAGACTGGCTGTCTCATCTGGGTCTCAGTCAGTATTACCAGGTTCTTGTTCAGAATGGATATGAAAACATTGACTTTGTCTCAGACATTAGCCTGGAGGATCTGCAGGAGATTGGCATCACGAAGCTCGGTAAGATGCTGCTGAATTATCACAATGGGAACAATGTTAAACACAGTACAATAATGTCAGACATTTCAAATGGTAATTTAAACACAACTAAACAAGCATCTATTCAAATACGAGTCGAGTTGCTCTATTGCATTGATGATGTTTTCTCGTTTTGAACATGGACCGACCGCTCAGTAAACTGAAAAAGCAAAAACAGTCTGAAAAGTTGTATAATGGTTACTTGAGTTTTGTTGGTGAAAGATGTTGTGAAGCCCTGCAGCAGTCTGCACCCTGTGGGACCGTGAAGCTGCGAGCTGCTTTTAATGAGCACAAAATGGGCTCCGTGTTAATGTATTCACTTTTTCCCAGAAAATGTCAGTACAAATTACTTTTAGAAAAAAATTTAGATATAGTAGAATTTCTTCTGGTTGGCTCTAGCTGTTAAAATATATGTTCAGTCTCCTTGTATCTTGTCGTGACTCCTTGATTCTTTCTGTTCAGGCCACCAGAAGAAGATGATGTTGGGGGTGAGGAGGCTGAAGGAGCTGCAGAGAGGAGAAGGTTCTTCTGAGCTTCCACAGAGCCCCTCCTCCACGCCTCCGCCCAGCCCGGGGGGCAGCACCGCCTCAGAGCCGCCCCGGAGGGAGGCCAGGAAGCAGAGGGACGGCGGCCCCAGCCCGCTGGCCAAACCCCGGCCCGGTCTCACACACTCGCAGACCCCTCCCCAGACCCCGCCGCAGACCCCGCCTCACGGCCGCACCCAGCAGGCCTCTCCCAGGGCTCGGCCGCGTCCCTCCACGCAGACGGCGGCGGCAGATCCGTCAGTGCCTCTGCTGCGGCTTCCTTGTGAGGAGGAGGAGCGGCGAAGAACTCACAGTCTCATCGGCTCAGAGTCGGACTCCAGATACGCCACCGTGTGCCGCAGCAGCTCCGCCCACACCGCTGCCACGAATGATGTCACTGTCAACCGCAGCCAGTCGTCCGTCACCCTCCGCCCGCGGAGGAAAGGCCGGCCCCCGACACCGCCCAAACGCTCCTGCTCCTCCATCACCGGGCCCGACGGGGAGGTGGAGGCGGGGCGGGCGGAGGGGCTGCTGGGCCTGCCAACTTACCGCGAGCGGCGAGCCAGTGACTGCGGCGCCCTGGGAGCGGCTTTACGGGCTCAGGAGTCAGCGGGCCTGGAGAGATCAGAGGGGGCTTCTGGGAGCGTCCGCAGCCTCGCTGCCATGCTGGAAACATCCATCGTTGGTGGAACCAAAACCCTGCCGAAGAATCTGGGGAGCGGCGCCAACTACCTGCAGGTGGGTCACTGGTGACCGGGAGGAATCAGTAATCAGGAATCAGATCAGTAATTGTAGCTGAAACTAGTAATCAGTTACTGATATATAAACAGATTGGCTTTTTGAGTAAGATTTTAAAGCTTGTCGTTCCCAACCTGTAACACTCCTGTGATCTGCAGGTGAGTCCGCCGCTACTCCGTCGCCAGGCAGGCGCAGGAGGTCTCGGATCGGAAGAGGATGACGTTCTGAATCGACGCAGGACTATCAGCGGACCTGAGGGTCTCCCCGGAGACCATCATGAACGGTTACCTCAGCAGCCGGTCCAGCAGCCGGTCCAGCAGCCGGCGCAGCAGCGCCCCGAGCCCCGGCCCCGCTCCACCGTGCTCAGCTCGACGTCGGAGATCGCAGACGGCACGGGAACTCTCCGGAGGAAGCCGCGGCCTCCTGCCGCAGACTCCGAGGCACCCGCGTCTGCGGCCACCACGGTCGTAACCATGACAACAGGCTCCGACACCATCCGCAGGAGGCCGCGCACGGCCGAACACGTGGAGCGCGCCGCTCAAAGCAATAACCAGTCGGACTCTCCCAGCAGTCAAACTGAAATCGGGAGGAAAACCGAAGGCGAGCTGCAGCAGAACGGCGGCGTCGTCCTGAGACGGAGACCCGTGTCCGAAGTCTCGGAGAGGACGGACGCCAGCAGAGAGAGCTGCGAGTGGATGGAGGCCAGGAAGTCTCTGAAGCCGCCGGTCTCGCCCAAGCCCTCATCCGTCGCCCTGAGAAAAACACAAGCTGACCCTCCAACGCCCACTCGCAGAGTCCCGATACCCGGGCCTGACAGCTCCGACATGGCACAAAGCCCTGGTGAGACACACACACACACACACACACACACACACACACACACACACACACTGAATTTAGTGTCAGAGCAGGCGTTATGATGGAGTATGTCGTCCTGCAGTCACTTTAAACCCGCTGTGAGTAGGTTCTAACAGGATCAATGTGATCCCACCAATCTTTCTGCACTTAAATCTGATGCTTGTATTTTATGTTTTTATTACTCAACTCTGCTCCATTCTGATTTTCACTCTATTACTCTTCTCTTTTTAAGATGACGCAGAAATATGGCAGCATATCTCAAAATGGGCTTTGAGTTAGAGGTGGTTGCTATAAAACATTTCTACAGAAATAACAAAGCAGACTTTAACTGTGGGCTTCTGTCCTGCTCCTATATGCCAGAGTGCGATGAAGAGCTTTTTTTTTTATCAGACTGTAATTAAAGGTTTGATGTCAGACATGTAAAACATGCAGGGCTGCGTCTCTCTAGCAGAATGGACGCCACTGCTTTACAGTAACTGCAGTCTTTCAATAAGTGCTGTTCCTAATTGGTCCACTGGTGGGCGCACTTTCAGTAAAAGTAAAGTTCAGCAAGTGGAAACGTGTGAGCAGGGATCAGTGGGGCCGCAGTGAAAACTAGATGACCAGTTTTACGCCCCTGGTCTGTGCTTTTATTGATCTAGTTATATGTTTCCATCTTTTAAAACATGCTGTACATGAAGTCCACTGGAACTTTTCACCTTGTTTTTATTCCACAGATTTAAACGTTTTGTTGAAGTTGAAGTTGTGAAGATGGACAGTTATGTAAAAAACAAAAAACTCCCATTTGTATTCTAGAATAGGGGATAATGATTAAAAGATAAATATTGAATATTTAAAATGCAGATAGCTGAAAATAACAGCAAGTCCTCGGACAGATTAATGAAAACAAACTTAAAATACTATTCAATGATAAACTGATAGCACAGGTCCTTAAAGCACACAGGTCCTGCAGAGTTTCAGCCTTTTCTGAAGACAAGAGCCTTCTTTATCGATGCATACACTCATTCCCTCTCTATATAGCGTCCTGTGGGAAAACAGTGGGCAGCAACAGAATAAGTAAACAAAGTCAGACCATTTCCACCAGATGGTCATTACATAAACCTCATGTGTTATTTAGAAGGCTTCGGTGTTGAAGATCAAGCATCTCATTAAAAGAAATGTGTGATATTTCAAGATTATAGCTGGCAGCCTGTTTGCGTTCCAGAGAAAATTCATTCTCACTAAAGTAGAAGAGTTAATATTTGAAGGCTTTATGGTGTTCTAACATCACCTGTTTGTCATTTCTTTCTGTGTGCAGAGCCAAAGCGGATCCCCCCTCCCGTATCTCCCAAACCGCGGGGGCCCCCAACAGCACCCAAACCCGGCAAAGCCGCAGTAGCTTCGACGGCCATGAGTCCGAGCCCGGCGGCTACCAGCCCCGCCGCCGCCAGCCCGACCCCCACCCCGGCCCCCAAACCTTCCTCCCCGCTCTCTGCCGCCCCGCTTCCTGCCCCGGACACCCCCTCCGCTCCCTCCCTCTCCCCGGGACTCCCGCTCACCTCCCCGTCCCCGGCGCAGAGTCCCTCCACGCCCTCCCCGCACCCCGTCAAGCCGCCCCGCTCCTCCATCGCCGGCCTCTCCATCGACCTGGCCGGGGGGCGGGAGGCGGAGGAGGAGGAGGAGAGGAGGAGAGAGGAAGAGGAGAGAAGGAAAGAGAAGGAAAGCAAGAGACACAGAGAGCAGCAGGAGGAGGAGAGGAAGAGGGCGGAGGACAGGGAAGAAGCACGGGAGGAGGCGGAGGGCCAGGGAGAGGAAGCGGAGCAGGAGGGGGAGGCTCAGCATCGTCTAGAGGAGACCAGCGCCTCCCTGGCTGCAGCTCTGCAGGCCGTGGAGCACAAGATCCAAGAGGAGGACGCACACAATGAGTGAGTACTCCACCGAGTAGTCTGGACCACAAGCTGTGGTGAGGAGGCGTCACTAAGGTTTCAGCATTGCAGGTGTCCAAATCCTCCACTGGCAATTTAACGAGAGAACACAGTATTCAGCTTGAAAGGTTTTCTGAGAGGCATGATTTGACATGTTTGGCTTTTTCTTAAGTCTGTAGGGACTGTCTTGGTTGACACGTCTCTGTAACAGGATGTGGTGGTTGGGAACAGTGCCTCTGGACTGGCAGACTGGGGTGGTGGTTTCCGTCTTTTAAAAAGGGGGACTGGATGGTGTGCTCCGACTATAGGGGGATCACACTCCTCAGCCTCCTGTCTGGGCTTCTCTGTTTAGGCTGCTGCCCCCGCGACCCGGTCCTGGATAAGCGGTTAAAAATAGATGGATGGACTTTTTCTTATTATTTTGCACATAATTGTCAATGAGCAACGCACCAAATGCTGCAAAGCTGCAAAGCTTTAACTATTTCTAGATGATTCACTCAACAGCCACTTCCACACAACCTTCAGGTTACAGACCTTCAACCACATTCACAAAGAATCGTAGCGTAATTATGCAAGCATATTTAGATTAGCCAATTTTATCATTTATTGCTGTGATATGTTTTCATTTCAGTAATAATGAAGACAGCTTCACTATAACCCTGCACAGTCACTGTTTGCTCGCAGCTGAACTTGGTTTTATGGGGCACTTTCCCACAGATGCTCAGTCAATCCTCAGTAAACCACTTCGAAATTGAAAAATACCAGATTGTGGTTGAAGAATCTCCGAACATCTATTAGCTTTGTTCTGTCATTCTTCAGTCTTATATACACCATTATATGCCATTCCTGTCTAATAACAATATAAATATGAAATACCCCGACCAGTGAGGACCTGAGCTCCTCGCAAGACACGTGAATACTGAAGATCTGAAAGCATAAGTTATCTTAGAAACAGGTAAAATTATCCACTTGTGTACATTTGACAATAAAATCAAAATAATCTGAAGTCAAAATTCTCCCTTTGAAGAAACATGTTTAAACAATTAGCACTTTGATTGTCTTTTCACATTCTGGGTCAGATACGGTGCATTCACCGACAAACTGCTCCAAATGTGCCACCGCTCTGATTTGTGCCTCGAGGCTGACATCTTCATCGTAGCAAGCTCGGTAGGGCCTGTGTGTGCTGTAGTATTTACAGTCACCTCGCAAACAGACAAACAAACAAGGAGAAGGGGGAAATCTTTGGAGTGGCACGAACTTAAATGAATCCCTCGAATTCTATTTGGGTTTGACAAATCTCTGTTACCACGGCAACCACAAGAAGATTTTTTTATTTTTTTTTTAAACAGAGCAACAGAACCTGAGAAGCTTTAACGTGGTCCACTGCTGTCACATGCCGAAATCATCCTCGGCCACAGCTACTCAAAATATCACTTATGTTCAAATTACATTTATCTTCATGGGCTGAATTTGATACAATTTATTTTTGTAAAAAGTACATTTCTGAGACAAAAAAATGTAATTACGTAACAGCAATCAAAAAGTGTTTGGATTTAAAAGCTTCATTGTGCCTTCAAATTATGGAAAAACTGATGTGTCATTTTAAAAGTAAACAAAGCAGATTGCACACTTTAAGAATATCATCCTAACAGTACAGACACCTAAAAATACTTATTATTACAATACATTATTGTAAATATGACTGTTTGTAATTAATTCCTCCCACTTTTGAATGCATTAATAAGTTATAGCTATTTATTCAGTATCATCAAATGAAATCCGAAATTAAACCTTAAAATATGTAGTAAATGGAGAACGTACAGCTGCTCAGTCATGTGTGAAAAATAATCACAAGAATTTATGAAAAAACTGTTAATGGAATACAGCTTTAAAGTTGACATATAAAATTTCTACTTAAAACAGTGATATGCTGTTTTCACCATCTAGAGAAAGAGATAATTGTACTTCTCTTCAGCAGATGGCAGGAGATGACTGTTGAATATGTAAACAAACTCCCTTATTTAAGACATTATGCAAAGTCAGTGTTGTGTCACGGCTTCTCGCTGCCCTCAGGTGGGTTAAAATAGAAATTAATGCCAGTTTAAAGGCAATAGACAGCATAATCTTTTATCTTCATATTGAGTGTGGCCAATATCTTGACGAGCCAAATGTTAGTTCTCTTTGAGGAAAGCTCAGGTTGGATCAGCTGACTTCAGCATGTAGCAGATCCATTTAAATTTCCCCATTGTGGGATTAATAAAGGATCTATCTATCTATCTATCTATCTATCTATCTATCTATCTATCTATCTATCTATAATATGTGCTTGATGAGGCTGGTGTCAAATTACAGGGACCTCATGTTGCATTTTTACAGGCTCATGCGTGTTAAGAGAGAGACTTCCTGAATGTCTGTAATGCTTTTTAAGGCTGATTTTAAGGAGATAAAATGGCTTTTTTTTTTTACTTTAAAATACTCCTAGTGAGTCTAAATAGCTGTAATTTAACATGAGTGTATTCCAGCAGTGAGTGTGCTGCGTTGGCCTCATCACCAACTCAGCTCTTCTCTTTCTTGCTCTCCAGCTCTCTCTCCAGCAAAAAGGAAACCGTCTCCATCTTGGACGACATCGGCAGCATGTTTGACGACTTGGCCGACCAGCTGGACGCGATGCTCGACTGATGTCCGGCCCGCATCTCCCTTCCAACATGCCCCCCCCCCCCCTTCCCCTCAAACATGTGTAGGTGTATCAAGAAAGACTTTCCCAAGCCTCGCTGCTAGCGCCCGGAGAGCGTGCAACCAACCCACCCCCGACGCGTGAGCGACTTCTCATGTAGCCTTGTACAGTACTGAGGAGGGAGTCCTCTTTTGTCTGGTGCAGTAGCTCTAGTAGACCTCCCAGTGCGAGGAGGCTGCTCCCACACAACCTCTGACCTCTGCAGCCCAGCGAGTGACCGACGCCCGACCGAGAAGCACAATCACTCTCCCCATCCTGTTAGCGCTACAAACTCTGGCTTAGGACAAGTGTCGCATCAAGACAGGGAGGCAGACAGATGAGCATATTGCTTACGAGGAAAAGAAAATAAGCACATTAACTGTCCGTCAGGCAGATAGATAGAGGAGGCACATACTGATGAGATACTGGAGAGAATTTTTAAAAGCACACGAGAAGACGGACCGCTTTCTGAGTCTGTCTCGCTCCCGCAACGTCACAAAGGATGCATTTTTCCAGACGAACCGTAGCCTCTGTTTCTCTTCTGTATGAGTGGAGGATGGTGGCTAGCCGGACTTCCTGACATGTGTGTGTCGTCTCCGTTCATGTTGCCGTTGTTGCTGTTGCTGTTATCGTTGCCGTTGTTGTCGTTACGAGTGCGTGTGTGTGTAGTCCCTGCTGATGCTCATGTCAATGTCCTCTCACTCGTACAGTAGTTACTCTAATGGTCAGAAAGACGATATAGATGTGTGTCCATGACATACTCGCACTCACTCACACCCACACACACACACACACACACACACAAACACACACGACAAAGATTGACACATTTGCACACACAAACATGTACAAGCACACTCATGCGGTATATCACTTTGTCCTGCTGCAGTGAACAGTGTTTTTAAAAGATACTCCTATATTTCAATGCTTTATATAGTACATCCAGTAAACAAACATACATAGAGTTTATAATATACCTGGGTATTTGAGCTTTTAGAGCTCCCTCTAGTGTTGGTTAGTGAAGCCTCTAATCTGCCCCCTGCCATCATGTCTGCCCCCCCCCCCCCCCCCCCCCATTTTTACCTCCTCCTGTGTCTGTTCTGTTCACTCTGCATCTCTCTGTGCCTTGTTAGTGTTCTTTCTCATATATTCCGTTTATTTCTTGTTGTCCGTTCCAACATGTTTGATGGGTTTTTTCTGGTTCTTTACAAATAATAAAGCGCTCCCCCGTGTGTCTGTGATGTCGAAACTAGCTTTTAGGTTGAGTCATGAGTACTGAAATATCAACAAGCCCCGTCTGAGACCTCCTGTAATCACCGAGAAGCCCACCTCTCCCCCTGCCCCTCCCCCATAAGGTGTAATAAGTTGGCTCTGCTCCTCCTCTGCCCCCAGTTTTCAGTGGTTCCCCCCCCTCATGTAAATGAGACAGTGGATCAACCACCAGTGTTCATCCCAATGAAGAGTCCACTTGTATTTTTATGCTCTTTGAAAACAAAGATATATTTGAGAGACAGATGGTTCTATGTGAATAATAATGATAATAATAATAATAATATATTGATGATAATTATAAACTGAGGTGAGCTGACTGAGCCTGTACATTTATGGTTGAGTTTTGGATGTGTTGTGACGGCTGTTGTGCCATGGTTGGGTTTAGGTTGTGTTTCTTCCGTGACGATGCATTCCTGTACAGCTATGATGAGAATAAATGTAGAAATCAAACCTCACCTGACTCTTCTTTTGGTCTTCTGGTATTCATCCTGTGATATTACTCTCCTGTTTAGTACTGTGTAGTATTCCCTCTACAACAAGATCAGGTGCAACTGTTATAGATACATAATTGATTAACATCATATGAGTAGGTCTAAATGAAGACACAATAACCTTCCAAATGTTGCCTCATTTCTCGATTTATCGCCTTCCTCTCATCTGGAAAAAAATCTGTCTTTGGGAACAATCCAACTGCTGGGATGTTCTTCATTTAACCACTAGACACCTTTTTTTTTTTTTTTTTTTTAAGGGATCTTTGTCTGAATCAAGTATCAGATGGCTTCAAGGTTTTGTTACAGGAAATAAATTGAGGCCTTAACTCAAAATTCTTCAGCTCTGCTCACATTTTTCTGATGATCGCATTGTGAAGTAATAAAAGACTTTGGAGAAGGGATGTCAAACATGTGACCTGTGGGCCAAAACCAGCCAGTAAAAGGGTTTCATTCTGGTTCATGGGATAAAATAAAGTGATATCATGAAACTAACAGACATTTACTACATTTTTATGATGGTTTGTGAACTGAACCACACAGTGTACTGCTTAAACCTTCCCATCATCACCTAATGTGCACTCAGGCATATTTTCAAGAAATGTTTTCTCAAGTGAACGTTTTTCCATCGTTATATTTACAACATTATATTTCTATTGAAGAAATTGTTGCACATTTTATCTCAGCACGTGTCTGAGAGTTGTTTGTGAGGAAGGCCTTGATACTGAAGAGTTGAACTGAAGAATCGTTTTTCTCTCTATTTTCTTCTTTGGGGAAAAAGGCATTTTGGAGCCAATAAAAGTTAACTTCTAAGCCTGAGATGATTGACAGAGCTCCTCAGTAAGTGATAAATCATTAAAGCTCTTAATTTTGTTAATTTCTAACTTTCTCTAGAAATTTGTAGTGGCTGAAAAACATTCAGTGCCATATAAAACTACGATTCCCAGAATGCTTTGGGAGAGCCTGTACATCTGAACGATACCGCGAAAGGTTAGTTGTTGGTCATTTTGCGCACATCTGACACGCTCAAAACGAGAAACAAAACCGTGAAAACCTAATAGCGAGCACTTTTTCAGAAAGATTTTTTTTTTGTGCGTTTAGCTTCTTAGGTCTGCAGCTAACTCGTTAGCCTGGGAAGGGGCGGGGCTCCAGCCGGAACCGGAAGGTCCTGAGAGCTCGACATCCGTTGAAGGAGTCCTTTCCCTCACTGCCTGCGGAGGCGGCCGGACGTCTTCTGCACTTCACAAGTTTCTTTTCGAGCCATCAGCATGGCTTTACGAACAGAAGTGTCCACACTGCACGCCTCTCTGTTCCAGCGTGTTTTAATAAACAGAGTTCTTCTGTCAGCGGCGAAACGAGTGAGTGGAAATGTAAAGCGCGCACGTGGAGGGACCACGTGGGTGACCTGCTGCTCAGTTTCTACCTCAGACTCTTTATTTATTCTGAAATGTTCCTGTTTTGTTGTGAACGTTTAATTTTAAACCAGCTCGGTCTATTGCATTACATACACAGCGTGTTTCCTAATAGATATCGATTAGGATGATCATGGTTTAAATGCTGTATTGAAGTCCCTTTTCTTCTTGCTGAGGCTGATTGTTCGTTAGAACATGTGAAGTACATTTTTTCGTCATGTTTCATTTTACAGAGACTGAACGGTGGATTCGGCTGAATTAAATCCAAGCAGAATGTGATAATCCAAAGTGACGCTTGGTGAGTATGTGTGATATGTTGGTGTGTGAACTGCTTTCAGCCAGTGATGACAGACTAAAAACACTTTTCTGACACCTACTATGAGAGCTGAACTCCAGCCCCTGATTCTGACTTTATTCTGAGGCTTTTTTTTTAATGTGCCATAAGTTTTTAACTGGGTGTGGTGCTGGTGTCCTTACATTGTGTTTTTTTTAATCCACCCTAATAAAGCAGGTTGAGGAGTTGAGCAGTAGTTGGATGAAGATTTGCTGTGAATCACATGAATGCAGGTGAGTTTATGTAATGCGTGTTTTACCCTCGTCCTGTGCCCGCTGCCCTGCTCCTTTGGTTTCCTCAGTCTTATTCAAATGACTGAGTCAGGTAAACAAATGAATCATGCAGGGCTGCAGGAACATGATCAGGAAAGAAAACCTTTGAAGCCACTGATGACAAAACATAAAATCTTTTCTGACACCTACTATGAGATCTCCTGATTCTAACATTATTCTGAGGCTTCAGTGTTGTCGGATTAACGCAGGCCTCCAGTTTGGTCACTTTTTTAAGGTTTTTTTTTTTTTTTTTTCATTCACTGTAGCGCTTGATGGGGAAACCTGAACATTTGTGATCTGCCTGGATGGAGCTCTGCTGAACTTCGGATAGTCCTGAGAACAGGTGAGTCTGTATAATGGTGATTTCAATGCTGGATCTAATCCCGCTGCCTCTGGTTTATGGAGGGCGGCGAGAGAAGGATTGGGAAACTGACCAAACATTTTCAGCCAGTGATGACAAACTAAAAAACTTTTCTGACACCTACTATGAGAGCTGAACTCCAGCTCCTGATTCTAACTTGATTCTGAGGCTCTTCAGCTTGTATTGCAAACATGCTTCTTCGAGTTTCTTTATGTGAAAATGAATTAACTCCTTTGTTTTAACAGATTGAAAGAAGGACGTCTGCTCTGCTGAAGTGTCTGTATCGGTACGTCTCTCTGTGCCTTTCATCACTGTGATGACTTGTTTTGGACTTCAGTTGTCACACCCATTGGTCTAAATAACGTTTTTCGTCTCTTACAGGAGCTACAGCACGCTTTCAGTCATCACCAGACCGAAAACTGCAGGCCGAAAACTCCATTAGTTTTGTTTGCTGAATAAACAACTGAATCTGGAAATTGTCTCTGGTGTTATTTAACAGCATGCTTTATTTTAGTTTGCAGGGCTCCACCAACCATAACTTGCTGATGTCAGTCAGGATTAGTTGTTCAGTAGTTTGGAAGCATTGTAGGGGAATCTAACATCTTTCACAAATGATTAATGGCTGATGAGATCCACAAGTAATAGAGGGAAAAACTTGTAGTTAAGTCTTCACTACTTAATAAATACCTCACAGGACAGTGGGTGAAAGTGGGGAAGTTCTGGAACAATCCCAAAGAACATTCAACCTTCAGAGAAAAGCTTCAAATCTGAACCAGGGACCCTCTTGCAATAAGATGAGAGTGCTGGCCAGTGTGTAGTCTCAGGCTTCTGGATAGATGCATCTAAATAACTGATAGGTCTTCATACCCCCCCTCCCCCCCCGGAGATAGATTGGAGGAGTGATCAGCTTCAGATACATGTTTTTGAACTGTTGAGAAGAAGACAGGTCCAAGCCTGGACCTGAACTGAAGATCTTCTGTCCGTGGGGCGACGGTGCTGAGCTCTACGTCCCTCCAGTTTAATAACCTAAATTTGCTCTCAGTCCCACTCTCAAACTCACAGCCGTCTTCTTTCTGTAGATATATTTAAAGTGGCAGCTGAAGATTCACCTGAGAAATCTGCAAGGCCTGCAGCTGATCTTTTCACTGCACAGACCGCTTTGCATCTTTTATATTAATAGATGTAGATTAGACTATATATGCTAGATCCAATACTGTGTGAAGCATGTAAAATAAATAAAAAGGACCATGCAAATAAAAACTTTTTCACTCATGGCAACAAGGTCAAACATGCAAATTTCTGCTTGGACTTTGCATGTGCTCCCTCTGTAGATGTGGGCTTTCTCCAGGAGGTCCAGTTTGGTTAATGGTTCTGGTTAATGTAAGGTGAATAGTTCAAACCTGTAGCGGAGCCAGAGTGGGGGCAAGGGGGCGGTCGCCCCAGGGCCCACAAGGTCATAGGGCCCTGTTTCATGTGATGTGTTCACATTTACTCTTAAAGAAATTATAATAAAATGTGCAGTGTGTGCCAGAAGGTATACGCATATGATTGTAGGCTCCAATTTGCCAATTCTTACATTACGACTGTCCATGAACGCATCAGAACTGTAAGCCAGTGCTGATTGGCTGTGCGGCATGAACGAGTTTTTTCTTTTGCACTTGATCTGAACTCTTTGGAGGGAAGTTAAACAGTATGCTAAACACTATGCTAGCCACTAGCGGTACTACCCAAAACCTAACATCTGAGCCACTGGTGAAAAATATTATCTTTATCAGAATGCTGTGGTCTTAAAGGTGCATTGAGGAGTTTGCACGTTTTATGCGAAACAGCGCCCCCTGCAGGCCTTGGGCGTAATGTAGCTTTGTGAAAAACTCGTCCCTGTGGCTCGCGTGCACGGAAGAGGGGAACTCCGTCTTCGCTCGTTTAGCAGCACTCAAGTAAGATTTAAGTTTCTTTTACCTGGTGGAGTCTTTGCTGGAGTTGTGGCAGTGCTGGAAGCCAGTCTTTTCTTACTTTCTGGAAGATCCTGCTCAGTTGTTGCTCACTAAGCATCTGGCGGAGTAATGGCGGTCAAAGCGAAACTTAACAAGCCGGAGCGTGCATTACGTCATTCCTTTAAAATTCTCCCCAAAAAAATGCTGGTGCCGGACAGGCACTGCAACTTTCAAGTGACAATTTAGCGCTGTTAGAGGTACTTGTAATGAATATGTCAGGGCACATTGTACACATCATTAAAAATGTGTAATATATTTATGGTGGAAAATAAGCATTTTTAAGGTTGTAAAACTCCTTAATGCACCTTTAAACACCTGCCTATTTGAATGTGCCTTGTGTTGCTCTCAACTATAAGAGGCCACCGATTCTATTTTTTTTCTAATATACGTGAATTCCAAAAGATATAGAGAGCTGTGTCTATATCTATCTGAATAGATTGTGTAATTTTAGACCAGCGGTGTTCATTTTATATTTAAGCTGTATCAAAGATGGTCCAGATTTCAGCACCATGGACAGCGGATGATCTGAGATTGACAGCTGTCAGGCTGCATTTGTGTGTGCATGTGTGTGCGTGCGTGCGTATGTGTATTTGTTCTTCAGAACGAGTTTGTGAACTGGTTTGTGACTTTATTCTGCTTTCTGAGGCATATAGGTTTGCTTGGCTCAATAAAAGTGAGTATTAGTGTGTTGTTTGATGGCAGCATGAGATATTGTTTGAATGGTAACATTACTATCATAAGGCCCATCGAGAATGCTCCGCCCCCTCTGTACTGAGACCCAGGCTCCGCCTCTGCTATGCTGGATTCCATGTCGTCAGAAGCACTGAGGATTGCATGTAAAAATAAAGACTATGCAATGAATAAAAACTTTTTCACTCATGGCAACAAGGTCAAACATGCAAATTTCTTTTTGGACTTTGCAAATCCTCTAACCAAATTCAAATGCAGCAGAAAGATTCAGCGTCGTTAGACACCAGCCCACACCGCGTCCCTCCAGCAGACCAGCCCCTCCTCGCTGTTTTCCCTGCTCATTTGCGTGTTGTCCCTCCAGGTGCGCTCTGGCGCTTTGGCAGTGAAAGCAGGCGGCTCCAGGCTGCTTGTCTCCGCCCTGCGCATCTCGCATCGCAGGGGAGTGCCTCTGCCTCTGCGCCGCGGACATCCGACACACACATCCTCCTCCTCCTCCCGATCTCCTCTCTCTCTCTCTCTCTCTCACACACACACACACACACACACACACTGAAGCGGACTCCTGTCTCTGCCGGTGTTCCCTCCGCCGCCTGCGCACCATCTCCACCCGCCGCCCGCTCCGGTAGGCCTGACGGTAAGTGCGGCTGTTCGGTTTGGGGATTTTTTTTTCCTCCGTCTCTTTTTCTCTCCGTGTTTTCATCCACTTATCGTCACGACACAGCTGCGCCTGGGCTGATGGTGGCAGGTTTCAGGTACACAGCGAATAAGAAAAGACGAGATTTCATTTATCCGCGCGCGCCGGGTTTGCGCGTAAAGGGAGAATCATTTAAAAAAAAAAAAAAAAGGGAAGAAAGCGGTGATGGAGATGTGATGGAGAGCGATGTCACCATAACAACACGCTCAGAGGGTTTTAATAACGACAAGACGGCGATGATGAGGATGAGGATGATGATGATGAAGGCCTGTGATGAAGCAGCTGGCTGCAGGATGGAGGCTGGTGGAGGAGACAGGCACCGGGCGGCCGACCTACTTAGAGCCATTAGAAAGATGAGGAGGATGAGGGATGGTGATGAAGAGGAGGAGGAGGAGGAGGAGGAGGAGAGGAAGGAGGAGGAGGAGGAGGAGGAGGAGGAGGAGGAGGAGAGGAAGGAGGGGGAGGGAGACAGCTTCCTGAACCCTCCTCCTGCAGGAGGGTGGCCGGGCCGGGGCCGGGGCCGGGGCAGGGGCAGGGGCAGGGTGGGGCAGGACGGAGGCTGTAAAGATGACAGGCTGCCATGCATCCAGGATTACGGACTCAAACATACGCTGAATATTATGCAACTCTTTATAATCAGTCAACTACACACCTATGTTGTTCTTTTAGACCAGGTGCGTCTAAAATTCTTAATTTCCACAGTAACTAAATTCAATTCAATCTACTCATAACATGTATTCTTAAAGTGGATTTTATGTTTGTTCCTGATTTTATGTGTTTTTTAATGTTAATTGTCTTAACTCGGCGTTTATTCACAGCACTCAGGTCCTCTGTGGTTGTTTTAAGCGTTATAAATAAACTTGAAATACATTTTATAATGTTGAAGAATATCTAAATAGATAAGTGTTAACCTGGATTTTCTGTCCTACTATAAAATGTCAGCTGAATTCAGAAAAATGGCCTGTTTTCTGTGCACTGAGATTATGTTCATCTCCATCATAATTTCAAATTAAATCCATTCATCAGGTGGATGCAGGAAAACTCTTCTCTACTAAAGCAAGATGAGAGTACTTCACTCAGTGTTTAAATTAATTTTGAAATGTATTCAGTGATAGACGTCTCTTCATAATCAGCAGCTCAGAATAAACTGATAGAAATGAAGCCGTTTCTGATCACTTGTCAGACTTTTTTCTAAGTCATTGCTTTATAAATTTTCCAAAATCAAAGCCAAAGGGACCCCAGATACTTCGAGGCAACCGTCCGAACTCCATCCTGCCTCTGCTGTCAGTGGATGTACTGAAATATTGAAGACGTCTCACTGGGTGACGAGCGTCTTTCATTATGAATAACTCAGACCTGCTCTGCACTTTTACATCCGGCGTTCAAACACAGCAGGGGACTAAATGTGTGTTAATCCCAGGAGAGCAAAAACTGCTGGATTTAATTTAAGCGGAAAACAAATATGGACATGTTCGGACATTTATATTTCATCGGCATGAATAATTGATTCGAGATGGAATGAAGAATTTTCTTTAATTTGAATTACGATTCCTGTACGATATAGAACAGTCTTGACTTTGAAGTTGAATTTTGGCATTAAAATTATAGAAAAACTGCTGATTTAAACTAAGGAGGGGGACATGGTTCAGTCTCTCTGAAGATTCAACCTGTCACACTTTGAAAACGCCGCTGAGGTTTATTGAGACGCTGGAAGCCGTCTGAGCGTTTACCTGAAGGATCCTCGTGGAAATGTTCATAATGGCGGCGGGTAAGGCCATTAAAGAGGGGGTAATAAGAAGACGATGAAAAATGTGCCTCAGTTTGTTGCTGGTGTTGATAATAATAGCAGCTAAATTTAGAAGCAGCCACTGTGAGTCAGGAGAACAGAGCTATTATGCAACATATTCTGTTTTAAAGCTTTCAGGATTCGTTCCTCACACAGTTTAAAACTCTTCTGTCAAAGATCGAAACTCATGTAATCACATCTCAATCCATCATTTGAAAGAAATGCCTCCCGCAAGCAAAGTGAGCTGCTGCTGAATCGGCTGCGTCGCAGCGAAACGTTTTGCAGATTTTCGATGTGGCGTCTGTGAAGCGGAGCTCCGCCTCCTCACTCGCCTGCTGTGTGTCTGAACAGAAGCTGCATCATGGAGGAGTTAGACGTCCCGCAGATGAGGCGAGAAGTGGAGAGCCTCCAGTATCAGCTGGCCATCAACAGAGAGAAGTCCTCCATCACTGTCACAGAGTGAGTCTGCACCATCCACACACACATATATACACACTCACTCTCTGCAGAATCTTGTGCAACACATCTGTACTCACAGAATGCGTCTTTCATCTTTTTTTTTTTTTTTCATGTTATTTTAAGGCTGGTGAAGTGGATCGAAGGTTGTGTTTGTGAAGATCCCTTCCTGAACCCCGAGCTGATGCGGGCCAACCCCTGGGTGGAGAAGGGCAAGTGTGTGATCCTCTAACGGTCGCACACAGCCACACACACACATCCACGCACAGACAGACAGACAGACAAACAATCACGGATGCATACAAACTAGAGAAACCTGCACTCCTCCACAGCCACGCTGCACTAACTCACACTCACGCACATTGTTGCTCCCATCATCTTTATTTGGAGACTCCTGAATGCCCTTACTTTACACATGTGTGTGTGTGAGTGTGTGTGTGAGTGAGTGTGTGACACCAAGTAGCTTTTTAGAGGTTTGTTTTAATGGACTGCTGAGCAATGTTCAACACCTTTTTATTGGCTCTTTACACCGTCAATCCAAATAAAGACTGTTTTCAATTTAAACGAAGCGCCGTGCAGTGATTCATGTTTCCAACACTGAACAAGTACAGACGACAACGAGGCAGTTTAAAGTGTGTGTGTGTGTTACAGTAGTTCTCTGATGTAGACGTTCCTCCTGACGGCGTTGGACATGCCCTCGTTGAACCTGAACCACACGTCGCTGTCGCCCACCGCCGTTCCCATGGCGAGAACGGCACACCTCTCACCTGCAAACAGGAAACGGGGATTTGATTGGTTCCCTCGGGTCCCGCTAAAACAAGAGAGGAGCGATGTTCTCCTTTAAAGTGACGCCAAAAGATTAGTTCAGCTGATTGATGATGATCGTCAAATCTTCAAATTGCTCGTGCCGTTTGACTAAAAGGTGTATTTTGTGACTGGATAGTTCGGTTAATGTTTTCAACGTATGCACCACGGTGTCGAGCTCTGCTGTGGAGAATTCATCACTGGAAGTGGGAACGCACGTTTGATTCGCTCCGGCGTGTCGGACCCGGCGGCCGCTCCTCCCCTGACCTAAAAACAGCCCCGGCTCCGCGTTTTCCACCTCCATTACTCTGCCGATCAATTTCCGGGCAGCACTATTCTGAGTCAGGTCAGTGATTTTATGTCTAATTGTTACGACCGCAGAGCAGTAAAATCTGGGCCTGGGAGACCGGCTCTCCCTCCGGAGGACAGCTGCCGTCCTCAATTTTCCCTCCGCTTAAAAGGAACAAACCGCACTTCATGTTGATGGAGAGAACGATAAATACTTTACACTCACAAAAGCAGAGAATAGATGACTTATGTTGGATATTAAAAGTTCCTTTTTTTTTTTTTTAATAACTGACTGAAACACAGAGTCAAGGAAGCACAATCTGTTCAAGATTTGAGACGGCGGCTTGAATAAAAACTATCGATTCAACACAAACTAACAGAAGGAAGTGGTAGAAGAGTTTCACTGTTTCTACTGTGTTCTATTAAAACCTGGAGCCTGATCTGAGCCGCTGGCAGTTCTCATCTCCCGCCGCAGGGGCCAATATAGAAACATTACATAACACACATCAGTGATCACCTCTGGTGTGTTTGGACCTGATGTACTCTGTGGCACAGCGTGTGTGTGTGTGTGTGTGTGTGCTCTCTAAGTTAGCTGGATAAATCAAACAGTACCTGTGTGTGAGGACGGCTCAATTTTCTGAGGCTTGGGGGCGACGGCTCGGCCGAAAAAGTCCACCTCGGGCTGTGGGACACAGACAGGAGAGTGAGGACGAAGCTCTTCGGCTCTGAAAGCACCGCCGCTCAATAACAAGGTCAACATCAGCAGAGCAGCGACACTCATTAGCCTCATTTTACTGCTTTCACCATGAGGGACTGGAAGGCAGCGGCTTCTCATTATCCTCATTTCTGCCCTCTAGAGGCTGCAGCGCTCCTCTACTGAACCATCAGGAAGGTGCTGCTGGCTGTCTGAGCTCCCAGTGGTCAGTGTGGCCAGGCAGCTCCACCTACAGGTCCAAACTCACACCTGTGACCAGCCTCCAGCCAGTAGATCATTCTGCCAGTGACTGTGCAAACATCGAATAGTGACATGAATAGATCCAGAGGGTTTGTGTGCAATAAGTCTACAGCAACTCTTTGAACACCACCATGTTCAAGGCCCTTCTGTCCCAAATACTTTTACCTTACAAGCGAAAACAAACAAAAAAAAAAAAGGATCCACTGGTGGCATTTTACTGTCATCCTTCATCATCAGGATGGTTGTTCTGTCTGAGCTGAGTTTGCGTGTTCTTCGTGTGTGTGTGTGTGTGTGTGTCTCACCCTGGACTCCACTGTGGTTTGTTTGACGATGTTCTCCAGCCTCTGCTGATGGTTGCTGGTTGCTTTAGGGCCGGCGCTCTTTTTTTCATTCACTTTCTGCATCACACAAACGCGGCAGATTATAAATACATTAGATTATTATCACACACACACACACACGGTGACCCCGCTGAGTCCAGGATGCACGTCCTCTCTCACCCCTGCAGGGTTTCGTTGCAGCATCAGCTGCTCGGCCCTCCTCATCTTCTCCTGCTCCATCTCCCTGCTGATGGTTTGCTTGGCCTGGTACGTCAGCTGGCGGCGTGGAGGCAGGCCTGGAAACCTCACCACTTCCTCCACTCGCCTGGAAAACACACACACCACAAACAAACACATGTTTTACTGGTCCACTCACAGAGGTGAACCCCGTTAGATCAGTAAACAGAAGAACAAAAGCTTCCACTCTCGGTGCCACGGCTTGTGTTTTCCAGAATAAAACCCTAAATTTGTCATTCTTTAAATCCTTAATCCTCTTACCGCTGATCTCCAACACACACACACACACAAACACACACTCTCACTCAAAGGCTGATGGACGAACTAAATGAAATGAAAACAACTATATCTTCCCATTTACCATTTATTGCAAATGCTGTTTAAAATACATGAGGTCTGTTAGTGGTTTTTTTTTTTTTTTTTTGGCAAACTACAGAAAAAGCCTCTTGGCTGAACTGTCCTTTCACAAATATTCTCAACAGCCTCTGGCCCATAACATCTGTGGCTACAGAGCTCCAAGCACCGACTGAAATGACAGTTTTCCTTCCATTGTCTTGGACTTCAGTTCAGGTGAGCAGTGCACCAGGCAGGAATTTAACCATCTTCTACAGGAGTGACTGCTTTCACTCATCCATCGACTGAAAACACAACAAGAAAGTTCAACAGAGTACAAACTGTGAAATACTCTGCATCTCTCTCCTTGTAGTCAGGAGAAACTTTAGGAACTCAGCAGGTTTCTGACCAATCACGACGCAGTCCAAAAAAAAAAAAAAAAAAAAAAAATCCATGATCAAATCCAATCACTTCCCGGTGCCGGCGCTGGGCGGACTGTTCTCATCCGTCAGAGAGTGGCGTTGTGGTGTGCCAGAGAGGGCAGGTACAGGAAGGTGTAGAGGAGCAGCAGCAGCAGCAGGGCCAGCAGCAGCGGCAGGCCCCAGTCGTTGGTGACCAGGACTTCATCGCAGCGGGCCTGCAGGAAGGAGCCGTCCTGGGCGTCCTGGGCCGGCATGGCTGACAGGGACAGCTTAGCTAGCTCATCCCGGCAACGCAACGCTCCTGCTGCCAAAAAGGAACGAGAGCTGCCAGAGAGTCAGAGTCTCCGGAGGTAAAGGGTCCGGATCGGAAGCAGAGCGGCCGTTTCATCCCAGACGTCCTCCTGCTTCATCTTCCCTCGAGTCGCTCCATCTCCACCTGTACCCCACTGGCGAGGCTTCACTGTTTGCTTCTGTGATTCACCACTGAGACCATCATACACACACACACTCACTCACACACTCCAGGTGTTAAGGGGATTAATCTCTAAGCCCTCATGCAGTGTGGACAACAGCAGTGACCTTCAGCACCCCGCAGGCACACATCAGCTCTTCATGAGCTCACCTACACTGTCCAGTAGAGTGCAGCAGCGTGTGTGTGAGTGTGTGTGTGTGTGTGTGTGTGTGTGTACTCACGGCTCCAGTATGTACGTGTACTGCCCCTCGGGTGTGCGGTCCTGCCTGTACGAGAGGTTGTAGGCCAGCATGGTGTTGATCAGCTCATGCATTTGCTCCTTCTCCCTGCTGCTGAACAGCTGCGGATTCACCTGCACAAAAAACACACAAATAATAAAATAATACAATAAACAATAACGCTAATAAACCCAGATCAGCTGCAGTTTATGCAGAATTGAATCGTGTTGCATCTGAAAGCAGACATGTTGGTGTTTGATGCTCGGGAGGGTTTCACCTACAGGCCGCAGTTTGGGACAGATGATCTCCAGGAGTAGTGTTAGAATATCGACGGTCAGGCTGAGCTGGCTGATCCTCGTTCTGATGCATGCTGGGATGTCAGCCAGCATGGTGGACAGAGCGTTCCTGCTGCTGAGGAGACGGGAGGAGGCCTGGAAATGACGACACAACGCCTGAAATATCTGAAGAATGTGTTGAAGCTTCCGGTTTTTAATGATCGTCATAATGGTGTGTGTGTGTGTGTGTGTGTGTGTGTGTGTGTGTGTGTGTGTGTGTGTGTGGGGCTCGTACGTCGTGGTGGCTGTGAGGATAGCTGATGCGGGGCACGTGTGTGTGAGCAAACAGGAAGTGGAAGGTGACGGACAGGAAGGGCAGGTACTTCATCAGAGAGAAGTTCTGGTTGTGCAGGATGACTTGGTTCAGGCGGTCTGAGAAGGACAGCCAGTCCAGAGCCTCACACACACTCTGCAGGTTGGGGTCCCTCACGCGCATGGACAGAAAATTATCATATAGACCCTGAGGAGAAGCAACAGAGGACATCCTGAGTCCAAATGTGTTCAATCTGTGCTGATATGAAGGCAAAAAGACAATAAAAAGTAACAATTTCCAAGGCCGAGTTTCTGACCTGAGAGACCTTCTCGTAATCCCCGTTGGACATCGCCAGATCGAGAATGTGCTGGAACCTCTGACCTCCACCTCCTGCAGCCATCGCCTCCTCGAAGTCGTCACCAACACGTTTTCTGAAAAGCACAACTCGTGTTTAACACGACATTAAGGCTGACAGCTAAGCAGATAGAGACGGGAGGTAGCTTTAATCGAACTGATGGCATCTTTCACTAAGCAGTAACAATATGTTGTTGTACGATGATAGGAGTTTCAAATTTTATTTCCTCGAGCACAAAACAAATGCGTTAAAGCGGCAACAAAACCCAAAACTCTCGAGTTTATTTTGAGCTTTTAAAATCTCACAGTAGAAACGTGTTCTTCAGTCTGAGCTGGTTTGTTCTCCTTCCTGCAGAAACAGTACGCTTGTATAGCTTCGTCTCAAACTACGACTGCAGCAAGTTTGTTGTCAGTTATAAAAAGAAATGTAAGAATGCAACCTTTGTTTCTTCCTGCTTTATTGACGTGGCTTCATCAATTCAAGAAGTTCCCTCAACTAAAGATCTAATTAAATGAAATATTAAAATGTTTTCAGAAATCGTATTTCTTCGACTTTCCCATAAAATAAAATCATAAAGAATAAAATAATAATAAACAGTAGAACTATGAAGCTTATTCATACCAAAACTAAAACACATGGAACTTTGACTAAAACTAAATAAACGAACTTCTCCATGCACGTGGAATTCAAGTTCAAATGAAACGATTCACATTAAGACAAGAACAACTCTTCTCTGAGTGCACAGACACGGCGGCGGACATACTGTACCTTTTGGTGCGAGGTAACTGGAAGATCTCCTGCCACAGGTGGAACAGACCTTTGTTCTGGTCCTTCTGCCCCACAGAGACGCGCTGGATGGTTCTGGCGTCCAGCTGCTTGTGGCCTCGACCGTGGAGGAACTGCACAGAGCAAGATGATCCTTTCAGGAACACGTCTACAGGTCTCGCAGTTCAGAGAATGATTGTTTTTGAAGTCTTGATTTTTCTTTTAGTGGTTAAAATGAAGTTGAATTTCAGTCTGCTGCTCTGTAGGAAATGAGGCTGTGAGACAGAGGAGTGGCTGCTGGACTGAAACAGCCTCACCTGCAGCGTGTTGATGCAGGACCGGATGTCGTTGTCCGTCTTCTCACACAGAGACATCAGAGCGCCCGTGTCTGCTTTCAGGCCCTGTCGGACTGAGATCTGCAGAGAGGAAAAGCAAAACTCCTCTTTAAAAGTCGTGTCACTGCGTGTTTTGACATGTTTGTGATGGCGTGTGTCCCGAACCTCAGAGAGTCTCTGAACGAGGCGAGAAGGCTGAGTCTGAGGGAAAGACAGGAGGAAGGCCTGCTGCCGGAGAGGCCTGAGAGCAGGAACGTAACTGCAAGAAAGCAGAGTGAAGCCAAGTGAACAAAACTGGCTGACAGAGAGGATATTTCATACATATTCGACAGTATTCTGCATCGCTATGTGTCGGTTCCTCTCACAGGTCGTTACAGATGCAGATGATCGGTCGCAGCAGGATGGGCTCCTTCTTTTTTTTCTTTTTGGCAGTGTCTGAACCGGCCTCTCCGCCGTGTCCGTCCTTCCTGTTCAGAACTGCCAGCAGTATGTTGATGGCAGCCTGTCGGTCGTCATCACAGAGGAGAAAAACTTTACAACTGCACTCATGTATCTTTTCAAAACTCCTCTGGGGACACTGACCGCGGGCGCTCCGTCGATCTCGTCGATGATGAGGCAGTTGGGCCTCTCGTTGGCTCCTAAGACGGACTTCATCTGCGTCGCCTGGTCGATGCGTTTCTGGAAGACGTCCGCGCTGCGATCGTCGCTGCAACGACACGCGGAGAGCCGCTCAGGCCGCCAGCAGAGGACGTCTACTTACCGCCAGGCTCTATTCACTGTGTCTCACCTGGCATTGATCTCCACCACATTGTACCCAGCATGCTTTGCGATGACGTGAGCCAGAGTGGTTTTACCCAAACCTGGGGGACCCGACAAGAGCGCCACCTGCAGAGGGAGGAGGATAAATGATACTGAGTGACGACTAAATACATGAAAATCCATCAGACGACGGAGCTGCTGCACCTTAAACTTGGGCCTTTTGTACTGATCCAGCTCGGCCTCCAGCAGCTCCTCCGTCACCTCGGTTTTGGTCTTGAAGCGGTTCGGATTGGGATTTCCCTGATTGGGTTTGAAGGAGCTCTGATTGGCCGCCAGCCTGTCCGAGCGAGCGGGGCGGGACTTCCTCTCCCTGCCGAACACGACGGTGTCCCACAGCTTCAGCCACTTCAGCAGACAGCGGTTTGTAAACTGCGGTGAAACGAGGTGAAGGCGCGGGTTAAAAGCTTGGACAGACAGAAAAGCACGTGGCCTGAATGAGGCGCCGCTCGGCACTGACGTCGTCGCTGAGGAGCTCGGTGTAGTGGCGCGGGGAATATCTGTCCACCCACAGCCGAGACATTTGTCCGTCTGAGTCTTCAGGATCTTTGTTCTCGTCGTTTTCTGTGTCTTCAGGCTGAACGAGCGCTTCGTTCACACTGCTGCGGCGTCACAGAGAGGAACAAAGGAACAGTTCAAGCCCCAAAATGTGACGTGAATCCTAATATTTCTGTGTATGTAGATACAGGTGTGTGTGTGTGTGTGTTTTTTAAGTTTACCTGGTCAGCAGCTCTGTCAGACGCTGCGACTCCTCCACCAGCTGCTGGTGACGCTGCAGCATTTCAGGGAAAAAAGAGACACTCAATAAAAGCAGCAAATATAAAACCTTCAGGGTTCATTTCTAATTTAGTTTCTTCAAATTAAGTTAATGCGTATTCAGCTGCTCTTTATTTACATTTCACATACTTTATTTACAAGTCTGTTTGGTTTAAGAAATAAAAAAAGGAACACATCCCATGGAGAAATGATGGCAGTGTGGTGCAGAGCGAGGTGGCTCACCCTGTCCGCCTCCTGCTCTCTGAGCACTCGGATTGGCACCGAGAGCAGCCCCAGTTCCCCCAGGAAGTTTGGCACATTTCTGGAGTTCACCGTCTGCAGACACAAAGTAAAACCCATCATTCACCCCAACGAGCACCAGACAGTACAGAAGTGTGATTTCTGGATTTAACACAAACTGCTGCCCAAAATGTGCAACCGGCACCACAGACGAGCGACTGAGGAGAGTTTAACCTTTGTTCCCGAGTCTTCTTTCTGTCTGAGATAGATCCGGCTCCCCGATGAGTCGGTCACGCTGATGTACTCTCCTTCTAAAGGAGGTCGCTTCAGCACATGGTGGGAGGCCGGCGGTCCTGTGGGGGGTCGCCCGGGAGACTCCTGGAGAAGAGCAAAGCCGCTGATATCCAACGCAGCAGGGTTCGACCTGAAACACAGGGAAACAAGTTAAGGATGTCATTCAACGTCATTGCACTTTAAATGTCATATTTTAATTCACATAACACTAATTGTGTTTGAATTATCACTTCACATTGAAGCAACAACCAGAAATACCAAACTTACATTGGCTTCATTTTCATGACTCCATTTTTGTTTTTACATATTTATATTTTCATGTGAAAACTAATTAAATCCAAAGAACAAACAAAAATAAATTTATTTTTTGTGACAATAAGATTCATTAAAGGTGCTGTAGGCAGGATTCCACATCTCCGCCATCTTGCTTAGGGTTACCTAAGCAAGATGGCGATTTGACCCATCTAAGATGGCGATTTGAAACCCAGCACAGCCAATCCTGTCCTGTTTTCTCTGACTTCACGCCCTTACGCAAGTTAAGCCCCTCACACAAGAACGTGCCACAAACGCCCCTCGACCAATCACGGTTAGAGCCTCATGGGCTCTTATGATTGGTCAAAGATACCTGGAGCTGTCGAGATTCCTTTTCAGCTCAGAACAGAGACAGATGGAAACACTGCGCCCTCGCGGTACTGCAGTTATACTACACTCCTAAAGGATTATCAATGGATGCTCTAACATTTAATCCAAAGAATACACAGAAAAATTAGTACTGACTAGCAAAATCCTGCCTACAGCAGCTTTAAATCATCCAGTGCCCGTGTCTCTCTCACCTTGCGATGCTGGGGGGCTCGTACTGCTCCGGAGAAGACGGAGGCGTGATATCTTCGCTCTGCAGCAGGACGGCGCTCGGCTGTGTTTCGCCGAAAAGTCGTTTGACCACCCCGGCATCCTGCTTCATCCGCTTTGACTTTGGAGCTGAAAATCATAACGTCGTAATATTAATGAGACACAATGAGGGATAAATAAATAAAGACGGACTCTTCACAGGTGAACTCACTGGTGGTTTTATCATCCAACATGTGCCCAATGTCTGAGATGTTGTCTCCTTGCCATCGATTTGAAGATTTTCCCACCGCAGAAGAATCTTCTGAGAATCACACAGTAATACTTTTGTCATTTCAGAGGAGATAACACAGACTTACATAACAATCTGAGAGTTGTTTTTAACTCAAATTATAACATCAAGCTACCCAACAATCATATGCAACTTTATCATGGATCACTTTCCCACAATATTAAAAATGGAAACTTGTTTTGGTACAAAGGAGGACGCCGAGGCCTCCTCCAGTTGGATTTCCATGATAGACAACTGATGGGAGGCGACCAGGCAGCAGCCTGGAGAGAAAACTCATTTCAGCTGCTTATGAACTAAAATTCAAATTCATTCACAATTTGTGAATGTGGAGATGTGCAGTAGACAAAACAAGAGAGTCAGCTCCCCCTTCTCAAACCACAACACTGCAGCCAGCTGTGTGAATCTGTGGTCAAACTCTCATCACTCGTAAATAACTAAACAAGACACCTGAAGTAAATATGCTTGCTTCATAATGAGAGATTATGGGGTCGCTCTATGTAAAAGTAGATGTTTTTACTTTTCTCCAGACAGGATGGGATGCATGCTGATGGCATCAGCTAAATCTCACTTATTAATGATAAATTCATAAACTATGTAGTGACTGCTGATTCTAGAAAACATTGTACAGTAAAAATAAAGCAACATTTGTTCATAATCACAGCCTATATAAAATAATCAGTTTGGTAAGTAAAGTGCAAATAATAAGAAATGATGACAGATGGACCTGGCTGCAGCTGCCTACAATCAGGTGGATGAATACTGTACTGCATGCTTCTCCCATTTCTTTCCAAAATACCAAAGTCATTAAATAACTAATGTCCATTTAGATCTTGTGTTTTTTAATGAGTTGGAATATTCAAAAAGTTCTGGGTTTGAGGTGCAGAATGTTTAAATACTTGAAGCGCTTGGGGTGGTTATTGGGAATGAGGGCATTTTAACACTTTAATCTGAGTTCCCTGGCCTTGATGGGCAGCGCTCGGCTCTCTGAGGTTTGCTGGACTCACCCTCCATCTGAGCCATCGCCTCCAGCTCGTCCGCAAACTGCTCCTCAAAGTTGTCTTCTATCTCAAACAGCTCGTCGTATTCGTCCATCGTGTCTTCTACAAGTTCTAAATCCCAACCGAGACCATGCAACAACCTTTCTATAGGAGAATTAAACACAGAGCTGCCGTTTTACTCTGATGTTTCCGATGTGTTGACAAAAGTTCCCGGCAATTTTTGGTCATGTGGTACTACTTCCGGGTCACGCCGCCGATCTGTGCTCTGATTGGCTAGTTGAACTAGCAACATTTTCCAGGTCATGGCCAAAAACTACATATTCCATCTTGTACCACCAGAGCTACTGCTGCATGTAGTGTATGCATGGTTCCAAGTCAAAGTCACAAAAGCAATAATCATTGAAAATATGAAAATTAGGAAAATTTAAAATGTGCAAAAAATAAATTGTGTGGATTATACACAGTTTGACCAGAGGGGGGCGCTCAAAGCTCAAAACTGCTGGCCAGCTGCAGCACTATTAGAACATGATAGAATAGAAAGAAATAGAATAGAATGGAATAAAACAGAAGATTTAGTTTTAATGAAGATAATAACAATTATTACAAACTTTTGTGTTAATCCATGTTAATGTTGCCTCAAGCAAATGTGTTGCATTGATTATTTTATTCTCTAGGTGGCTTTAATTATTTCCTCTTGACCTGTCCTCCAAAGTTTTGGATTGATGCAGCAACATTAAAATTGAAATTCCCACTTTTTGAAGTCATCTTTAAATATTTGTTGAAACATTTTTGAATGGAACTATTTTTCACTATCCTGGTGATGGCAGATCATCCTTATCTCTCTCTGCGGACTCATACAGTTTTTCCTTCAGAGGTTACATTTACCAACATTAAAATTAAATGCTCCCAAATGTTCTCACTTTCCAATAAAAAGCTGAATAAAGGCTGTCAGAAGAATCGTTTACTGCTAATTAGGACATTAAGATGTTGTGATTAAAGATGAATTTGTCGTAAAATCCATTATTGAGATGAGACTTTTTACAAGAAGGTTCCTTTCCAATTCACACACTCTGAGGCAGACGTGGCTCTGAGTGAAGGTCAGTATGTTAAAATGGGAATACACAGGACAAGGAACTGTTTAGAGGAGAAACTATATCAGTGCCCACATTTATATTTTCCATAAATAAATTTACCAAACAGCATTTTAATGCTGGTTTTTTTTCAGCTTTTGCACATGGCTAATGACATTATTGCCTTCTAAAGAGAATTACATTGACCTATAAATTACTGGAAAAGACTTCCACATTAAATGATACATCCATCCAACACCTTTACTACTGCAGCTACTACAACTCTGGCAGGAGTAGAGCTTGACCAGATCCCAGTAACAATTGGCTAAAAGTAGAGTAAAACACAGATGTCATCGAGCTGCAGGGAGTGAACAGCTCAGGGAGAGCTTTTCATCCACACTCCTGTTAACGTACATCAAAAATCTGTCTTAAATACGCATGTTTTTAGACTATTAAAGCAAATCAAAGTAACAAGTAACACAAGCGCACACAGGTAGAATGTGCAAACTCCACATTGCAAGGCTTTAAAACCTGGATCTGATATTCTTGCTTTAATACAAGAGGCCTCAACACCACCTGTGTTTCTGCATTAAAACTGATAACAGTTTTGCAACATGAAAACTAGTTTGGAGCTTAAATTAGACTTATGCCGGAACTTCTGACTTCACAAAGACTTTAAATCAGTTTCAATAAGTTCATTGGGCTCACAGTTTTTTTTTTTTTTTCCGTATTGTGTGTGTGTACGTAAATCTGTACATCCATGTATGCATGCATGTGAGTGTGTGTTTGTGTGTGAGCGAGAGATTAATGATGATGTGTGTGACGTCAGGCTCTCTCCATCACCACCATCTGCTCCTTATGGTGGACAAACACCGGCCAGCAGTTTGTGTGTGACACTGAGTTAATTTCACATCGGGGAACACAAAAGCAAACTCAGCTCTCTTTACCTCGTCCTCCTGAACTTCTCGTTCTCTCGTGTTGCTCGACCCATGAAGAAAAATGCACAGGTGTCTACAGAGTCAATAAACACTTCCTACAGAAGTGTAAAAAAAGATACAGATACATTTTCAAAAGACTGTTGGTTTGTGGTGAAACCATTGATTGAAAAAAAAAAGGCTGATGTAATTTTAGTGTTTTAAAAAGAAAAAGTGAATGTATTTCACATTTTACACATATGATTGTGTAAATGAAATCTTTTTTAAAATTAAAAAGACATTATTGTTTCGATGACTCCAACATATGTTGACAGATTTCCTGACTACCACAGTATCATGAGTCCTGTGTCACCTGATTCATGCCGGTACTAATCAAACAGCCGGGAACACTTGAAGCTTACAGTCAGGAAAGTCCCATGTCACACTATTGAACACATTTCACAGGACACTAAGAAGCAGTCAATACAGTTTCCACATGAAAATCAAAATGTCATTGATAAAATAATTTGGCATCCCTTGTATGAACTGGCACATGGATGACGTAATGCTTGGAAAATCAGAGCAATCAACACATGTTTGCACAGGTGCTGCAGGCGATAGTGATATCTTTTTTATTTACTTGATGTATTTTTTTCTGACAGAGTGCATCATTAAGAAATGTAATTTCTTTCATAGATGCTGAAATCCCATTACCTTGAGTGACATTTAAAATCATTGGGAGCTTCCTAAAATGGGATGTTTCCAGCTCCCTGGAAGGATTCTTGTTCAGTCTTTGGGGCAGAGATCCGGGATTCTTTTCCTGGGATCTGTTCGATCTACTCTTAAAGTTTGAGGGTCACATTCCCTCCATACTGAGGCTCCCTTGGAGACCACTGTTATCCTCATTTTCTGACGTTGTTTTGACATAACATTTGGGTTTTCTGACCTGAACTCCAGCAATGAGTCATTAGTTTGTCACAGATGGCCATCAGTCGACTTGGCACAATAGCTCCTTGCTTGAGACTTTTTTGTTATTTCACCAGTTTTCAACTGCTAACCTATGTGAGGGGTGTTCTGTTTTCAGCATACTTTGACCTCAAATGAAGAAATCACTGGGAGTAGGAGGGAGCACGATAAGGACCTCTGGCTGTCTTGGTTGAAATGCCTCTACAGTATTGCATCAGCCTCTAGTCCAGTGCATTTGGACTGGCACACAGCCATGGCGGTCCCTATTTTCAAAAAAGAGGGCTCAATAATGTGTGTCAGCTACTGGCATATTGTGCCACACAGAGGCGGAGCCTGGGTCTCAGTACAGAGGGGGCGGAGCATTCTCGATGGGCCCTTATGATAGTAATTTTACCATTCAAACTTCATGCTACCATCAAACAACACACTAATGCTCACTTTTATTGAGCCAAGCAAACCTATATGCCTCAGAAAGCAGAATAAAGTCACAAACCAGTTCACAAAGTTGTTCTGAAGAACAAATACACACACACACACACACACACACACACACACACACACACACACACACACACACACACACACACACACAACTGCAGCCTGACAGCTGTCAATCTCCGAGCGTCCGCTGTCCATGGTGCTGAAAACTGGCTAAATCTGTACCATCTTTGATACAGCTTAAATATAAAATGAACACAGCTGGTCTAAAATTACACAATCTATTCAAATAGATATATACACGGCTATCTATATCTTTTGGAATTCACGTATGTTAAAAAAAATACACTCAGCTTCCTCTTATAGTTGAGAGCAACACAAGGCACATTCAAATAGGCAGGTGTTTAAGGCCACAGCATTCTGATGAAGATAATATTTTTGAAGGTTTCACTGACTCACCAATGGCTCCGATGTTAGGTTTTGGGTAGTAGGCCTACCGCTAGCGGCTAGCATAGTGTTTAGCATACTGTTGAACTTCCCTCCAAAGAGTTCAGATAAAGTGCAAAAGAAAAAAGTCGTTCATGCCGCACAGCCAATCAGCGCTGGTTTACAGCTCTGATGCATTCATGGACAGTCGTAATGTCAGAATTGGCAAATTGGAGCCCACAATCATATGCGTATACCTTCTGGCACACACTGCACATTTTATTATAATAATTTGTTTACGAGTAAACGTGAACACATCACATGAAACGGGGCCCTATGACCTTGTGGGCCCTGGGGCGACCGCCCACTTGCCCCCACTCTGGCTCTGCTACAGGTGCCACACTTCTCTCCTCAGAGGAGCCGGAGGGGGGGGGGGGGGCAGTAATTTGTAGGTTTCGGTCATGCGACCCCATGTGGACTAAGTGGGAAAGACGATGGATGGACGGATGATCGTTTGACACCTGAAAAACATCGGTGTTATGCAGTACAGAAACTTGAAAGTGAACTGAATGGATGATAATAATCCTTAAAAATATGAATAAAGCCAAGTGTAAATCAATTTAGCATTTTTTGTAAACAAAGTGAACAGATTTGTGGTTCACGTTTACTTTTTTCAGATGAATTCTTCTTGCTTTTTTTGGTCGGGGGGGGGGGGGGGGGGGGGGGCTGGAGGAAGGTAAATCAACTATGAACAAGTCATATTTTTAAGCAAAAAAATTGGAGTTTGGAGGCACTTCAGTAAAAATATAGGATTAGCCTTCTAATAGACCCCAGTGTCTGTACAGTGACTAAGAGTAGCTGGAAGAGACAGAAGCTCAGGTCCACTGACACTGACCCTGCTGAGCACTTACCACAAGATGTTTGTGTGTTTAGACGCTAATGATTATAAACTTGTCATTGCCAATGATTGACCGTGTGTGTGTGTGTGTGTGTGTGTGTGTGTGTGTGTGTGTGTGTGTGTGGACTCCGGTCCACATGAGCATCTGCTGTACTCCACTCCTCACCCATACTGTGCACTCCATTATCCCCTAGCACAGAGTGTGTGTCAGCGCTGCAGGTGTCACATTAAGGTAATGTGTTTAATCATCAATTCAGGCAAGGTACTGCCCTCTTCACGCCTGCAGGACACACACACTCTCTTACTTTCTGTGGCACCAGAGAGGGAGGACTGAGGTTCAGATGAGAGGGGACCTTTTACCGAGGACCGGAGTGTGTTTCAGTGTGTTTCGGATGGGAAAGTAAACCTTCGCCGTGGTGGGTTGTAGCTTTTTAGGAAGTGTAACTTCTTTCCCCGAGAGGTTTCAGATTGTGGGAGTGTGAAGTCAGTCGTCCAATGAGATTGCTGTTGCACTGGTGAAAGGCTTTGGTACAGCAGGTGTGTGGCTGCAGGTGTGCATCTTATAAAAAGTGAAGATGTCCAATTCCACCAGCAACTTCTACGCCTTGTCACAGTCCTTCAGCTTCTCTGACATTATAGTCATAGCAACTTACTTTCTCCTCAACCTCGCTGTGGGCATCTGGGTAAGAGTCACGACGCATGTCTCTGTTGGTGTGTGGGGATGATTGTGTGTAACAGTTTTCTCTGTCAGTCGTCATGCAAGGTGAGCAGGAACACACTGAGCGGATATTTCCTGGCTGGGCGGGACATGGCCTGGTGGCCGGTGAGTCAAACTCCTGGGATCTCTGTGTTATTTTGTTTCAAATTCACTGTCCTATGATGTGCTATATTATATATAACATTGTGTATTCTGTTGTACTGATGTATTTTCTCATGGAAGAGTATTTGCTCTCCAAATGAAGAACCGATAAGAAAAACTATGTAAGACTGAAAGCCAAGTAAATTCATTTTTACATCACTGGATTTTAGTTTATATTTGTGGATGCAGTGCTGAAGTATTTTAACAAACAATGATTTTCAAAAATAATAAAGGCCTGAAGTTTCCTGTCATACTGACATTTCTCTGAATCTTTTACTTATGAACAATGCATGACGAAATTCTACTCAATTTAATACACAGAAACTTGAATCTTTATAGCGACATTAAAAAAAAAAGACATTGTTCCTGATCAACAGATTGATTTTATCTGGCAAAAGAAAGAAATTATTCTAAAGCATGTTTTTAATCAAACCTTTTTCTATCTTCAACTGAATCAATCAAAATGTATTTCCTGTACAATAACATTCATCTTTCTAAGCTGTCTCATGTTTAGAGTTTATTTACACATTAATTTTATTCCCAACTTAGTACTTTTTTGTTGGTGCAAAAACTTACAAGAAATGTAAAGAAAGGAGTAGCTGTCTTGTATCTTGCTGTAGAACCAATTCCAAAACTTCAACTCTCTAGAGGGATGGAAAATAGATTGCAAGAATTATTTTAAGAAGAGTAAAACACTAAGACTTCAACACACTGTATTAAAAAAAAAATTGGTTGAATTGATTATTCATAGGGTGAAGCGTTTCACGAAATGTTTTGAGTTGACTCAATTACTATTTAAAAACATTGACTGAACGAAAAACTCTTCGTTGGCTATTAATTCAGCCAATTGCTGAATAATCATTGACAGAACGAATGACTGTTGGCTTATTAATTGAGCCAATTGAAACAAATTAGTTGACACCATGTCATATTCCACATCATGTGCTCACTCAACTAGGACTTATTAGTCATCACAACTATAAAGTAATAATTGAGTGAATAACATAATAATGACTGCATGAATTAATATTTAAATGATATATACTCAACATAAAATATAGCCTAATTAAATAAAGACTAATAAAGACAAATTTACTTTAAATGTTTATTTTTCTGTGTACAAAACAAAACATTTAAATTCAAATTCAAAAAATTACACAACATTTGAAAAGAGTGCAAAACAGAGCAACACCAATAGCTGACAGTATAAGCTGTAAAGGAAAGTCTGGGGTTCAAGGCTCGTAAGGAGGTAGCAATGGCGCAGCTTCCAGGCCTCCCGGAGGCCCCACAATCTCCAGGATACCCATTGGCACGGGGCTTGAGGCTTCGTAAACACCGTCTGGCTATAGATGGAGCACATTAATAAAAAGGAAATTAAAAACAATATCCAAATGATATTGATGGACAGATGGATGTTCTCCTTGAAATGCTGATTTACCTGGCAGGTGTTGAAAAGCTCGGTTTTCTCCCCCAGGTAATACTGCAGCCCTTTGACAGCCACCACCCTCCGATGTTTAACGATCTCTGTGGTCTGGATACACAGTACAAGTCAAGTCACATGCATATTGTTCATACATGTACATTATACAGCATATTTCATACAAGACGTGTAAACTCAAAGTGCTTAAACATGAAAACAAAGTAAACAGTTCTAAATTAAAACAAAAAACAACAATGTAATGCTGTCACTGTACATTTTTTTACAATGTCGACTCTTTCAGTCATAGTGTGGGAATGGAGTGGGCACGCAGCTCATTTCACATCTAGAATCTAAAGGCTGATTCATTGTAACTGCATACATACATCTACTGTATGTACAGTGTACTGAAAACGGCTTCTACTGAAAATAGCAGACTGACAAGCTCACTATGTGACATTGTGAGCTTGTCGATCAGCTATTCTCAGCAGAAGCTTTACCCACAATAACAGAAAACACTATTTTCAATCGTGAGGGACTCCGGACACCCAGTAGGGTTTAAGTGATGAAGACACATTTGTCCGTTATTTTCCATCTTACCTGCTCGTCTCGGTACTCCAACAGACTCCTTAGTGTCACTTGAGTGGGGTGGTGAGCTGCGGTGCGGAGCTCTGGTGTGCTCATCCAAGGAGGGGAAGAACGTTTCCATCAATTCTTTTCCTGTTACTCTTCTGAATTCTGCATGTACCTGCAAAACGATTAGATAATGAAGAGACAACTTGTGAATGTACAACCTGTAGACAGATCATAGCAAAAACCACAGATGTAGCATCACGTCACTTGCTCAGGACAGATCAGAGTGACCATCTTCAATACCAGGCTTAAAGGGCCATTCCACCTTTGAGGCATCAGACCCTTTATTTAATGTTAGGGTATAAGAAACATGGCCCTGGTGTTGTTTTTGTGTTTATTCTGTGTTTCTAGAAATATTAGTCTAACTTCCTCTTGACAAAATCATTACATCTGATTTCTCTTCCCACCTACAGTTAGTTCCACCCCTCTCCAGTGCATATGGTTGTCTCAGTTGTGTGACATTTTATGTGGAAGGAACAAAGTAAAACATACACAAACTTACCTGACCCAACAGGAATAGGGCTGGCCATCTCTGGCTGATTGTGGAGACATGCACATCTTCAGCAACGACCTCCTTTCGTCTGAGGGAGAAGATACATAACTATAGATATGCGACAGATATTTACAGGGTAGTGCAAGTCAATGAGAAGAAACTGTGTCAAGCAGAAGAAACTGCCCTGAGTAGAGAGATGCCAAAATAAAAAGTTAAGATGGAAGCCAAAGAACGGCACAGCCAATTTATTTCATGATGTGTAGTGGGCTTGTAGATCTGTTGTTTTCACTAGTTTGGGTCCTGGCAAATGTCATAATTCCCCTTTGGGTCACAGGCAAAAAGGTTTGGGAGCCACTGCTTTAGGAGACTGTGAAATGACCCTTACAAGTTAGGAAAAAGTGTTTTCCTTAAAGGTATAATGGAGGATTTTCTCGATAAAGTCGAAGCCAAACGTCTGTTACTCGCTTATTGAAAAACGCGCATGCGCCAGACCATCCTACCTGCTCTGCTGCTCCGACGAGCGCGCTTGACGGCGTGACGCAAGCATTTCTTCAGCGTGATTGACATGTCAGAGGACCAATAGTTGACGCTCGCATCACGCCATTCATTGGCTAAAACATCGTCCATTATACCGTTATATATTCAAACAACTTTAATGGGACTGGGGTCCATTTAGTTCAATTTGTACTTTGTCAGAGTTAAGGGTAGTGATGGGTCGATGAGGCGTCATGAAGCGTTTCGACACAATGCAAAACTGTATTGATACTGTGTTGATACTGTGTCACTGAATACTGACACCTGCTGGACCTTAAAAATCCCTGCAGGCCACCTAGTTTACAGACTCAACTGATGCTGATTTGATGACCTAGTATATACAATAATACAATTTAGGTCATGGTATTTTATATTGTATTATTCCATATCTTCATTTAAGTTTAAAATATCTTTGATGTTTTTATATTCAGTCAATAAATAATGTAAACAAGTGTCATAACGGGAAAATCTAAGTGAATGTGTTGTGAATAAAGATGCTTGTGGACTGAAACAAAAAGGATGTTTAATTAAACAATTACCTTATTTTCCGACACAACATCAAAATGGTCCCACACGGCGGAAGCCTTTCTCTTTGCTTGAGGTTCCATAACTCTTGACGAGTTTGAGGATGATCATGTCCGAGTAAATCAGAAATTCGTCTCTCAGAGATGGCCCGTACATCCCGTTATATGACAGATGCGCTTCCCTTATAAACACAGTTTGGCGCGTCAGTGTCCGTTCGAAACAGTTCCCGTATCGGTCACGTGACTTTCTTAAAGCGATACGCGCACCGACACGGGGTTTCGTTCTATGAGCTCGACGCATGCGTCGACGCATCGGTGTTGCCGGACCCATCACTAGTTAAGGGAACCCAGTGGTTTGAGAATGACAGGATTACAGCTACTTCCAGAGCAAGTATTGATATAAATACAAATGCTAGAAAAGCTGACCTTATTAAAGCCTTCAAAGCTAGCTTTCCCGCCGAGACGTTTGCTTCCCGACTGATGGTTTGCTTGCTAGGCTGTTTACCAGGCAAAACCATATTATAAATCTATGCTAGAGCGAGCTGGCCAACGAGCTGACGGTGTTCGTCCGCCAACAGCTGTCGCACAGAGGCGCTGCTATGCCCACGCCGGGGCGAGTGTCAGCTAGCCAGCTAACGGGCGAACGTGCCGCTCGCGGGACAGGAGCTAGGCGTCAGCTAGCAGGCGGACGTGCCGCTCGCGGGACCGGAGCAAGCGTCAGCTAGCAGGCTTACGGGCGGACGTGCTGCTCGCGGGACCGGAGCTAGCTTTAGCTAAACCCTGCCCCGCGGGTTTGGCTAACGTGCGGACGTGCTGCTCGTGGGGCCTCGGGCGCTGTTAGACGGCTAATGCTGTTAGCTGGCTAAACATTGACCTGATGAATTAGAGGGGTAATATGTAAGTTAGCTGCCCGGCTACCCAAGCTAACTGGCTAGCTAGCAAGCAAAAAATGTTACAGTCCCCCAAGAACAGATTCCACAGAAAAACAAATTTCTTTTGACTCTGGTTTCAGAGATTGACAATGTTAATAAGCAAACGCACAGTGTTGCTTACCTGTCACTCCTCGTCCCTCCGTGAGGCCGTGTCGACAAACTTTGTGGCTTTGCCGTACTTCCTTTGCTCGAAGTTCATTACCGCAAATGACGCCGCCCACATTTGTTCAGTCAACAAATGCAAAACTTGTCCAATCCATTCACTCAATTACTGTATGTTAGTTGAGTCAATATCAGCCATTGTGGGCATTCACCCAACAACAATTTATCACCTGACTCAATATTTTTTATGAATAATTGTACAAACATTTATTAACTGGCTTTCCCAATAACAACACTTGAGCCAATGGTCTATTTCAACTTGCCTTAGCAATCTTCTAATTGAGTCAATGTTTTGGTAATTGGGTTTTTTACGGTGCAGAAGTAATACTGAATGATGGTGAGGATGTTTCCACAATGTCTTACATGTTTCCTCCAGATTGGATCGTCTCTCTTTGCCAGCTCGGAGGGCTCAGGCCTGTTCATCGGTCTGGCTGGGACCGGAGCTGCAGGAGGCATCGCCGTCGCTGGCTTTGAATGGAACGTGAGTACAGAACACGTGTAGCCGTGACCTGATGTTTGGAGTCTGTTAATAGTGACTAATCACACCGTGTCATGTAGTGTGGAATGATGTAGAACCAGCTAGCTAATCTCACAACAAAGCTGTTTACTCTGTGGGTTTGTTGACCAGACTAATAAGAATAACATCCTGTGCAAAAGTCTATTTCGACGGACAGAAATGCTCCAGTGTCTCGATCAGTGGGTCACGATCTGGGTGTGACACTGATTGGCTTCACTGCGATGAGTGAATCTGGGACAGGAAGGCGCTTGGCCTGAGATAAACAGAGGGCAAACAGTGATAAAAAAGATTAAGGAACCAGAACCATGAGTGTGGATTGGTAGACGTTGGCAGATTCACCAGCTGGATGAGACAGCTCTCAGCAGGGGGCAGCAGCACAGTTTATGCCTGCATATGAAGCACCAGTCAGGTCATAAAACTTTAGCACGTGGAGCACTGAAAGAGTTAAAAAGTTCACAGCAGTCTGTCCTGTTAAATGCTTTTTCTTGATGCGGCCAAGCTGGTTAAACCCCTTTGTTTTCTCCCACGTCCCTCCCTTTCCTCCTGCAGGCCACCTATGTGCTGCTGGCTCTGGCCTGGATATTTGTGCCTGTGTACATCTCTTCTGGGGTTAGTCTCTCACACACACACGCACACACATAATTGACACATTCCATTGCTAACTTTATCTTAATTGACACAGCTATCTCCAGCCCTCACCCTGTCACATAAACATATCGGTGTACCAGAATTCAGCCGCAGTGCGCAGACAAAAATACATTTACATGGGTGCGTGTCTGCCTGTCAAGGCTGGTTCTACAGGTACTTTTGGTGCCAAATGACTTCTCGTCTACAAGGATTTCCCGCCTTGTAAATTCCCCAGCAGGGTGGTGCTGCCCTCACAACCGTCTTCTAATAATGAGGACTTTACATAATATTTTTTCTTAATAGCTTTATAATTGCATCAAAACCAAGCCAAGAGTGAAGTCACTCAGCTTGCCCGCAGTCAGCTTCTAATTGGCCGATCGTCCTGAGACGACCCCGACCTGCCTCGGCCGTCCTGAATCACGTCGCCTTAAGGTGACAAAATGTGTGTGTGTGTTCAGATTGTGACGATGCCAGAGTACCTGGGCCGTCGTTTCGGAGGAGAGAGGATCCGGACCTACCTGGCAGTCCTCTCACTGCTGCTATCGGTCTTCACGAAGATCTCAGTACGACAGTCAGACGCACGCTGAAAGATGCTCAACTGTTTGCACTCGGATGAAATATTAAAAAGCTTGCATTGTGATTCTGCCGCCAGACTGACCTCTACTCCGGAGCCTTGTTTGTTCAGGTGTGTCTGGGATGGAACCTGTACCTGTCCACTGTCCTCATGCTGGTCGTCACCGCTCTCTACACTATAGCCGGTAGCCACACACCCTTTAAAAGAAAAAAAATTACATCTAAAATAAATGTCGAGTGAAATTAATCAAATCGATTTATTAATGAAAAGAAGTTTCTTCACAACAAAAGTCAATAAACAACTTCTGAGATGTTCCATATTTGTGCTTTTCCAGGTGGTCTTGCAGCTGTCATCTACACAGACACACTACAAACCTTCATCATGATTGTGGGTGCCATTATCCTGACAATTACTGGTATGTTTCCTTTAAAACCAAAGACCCCGCATACAGATTAGCAGATTGTTCTGACAGTTCGGGTTGACGGTGTATGTCCACAGCTTTCAACGAGATTGGGGGCTACAGCAACCTGGAGCATGTGTACAGCATAGCAGTGCCCAGTAAGATCATTCCCAACAGTACGTGCCACCTCCCGCGGCAGGACGCCATGCACCTGTTCAGGGACGCCGTCACCGGAGACCTGCCCTGGCCTGGGATGACGCTGGGGCTCACCATCCTCGCCACCTGGTACTGGTGCACCGACCAGGTGTGTCTAAAGCCCGCTCAGGCAAACAGAAAACAAATCCAAATACAAATAGAGGAATGTGATACAATGACCCTATTTTGAACAATATTAACGAGTGTCAGTTCACATATTCTGATATCAGCTGATCTGCAGACACACTGCTTGGAGTTTTTACCCAGTTTTTAGTTCTATCACAATAGATAATCTTTTCTTCTGTGCTCTCATGGCCTTTAAAGAAATTAGATTGACTAACACCATGTGAGCGGCCATGAGTTTCTACTCGGCCTCCAGCAGCATGTCAATCCCTGCAGGGGATCAAAATCTCTGTCAGAAAGACTGAAGGACTCAGGAGCCTCATTTACAAATGTTTTCGCACATGAACGTTTTAGAAATGAGGCCCCGGGTCACTTCGTCCTTGCCAAAAGATTCACCTGCACATTGACTCAGTTAGAGCAACTCTATAAAAAGTGATTCAAACTTATTCCACTGCAGTTATTGAGGCCGCTCTGCTCCTGGGAACACTCCGAGATTTACAAACCCATGTGTACTGCTGTCCTGAATGAGGCCTTGTTACAGTTGTGTTGAGGAGATCCACAGAGAGTTGCCATTGTTGCGCTCTGAAGACATTCTAGACCAGAATAAAGCAATCAGAGGACATATGACACCATACCGAAGCTTTTTGCAAATGAGACTTTTCAGCTTTGGATAAATAAGCTGGTGTAGAGAAAAAAAAAAACCCTAAATTTTTTATTCAGTTTTGAAAATGTTCTTAACAATTGTAGAAAAACCCATTTGTTGTAGCTGTTTTAACCAGACACTTGTAAATTTAGACCGAGGTCATTTTGTAATTGCTGTTTACAGTAATTGTGCAACCAAACTGACAAAAAAATAAATAAATAAATAAAACCAAAACACTCATCCTAGGTCAGAAATCAAACACAAAATGATCTTTTATCCCTTTCACGGTTACTCCATTGCTCTACTTCACTCACTGACGGGATTGGAAAAAATATGAAAAAAAAAAAGTTCAAACTCCACCCTGTTGGCGACGAGCTGGCACCAAACCCAAACTCTGGGCTTAAAAAAAAAAAGAAAAGAAAAGAAAAAAAGTTGCAATTTGATTTTTCTGCAGTCTTTGAGGCAAAAGCAGGCATACCTAAAAATATAAAAGTATGATCATACAATAACATTTAACCAGATTATTTCTGCATTTTTCTGGGTTTTCAGGCGCCGCAGGCTTCAGTTATGTATTTTCACTTTCGGCATTACATAACAAGCCAGAGCTGCTGCCAGATTCTCCAGCAGACAGTTGTTGCACCTAAACCGGCTGAGTCAGGAAAAAGAGCTGGTTCCGCGTCAAATTGTCTCTTTATTTACAACATTCAGTTTTGGTCCCACGTCATTGCGTGTTTTACATTTGCACCGGTAATTAGCGACAGCCGACGAACATTAAAAAACAAATCAACATGATAACTTTTTCCTTTCACCATCACAAACCAATCACAGAGGCACCAACTCTAAAATCCAACTTATATCAGTGTGGTAGACTTAATGTGAAGTATGCCAACAAGTCACAGATGTATAGGCAGGATGTGAACAAGAATCACAGCACGACACTAAGAAGAGGCAAAGCGGTTGAGGTCATTCAGAAATATTTGTTCAAGGATTGCGTACAAGGCTGAAGTCGCTTAAGTTGGCAAAGAAGAATATCACAGCTGAACAAATACCATCTGTTGAGACTGATCATCAATAAAATACCACCCGCGTTCCTTATGAACAACATACCCTGTTCAAACATGGACTGATTTCCTCACAGACCCACCAGTACCTGCTGCTATAGTCCCTCATGGTCCAGGCACTTCCGAAAGAAAAAAACCCAGCAAATCAGTAAAAAAAAAAATCCCCCGTCAAGTAGTTCATGTTTGAGGCACTGAAGGGTTTCTCAAATCGGGAAGAAAGTTTTGCCACAACTTTCTGACCAACAAGTCTGTCAGCAAACGTCTCCTTGTACCGGAGCTGGCCTCCGGATTCACCGGGCAGGCTTGTTGTTCTGAGTCGCTTTCTTTGGCGATGCTCCTCCGCGCGATCTCAAGTTTCTAAAACTGCCGAGTTTTGAAAGAGACACTCCGAGTATCCCCGTCGACGTGACTGCCGGCTGCTGTGACGGGCGCTCCATCTTCTTGTTGCCTGGACTCTGTCGCCGCGGCGACCGTCCGGGGCGGGTCTCCGCACGCCGGGCTGCGTCCGGCTGCATCGTCTGGCTCTGCCAGTAACGGTGTCCTCCGATGATGGCGGCGGCGGCTCGAGCGGGCCGGTGAAAACTTCCTGGTTTGGCAATGACAACTTTGTTTCCTCTCGGCCTCCCGTCACGAGCCGGAGATCTGGAGCTCTGAAACAACTGTACAGAGAGAGGCAATGGAGAGAAAAAAATGAGTAAAAATGCTTTATCTGTGGCGTTTGGAGTACCTCAGGAATCTATCCTTGGTCCTTTATTATTCAATACCATGAACAATATGTGCACATGCTTGACAAGATAGACAAAAATAATAAAACGTCATTATTATCATCAGCAGACAGGACTCAATGAGTAGGGAATGGTCACCAGCATTGTGGAGTTGCTTTTAGAAATCTTTCCTTCATTCCTTCATTCACACTCAGCATAGTTTCAGAACAAAGGTTACGAAAGTAAATTTGAGTGACATTGTCGCCGCCTCAGAACTCCCCTCTCCAACCTCGTCTGTCAAAATGACAGACAGCCCAGAGTGAATAATGTCACCCAGGTTTCAAACTTCCCAGCTATTCACAGTCGCTCACATTCACTTCGAACCTTAACCTTAAATTAATTGAAACACTGAAACTACAGGATTATGTGACAGCTGCCGATCAGGTGAAACTTTGTAGCACAAGCTTTGAAAAGAGATTTGAGCTGCAGAATAACTTCACTTTTTAATTCAGGATAAAAATTAGAATGATGACGCATTTAACCTACACTTCAATTTCTGAAGAAAATGCTTTGACTTGGTCTTTCTGATATATGTCGGGGCACGAGAATCCAGTTATTTCAAGCCATAACTGGTTCAAATCTGCGCCCACAGCACTAAGGCGATCCAGAAGAGGACGGCATACCACTGAACGCTTCAGTCTTTAATACATTCCAAAGAATATGATGATAATTAGCTTCAAGGCAGACTTGTTAAATCCTGTCCTGGGATTTATCACAGACTGTTTCATGTCCCCCATTACACTTTAAAATGAAAATCTATGTATTTCTACTTTAATATACTAAAGATTGTTCTCAAAGGTTACCCTCAGTAAATTTACCATTACTGTGTGTTTCTGTATTGGAAGGTTATTGTACAACGATCCCTATCAGCCAAAAACATGAGTCACGTGAAAGGAGCGTCCATCTTTGCAGCCTATCTGAAGATGCTGCCCTTCATCTTCATCATCCTCCCTGGCATGATCAGCAGAGCCCTCTACCCAGGTTGGTGCACAAACGTGGTGGAAAAAAAACACACGTGCACGGACACACACAGACTTTAATTGGTGTGACAAGTATTTTACCAGATGTTTATTGTAAGCAGGTGGTGGCTTGCTTTGAACCACACCCGTTCTGCCACAATGTGTGTGTGTCCGTGTGTGTCTGTCTGTGTGTGTGAGAGAACGAGAGCGAGCAGTGTCTTTCCTGAAAATCCAGAGCTGATGTGAAACGTCCCGCCTTCTTTATCATGACAAACTTCCTTGAAACCTTCCTACTTGTTTTTGTAATCTGTGAATCAAAAAGGGACTAAGTTTCTCAGATATGGGAAAATTGTGAGTAACACAGATCACACCAAATCTATAGAGTTTATTTAACATGACAGACGAATAAATAAACATAAGTAATAACAAAAACAGAATGCTCTCATTAATGAGTTATGATATCATATCATTTCTGTTTTCACATATTTAAACTACTTAAAATGCATATTTTAATTTTAGTTGATTTATAGATTTAGTTACTTTAGGATCTTGTTAAAATGTTGTTAACACAGCATTTTTTTTTTTTTTTTTGGAAATTGCATTAACTGCAGCAAAGAAAATTTGCAAGCCAGGGCTGAAAAGCAATGTGTTGAAGCGACTGCCTTCTGAAAATGACTTCTGCAATCACGTGTCTCATGATAACACGGATAAGATACAGCAGATTGCAAGAATAGTAACCAATGATTTAGCTCCCTTCTTCAATTTGATTTAATAAGCGAACAAAGAACCCAAATAATTTTGCGTGAATACTTGAGTTCTCAAAGTTTCACTGGAAAACACATGTTGTGGAAAGTCGACAGAGCTCCAGTGATAATCATTTGTCACAGCTCAAGTTGGGACTTTGAGACCATTTCCTGGTGTGCTCAGAGGGGAATTTTGCTGGTTTTTCTCTGCATACATCTTGTCACTTAACATGTTTGATGTTCAAAGAAGTTTTCATGTCCTCACAAGTGAAGCAGAATGTATTTCAATTTCGGTGAATAATTGCAAGATCACAATTTTCTGAATGGACTTATTTAAATCTAGGCCTGAGTTTGAAAATGGAACGAGAGGTGCAATTTATTATAAAACATTTCTTTATAGCGGAGTTGACAACTCAAAAACAGCATGCAATTTGTGTAAATCATAATTCAAATTTCGTGCAACTAAAGGACCAAGATAAGAAATATTTATTGTGTCAACATCAATTGCAAAGAATTGTGCTGAAGTGCAAACAAAGACTTGTCACCTGCAGCCCATGTTTGGAGCATTTTTCCATTAAGCCTTTGGCTGAGGAGTCAGTCATCTGTGGATTACTACACTAAAACAACTGCTTCACTGGTATTTTACTGTGGACTCGACTGAAAAATAAACTGAAGACATTTTTTAAGCTAGGCATAGGAAGCGGTTAATTGAAGAGGGGCAGAATTTTAAATGAAAAACAGACAATATTAAGGAAAAGTGTGATGAATAACAAATAAACTACTGTAGATGGAATTTTCCAGTTATAATAAAATCACGACAGTGAGAGCTCACCTGTCCGATGTGCCTGTGAGGGGAGGGGTATCCCTGTCTGCGGAGCTGCTGGGACTGCCGAATGAGGGCGGCGCTGTCCTCCCGCTGGCTGGGCTCCCTCAGGTCCAGCATGCTCTGAGAGAAACGCGCCATCATGTTGAACCCGCCGTCGCCCTGACGGTGGCCCTGGCCCGAGCCCGAGTTCAACCCGTTGGTCAGCGGGCTGATCTGGTCCGTCGGCGAGCAGTCGTAAAACTCGTCGTCCGAGGCCGTGGAGGCGCTTGAGGGGTCGTCGTTCACTGCCCGGTCACATATGACCTTGGTGCTGTCTTGGCTGTCGTCGCCGTTGCTGCCGGAGTCCCCTGCGTCGTCCCTCGACGTGAGGCGGCCGTGGACCAACGGCGCGTTCTTCTGCGCCCTCCTTCTATCAAACGAATCCTCCAGGCTCTCCACTTGGTCCATCTTGACCACGCTGACATGGTCTGAGGTTTCTGGGTCTATCACTAACTGAAGCGTGCGGCGTTTCGGCACAGGCGGCGCTGCCGCTTCCGTCTCGTCAGTTTGTGTCTTTTCTTGTCCTGCTGGCAAAGACTCGGCGCTCACTTTGGTTGGCGGTTTGGAGGGGTGTGCTTCCTGTGCCGGGGGGGCGCTGGGCTGCTGAGGAGCGTCTACCACTGCCATCTGCTGATTAATGGGTTTGCTAGTTGGACTCACGGGGGAAGGCGCTTTGGGGCTTGTCGTCCCTGAAGGATTCTTTGCTTCTGCTTTCGCGTTCTTACTCGAGGCGGATTCCTCGGTCTGAGGCTTCAGCAGCGGCGCGCTGAAGCGAATGGCCTGACTGACCTCGAACCTCTCCGACCTCTGTAAGTGGACCTGATGAGCCCGCTTCTCATCCCTGATGTTGATGAAGCCGATGACGTCGCTCGGCGGGTCCGGCTCCGGCCAGGTGGGCAGGTACGGGATCAGATACGCCTTCTCCATACCGACCAGTCCCGGGTGTATCGGTGGCGCTTCGACCACCTCCTTGATGCGCTTCATCACTTTCAGCCCGGTGGGATTCTGGGAGTTCTTGTTGCTCGAGTTCTGGTCGGAGGAGGTGGGACTTATGTGGGTTCCCGTGGCAACAAGAGCATATTTTGGATTGACGAGCTTCCGGGCAACGGAGGCTGGTACAGGCGCAGGGGCGACCTGAGGGAGCGGGTCGGGGATGGGTTCATCCACCATGGGGACCTTGCTCAGAGACACTCCTCTGGACATGAGATACAGCTCACGGAACTGCAGGTCAAAGGTCTCCACCGCCTGTCCTGTGATCACGGTGATCAGATTCCGGTCCAGACGGGATGAAGACCAGGTGAAACTGCAAAACACACAAATGGAAACATAAGAAGTGTCTGCCAAACTGACGATTCTCAGATTTCAGTCATAATTCATTCCGACTACTCAAACTACTGAACTGTCATATCCAGCCCTTCCTGAGAAAAGACAGTTTGCAGTTTATCATTGTTTAATCATTACACTAGACATCGTTGCCCTGAAGTCATGCATCACATTTTGCTCTTTGATCACACTGTAAAATTGTTCCTCTTCAACTTCCTGGTCCAGCAAGATACAGATTTTGAGAATATGCAGAAATACTGCAGAAGCATAGCAAGCTTAGAAGTCTGCTTGCATCTGTGTGTGACAGAGAGAGAAAGAGAGAGAGAGAGAGAGAGAGAGAGAGAGAGAGAGAGAGAGAGAGAGAGAGAGAGAGAGAGAGAGAGAGAGAGAGAGAGAGAGAATAGGGGAAAGTCTGCCTGACATTCAGAGAAATTAACTTTGGCTGAGAACCGTGAAGCACAGTGAAACATGTGACTGCTCGTCTCTGACAAAAACAAGTTGGGCACTCGACAAATTTATCCTGAAGCCTTGTTATGTGATGTTGCTTTGATCATTCTTTGATTGTAAGGTTTCTTTTCAATGACTTGAAGTACTTCTTGAAGACTGTTTGGCACATGGAGATTTACCAGGTGTGGTGATTTCATGGGTAATAATGAGAGACTGAGTTTTGCCATTTTTCGGTGCAACTACAAAACAAAATCATGTCATACATGTGCAAAATCATTAGCAAACACAGAAAAACACTAATTTTCTTTCATTGCTCTATCCAGTTTAAAACCTGACACTGATCTTCTGCGGTGGCTTGAGTCTTTTGTTTGCTCAACATTTAGTTGTTTACTTTGTTTGTTTGCCAACTGGCACTAAGAGGTTGAACTGTTCAAGCTATTTGCGGCAAATAGCAAAGAACAGGAGGAGAGCGACTGAGAGAAGCTATTAAGTTTTGAACCATGAAAAGGCATCAGCTGAGCGACACTAAAAAGCTCCACATGGGGGTTTGTGTATTTATTCACTGCTCACTTCACGTTCAGAGAGTGAGTTGGAAGAAAAATCTCCATATGGACTGTAAATTCTGAGCTAACTTGTGTTCTGCTCGCTTTGCCTTGAGTTAAAATCACCAAATGGTCCATTGAAAACACACTCAGCAGGGTATAAACCAGCCTGTCTTAATCTAAACCCAGTTCAGGTTCCTTATTAGTGGATGAACAATGTAACTGTACTGACCATGTGGGGGAATCGTGTGTGTTTTTGCTCGTGAAAACAAAGATTATTTAGGCTTAAATACACAACGATCTTATCGGGGGAAAGTAAAAATGGCTCTGCTCACCTGTATGACCCAGAGATGGCTCTGTCTCCATCTACCAGCAGAAACTTCTGGCTCAAAGATCCTCGCACCTTCTGAGCCGACCGAGTGTAGAACTCCACTCCTCCACAGCAGCGAACACGCAGATTCTGCGAACACACACGTACAGGGAATTATGGCCTGCAGTGACTGATGTCGAGGATTTAATATGAACAGGAAGAATGATTTCAGTGAACAAAAGAAAAACAAAAGAAGGAGGAAAGGCAAAAAGAATGCAAGTCATTAGTGCTGAAAGACGATGTTTTGCTCCAAAGCAACTTCCTGCAATCTGACTCTGGACGACCCAACAGGTTGGAGCATGGACAGGCTCTATATGTGTGTGTGCATGCCAGTAGGACACACCCTGTGGTGTTTATCGTCAGCCCTGTGATGAGGGTGTGGTTCGAGCACACTTTTGCCTTGTAAGTAAAAGTGTGCAAAATCTCACCAGAGGAGCGAGCCGTAGAGTAAAACGCTCATGATGATAGCAGCGATGTTATCAGAAAATATCTCAAACATGAGGAAAAGAGCTGGTGGTTTCGGCTGCCAGGAAGGAAGAAGGAGAACTGAAAGACAAGCGTCTCGCCAAAAGTAACGAGGCCATGCACGTGATTAATCTAATTGCCTGTTGTGCATTTTGTTTTTCCAGCCGCCTTCGAAAAAATGCTTAGGAAATTCCCAGTGAGAAAAAATAAGCATTTTCTGTTACTGCTTGGACCAGTTCGGCACCAAAAGGCAAACAAGACCGCGGAAATTCAGCCGATCGACTAGCTGGAGCTTGCACCTTTTAAAGGCTGCAGGCAAAAACCTGCCAGCCGCCGTCAGTCGCACTCTGAGTTCACATATTTCCCTTGCATGGTAATATTATTGTTGGAAAACGTGCCTTCAGTGAAAAGCTCTCATTTAAACTACTAAAATGAGGCCATTTTTAAATAACAACTTTTATTATTGTGCACTTATCAGGGAGTGAACATCTATCCGACCCGCTCACGCTACATGCTTATGAAAACACCATCTGTGTGTGGATGTGTGTGTCTGACGTATACAAACCTTTAGGTGTCCCCGGTGCATATCAGCTCTGCCACACATGGTGAGAAAGGAGGGGACTGCCGCCATGTCCAGGATTATGTACACAGGGATTCTGCGTCTGTAGGCTGCATCCAACAAATCTCGGAAGATATCCACGTCCGTGAACGCATCCATCACCACGGCTATCACCTACACACACACACACAAACACACACAAACACACACGCAGGAAACCACAATCGTTGTCAGTGTTTCCTGCTCTGGGTGGGTTCTTTTGATTCACGCTGGCTTCAACCAACAGTATCGAATTTATGGCATCCATACAGGAAGCAAATGCAAGATGAAGAGTACATTAAAGAAGAAAGTCAAGAACTGTGTTGGTCCTGAAAGAAACAAAAGGAACAAAAAGCAAAAGAGAAAGAGCAAGAGGGAGAGACAAAACTAAAGAGAGAGGCTATGGTGCTTTCCAAACAATAAAATATTACAATCAATTATAGTCTTAGCGCTTCTTTTGTGGCTCCTGTGCAAAGCCAGACCAGTTACCAGGCGGGTCATGTGCCAGGATCAACCCATGTCAGAGGTAAAGGTGATGTATGGGTTGCTGGCATGTGACCCATTTAGTGACGTCAGGCCATGTTTTTCCACTGGCGTGTCAAGCCCAGACTCGTCTTATTAAAACTTTCTAGAGTGCGTGTGAGACTGGCACATGCAGAAACAGGAAGTGAGTTTGCAAAGGCCCGACTGGGGCGAAAAGCGAATATGAAAGGACCAAAAATGGCTCCTGAACAGACAGAAAATGAAGTCACGAGAATGAATGCAGACCAGAGATGCCAATTTTAGATTCAGGGTGATGTTATGAGCTGTAATCAGAGCGAATGTCCTTATTCTGTCAGTGACACAGCACACAATACAATGAAAGCAATCTTACAGAACTGCACCTAACCAATTATTGCTGCACCTATCTTTTCATCTGCCCGTCATTTTTACTTCTGATCTGCTTTTTATACTGTGTCATGTCCAGAAACATTGATGAATCCTATTTTCAGCTTCAGCATAACAATGTAGACTAATGAAAAGCAGCACAGTGGTAGTATAGAAACTGTCAGGACAAAACTATCATCAACTTAACTGAATAATCCTCTGATTAGTTAGAGCATCATCTCAATAATCCTGCAAAGTAAAGAAGTGTTATGTCACTCTGCCTTGTAATTCACAGATTTATGATGATGAGCTTCATTTTACACCGAGCAGCAAAGTACTAAAACAATGTCATATGGTACTTTCGTAAAGCTGTCAGAGCCAGGGGTGCAGTAGGAGTTCAGTCTTTATCAACAGACCGGCCCTGTATTGATTATTTACTTTTTCTTCTGGGTCCCAACCATAAATGGCACATTACATCAGTAGGGATTGAAGAAAGTTGTGTAAAATATTAGTCCTTTCCTCATTATTGAAGGTAGAGTTTATCTTTGTTGGATATAGATCACTGGCACTGAGGTCAATCATTTTCATAAGAGTTTGTGTAGAATACACACAAAAAGTAGGATAAGTTGTGGTTGGATTATTCCTCTTTGGAACAATTCTATGCTGTTGGGCAGCCTGTATACTTCCTCTTTAAATGGTGTCACTTCTGTAAGAAGCATGCATTTGTGGGATGAGCAACAGAATGAGTTGTAATTATGAAAAATTTACTAATTATCTTTGCAAATGCCAAACTGTACACTTTAGTTTCTGCATTGGTGGAAATCCCACATCATCATCATCATCATCATCATCATCACCATCATCATCTCCCTACCTTCTGAGCTGAGGCAATGCTCTTGCGCACCACCTCCTTGATGTGCGTCTGCGTCTCCAGGGGAGGCTGCGTGTACACGCTCACGCGCGTGACCCCTCGGTAGTTGATGGCCTCGGGCCAGCCCAGATCCAGCTCCGCCACGGAGGCCTCGGATCGGTCCGGCCAGTACTCCAGCGACACCTCCCCGTCCTCCGCCTCCTCCCCGGCCCCCGGGGCCCCCGGGGTCCCCGGGGTGGTCGGGGTCTCGGGCTTCTGGTGGTGCTCATGCCCGGGTCGGTAGGCTTCCGCCGTGCGCACGATGCGCTCCACCTCCGGCTCGGACAGAAACTCGCGGATGCCGTGCTTGCAGACGTATTCCGCCAGGGCCTCGCGGCCCTTGGCGATGAGCTCCTCGAGCGCGAGCCGCTGGTCCTCGCTGTAGAAGAACTCCGGCTTGCTCTCGCTCACGCGCCAGTTGACGTGGTGGTCGTCCAGACACTGGATCTGAGACAGCGCCATGGCCCCAATCTGCCCTCGGGGCAACGAAAGAGTTGGTTCAGCTCTGTCCCGGTCCCCCCTCTGAAGAAGAGTCAAAGAGCGGAGCGGGGCGGACGGTCATCACGGTTCAGGCCGAGCCGGGAGCCCGGGCTGGGGAGCACGTCCGTCCGGACGGGAGCGCGTCCATCTGGGGCAAGCAGAGCTCCGACAGGGCGCACGCGGCTCCGGTTTCTCGCTCTCGCGCAGGTGTGGCTGGAACAAAGCTCCCCCGCCCTGCGCCACGCCTCTCACCTGACAAGGGGGGGCCGGGTCACCGCCTGCGGGGCTGCAGCTGGTGGGGGCCGGCCGGGGCTCTGCTGCGGGGCCGGGGCTGGTGGCGGCGGAGGCGGCCTGGCTTGGCTGCTCCAGCCGCGGGGCTCAAACACACAGCGGGGCGGGCGGCTCGTCTGGCCGGATGATGAGTGTGTGTGTCTGCCGGTGAGTCAGTATGGAGCGGAAGAAAAGTGCTTGAACCCGTTTGGAAACGTGTTGAAACCCCGCATGAGTCAGATCGCGCTGCGCTGACGAGTCACTTCTCCTCATCTGACCGAGGCGCAACAGATGTGCGTAAAAATGCAGCCGCGGCGGACAAAACAACAAAAAGTCGAAAAACTCACAGAGGCGGAGCGATCGAGTCCAGCTCGGGCTTTGAGTTTATCTCCGTCAAGTTTGTCTGAAAGCGGACAAAGTTTTGACGGCTGCCTGACCCTGGAATCCGACAACGGAAGCTCGGTTTACCGGGTTCAGAGAGGCGGAGTGTCCGGTTAGTGGGCGAGAAACTGGATCCTCCAGGCCCCACCCTTCAGCCTGGACTCAGAGGTTGTTTTATTTACCCTAAAACTTACCCCTCACCTATAACTAAACTTCTAGAACTGTAGTTATATAACTCTTTTTTACGAGTTTTCCCTCCATTAGATTAAAGTTGCTGGAAGTTGATCATAAACAAAAATTTTAAGCAAAAAAACAAACAAAAAAAAATGATATCAATGTTTCAGCAAGTTTTTGCTGAGAGCTTTGTTGGACTTTCCCATGACTGAACACAGTAAGGGATGATTAAGAATCCTAGTTAATGTATCTTTAAATTCCCATCAAGAAAGGTTCACCCTGTCATCCAGAGAGCCTCCTAATACAATTATAAACCTTTAATTAAAAGTTAATTATTATGTGGCCTGATCTCATTCTTACAAAAGTCACTGTGCTCCACTAGTTTTCACTTACTTTTTTTTTTAAGCTGGGTATCCCGTGACAGTCATGTTAGGTGTTTTTTAAATGGGTTTAAAGGTCATTAAAAGCAAGTGGAAGGAGGTGCGAGTGGAAAAGTTCAATGAGACCTGTCAGGTGCTTTTGTGTGATGGACGTGATTGTGCTGCAATGAATCCTTGCAGCAAATAATCAGTGAAGCATGTTTCACTCAATCGTGAATTCCTTTCTGATGCGGTCAGTCGAGGCAAATTAATTGATTTTTAGTCATTTCAGTGGATATAGTATGTGCAGACGTATTTATCAGACACGTTTTGAAAATACAAAACAAAGCAAAACAGTCTTTTGGTTGAAAGTGGAGCACGAGAGCATGAATTCTTGATGATTAGGCTATTGATCTTCCCTTCCAGGCCATGTTTCACTGTTCTGTATCTTCATGTTTCAGACTCTGTCGGATGTGTCGACCCGGAGGAGTGTGTGCGTGTGTGCGGGGCGGAAGTGGGATGCTCCAACATCGCTTTTCCCAAACTGGTCATTGAGTTGATGCCGAGTGGTGAGAACGATGCTCTCATTTTAACAACTTATTGTAAATGTGTTCACCTCTCTGTTAACTTTAAACCAATGCGTATCTGCGTATATCTCTGTGCGTGTGTCAGGTTTGCGAGGCCTCATGATCGCAGTGATGATGGCGGCTCTGATGTCTTCGCTGACCTCCATCTTCAACAGCAGCTCCACGCTCTTCACCATGGACATCTGGAAGAAACACCGGCCGCGAGCTTCCGAGAAGGAACTGCTGCTGGTCGGAAGGTCGGAGAACCACGCACTGCCACGCTTCTCGATGCTTCATATGGGTTGACACAGACTTTGTGCGTGGGGAAAGTGAAAGCCTTTGTGCGTTCCAGGATTGTGACTGTGATCTTGGTGGTTGTGAGCGTCGTCTGGATCCCCATCCTTCAGTCGGCAAACAGTGGACAGCTCTACGTTTACATCCAGTCGGTGACGAGCTACCTGGCTCCACCCGTCACTGCTGTCTTCACGCTGGCTGTCTTCTGGAAAAGGACCAATGAGCAGGTATAAATGCAGACACGCACCACTTTATAAGTCCATATATTACAACAGTTGTAACTGAGACTCTTATTTTTCATTACTTCATGATCAAACTTGTTTTCACTCTCAGCTCTTGATGGAAACGTATCACATTCCTGTGCTACAAACTCCCAACACATGGGATTTGTATGAAATGAATAATATTGACAGCAACTCGAGCAATCAGCAACCTTCACCAATCCATCCATCCATCCATCCAAGCAGTCATTCAGTGCCGCCCACTACCAACAGCTGACTTTCAGTTATAAAAGTCTTTCAGGTGACAGCTGGATCAATCAATAACTAATCACGTTAGCACTGATTAGAAGAAAAAATGTAGTTACACTGAAATTCATTCCAGAAGATGTGTATGAGTAGGTTTTTCTTTTCCAGGCTCTAAATTGTATTCAGGGTTTATTCTCTCCTGGGCATCAAGCGTCAGAACTTCTGGCTCTTTTTGTGTGAACTGTTTGTCCTCTCCTACTCTTTTTACAGTTTTATTATCCTCACATGGGATCAGGCTTTGTTTAGCAGTCTGCTTTTCATACCTTGGTGTTGAGACGTGTGTGTGTGTGTGTGTGTGTGTGTGTGTGTGTGTGTGTGTGTGTGTGTGTGTGTGTGTGAGAGAGAGAGAGAGAGAGAGAGAGAGAGAGAGAGAGAGAGAGGGAGAGAGAGAGAGAGAGCAATCTTTACAACTGTGTGTATGTGTTATGCACTCTTCTTTATAGACTCTATTGTTTATTATTTCCTGAACAGGAATGATTGCGCCGACCACTCGCCATAAAGACTGAAAAGTTTTGTCTGATAACAAAGTGTGAGAAAGTCTGATTATTAGAAGATAAACAGCGCGGAGCAAAAGATAACACCCCTGCAGCGAGAGTCTGCCTCGTAAGAGAACTAATTTCACATGTGTTGAAACATTCACTGCCAGCAAGTAAAAACCAGTCTGCTCCTCCAGTCAGATCCAGCCCCTTGTGAGTCCAGGGTGTGTCTCGCTCTCTGCTGACAAGCTGTTTAACAACTGTACTGAAGAAAGAAAAAAATCTTCAGGTTTTTCCACTTCCTGCAATGCAAATAATACACTTTAGAAACTCTGAGAAACCACAAATTCCCTGTTGTTTGTCTTTTATTACTTTATACACAGAATGAGTCTGAACTTTCAAGTCTGCAAAGCAAACACTAATTTGATGTTTTGCAGGTCAGAGGTCATCTTTGTGAAGTGGAGTAATTCTCAGCCTCTGCAGCATTTTATTATAGAATTCTGTATTGCAATATTTTCCTCTCGGTTGATCCACTTTACCTCAGACTGATGTGAAGGACTCCTTTGATCCCGCACCGACAGGATGTATCCAGCTGCCGTTTAACATCTTTCTCTTTCAATGAATGATCCTAACAATAACCACATGGGACACACTTTGATATCCTCCTCAGCATGAAATGAAGTCATTTTACTGTCTGTTCAGTGTCATCCCCCAGGCCAAAACCTGGAATCATGCAGCTGTTTACACATGAAAACACTGACAAAGTTCAGGATTTTTCCATTAACATGGACTTGGCATCTTTTGCTAATGAGCAAATGTTTGAGCGAACATGTGTTTACCTGGTAAACATTATTCTGCTGCGTATCAGGTTTAAGTCTGTGGGTACACATAGAAATGCAAGAAAGAAAGATGTTGTTTCTGATGTTCTCAGCCTTTACTTGGTGGAGATCTTATTTTAAACTGTTCAAAAGTTTCTCTTGAAACAAAGAACCAGTCTTAATCATCGATGACAGCTGTGTTTTCACCTCTTTATTTTCCAAACCAAGAAGCAAAGTTACCAAGAAAGTTTCAATAGCGCCTTCACTTGCATAGAAGCTGTGAGTTTTATTAGGTGATAAGATAAAACAGGGATCCAGGACTGATTGCTCATCACAACTCATCGGGTCTAAGGTCAGGCGTATCATGCGCCAAGCATTTGATTCCGTCTGACACCATGCAAACAACGCAGTGTTGTTCTCATGGAGACAAGATGTGAAGCCTTCGAAGCTATGCAGCCATTATAAATCAAATTATCTATCTATCTATGTGTCTGTCTATGTGTCTATCAGTCTATCTGTCTATCTATCTGTCTGTCTATCTGTCTGTTTGTGACAAGCTGATTATTGTTTCTTCGGTGCGAGTTCAAACTGCTCAGGCCACATTCACTCCTGAGGGGTGGGACAGAAAAGGAGACAGAGGTATTTATGTCTGCGCACGTGTGTGCACGCCTGCAGCAACTGGAGAAGTGACATGCAGGTGACAGATTATCACAGTGGGAAAGTGAAAAGGGTTTTATGAGCGCAACACACCCAGCCGTGACCCAGAGCCTCTCCAGACATGAGGCTGATGCCTGCAGCTGAAGGGAGAAGCATTTCTCACACCACTTTTCACATTTGCATGACAGTTTATGCATTTCTCAAAACACTTAGTTCAAGCTACATAACCTAGTTGATAGCCTACTAAAGCGTGCCACTTGCTTAAAATAGATAGTTCATTCCTCAAAAGCAAGTTTTCATGTCAATGAAAGCGTCAGCGTCATCAGGATGGAACGTCCCGACACCCTTGTTTTCGAACAAGCCAGTCAAATGACTTTGTCATGTTTTCATTTTGACAGCTTAATCTGTGTTTTCCAATGCAAAACAGTCTGATCTTGGTGACACGGCCTGAAAATACTCGAGACAGAACAATTGCTATACTATTTACAAAACCATTTGAAAACTACAGTAAAGTTACACATTGTTGTATTTAGTGATGTAACTGAACACAAGACACTGAATATATGTTTCACATTTTATTGCATATACTGTGCAGCTTTAATTTGTTCACATAAAAAACATCCTTATTTATAACAAAGAGGTGTGCACAACTGCAAATAATATTGCAATAAATATTGAAATTGAACATACAACATGCACAGTAGCGTAAATCTTTAATGCACATCCAGACGCTGTCTGTCTGGACATATTTTCATACATCACAGCAAAATTCATCTCTATATGCAAATAAATATATGAAAATATTGAGTGTATCAAGTGTTGAGTCCACCCTCTGCAGAATGCAGAACTCTGAGTCTTTGCAGTTTTTGACAGATTGAGAAACTACTGCTATGATTTGCACAAATGGCTGAATGTTTTAGAGGTTGAACTAACTCTTGTGCAATGTGAGGATGTGTGAGAATGTGAGAAATGCAGCAAAGCAACTGAGGAAAACTGCAGGCAGAAAAGCGTGTGATGCAACATTGAACGTGGGCTTTTGTGCTTTCAGGGTGCATTCTGGGGCCTGATGGTGGGCCTGGTGGTGGGCGTGTGCAGGATGGTGCTGGAGTTTGCCTTCCCCCCTCCCAGATGTGGCGTTCTGGATTCGGCACCGATGGTGCTGCGCGGCGTCCACTACCTCCACTTCGCCATTCTGCTCTGTGGCCTCACTGCTATTGTGGTTACCGTCGTGTCTCTGCTCACACCCCCGCCCAGCCAGGAGCAGGTGTGTACACACGTCAGTAATAAATAACAGAACTACCTGTGAAGTTAGGATTATACAGCTAAACATACCTGTAATGTTATCTTCTAATATATAGCAGGGATGACGCTGAGGTGACACAGCAGGCAGCAGCACAGGGACTGGATCAGCGTATGTAAAGAATGGGCTGCGTGTTTAGACATAGTCAAAAGAGCCGTGCCTATCTACTGTAAATCCCAAAGATCAACAGCAAACTGTGGAGCACAATCCCCTCGGGACAGTACGACTATTGTCGCACATAATAGAGAGAAAAGCCAAATGATTCATATTTGAAGGTTCGGTGTATCCAGTGACTCGTCAGCCTCGTCCGGCCTGTGTTTGAACTCCAACGGTAAAATGGCCTGCTGAAAAAATCCCGGACTCACATACCCAAGCAAATTAGGCAGTAATTTATAGATTTGTCACATCTGTCAACACCACGCTGTTATCCTGAAACACACACAGACACGCCTTATTGTACACTTATGTAGGTTAAGACTGAAGCACATGATAAAATGTTGTGCAAATGATGCACTTGATTAAGTTTGCATTTCATTGAATTTCAACCTAACTTGTAAAACCAGTTTTCATGAATGCAAAGCTGATGAGTTATAAAACTGGGTCGATGTATAGGTTTGTGGGAAAAATAAAACTGGCAGAAACCATTAGCCTGCAAAAAAAATAAAACACCTCTGCAAAATCAAAGAGTTCTTTGTATATAGTTTGATACAGCTTTAAGTTTTCTAGTAAGCAAACTTTTTGTCTTTGTAAAGGATCAAGATAAGCTTTTGTGCTTAGCAAAACTGGTGTTGCGTTTAAGTCAACAAAGCCTCACGTGTTGTGTAATTTAGGTCATTTAGGCCGCAGTGTAATGACTTAGTTGGGTGTCAACTATTTAAATAGGGTTGTTCTTCTCTCCCAGGTGTGTAACCTGACCTGGTGGACAATAACAGAGGAGCCGCAGAGAGACATTTCTCTGCAAAAAGTGTCCTCGGTCAGCCATCGCAGCTCTCAGGGTAAAAAGTCTGAACGTTCACTTGAATTAGCAGCGGCCATCCACAGACACACACCATGACCACAACTTCCTGTGTGTGTGTGTGTGTGTGTGTGTGTGTGTGTGTGTGTGTGTGTGTGTGTGTGTGTGTGTGTAGGTTCAGAGCCACCCCGGCGGATGACCTGTGCTCAGGGAGCGGGTTTGTGCATCTCAGCTATGCGGCGGTCAGAGGAGACTCCGCCTCCCAGAGTTCCCACCATCAGAGAGAGCGTCTTCTGGTCCAGGTTCTGCTGCTTCAACGCAATTCTCCTCGTCAGCATTAACATTTTTCTCTACGCGTACTTTGCCTGAGCGAAGGATCAGATTTTAACATCCTGCCGCGCCTTCGTGGTGAACTCGCGTCGCTCCCACATGAACAGGAAACTCCACTGAATCTTTTCACCACGCATCAGGGTGGGAAAACACACGGATTGTTGAAACTGAAGGGGCCTCGTGTTTTCAGTAGTATCCACAATTAAAATTACAAAATAGGAGTACACAACTCTGCTGATTCTGCTCAAATCTTTGAATTACTAGTGTTACATTTCATCATGTACATTTGCATTTAAATCTTTATGTACGTCTCAATATTATGATTTAACAGTAGGGTATGGATGTTAGACTTATACATGTTAGATTTAATACTTTACTTACATTCAGGGGATTGAGGCCATGAAAACAGAAACTGATCGTCTCAAACCGATCTGAGCCTTCTTCTTGGGACACGTAACGAAAGGTATTTGCTGATGTAGGAAGATGTTGCAGTAAAAGCTTGTTTCAACACATAAAATGACCATATAATCAGGACCAGAGATACAGGTCGCTTGTATTGTTACATAAGCAGTTTTGAACAGTTCATAGGAAAAGGGAACTATGAGAAAAACACAGAATCATCCATCATGACGTCTCCCCTTTGTGTACTTTTCATTAAGACAGTGTCTCATTTATACAACCGTGCAAAGGCTCTTCGTTCTGTAATGGCATTCAGTGTGAGATATTATCAATTTCAGTGAAGCAGCATGCAAGTGTCACTCTCCAAGTTTAGTTCAGTTTTTATTTAGCACCACAAAGTTGCAGTTAGTTTCTGACCCTCTAAGCCAAAGGGCACCACTTATTGCTTTGGACTGAAAGATTGATTAAAATTGTATGTAAAAAAAAATCTTTTTGACGACACTGTTTCCCATCTCAGCCGCTGTCCTGCGTGTGATATAACTCCAAGGAAGGAGGTGGGAAACACTGCTGATCTGTGTGTTTTAGCTTGTTTTTGACTTTTAATGTAGAGATTTGAGTCAAGATGATATTGTTGATATTCACTGTGTATGTAAGACAGGGATGTGTTCTTGTGCTCGTTCATGACTTTATGAATATAAATCAGTTTCTCAAGCTTTCCTCCTCAGTGAGTGAATTAAAGTGCTCATTTTCTAGGAGTTCCCGACGTTACATGAATGCATCACACGCGGCTTACTTCATATTATAAGTGCAGCTCAGAATCCATAACAATAACCCATTTTTGTGTGTGTGCGTGTGTATCAGCCTTACTTCATGTTCTTTTAGACTTTTTGAGAAATGCTTGTCTATAAACTGCTCTAAAGCGTCCACAAATGAATGCACAGTGTATTATTTTTTTATAACCAGATAAAATCTCTTTATTCAGCTGCTGTGCAATTGAGGTACATTCAAAAACAGAAGGTTGAGGAGTAAACACAAGATTGTAAAACAAAGCAAACATAAAGACAAACGTTCACATTAAACTCATATCTTAAAGACAAACCATCAGAGAAAAGAGGACTGGGCTCAGAGGAGAGATCATAAAGGTTCACTCAGAGTTTGCGACTGTAATGTTCACTATTACAATTTTGGATGTTTGATTAATCACATAAATAGAAATATGAAACACAACAAAACCAAGACGATGATTTTACAGAAATCAGAATGAGTAAAGTGAAAAAGGTTCGGTTTTTAAAGATGTGGGGGAAAAAAAAGTCTGGTTTCAGTCCAAAGCCAAAAATATCTAGTAGAGTTTAACACTCTGTAGCTCATCATTATATGGCAGTTTTGGGCTTTTTTTTTTTTTGGTTGTTTTTTTGTTTTGTTTTTGTTTTTCAAGTCGTATCCAACAGTTTTTGAAAAGAGCATTAAGAGCAATTCGAAAATCTTGAAGCTCCTGCAGCTTTCGTAGACAAGATCCCATCAATCAGGGTAACAATAACAGTAATTGTAAAATAGTTTTCTGTGTGTTGATCATGTCAGTCTCTGGATAAGTTCGGTCGTCACTCCAGCCTCCCTGATAAGCGTCGCGGCCGCAGTACCGAGGGTCTGATATGGCGTCAGTGGTAAAGCGGCCGGACGAAGTCCGGTGGGAAGACCCCCACCCGGCCTCGGCAGCGCCCTCTCCAGCTCAGGGAGCTGGAGCAGTCCAGCAGGTCGATGACGTCCCCCCGCCGGAAGTGGAGGTGAGCGGTCTGAGGGGGGGTGTAGTCGCAGAGAGCGTGCGCCAGACGAGGCTTCTACAGGAAAAAGAAAAAAAAAAAAGAAGTGTCTTCAACAGAGCTATTTACTGAGGAAGGTCAAAGGTCGTGTGTTGACAAACCTCCAGAACTGTTTCCTTCAGACGCTGCGAGGTCTCCAGGTGGGAGGGGTGGGCCGGGTGGGAGTGGAGGCGGGCGGAGGGGATGGACTCCTGGGAGCTGCTTCTGTACGGGTTGGGGTAGGGGTTGCGTCCGGGGTGGGGGGGCAGGTGAGGGGAGGAGGGGGGGTCTCTGAGGAAGATGACTTTGTCCACGGCGATGCTGTGAGTCCGGTAGAAGTCCACCATCCGGTTCAGGGAGCTGAACGACTCGTCCCAGATGCCGTACTGACCGGCCCCCTCCAGCACCCGGAAGTGCTCCACCCTGTCACCGTAGCTGCAAAGCATGATGGGGAGAATGGGAGAAGTGAACCGGTATGCGTACGTCTTTATAATCCAGCTCAGGCGTTTCCATTCCTCGGCACGGAGTTCCTTTGTGAGGAGTTCGTTCAGTCGCGATGAGCACACCTCAGTTAGCGTGGGAAATGAAAACACACAATTCTCTGCATGTCCCGATGGATCATCACGAGAACGTGTTTCACATGTCAACATGAGGTCAAACACATCAGTCCGCTCAGGACAGGTCTCAGAAAACGGAGTGTCTTTTCAGCAAAATATGTAATATTCAACATGCAGTTTGGTCTCTTTAAAATGGTTTTAAAACAGTTTTAAGGCTTGCACAGGTGTCCAGTGTTCAGCACCATCGTTTCAGGATTGCTTCGAGGCCTTCTGGTGTTGAGTTTGCAAGTTCTACATGTCCAGATTACCATGGTTTCTATGTTTTTTTATGCATTCACATGCTGTAGCTTGTGAATGCATAAAAAAGGGGCTAAAACACTGTTCTCTAAAACAACAAGTGGTGTTTGATTCCGTTTTGGCTGGACTGCAGCAGAGTCATCATTCCTGTAAAGAAACATCTCTGTCCCATCAAATTTTCACTCCTGATCAAGATGATTGCCACAACCTTCTGAAACATTTTGAAAAATGAAAGCCCTCTGGCGTTTCATAAACCGTAAACCCATAATCTGGGCCTTCAGCTCCCCAAATCTCTCTGTGCATCACTTTATGAAATGAAAGAGTCCAACAGGAGCGCAACCAAGATCAACAGTCTGCATAGTGGTTAGTTGGAGAGTTTAACTGGTTTGGTTTTCCAAGAAAAAAGAATTAGTGCCCATCTAAAAAAGTTGAGTAAAACGGCTGTTGAAGCTCCGCTTTTAGGATAGCTTATTCCTATCATCTAATGTACGCCGTCCTTATAAATCACAACAAAGTGCTTCTAAAGCTCTGCTGATAAAAGGAGGCTTGGAACAAACTGCTACTGCTTCCAACCCCCCCCCCCCCCCCCCCACACACACACACACACACACACACACACACTACTAAAACTAACTTTACTTTATCACAGTCACCCTCTGCTGATCACTTTTCAGTATTACACACTCTCACCTCTTACCTCTCATCCCCTGCGGGCAGACAGATGTGTATTCCAGCTTTAATGTGTTCACATTATGTCCATACATTACATTTCTGTGCCATGTGTCCGTTGCATAATGTACCTGTGTTTAATTAAAGGCTGTGGCTGTGAAGTGTTACGCAATGCCCCGGTTATTGAACACATTTAATTTACCCTCAGTGATTAAATGTCCCCTACGTCATTTTGGTGACCCAAATTGCACAAGCGCGGACACACAGTCTGTGCAGCTGTGGTATTTTTAGATCGACGGGTTCCCGTAGACCATATTTAAATAGTATGACTCTCCCCTCCACCAACCCTGACACACACTGGAAGACACGTGGATGCTGTAACTTGCTGATGCGCCCACTGAGATGGAAAGAAAACATCCAGCTGCAAAGAGATGGTGCCTCCGTGTTTCAAGCCCTGCTCCTCATTGGACTGTCCCTCCTGAGTGCATGAGACGATAAAACTGCAAATAGATTTTTTTAGGGCAGACCCAGAGGCAGACGCCTCACTAACAGAGACATTATGCAAGTCGGAACAAACAGCTTTGAGCTGCATTCAAATATAGCCGGTGCTCTCCGGGACACAGACACGTAGGAAACTTCAGAAACAGACGCTCAGTATCGACCTCCGAAGAGATGTTCACAGGCTGGTGTTGTTGTGTGTTGCATTCACTGACCTAACGGAGACGGAGAACTCTCCAGGAGCTGATTCACTCTCCCTCACCAGAAACACTCCGGTATCCTGCCAGCGGAGCCGCTGCTCAGCCTCGAGTCTTGACACGGGTCCTGCAAACCACCTACAAGAACACACACACGGGCTCATGAATTTCACCCTGTCTTTCCTTTCCTTTAAAGTACACCATATACAAACTGAGCTTTGTGAATCAGTGTTTTGTAATATTTTGTGTAACGGATGACAAAAAGGTCACAAGGGCTTAAAAAACAGTCACTTACTGACTTACATAACTTCTGCAGGATGGTAAAACTCTGAAATTCATATAATACAGAAAGTAAAAAGTCCTTTTTGGTGTAAATAATAACACATCAGGGACCACAAAGTATACAAAACACTGATGAACACAATAAATGCAATTTGAATAAATGATTTTTCAAATATCATCAAACGAAGCCTGTTTTTCTTCTTTGGTTCTTTTTCTCAAAGCTTCACAAGTGGACAGATTATTTCTTTACGGATGTGGGAGGACGGAAATGTAGTTCTCAGGCACGTAGCCACGCTTCCCGTGGATCTCTGCTGTGAACCAGCAAGAATCATCCTCCATTTCTGTCACCTACAATACACATGCACACGCACAATTACACCCCACATAAACATGCAGAAAAAAAACACATCTTCAAGAAGTCCTGATGCCAAGCGTCCCGTCTGCTCACCTTGATTATGTCTCCTTTCTGAAAGCTGATCTCGTCCGCCTCGGACGCCGTGAAGGAGAAAAGAGCCACAGCCTCCATCCTGGACACGGAGCGTGGAGAAGATGGAGCTCTGACGACTGCTTCACTTCATGAATGAGGAGAGACAATACAGCTGAGTGAGAGAGGGGAGCAGAGTGAGGATGCTCTGTGGCAGGATGAGATAATCGCTCTGTGTGTGTGTGTGTGTGTGTGTGTTTGTGTATGTGTGACCCTTCATCCTGCTCTTTAGTTAATGAGCAGAGTTTTCTCTGCTGCGCGTGTGTCCCCCCGGTCGGCCATGTGACCGCGTTAGACGGCGTGCGAGCACGTGGAGGAACCGGAGGTCCTCTTCATCTCCATCCACGCCATCTTACACACCACAAACTCTGAGGCTTTTAATGGAGCACTCCCACCAGGGAAATCAAGTGACAGCGGTGGCCAGACACAGAGAAAGAATAAAAAGCACCAAAAATAGAGCGTAATGACAGTTTCTTATTATAACACATCAAAGCAGGACTTGGAGAAACAGTTGTTGGTCTCTTTTCTGACTCTGAAGAGAAGAGAATGCTCGCATTAAAACCATGTATGTTTCACAGAGCCACATCGAATCGATACTACGCGCCATGTGATCGAAATGATTAGTCAATATGTGTTTCTCACAAACTCTACCAATCAAAATATCTGGTGTTTAGCCTTTGCAAAGCTGAATGACCTGATGTAGACGGACTCAGACGAGGCAGTAGGACAGTCTGACTTACAGCGGTCAGTAAATCTCTGCGTTCCATGTATGATACGTCTCTGCAGTCAGTAATGCTGGAAGAGCTGCACACATCTGTCACCAAGGCCGATTTCCAGCAAAGAAAAGAGAAGCAGAGACAATGTGAAACCCGTAAACACATACTGGGTGGATTACCCACACCCACACACACACTGCATTTATAGGTCTGAGGATTAAAAGGGGAAACTGCGGACATTTTTAGGGCTAAAGTGAAAGTCATTTGTCTATTGAGGCAGACGAAGCAAAGTGAACATCCATCATCATATCATTTCAAATGGATCATGATCGTCCACTGTACATTTTCATTTTGTGAGTTGACTGAAACAAAATCGGATGATTTTTAATTAAAAAATATTTTTGATAAAATATGCTTTTACAATTAGACTGTGATAAAGTGTGTGGAAAGTTGAACGTCCCTCACTTTGTCCACATTGTACTCTAATCAGAGGCAGAGCATGGGTCTCAGTACAGAGGGGGCGGAGCATTCTCGATGGGCCCTTGTGATAGTAGTTTTACCATTCAAACAATACCTCATGCTACCATCAAACAAAAACACTAATTCTCACTTTTATTGAGCCAAGCAAACCTATATGCTTCAGAAAGCAGAATAAAGGTCTAAACCAGTTCTCAAACTTGTTCTGAAGAACAAATACACATACGCACGCACGCACGCACGCACGCACGCACACACACACACACACACACACACACACACACACACACATACAAATGCAGCCTGACAGCTGTCAATCTCAGAGCGTCCGCTGTCCATGGTGCTGAAAAGTCAGATTAAAAACTCACTGGCTAAATCTGTACCATCTTTGATACAGCTTAAATATAAAATGAACACAGCTGGTCTAAAATTACACAATCTATTCAGATAGATATAGACACAGCTATCTATATCTTTTGGAATTCACGTATATTAGAAAAAAAAATAGACTCAGTGGTCTCTTACAGTTGAGGGCAACACAAGGCACATTCAAATAGGCAGGTGTTCAAGACCACAGCATTCTGATAAAGATAATATTTTTGAAGGTTTCACTGACTCACCAATGACTCCGATGTTAGGTTTTGGGTAGTACCGCTAGCGGCTAGCATAGTGTTTAGCATACTGTTTAACTTCCCTCCAAAGAGTTCAGATCAAGTGCAAAAGAAAAAACTAGTTCATGCCGCACAGCCAATCAGCACTGCTTACAGCTCTGATGCATTCATGGACAGTTGTAATGTAACAATTGGCAAATTGGAGCCCACACTCATATGCGTATACCTTCTTGCACACACTGCACATTTTATTATAATAATTCATTTACGAGTAAATGTCAACACATCACATGAAACGAGGCCGTTTGACCTTGTGGGCCCTGGGACGACCGCCCCCTTGCCCCCACTCTGGCTCCGCTACAGACTGTAACCTTTTCATTTAATGCCACACTTCCCGTTGTTTTGCATGTTGTTAGATAGTATGGCTAACTAGGATCTATAAAGAAAACCTGCTGTTGTGCAACTGTTCCATAAGCTTTGTTCCTCATTTTAATTGATCTCTATCACACACAGAATAAATTCAGTTTAAAAAAATATATTTTCATGAAAATTTAAGCTATAAGGTTCACTTGTCATGATTCCATCGGTAGGAAAAAGCATCCCGCTGATCCTCATGTTTCCTGATGTTGTTCCTCCACTGAAGCTTTAGGAAGCGTCTGTTTCAGAGAGATCTCTTCACATCTGAACCGAGCAATGTCCCTCTTTTTATTTTTAGGCCGCCTTCATTTCTGGAATGAATCCGTTGGTCCCTAATGAACAGATTCCCAATAGTTTTTTTTTTTTTTTTAATGAACACGCACATCCATATCCTTGATCTAGACTCTTAGACTCTTTTCAGTACTTTAATCAAAATATAACAGGAAGGTTTCAAACTGTAGGGTTCAGGTGGCTTTGATCAGACCTTTCTCTGATGAAAGCACGTATACTTAAGCCATTTTTCTGCAGCTATTCTTGGTGCAAAAAAAGAAAGAAACATTAGAGGAAGTACTTCAAAGAATCTCAAATGATTGGAGTAAAAAGATGTTGAAAGTCCGACAGCAGTGTTATAATAGCCAGAATATTGAGCTTATTCTTAACTTTTTCCACATCGTTTCATCTCCAGAGGGGAGAGGACAGGCCTGGTTTTGGGGATTGAGGAGGAGATATTGTTTGTGTAGAACAGGGGCATCTTGGATCCAGGAGAGGGTGACGAGCGAAACATCTGGTCTCATTAGATAACATGACCTGAACCCTCTGGAGTTCAAAGGTCACATGCTGCTGAGAGTCAAAACAAATTTGGAAGATGACACGTTGGTCTATTTGTTTGATGTATGTATTTGTGTTGCCTTTAAAAACATCAAGTTGGATCAGCCTCAGCAGCAGCTCATTTAATAAATGCCATTGGATGATTGGATGATGAGTAAATCAAGCATTCGGGATTTGGGATATGTGGCTTGTATCTTCTGCGCAAATAACACAGAAGCTTCTACACATTTTTCAAAAACCACTTAAACCTTACTGAATGGCAGAAATTATGTAAAGAACACATCCATCAGTGGAAAGGGAAAAATACAAACATGGCAGCCAGTTGTGTTTCAATAAGACCTTCATGCAATCTACCTGAAATCACTATAATCCTCAGATTTATGTGGATTGTTTAGTTTAACCCTAACTTTATAGTAAGCCAGTGTCCTCAGCGAGCCACTCCAGCCCCTCCCCACACTGCTGTGGGAGCAAATACTGAATTCTCTGACCAGCAAACATTCTGGAGAGGCTTTTCAGACAATCCTTGTATTAAATACAGTCAGAAAGATTAAAAAAATAGATAATAAGAGCTATTTTTGTTTATTTCTGAAAACACCTCTGAGTGAAGATCAATAGCTGACCTAATACCAAACCACTGCAATGACCGTAAGAGCCTTTCTGCCAGAATCAATAACAATGCAAGTGGGACATCAGATCCAGTGTCAGCCAGGATGTTTGCTCACTTTGTTTGACTGTAAAACACTCCATCTGAATGCAGGTCAATAGCAGCAACCACTGTCAGCCCCGGGATGACCTGGAAGAGACAGAAACAGCAGAGAGGACAGTGGAAATGTGCCTAAACACAGGTGGTGCAGTTAACCACGAACCCTGCACCGCCGAGGGTGGAGCTGAGTGCTGCTATCTGTGTTCTCAGTCGTTATGAACGCAGTAAAACCAGCGATGTGACATTTTTGGGGAAAAATGCTTGGTTATTCTATCATAGGGGGCCATCAACAATACATTTGTATTTCCTATAATCAATTTATTATGAAAGTCAGTCATGGAGTGCGAATAACTACACTGGGATAATTTGATCTGTGTGAAAATTAACCATGAGGGAACAGCAAGTTTTATTTAAGCAGCGAGTTAGTCAGGCATTCATTATTTGATGTAAATGTATAAAATACAAAATCATATCTTCTGGTCTTTGTTTCTGGTGAACAGAATAGACTAAACAGAACACTGTATTTAACACATACTTCATTATGTTTTTTTTTTTCTCAAAGAGCAACTTTTAAAGTAAATGTGAGGGAATAATTCAACAACTGATGCAATCAGCAATGGCTATTTAAAGATCCTCATATCAGTTTGTCTCAGTTTGAGTTTACGATCTCACATGCATTATAATCTCTATGAAATTAAGCCATTTTAATGATTCCACCTTAATGTTACTACAACAAGCCTGAAAAACTCACAGTCACACATGCAGTTATACAGTTATCTTCTTCACCTTTGATTTTACTGACCGAGCATCTGATATCGACTGATTTATTTAGGCAAATAAGAGGAAGTATTTTTTTCTTTTAATTTTAGAATTGAAATCCTGACACCAAAGAAAGAGCAGTGCAGATAAAACAACAGTATCTGCCTCACGCTCAGCAAATTGGCCCATTCAGCTGTGATTCTGCTGCCAAGCTGCCACTGTTCAGTCAGAAGTTGTTCTTCACAGACTCAAAGTGTAAACTGAAAATAGTTTTCTTCTTTGCTTCTTTTTAACTGCATCAAATCAAAGTATGAAACAAAATGGAATCATATGAAAACCAAATTCATTTATTTAGTTCCAGGACATATAAAATACTATTTAACCTAGAAAATATTCAAATTGTAAATGTAGCATTTTAAAAAACAATATTTAGGCAACATATTCATCATAATTATCTACTTTGTGGCTATTTTCTGCATTACTTGATTCAAGTCCCAAACAAATCCAAGGCCACCTTGACTTCAGTGTGTTCATAGGCGAAGGCACCGTGTTTGTGCGTCTGCATGTCAGTAGCAGTCCACTATGACCTCCTCTCCTGGTTGTGAGTCCGTCCGTCGGTGGGACGGTCCTGCAGTCAGAATGTCCTGCAGCAGCGAGAGCGGAGAGTTCTGAACGTGGTCGCTGCTCTGAGTCAGGATTTCGAGCCTCTCGTCTAAATGCAGACCCCTCAACACTTCACACACACTCGCAGAGACACTCATCTCTTCCTCTGCTGCGGGATCGGTCCCATCGACTCCATTTAAGCCTCTTGGAGCAGTGGCGTCTGCCTCTTCAGCCTGATTCTTCACTGCCAGTAATTTTCTAATTTCTCTGGCCCATCCACGACCAGAAAGCTCAAAAGTAACGTCTTCCACAGCAGCAGCTGCCTTCACTTCCCCCTGTGGCGACAGACAGACCGCGTCTCTGAGTGCGATGAGCAGCTGACAGGCTTTCACCCCCACGGGCCGATCACAGTCGACCAGGCTGCTCAGCAACGCCGTGATGATTCCCTGATCGACCGCGGTGTTCAGCGCATTGACCAAGTCCGACTCCGCTCCCTCTGTGTGTGTCCCGCTGTGTGTGTAAGGAGTGCGGGCCAGGCCAAAGGTCACAGCATACGGGGCCGGAGGGACGGCCAAACTCCCGGTTTGACCCCAGCGACCAGAAAAAGCTTTGGCCAGCAGCAGCTCGGCCAGCTGCAGCGTGTGAACTTTGACCTCCCAGTCCAGATCGGCACTGCCTCGTGAGAGGACGGAGCGCACGGAGCGCATGAGGAGAGAGGACGAGGACGACGAGGGTGAGGATGAAGGCGAGTGTGAGGAGTACCAGACGATGAAGTAACGCACAACAGCTCGTCTGGAAAACCCCTCGGTGTCCTCAGAGAGGATTTCCAGCAGCCGGCCCACAATTTCCGTCTGGAGAGACACAGGAGGTAAAATTATATTCAGATTAGTTTCCATTAGGGTTTGTGACGATACACTCAGCTCACAAGACATGATTTTATTTCTTCTTCACAGCAAATTCCTCCCTGCAGTTGTGTGCAGGATGCTTGATGGAGGTAAATACCTGCTCCTCGGTGAGTGCTGCCCCCTGCTGCCAGCTGCGTGTCAGTGTCTGAGCCAGCGCGCACACTGCACTGGCTCTCACGTAGCTCTCTGGATCGTGCAGCGCCTCCCTGAGGAGGGGGATGGTGCAGCTGCTGCCGCCCAGCAGAGCCTCCGACGCGCTGCACGTCTGGCCGACCTGCACCCCGGCCAGGTGTCCCAGGAACTCCAGGGTCGAGTCTCTCACCTCCCAGCGCATGTCACACACACGCTTTGTCACGACCCTCAGCAGATCTGCGTGGGACACACGCTCGAGCTTATTTCTGCTGGATGTCCGACAGTGAAAACGACGGGCTGAAGTTTAGATTTACCATTCCTGTGCTGCTCCGTTATCGAGGAGACGTCTGTGCAAACAGTCATCCACTTAACTAGAGTCTGGTAGGACTTATGGAGCACCTGGAAAAAAAAAAAAATGAAACAAAAAAAAAAATGCTGGATAAAGAGGCACAAAAATGAACAAATGCATAGACTGAACTGAAAAAACACTGATGCTTAAATGCACCCAGCTGGTTAGAAATGAGAAGACCGTGAATAACAAACAGCTTTTTGTCAATCATTAAAACACATGAACTCACGGTGGGTTCAGAATCAGGATTTTCCAGATACTGCACCAGAAGAGTGATCACTTCATTCAACTTGACCTTCACCCCTAAAAAGACACAAGAGAAAATAAATCAATTGCATTATCATACATGATTAGCCTTTTATTATTTGCTTTGTGTGTGAGTGTTCTTCTCTTGAAACTTTACTTTTCAAGAGAACTCATTTTGCTTGATTGAGAACCTGTTACATATGAGAGCTCTCCATTTTTAAAGTTGAAAAAAAAATCATTATTTAGATGACAGTGGCTCTTCATGCCCCCTTCAGCTCATCCTTTCTCAAAAATAATCTCTTAGCTTTTGATCCTTTAAGCCCCACTTTCTCCTGATTGTAGTGTCCGGGACATCTCTTCAAATAGACGACCCGCGCGAAGCACTGCGCATCTGTAATTTGATTCCAGCCTCATCTTTGTGATGACTATATCAGGAATGCCAGGATATTTCCGTGGATTCAGATCATGCAAATTAGTAAAGTGTGGCGTTCTCTGTTTTACCTGGGCAGTTAGTGAGACCTATCAGAGCCTCAAGTCCACATTTCTGGACTTTCTTATTTCCAACGATATTCCTGAAAGCTTCACTGCAGCCAGCGGGTGAAGAGGACGAGTCTCCACTGCACAGCCTCAATGATGACACAACGGCAGCGACGATCACAGGCGGAGGACAGGGGACACACTCTGGATCCTGTGGTAAAGAGACAGCAACATGTTACGTCCTTAATATTTGAAAGAAATAAAGGGAATTTTCTGTCAACTTACCATCAGTGTGATCTGCGGGGTGTTTGATAGACAGACACAGATTATGGAGATGCAGGAGGTTTTACTCTTCAGCTGCTCGGCCACTGAACGTCGGTGCTCAGGTACTGAAAGTACACAAGAGTTCATGAAGTCCATAATGCTGCACCAACAGCTGATGAGTGTTTGCATCTGCTCACCTGCAGCGTTTGTGTCCAGGAGTGTGTGTCCAGTCATGATCTGGAGTGGCAGCAGGAGCACTCTCACACACTGAGCTGTGTGGACACGGTCACTGGACAGAAAAACTGTGAATGAGCGTTTGATTCCTAAATGCATTGATGCTTCCACGACCTCCACAAACTGGTGCCGTGCTGCTGAGGGCAGAGAGCAGATGCTTACTGATGGCCTCTGTGGAGAAAAGCAGCTGCAGCGTGAAGGAGGTCGGCAGGTTTCTTGATGCTCAGCATAAATGATAGAAGATGGCCGACGCGCTGGTCAGGGAGGCGCTCTTCAGAGCCGCTGCTGCAGCAAACGCAGAGAGAGGGGTACAATTAAAGGCACGCATTAACTTAGTTCATCGCTAAAGTGCAATTCTCTGAGCCCTTTACACAGCAATTATACAAATGCACACCTGTGTCCTGCATCTTTACCATTTATTACTTCAGCCCTGGTTTGACTCCAGACTGCTTTGTGGATTTTGTATATTCTCTCTGTACATTTTGCAGATTTCTCGAGGTTTTCTTCCACAGTTCAAGCACATTTTCTCTGGTTGGTCAATTCATTACTTTCATCTATTCATAAGTGCGAGTGTGTTTGTTCTGCAATGGGCTCATGAGCTCACGTGGTAGCACATACACTTACAGAATTTACAAAACTTACACCAACTACATTCAAATATATGTCATTAAATGTCTGTCCACAAAAACACTCAAAGAGCTGGGCCTCAAGCTGGAAATGCAGCCTATCACTTTACATTTCATTTATCACATTTTCCTATACGGTGGTTCATTATGTGATTATTGTTATCATTATGTGAATTAGAGACGCAAAATTGTCACTGACTTTTGCTGGTTTGAATCCCACTGGTAATAAGTTAACACAGTGGGTAAATGACTGTGGTTCTTTGCCCTCTTCGGCTCCCTGTTGCACTACAGCTCCTCTCACATGTTGACTGAGATTTGACTGTGGTTGAAATAAAGGCAAATTACTTTCCCAAAGAACTATTTCATTAAAACCAGCTGAAGCAATTGAAATGGACACAACAGATGGCCTCAGGCATCTCGGACAGAGAAAAAAAACCTCCAAGCTTGGAATTAAAATCAACAATCTGCTTCACACGAGGTGAGAGTGAAGCTGTTATTAGGATTTATGTTAATAAATGACCAAAGCTGTTTTTTTTTCTGAGATTACTATCATCAAATCAATTTACTCCACTCTACTGTACGATGATCCCACTTAACAGACGTCTACCTGTATGCAGCAACAATGACATCCATGAGAGGTACTGTGAGCTGACTGTGGTCAGCTGCCACCAGCTCCTCCAGAGAGTCGGAGACTGTGTGCAGCAGCGTGCCACGTAGAGGAGGCCGGACCCGGTCGAGCAGCAGGGCCAGGAGTTTGAGGCTCTGTAGAGTCTGATGAAGCTGGATCGTTTCTTTGGGAACCAAAGACTTCTTTAGGTACTCCAATATCTTTGCCACAACATCAGAGAGGTCTTGACTCTTTTCCACTGTGACAGCCAAACGTTCCAAGTCTGAGATGGAGCTCTGCGTCCCCTCATTATCAACTTCTTTCTTATGTTTCACTTTACATTCAACAGATGAGACATTCTGACAGAGAAGCAGAACGTGGAGAAGCATCTGATTGGCAGCTGAGACGACAAACAGACTGGAGTCTGTCTGGAGCTGTAGGAGCGGCTCAATGGACCCTAAAGAATCAAACACAACAAGCAAAACCAATCAGATTTATAATCGTGAAATTGCAAACACTCATTTTCTAATTGTGAATGTTTTGCTGTGGTACTTAATTGCTTCTTACATTGCCTGCATCTATCATGAAATGCTGTTTGGAAAGACGGTCCGTTTGTGCTCACCTGCTTGTGAAAAGAAACCGAGAGCTTTAGGGTGCTGCAGCATGGCCCTAAAGCCCTGGACCCAGCCGATCCTGATGCATGGATCCTCCCAGAGGCCTGCTTCCTGCCAGTGCTGAACGTTACCGATCAGGTCCAGAACAGAGGACTCCTGCAAGTTGAAGTGTAGGATTCATCAGTGATGATCAGATTTGAGCTAGCTCGAGATTGTAATTTAATAAATACTAGTTTTTACTACCTGAAGAGCTTGGAAGCCATCCTCGGTTGCAGCTATTAAACCAGCGAGTCTGATGGTGAATGACAGGATGCTGGGGTCTGCAGCCGTGTTGTGGATCACAGTGGATATAAATTCAAGGAGATATGGACAGGTTTCCAGCAGAGATTCGCCTTTATGAAGAGGAAAATACAGATTCACAAGACAACCAGAGGGCAACAAGGAAACACTATTCTTCCAGACATTTATTCCCACTTGATGTAGACTACGGCTACTGGGAACGTGCAAACTTCGACCCAGCACTGTACTACCTGCATATCACAATTTATTAAGAGGTAATTGAAAGTATGCTGCAATAAACAGAGACAAAATCGAGAATAAAGGTCAAAACATATATGAAGACACAGCTGAAAGGGCTGAAGGTGGAGATAAACCAGCCTGAGGAAAAGACGTGAGTGATGTGACACTAACCGGCCTTTGTGAGCGCTGTGAACCAGTCCAGCAGTTTCTCCAGGCTGGTGTCATCGGGCAGGGAGCAGCCCGAGGCCGCCAGCAGCTCACAGACCTGGGGCAGCAGTGAACTGCACTCCCGGTCCATGCTTTCAGTCACAGACCCTCACTTTGCCCTGACAGCGTTACACTTTGCAGTCACAAAACCATTGCGACCGATTCACACGGACCCGAATGCGTCTTTATGCAACATAAGTGAACTGATAAAGCTTGATGAAATTTCTCTTTCGATGCGTTCTTCTCGCGGGAAATAGTTTCACATTCACCGGTACGTACTTCCTTTTTCTTTCTACTTTGCGTGTCCTAACAAACGCAGCTGCGCTTATTTCGCAGCTCTCTATACAGATAAACTTTGTGCGGACATCCCGCTTTAATCACTCCAGATTTTCTATAGCTCTACTGTCTTCGCACAGCCAATCAGAGCCTCTGGTGGTGTGCAGGCGCCGGCTTTCTGTTTCCGCTACGTCGTCCATTTTCCCGGAGTCGCACATGGTGTCCGCACCGGTCGAGCACCGTCACCAGTCTCCCTCCCGCGACTCCTCTCCGCTGCCGACTAAAACCCCGTCTGCAGCCGCGTTAAATGCAAGATACGGTGGATATGGTGGACGACCCCGAGTATGAAGAGGAGGAACCCTCCTTCAGCGATCCGGAGGACTACGAAGACGACATCGAGGATGACGGTGAGCGGCTGCAGGAAAAGCCCCGGCTTCTAGGCCTTGTAGCTAATAGATGCTAATTCCTGCGGCGGAGTGGGTTTATAAAACCACTTAGTTTGTAGCACCCGGTCCTGTTACTTTATATGGACTCCAAACCACAATGGCTGTTGTTATGTATTTACAGGGACACATTTAATGTAGTAGTTTCACAGTTTTCGATACGGACATTGAAGCCTCACCCCGACCCCAGAGAGCCACTCACTGTGGCCTTGCCTCCGTGGCGCTTAAACATCACGTTACAACAGTATCTATTGTTTTAGTGCTGTTTCAATCGGACACACAGGCCACGGTCACTGAACCTTCGTCTATATGCTTAAATAGTCGCTGTAATGTGAGAAAGACACAGGTCAGGGTAACGTAGATCCCACCCCATATGGGAAGTGGTGGATCGCTCACCCAAAGATCTAGAGGCGCATGATCGCCACGATTTATAGCAGCGATTTTCTGTCATCCACAGCCTCCACTGACATTTTCTGTAAATTGGCATAAATTTCATTACACCGGTTTGAATTACTACAGGAAAATGCAGAAGTTAAGCAACACATTTCCTCCTTTGGATGGATTCTCGTTGTCTGGATTTCCTGAAGTTAATCGTGTCGTATGTGTTATTGCACAGTTACAAATATCTTTGTAGGTTGTAGGTTTGTATCAGTCCTTTGCGGTTCATTTTAGCAGCACCGATTCCCTTCTGACAACGTGATTCAACACTGCTGTCTAGCCAGGCTAGTCGTAGGAACATCATGATCCAGTGGGCATCTGAAGACATATAACAAATTGTAGTTAACCTGATTGTATTTGAACAAATTTAGAATACATATTGACATATATCAGCACTGTTGTGTTTTCCTCCCAAACTGTGGTAAAGGTTAATTTAATTTTAATGGTAAATGTAGTCTGCACATGTTATTAATCTTTCACAAAGGATCATGTGGCGTTTTCTTCTGCAATGATAAAGCTGGTAACCATATGTAAGTTACAGATAAATTTGATAAGACTCCAGCCATTAGACCTTCCTTCTCTCATCCTCCCGCCCATTTATCTTCCCTCTTCAGAGCTTCTTGATGACATCTTGCGAGAGAAACCCCAGGAGGCGGATGGTATTGACTCAGTGGTGGTAGTGGACAATGTTCCTCAGGTTGGCCCAGAGCGTTTGGAAAAGCTCAAGAACGTCATCCACAAAATCTTCTCCAAGTTCGGCAAGATCACAACCGAGTTCTATCCAGAAGTTGAAGGCACAACTAAAGGGTAGGACCCCGTTAGATATCTGAGATGCCATAGCTTTTAGTGCATTGTAATTGAAAGTAAGTCTTTTCCTCTTACAGATACATCTTCCTGGAGTATGCCGCTCCAACTCAAGCTCTTGAGGCTGTGAAGAATGCAGATGGATACAAGCTTGACAAACAGCATACGTTCAGGGTTAATCTCTTCACGGACTTTGACAAGTATGTTTGTAGTGTCAACCATAATATCAGTGAAGTTAGACAAATAAATGTAACCTCTTTCCATAAAAAAAATCTTTTTTTTTTTTTTTTCAATAATAGATACATGAACATCAGTGATGAGTGGGAAACACCAGAAAAACAGCCTTTCAAAGACTTTGTGAGTATTTTTTTTTTCCTTTCACAGTGGTCTTTGCTTCCAGTCACATTGAAGGTTTTAATCATCAGAATATTTGACTTGCCAAAAAGTTATACGCTTTTTATTAACGCTCTTTTTCTGACTTCAGGGTAACATGCGTCATTGGATTGAGGACCAAGATTGTCGTGACCAGTACAGTGTGATCTACGAGGCTGGAGAGAGGACGGCTATTTTTTCCAATGATGCCAAAGAGCCAATCGTAGCTGAAGAAAGAGCGGTAAGTTGTTCACTGCATTGTAACTGTGAAACATAATTTGGCTCCACTCATTGGTTTCTGGACTCATGATGGCTTTGTTTTGTGATTCAGCGCTGGACGGAGACGTACGTTCGTTGGTCTCCAAAAGGCACTTACCTGGCCACCTTCCACCAGCGGGGCATCGCTCTGTGGGGTGGAGAGAAGTTCAAACAGATTCAGAGGTTTAGCCACCAGGGCGTGTCCCTCATTGACTTCTCACCATGTGAAAGGTAATTTGCTTCTCTGTTGGTTAACATTTATCTGATTTAATCATTTAATCCGACAGAGCTAGACTCTTTAAATATTTGCCCAGTAATGATTCGAATCTGTATTTAAAGATGATCATTGTCTGCTTCCAAAGCATTCCTTGTGTGAGCTTCATGTGTATTTGCAATATCTTCCAGGTACGTCGTGACTTTCAGTCCCCTGATGGACACCAAGGAAGACCCCCAGGCCATCATCATCTGGGACATCTTGACCGGACAGAAGAAGAGAGGCTTCCACTGCGAAAGTTCGGCGCACTGGCCCATTTTCAAGTCAGTACACTCATTTTATGTGTGTTCGTGTTACCATGTCGTCGCCGTAACTCTGTCAGGGTGTTGATGTGTGTTATAACATCGTGTTTGGTTTCAGATGGAGCCACGATGGAAAGTTCTTCGCCAGGATGACTCCGGACACGCTGAGCATCTATGAAACTCCTGTGAGTAAACTGGTGAAACTATATAATTACTTTTGTGAAAAGTGCCTGATTTTGAAGCCATGTTTGTTTTGTTTCAGTCGATGGGTTTGCTGGACAAGAAGAGTCTTAAAATTACTGGAATCAAGTAAGAGCTGCTAACCGTTTTATTTAAACATTTCAAAATTGCTTGTTGTGCACAGAGATGCTGATGATATTTCTTGTCTGCAGGGACTTCTCCTGGTCTCCTGGTGACAACATTCTAGCGTTCTGGGTCCCCGAGGACAAAGACATCCCAGCAAGAGTAACTCTGATGCAGATGCCTTCCCGCCAGGAGATCCGTGTGCGCAATCTCTTCAACGTGGTGGACTGCAAGCTGCACTGGCAGAGAAATGGAGATTATCTGTGTGTGAAAGTCGACAGGACTCCCAAAGGAACACAGGTAAGCACAGGATGGTGGGGTACATAGGACAGACACATCACAGGACAAAAGAGAAATATCAGATTCTAAAAACACTTTTTTGGTCTTTCTTAGGGTGTCGTTACCAACTTTGAAATCTTCCGCATGAGAGAGAAGCAGGTTCCTGTTGATGTGGTGGAGATGAAGGGTAAGAACATTCACGCACCTTGTCAGTAATTCACTGCAAGAGTAGAAAAATTCATTTATGTTTCCACTTGTTTTTACTTTCAGAAAGCATCATTGCGTTTGCGTGGGAGCCCAACGGCAGCAAGTTTGCCGTTCTCCACGGAGAGTCCCCGAGAATCAACGCCTCCTTCTATCATGTCAAAAACAACGGGAAGATTGAGCTGATAAGTGAGTAGATCAGACACGCATGCAAACGTGTGGCTGAATGTTGCTGTGTGTGGTTTGACACGCCGAACTTTGTGTTTTTCAGAGATGTTTGACAAGCAGCAGGCCAACAGCATCTTCTGGAGCCCACAGGGACAGTTCATGGTGCTTGCCGGACTCAGAAGGTCAGTGTCATTGAGAGTTGTAGAGAAATGATGGTATAAGAAGCCACTGATGATGAACTAAATACATTTTCTGACACCTCATATGAGAGCTAAGCTCCTGATTCTAATGTTAATCTGAGGCTCGTCGTATTCGATGACTACACTTGTGAAATGCTCTCCGTGTGTTCTTAGCTTTCCTCTGTTTTTCTGTCCCTGTGCAGTATGAACGGAGCTCTTGCCTTTGTGGACACGTCGGACTGCACCATGATGAACATCGCCGAGCACTACATGGCTTCTGATGTTGAGTGGGACCCAACCGGTCGCTACGTCGTCACCTCAGTGTCCTGGTGGAGCCACAAGGTCCGAACCAGCTTCTCAGTCTGCACTTCACCGACACACCGGTTCATAATTGCAAGATATCTGCAGTAAGATGGTCCTCCGTTGACCTCTGCTTTGTTTTGTGTTTGTGTTTCAGGTGGACAATGCATACTGGCTGTGGACCTTCCAGGGTCGTCTCCTCCAAAAAAACAACAAAGACCGCTTCTGCCAGCTGCTGTGGAGGCCCAGGCCCCCCACCCTGCTCAGTGCCGACCAGATCAAGGTACGTTCCTATCCAGATGTTATAGACACATGTGGAGCCAGTGATGACAAACCCAACTTTTCTGACACCTCTTATGAGAGCCACGCCGTGGCTCCTTGATTCTACTGCTGATCTGAGGCCCACAGTTAGAACGCGCTGCGAGCGGCGGTGGTTTTGGTTCATGGATCCTTCTTTCATAGTGAACTTTCTTTTGCAGAATATCAAGAAGGATCTGAAGAAATACTCCAAGATCTTTGAGCAGAAGGATCGTCTGAGCCAATCCAAGGCTTCCAAGGTTTGCTCTGCTTCATTCTTTACGTTTGCAGTGTTACCAGTTTATGAAGTGAATGTAATTGTAACTGTAGCCTAAATAGGAGTAATTTTTGAAACCGTGATTTGTTTTTTTGTTTATTTTTTAATTTCGTCACCTTTGTATCTCTCATGAATGTAATGAGAATATTTAATATGCAAAGTTGTGCAGCAGTACAGAGAGTTGAGCTCGTTGCGTCTGTGTGTGAGTAGGAGCTGGTGGACAAGCGCCGAGCAATGATGGAGGAGTACCGTCGCTACCGAGAGACCGCTCAGCAGATCTACCAGGAGCAGAAGAGCCTCCGCCTGGAGCTCAGAGGAGGTGGGACTCCTCACTCCTTCACCACTCAGACACCTCTGTTCAGATGAACTGACCTCTGACCCCCATGCCTTGCAGGAGTGGACACTGATGAGCTGGACAGCAATGTTGATGACTGGGAGGAGGAGACCATTGAGTTTTTTATCAACGAAGAAATCATTCCTCTTGGCGATCTGTAGTCCCCTACGCAGGTAACGCCTCAAACGCTTCATGGATGTAAATTTACAGCTCTAAAGCACCGTCTTCCATTAGTTTGTGTTTCGTCAACATGATCCAGTCTTGTAACTCGCCGGTTCTCTCTGCTTCTTTCAGTCCATCTGTTTTTGTGTGGAAGAAGAAAGACAGAAACTGCGTCATTGATCGGAGAAGGACGAAGACCACGCTGTGAATCTTGGGGCTTCACATCGAGCCTCAACATTCAGATTTAGTGACTTCATCAAAGCACGCCGAGCAGATCAACAGCCACACCAGGAGACCAGAGTCTCTTGCCGTCACCGGGCCCATTGATTTTAGTCCTCTGTGGAACTTCAAATTTAGCAAAGCTGCCTCTTTTTTGTTTTTTTTTATAAATTAAGAGTCACTCACTCTTGAATCAGAACCCCATCACTGATTGGACTTCTTCATCTCGGGGTCTTTTGTGAGCCAGCCTCATCATGCTAGTGTCTGACTGCGGGGCAGCACAGGGTGCCATTCCAGTGGGGGGTGGGCGTGTTGTGACTAAACAAGTAGCCTTGTTAATAAATGTGCTGATGTGGCGCTATAGTGGCCTGTATCCTCCTCCGTTCAGACTCGGCTTTCACACAGGGAGGGGGTGCGCAGCGGGAATAACTTTAAATAAACATTCAAACATACCACCGTCTGCCTTTGTCCCAGTGTGTCATTTACAGACGAGACTCTTTTTTCTTTTTTAGAAAGCTGATGACTAATCTTTAATCTATGCTTCATCTGAATTTACATGTAGGATGTTTTTACACATTTTTTTTAAATTATTTTTACAAAAAAAAAAACTGTCGGTGAGGTACAAAGCTTTATTTTTTTTTTGTTTTCAGTAGTCATAAAAAACCTAATCATATTTTTCCAGCAAAATTCCCTGGAGCTGTTGGTGGTTCGCTAAACATTGCATATTCATCCAGTCCTCATCTCTTAGTTTAAGCTTACTCTCGTTCACCCATCTGTCTCTTATCGAAACCACTCTATTATTTTAATATGTGTTACAGAATGTTGTGGTCACTTCATTCAATTCCTGGGGGAGATTTGATTTAATTTCTTTTACAAAGTAGTCTCCAACTTGGAAATACCTAAATTGTTCTGAGTCCTTGAGTCCAAATTCTTTTTTCGAGTTTTGAAAACCTTTAATTTTACCGTTGTTGATAATTGTACATAATGCTGTTATACCCCTGTTTATCCAGTGTTCAGAATTTTTGGATTTCCCTCTCCAATTTGTATTTCCCTATAATTTTGAACCATGTTTCCAGAGTGACTCTGGTAATTGAATCGAGCTTATTCTCAAATTTCTTAAACATTTCCTGGTTTGTTGTTATACTCTATGGATATCCCTCGATATTTGATTCCATCTCTTTCCACTTAGCAGTGTATTCAGAATCACACCAGTGCACCAAAGGTCTAATCTGTGCAGTGTAGTAATATTCTAAGGCTAGCCCCCCTTTGTCTTTGGGAATCTGTACTGAACTTAATCCTGGGTCTTCTACCCCCCCACAAAATGAAGGGTGTTGGTAAAGTGGTTGGATGATGTTAATTTAACTTTACTCTGTTGTGTTGATATTTTAACTTCGCTGGTATTCATTCTGTGTTCTTCCTGTGTGAAGCTATGTTGCAAGAATTTCCCTGAGGGATTAAGTTATTTATAATTCTGATTCAAACACTGGGAACCAAGAAGGAACAAATGTGATTTTGAAATGTTTCCCATTTCAGGTGGCAGCCACAAAAAATAATCTCCCTGATTTCCGTGGTATAATTAAAACTTTTGAAATGTCACAAGGATGTTTTAAATATCAGATACTCTGACTGTGCTTCAATCCCACTGTGGGTGACTTACTGATGAAAATGAAATATTAGTTCTGTATTTTATAACCTTTCTGTCTTCAACTTTGACTGAAGTGGTGATGAATGGTGAGCCATTCATTTTGAATGAACTTGTTTTCTCTTCATAAGAGCTAGAGTTTTTTTTTTTTTTTTTTTTTTTTTTTAAGTCTGAGAGCAAGAACAAGCCTTTTTTTCTGCATTTTGAAAGATTCAACACTCATATTTGTCCAACACCTGTATGGATGCATATTGGGGCAATTCTGAACAATGAATGAAGAGAACTCAGTTTGATTCTTGAGCTCCTGCAAGAAGGCACTCAAATCTGGCAAGCTGCCAGGAAATTGCTTGAAAAAAATAATCCGGTATTTGCACAGAAGTTTTGACTTGCATTTACTGACATCGGCAAGATGATCAGAGGTACCACAGTTTTTCACAATGAATCACAAATATGATCAATGTTAGAATAAACCGGAAAATACAGTCTACAACCTGTCTGTACTCTTTTACCCAAACCAGAAAACTCAACACAGTCACTGTTGCTTTATTGTTGCTTCACTTTCATCCCACATGATCACAACTTAGCACATTAACAGCCCTGAAAAGAAGAAGTACAGACATACAGCCATCGGAGTACATGATTTTGTTCTGTCCTTGTTTTTGCATTTCCGAATATGAATTGAAACAAAACCTTTTTGGTAAACATGATTGTGTTTTTCAGGAGCCAGATATGCAAGGCTGCGTTTTCTCTCTGTTCTATTATCGAGTCAGCAGCTGCTCTGTCATCAATCTGAATCTATATGTTGGGGATCATTTTTCACAGATTTGAGAAGAGGTTATTTGTTGACTGCAGATATATCTGATGTGCTGATACAAAACTAAACCCCCAGTCAGACCGGCTCACTCAGCAATAACAGTGAAATTTGTATGTATGTTAACAATCGAGTCTGTGTCATCAGCTGTGTGGACATGCAGCATGGGGAGGAATTAGGAGGCGATGTGTCCGTGTTATTTATGCTCATTAGTCCACATAATTAATCCCTGATGAAAGCGGCCGCCACTGTTCATCAGCCACATCGACTGCGGACGCTGCAGAGATCTTTTAGGTCACTGACCTGAGTCCACCTCATTTGTTTCACACGCCAGGACAGATTTTCAACTGTGAAGTATTACACAGCAAATTAAACCCTCAATGATTTATAAACCAAGTAAAGATCTAATCGAACAGGTATGTCCCCCAATGGACCCTCATTTGTTTATATCAAGTAAAGCATCATCAGACCATACGATCAAACACATTCTGGGAAAAATGAACCCATCTGGTCCTCTGATGGACTGATGCTGTTGTGCTGTCCTACACTTCATAAATTAAAAGGCTTTTTATTGAGAATTCTGCTGCTTGCTTCAGTTAAATTCCTGCTGTGACGTTAGGTTTCAGCAGGCTGGCTGCCAGAGAGCTGGCTGGTGCTTTTGATGTGGAGACAGCTGCCACCCGATCATTTTCCCATCTGTCACGGATCTTATAAATACTCTGCAGGAGACAGCTGCTGAGGCTTCATTCAAACATCCGCCAGTGTCCAGAAAATGTACTGTGTGTTGCAATCTGGAGCCGTGACCCAGAAGTAAATATCCATCCATTAGCTAATGCCTCTTATCCCCAGAGGACGGTGGAAGGGACTCTGATGATAAATATCAAGTCACTCAAGATCATTACAGTAAAGATTCAGTTTTGTAGTTTTGACGTTTCTTCTTAGAGGATAAATTACAGTGTTTTAATGTTGGACTTAATTGTACTGTGATATAATGCAACAACAACCCCAGACATTTAAAGGATATAAACCTGACAGTAAACATTTTGAACGTTAATTTTCTGTCAAGATTTTCTTGGTCTTGGGTACATGCCTTTCAGATGTTTTGTTTTAACTGTTTATTTATTTATTTATTTATTTATTTATTTATTTATTCATTCATTCATTCATTCATTCCCAGAAGGTGCTTCTTTGAAGAAAGAAGAATGAGAAAAACATTTTATTTTTTCACATTCAGCATGAACCAGCAGCCTGGTGAATCAGAATGCGTTATTTCAGGGATTAACCCTTTGGACAGTGATCTAACATGATGGACCTGGACTCTGGTTCACGGCTTCATCATAAGCTGTGGTTTAATAGCTAAGTTCTGACATGTTTTGCTTTCCTTTTTCTCCTCCAAGGGACAAATAAACCATTTGTCCCATTAATTTTCTGCACATATACGTTCCTGTCAGAGGCGTAGTACAGAGGGGGTGGAGCATTCTCGACGGGCCCTTACGATGGTAGTTTTACCATTCAAAAAATCCCTCATCCTACCATCAAACAACACACTAATGCTCACTTTTATTGAGCCAAGCAAACCCATATGCTTCAGAAAGCAGAATAAAGTCACAAACCAGTTCACAAACTTGTTTTGAAGAACAAATACACACACGCACGCACACACGCACATACAAATGCAGCCAAACAGCTGTCAATCTCAGAGCGTCCGCTGTCCATGGTGCTGAAATCTCAGATAAAAAGTCACGGGCTAAATCTGTACCATCTTTGATACAGCTTAAATATAAAATGAACACAGCTGGTCTAAAATTACACAATCTATTCAGATAGATATAGACACCGCTATCTATATCTTTTGGAATTCACGTATATTAGAAAAAAATAGACTCGGCGGTCTCTTGTAGTTGAAAGCAACACAAGGCACATTCAAATAGGCAGGTGTTTAAGACCACAGCATTCTGATAAAGATAATATTTTTTAAGATTTGACTGACTCACCAATGGCTCCGATGTTAGGTTTTGGGTAGTACCGCTAGCGGCTAGCATAGTGTTTAGCATACTGTTTAACTTCCCTCCAAAGAGTTCAGATCAAGTGCAAAAGAAAAAACTCGTTCATGCCGCACAGCCAATCAGCGCTGGCTTACAGCTCTGATGCATTCATGGACAGTCGTAATGTAAGAATTGGCAAATTGGAGCCCACACTCATATGCATATACCTTCTAGCACTCACTGCACATTACATTATAATAATTTATTTACGATTAACTGTGAACACATCACATGAAACGGGGCCCTATGACCTTGTGGGCCCTGGGGCGACCGCCCCCTTGCCCCCACTCTGGCTCCGCTACAGCTTCCTGTACAGTGTACACTATCCCTACTACTTAAATAAATCAAAATCCTAAAACACACTGACATTTTGATCAGTTTTACTCTTTATAACATATCGTCCATCCATCCATCCATCCATTCATCCATCCATCCATCCATCAGGGTCATGGGCTGCTGCAGCCAATTCCAGTTTACTGCGGTCACGGCAGGATCTACCTGGACAGGTCACCAGTCCATCACAGAGACAGACAACTGCACACACTCACCACCATGCCTAGGGGCAATTTGGGGTCACCTGTTGTGCATGTTCTTGGACTGTGGGAGGAAACCAACACACACACACACACACACACACACACACACACACACACACACACACACACACACACACACACACACACACACACACACACACACACGGAGAATGGGCAAACTCCAGAAAAGTTCAAGTTTATTGTCATTTAGTGAAGACATGTTTCCCTGCACAATGAAATTCTTTCTCTGATCAAAGAACGTCTCAGATATTATCCCATTTAAATAACTTTCATTTGTTTTCTTTTTTATGACAACCTATGAAATAAAAAAAGCTAAGGGAGGGCTGCAGGTAGGTTACAGAATAAGACATAAGCTGGAACAGATGACACTATATTACACAGGACAGTAAAGGAGTTTAACAGTAAAAGCTTTAAGTCCTTCAGACTGTGAGGGAGTCATCCTGTCATACTTTGGAGATCCAGCGCCTCGTGTGGCTGGATTTACGGTTTCCCAGCCTAAATTTGGAGGACGCCTAGGCCGGTGGGAGAAGCGGCGTGCAGGGCGTGGGAGCCGGGATCTCGCGGTATTTGGGCCGTGGAGCGTGGGGAGAGGGAGCGGCTCAGACGGGCTCACATCACCGGGCGGACGGACCGGAGGAGACGCAGCGGCACCTCGGCTCCTCTGCGGGGGTAAGGAACCGGATTCCATTCGGGCCCCGGTGGGCTTTCTCCGGCTCGGTGATGCTCGGAGCGGCCGTGAGGCTCCCGGTGTGAAGGGCTCGGCAGGGAGCGAGCCGGGATGAGGAGCGGATGACACCGAGGGGGAACCGGGCTGGAGAGACGCTCTTTGTGTCTTCTGTGGAGGGTGTCCGCTCAAAGGACACGTTGTTTGCCCGTTTGCTGGATAAATTCTGTTTTTTTTTTTTCCATCCAGGGAGGATGCGCTCCTTTCCCAAGACTGTAATAACCCAAAAGCCCCTGTGCTTCATAATAAGCACGTTTTTTTGTTTTCCAAAAAATTTAAATAATACCTGTTTTCACTTGTCTTATAGCTGCAGGAGAAATTGGATGAGTCTGGGTGTGTTCTTGTCAAACAGGCTCTTCAAGTGAAAGTAACAGTAAACTCTCATCTCATCCCACTCAGAGCCTGCTGAGACCCTCAGATTGCGTGTGTGTGTGTTTGTGTGTCTGAAGTGTGTGTCCCACCCCCACAGGCCAGTTTGTTCACATGTCCCTGGCAGCTGGGTGCCCTGGGTGGAGGTGGTGGTTCCCATGACCCCCGGGCAACCCCCCCCCCCCCCCCCCCCCCCACACACACACACACACACACACACACACACACACACACACACTGGCCTGAACCCTCATCATAAAGGCTGCTATACAGCACAGCATTATCTTTATTATTCTATGATGTACCTGTTATGGGAGGGTGAAAATGATGCTGGTTAGGAAAGCTTCATTTTTCATGTTTCGGCCAACAGCATATTCTAATATTTCATGAGGAGAATATGATAAAACCACTCTGTCTTTCCTATTTGTATTCAAGCTGTCAAGGTTTTAGTGCTGTTTTCTGTTTCTTTCAGTCGCAGGAGGGATCATCTGCAGTAGCAGGCCACCATAAAGCTCCAGACAGCCACTTCAGCTTCTCTTCGCCATTCGCGGACCTTGATGCGGCCCAGCCATGGGAACATGGCCCAGTATACGGCTGGCTTTCATACTGGGGTCTCTGTTCATGAGCCTGCTCATCATTGTGTACTGGGAAAACATACTGAGGCTGGACGCAGGTTCGGTGCCTATTCTCTATGGACCACTTCACACTGGCTGGAATAACAGGACCAACAAAGACCCTTCACAGCCTGTTAACACCAGCAGATCTGAGGCCACTGTCCCCACCACCACGCACATCCCTGTTCAGCAAGATGAAGAGGGGCAACACTGGGAGGAGGAGGAACTGGAGGTAAAACAGGAGAGGAGGAAGGAGGAAACACTGGAGGGAAATGAGAAAGAGAGCAGTGGCGTTTCTGCTGAAGATATGGAACAAAAAGCAAGGAAGCAGAGGATCATGGACGTGTGCTCAGAAATGAGCTCCTCCGAGGAGTTTCCAGCAATGAAACGCAGTTTTAATCAGATCCCAAACATGGAGCTGGATCACTTCATAGTCGATGATAAACACCAAATCATCTACTGCTATGTTCCCAAGGTACGTCCGCATTGTGTGGTTCTGTCTGGTGTGTGTGTGTGTGTGTGTGTGTGTGTGTGTGTGTGTGGGAGTGCTGCAGTAGTCAAAAACTGTGTAAGACAAACAGCTTGGAAGAAAAGTGCTTTATTGGCTTTAGTACTTTATTGGCAAGTCACGATATTTATACACACATTCATAGCTCTGTCTTTATTTCTAAATATTTTGTCTTCTTCTCCCCCCTTCCCCCCCACGTCTCCCGTGGCGTCTCTCTGTTTAGGTGGCATGCAGCAACTGGAAGAGGATGATGATGATCCTCAGTGAGTCTCAGATCTCACCCTCCTCAGGAAAACCTTACACTGATCCCGTAGAAATACCTACTAACATCGTACACAACGGCTCTAACTACCTCACTTTTGATAAGTAAGACACGTCACGCTGTTTACACCCAGAGCCCAAATGTGTGTTTTAAATGTGCTTATTTTATGTCAGTAGCTCTATAAAGTTCAGTTTCATCTCAGTCGTGCTTGAGTGTTATAAAATGGCATGATAGCCAATAAACAGTGCTTTACTTTTACAGTAAATAAGTATGAGTACAATGAGGTGCAGCTCACCAGGAACATGAATATCACGATTGAATTTTATGATTTAGTTTCGTGAATAAAGGAGCAGTTGCACTTTTTAACTGTGCGTCTTCCTAGGCATTTTTTCCACATTTGACCAAAAGATTAAAATATTGCAATGCGGTGCAAGTTTAATAATTGTGGGGGCTTTCTGTCTGAAAAAAAAACAAAAAAACAAAACAAACAACAACAGTATTTTAAAGGGGTTCACAAAGAAGCAGAAACACGCAATCAGCACTTCCTGCCACACAGCCGTTTTTGAGTGAAACATGTAAATATCTGTGTTTATCATCTTTTTTATGTGGGATTTTCATTGTTTTGTGCACTGTGCATTGTAATGGATATTGTATTTAGATACCGACTTTTACAAAATTTTGAGCTGCAGACAGAGAACACTTTGTAGCTTTAACATTTGGTGTTGAAACGGCTCAGTACTTCCTTCCTTTATACCACTTTATTCTGCTCTGGATCCAGTCCCAGATCACAAGGCTTTTTCTTACAAGAAAAGAATGACAGTATAACAAATAAAAAGTACGGTCAGTGCCAGGCCAGCATCACTTTTCTTTGTGCTTCATAAAAGGCAAACTGTCTCTTTTATTCATCAGCTCACTTCAAAGGAAAAATGTTGAGCAGTTAGCAGAACTGTACAATGGGCACAAAAATACACACTTTCATTTAAATTATCTTACATGCAAAAAAACAAAAACAAACAAAAAATAGCACTTCCCCCCCTAACAAGCCAGTAAATGCCTGAATGGAACTGAGCAAGCCAAATAGAGAGACTGAAACTGTGTGTAAACAGGAGGAGTCCCTAACCACAAACACACATACCTCAGGCTCTAAAAGCAGAAAGGAGGAACATTTGGCAGAAACTGAAGACCAACTTGCACATTTGAAGTGAAAGGGAGCGTTCTTCTTCTGTCATGTTACTCATGCTTTGATCCAAACTACTCTTCCTAAAATTGTGAAATTACATTTTAAGCCCGTTGCAGTACTTCTCTCTTTCCTGAAAAACTGATAGAACTTCAGTTTTCAAATAGATTCTTGATGTTCCTGTGTACACTGCTTGGAACAGGACAGGTTTTGTTTCTGTCGTAACATTCAGATACTGAGCTGCACTAAAAAAGTGTGAGTGAACTGGTTATTTACTGAGCTGACAGTTGGAGGAGAGAGTGGAAACCACGGGCTTGGCGCTGCAGCACAAACAGGCCATTCTCTGAGCCGAACTCATGTTTTTTTGTGTCAGTATCAGGACGCACAAGACACGAGTTGCAAGGGGTTTGTTTTCAGACTTGCCTTCTGACTTTGAGCAGTCACAGAGGTGCTGTCGGTGGAACGGTAACTCCTACAGGGGAGCATTCATGTTGCTTTGTTGTTCTTCCTGACCAGGTTTCCCAGCATTTATGGTTCTCTGTCCCACCACCTGATGGCAGTCAAGCTCCAGAAGTACACCAAATTTCTGTTTGTGCGAGACCCCTTTGTCAGACTCATCTCTGCCTTCAGGAACAAGTTTGGAAAGTGTGTATCCGACTGTGCATGTTCACATTCACACATGCTTCTCTTCTCATCAAACAGCAGTCAGCACTGAAGTGTGTCTCTCTCTCATGTGCTTGTGTTGCCAGGCCCAATCAGGTCTTCTACAAGCGGTTTGGTTCCGTGATCCTGCGTCGTTACGGCGGTGTGTCTTATTTGCCAGACACAGCCAAGGAGGCGTTTGCTGCAGGACTCAAACCCACGTTTCAGCAGTTCATCACCTACCTGCTAGATCCCCAGACCGAGAGAAGAGAGCTCTTCAATGAACACTGGCGGCAGGTATTCGTCTCACACACACACACACGCACACTCACGTAGACACTGACTCTGCTATTGTAAATTGGGTTTTCAAATATTGGTAGTTTAATTGTCATGACTTTCTTTTCTTCTTCGCTTTTGGCATGTCTCCTGTTAAAAGACATGGAATTTTTCTTTCCCTGATGAGTTGAAGCATGTGTATCATAAATGGCTTATGAATCATGCAGGTGGATGATATTTGGCATTTGATATGCAACAGATCAGTACAGCTGTTTTTATTGTCTGAGCACAGTGGGGTTTAAAGCATGAAGCTGACAGTCTTATATATTTCCACAGTTTGGGAAATGAGTGAAAGTTTAAGGATTACAATTAATTCTAAGTATAAGATGCCATGTTGTGTGAAAAAAAAGTCAAAATATACACCTTTTCTCAGCCATCAAACACATTGAAGTAAAGAGGAATCTCTGTTTACAGAATGTCAGATCCTTGAATTGAGGCTTCCTAATGGTGCTTTTAGGGGGTTTCTTTTATATTTATCACAGACATATTTCAGTAAGTCATCCCTGACTTGTTTTTCCTGAAGAAGAATTTCTCTGTTGTGCTTTCATATTGGGAAAATATAGCATCAGGTCAAGAAAAGGAGTCAGATGTCAGATTGTTTTTTGAAGCTTTCTCTGCATCAAATCATATCTAGCTTGAAGGCTTAAAACGGGGCACTCTAAAACAAATTTGCTGAAAGTGGATCTGTTGCATCCACGGCACGATCAGCCACGGAAAGTGAGCACACCACCACAAGATCAATATGTGACATTCTGCTTTGTTAGACATAGAAAAGCAACTTTCCCACTGGTGCACAATTTGCTAAATTAAGATGCCAGACCCCAATCAGCCAACGTCTAGCCGAACAAAACTGTCTGGCAATGATCTCATAGGATGAGAAGCAGCTCTGAAATACTTCTCATGAGGGGACACAAGGACAAAACCTTGAAGCGGGCTAAAAGGTTTCAGTATGACACAGTGAGTGATGGAAAAAAAAAAAGCTATTTCCTGATGAAACAGTTTGAGATTTGTTGCTGCATCAGAAATCTGCGTGTAAGATGAACCAATAGCATTGGACCAAACCCTCAGTCGAAGATTTTTCAGACTGTTTTCTTCAAAGAATTGCAACAAAGTTTGATTTGTGAAGGAGTCATGCTGCAGGAAAATTATCAGTGTCCCTTTTAGTCAAATCTACGTCTCTTACCTGTTTGTCCCTTCCTGTTTAGTTTTGTTGCATGTGTAATGTCTGCTTCTCCTTTTCTCCGTACTTTGTGCCATTGTGATCCTGCCTTCTGTGTTTTTCCCATGTTCTGTGCCTTTTTGCATTTTTGAACTCTGTGCACACTGCTTCTGACGATGTTCTTATCAGATTTGGGCAAACCCTCGTCAGATCGAGTACTACTTTCACTGGAGCAAAGAGAGTGCAAAAAACCCCATGAGACGTCCCGCTATCTATTTTTAAGTTTTCAACATTTCACTTGAATTCTTCAACTAGGGGCTTTTTTTAAGCAACCACAAACTCAAATCCCTCTGGCGGGATCAAAATACCTCTCATTTTTAAATGGCCGGCATTTACAAACCCTTTGTCCAGTGTCAGCAATGTCAGCAACATGTCTGAAGAGGCCGGGGAGGACGAGGCGATTTCAGGAGATTTCATCAGCATCGCTTTGATTCTCATGTCTTCTTTGAAAATTAAAAAAAAAAAAAGTTTGCTTTAGCTAAATTCTGTAAAAAAAAAAAAACCCAAATAATTCTGTGCTCCTTGCTGCTTCCAGCAAGCCGTTAATGATTCACATACACCCTGTATTCACTGTTTAATCTTTTTTTTTTTTTACATGTTGCTTCCCACGGCATTGTCTTACTGATATCAAATGACTTTCCACTTGGTTTCAGTCCCATGACAACTTGTTACGAGGAGATTTCATTTTTTGTCAATAATGACCTTAACCATGTTGTAATATTGGAAATAGATCACTAATTGCTTTTTTCTTTGATCCCAAGACTTGTCTGTTCCTTGAAATACAAAGTTATTTACAGTTTTTATTATTCTGAAACTGAATTCTTAGAAAATTATTCATGTGTATTATTCTTTATTGAGCGATTTATTGCATTGTGATTAAGTTATAGTCCTCAAGAGACATTGCTGAGTTACATGTGGCTTTAACCACAGTTATCCTGAACCCATAGAGGTGCAGATCTCGAACTGCAAACATCAAATCTTGGAGTTTGTAGATTCTTTGAATTTACTGCCATCACCACCACTTTTCCTATGTTCTTTAGGCTTGAGGGCACCTGGACAAATATTTTATACATTAATTTTTCATTATTTTTGTCAATTTTGTTTAAAGATTCAATGTTTGTTTTTCTTTTACCAGATGATATGTAGCTTTTTAAATTTTGGTTCACTCCATGTTATGTCAGCCTATGGCGATACTTGTTGAGAATCTATAGAAAAGCTTAGGAGAAAAATGACACCACAGTGAGTGAAAATGTAACAAACCAAAAAAAGAAAAAACGAAACTGCTTGGGATTCAGAGGGTTAAAGCTTGAACCACACTGTGGCCCATCGACTCTCACCCAACACATGGTTTGTTTCACACCAAGTTTATATTTTATTAACGCTGGACTTGATGTTTGCCACAATCGACAAAAAGATGTTGTTGTTAGCAGCTGTTGGGATCCAAATAATTGCACCCCCCTACTCCTTTTTTTAATTGTGATTTCTTCTTAAAGATTACGTGGTGAGTTAAAATGCAGCTGCTGACACCCCAGAATGATTCTGCTGCTCTGCCCCACCTGCAGCTCCCTGCTGCCTCTCAACACTTTGACAGCCACTGGTTCAGCTAATTATTCCCTTCATTTTCTGCACAGCCTTCATGGTGTAACAACTGTATAAAAATTATCTTTCCAAGAATGTAGTGAAACACATTTTTTTGTTTTTGGGTTGGTTTCTGTTTTATAACAGACTGAAATGAACTCATCCCTGCTCCATTCCTCCTCTCAATAACATCCCATCAACAACACACAAATCCCAACCCTTGTTATTTATATTTTACTTGTTTTACCCTCTGCTGCCATTTTTTCCTCCTCTTGTTTATATTCAGACTTTTTGTGTTCTTCCTCCATTGCACTTATATGACATCTATAATTTAAGATCATAAGAATGACTGTGGTAGCAGGCGATAAACTTGTGTAGCAAAATACACATAAGATAAAACTTGCAAACAGTTTTCAACTGATTCAACGTGTGAATGAATATACAGTTTTGACGGAGCAGCCGTGTGTGTTTTGTGTTTCAGATTTACCGTCTGTGCCATCCTTGTCAGGTGAAGTATGACTTCATCGGGCGACTGGAGACCCTCGACACAGACGCAGAGCAAGTTCTGAAACTCATGAAAGTGGACAATCTGCTGCATTTCCCTTCAGCGTACCAAAACCTGACTGTAGTCAGCTGGGTAAGAGACTGGTTTGAGCAGATTCCCTTTGAGGCACGGAGGAAACTGTACAAGCTGTACGAACCTGACTTCAAGCTGTTTGGCTACCCCAAGCCCGACAGCGTCGTAGACGAGTAGACGGCTCCGAGCAGGATACCTGGGAACTGCACCATGTGTAGAGTCCACGTCCCGCCAACCTGCACACAGCCAGCACATCTTCCTGAAGACCTGTCAATGCTGCTGTTTGCACCTTTTATTTAGTGCAAACCTCAAACTACAGAAGTGCCTGTCAGTGTAATTCTGTCATCATTTTATATGTATGTATGACGCAAACTTGGTTGCCAATTACATGTTTTCAGTCTGTTTTCCTCATGCAAAAGCACTTTGTATAATATTCTGTGAATATTTTGTTTCTCAAAAAGCTATTTCTTGATGTTTCAAGTGGAGGTAGTGTGCCTTCATTACTGTAATGAACTCATGTTTGAAAACTGTAATTTAACAGTTTGTTATGTTGGGTGGTTGAACACACAAAGGTGAAGGAGGATTCAAACAGTTAAATGTATCCATATGTGTCAAAATCATAATGCAGTTGAAAGAAAGCAACTCAATAAGTCACCACCAATCAATTTAAGCACTATTTATTTAAATTTTAACTGCTAAAGTAAGAGGGGTAATCAGTGGAAAGCCAACATAATGATGGTATTATGATAATTATATGGAATATTGTGGAATATTAGCAGAAATTGAACTGACATTTTGACAACCATACAAACAATACCCTTTTTTTTATGTCAGGAGTGACTGATTAAAATTATGTTTGTGCGTAAAACAAAGGCTCTGCCACTCTTTCCTTTGCCTTTTTTTTCTCATTTTCAGAACACTTAATTATAATCACCAAAATACTCACCCATCTTGTTAGTTGACTGTAGGAGAAAGAGAATGAAGCTGCATGATGGAGCGCCTCACTTCATGTTAAGAAGGAAATTTTCTGTGGGTTCGAGTCCTGGCTGGGCCTTTCTTTGTGGAGTTTGCATGTTCTCTCCGTGCGTGTGGATGTCCTCCAGGCACTCCCACTGTCTGAAAATCTGCTTTTGTGGTTAATTGGATTTTTACATCTGAACATGATCCTTATGCATTAAGTTTATTAGCAAGGCTTATATGCAGTTAGTAACTTATAGCATTTAGACACATTTCACGTCCCACTGAGAACAAACCTTATTGTTCCCCCCTCTCTACCTGACAGAGAAGTGGAATGAAATATCAGATCCCTTTCATACAGGATGTGAAAGTCGTGTAGTGTATGGCGTGCTGCTGGTGGGTGGAGAGTGGAACAACAGCCAATGCCTCCACGACTTTCTATTGCACAAAAAGCTCCTCTTGTTGCGTTCACACCTGCCAGCGCGTCTGTTTTCCACGTGTTCCAGCCATTTCTGCGGCCCCGCCCCCTCGGCCCTCTGGTTGGTCGAACCTGACGTCAGTCACGTAGGTCCCGCCCCCTCCACTGTTTGACAGTTCTCTCGTGACGTCACCGGTTCCGTCCCAACACGGAAATATGGAGTCGAGAGAGGAGCGGCTGTGTTATGGATTTAAAGCGGTACTCTGAGCTATAAATTTACCCGTGTTTGCTAACTGTCCGCACGGCTGTAGCCGCTATTAACTTTCTGACAGATGGCCACAGTCGCTGGAAATGGAGAGAGAGTTCGACCTCTGCTGTTAGTCGAGTAGCTTCAGCCCCCCCGCCCCTTCCTTCCGTTTGTTTGGAGCCATGAAACCGTGTGTTTTAGGGGTCATGGGGGCTCTGGGACGTCTGCTCCTGTTCCTGCTGCTGCTGTCCTGGGAAGGAATACTCTTTGAGGTAGGAAGACACTCCGGACCTCTACAGCTGTGTGCTTGTTTCTGTTGTCAGGACTGTCTGTGTGTTTCTATTTATGCGCCACAGGGAGACCACAACTGTGTCTATTTAAGGCTCCACCACTAAAGTTGACATGATGCGGTGGGACGTTTAAAATGTTGTCCGTCCAATTTGCCTGGAGAAAGTTAATACTCTGGGTGTGTGTGTGTGTGTGTGTCACCCATATTTACCCACTGGGGGGTGGCAACTAAGTGAGCAGGAGGGTATTGAATGGTACACCCAATCAAACCGGATCAGGGCTCACCCACCTACAAACAACTTCCTGAGTTTGTAAACAAAGTTTGAGGAAAATTCCATCTTTCTCCTCTTAATTCAACTCTCTGTGCTGCAGTGCGGAATGTTTGGGTGGCAGTGGTGTTGTGACTTGTTTACAAACACGATGAAGCCTCTACAGACTAAAATGACCATTTCATTACTTTCATACCACAGAAAATACTTATTAAGTTTTGTTATAATGTTTTTATAAATCTTGGGACTGTGGGAAATTGGGAAAATACCTTTAAACATGTAGCTTTCTTACTTGGGTGAGTCCCTTTTTATGGTTAGGTAATGTATTTGTAATAAGTGATCCTTTATTCCACCAGCTATCCTACAATGTCCTCACCTCCACTTAAAAAAAAACTGATTTGAAGATGCAGTCATTTCCTGGAAACTGGGATCCTGATCCTAGAGGTGTTGAACTTCTACGATGTATCGTGTGGGCGATTCTGCATGGATGCAGTGGCAGAACATAAACTATAATAATGCAGTAATTCAGTTTCTTGATTTTTGGCTGTTCTTTTTAAATGCTGCACTGATTTGATTCCATTTTGATTTTTTATTGAATACACTTTTTGTCGTGTTTGTAATTTTCTAAGTTAAAAATAGTTCATGTTCAAAATAGTTCATTCCTGGCTGCTGGTATTCATGATCATAAAAAGTAACCATTTGCAGTAATGAATAAAAATGGGGCTGTAACATAGTTATAATCAAATTGTGAGGCCACCTAAGATGCACAGCTGTAATTCTAATGTAAAATAACTTTAAAACAAGCTGTTGATTCGTTATATCCACAGAAAGAAAAGTCCGATGTTACGACTGTGCTTGTCACATCACTTTAAATTTCAGTTTTAATTTGTGATATATTTTGACTTAGTGAAATCCACTTTTTCCTGTACTCAAGACAAATATCTTTTCTTTTTATTTCAATTCAGTCTTGTCTCTCACTGAGCTTCATTATTTATTTTATTTTATTTAACCTTTATTTAAGCAGGAGAATCCCGTTGAAATTAAGAACCTCTTTTTCAAGGGAGTCCTGAATTATGTATTCAGGACAGGACATAGATACATCTTTTTATGATAATAAAAGTAAAATATGTAAGACTTTGATGTAAAAAAATTAAGCTCAATAAGATAGCCGATAGTCACAAATTCCAATTTTGTGATGCGCTGCTTCAAAATCTGCAAGTTTTCAAACATGTTCCAGTTCATTTAGTTTCGCAGCATAACATGGTTTACTGAGTCACAGAAGAAGCACCTGGAGGAATTAGTCCACGTCAAGTTTACAAAGTGGTATACTCTGTGGCAAGCACTTTTATTCTTTTTATTTACTGAAATAGGCCAGGATTTATTTGTAACCAGTGGAAATTTGCGCTATGTGGGTTGCAAGTGCTGTTGCATAACATTTTCAGATGAGACAGATAACCTTTCTAACACGTCTGAGTAAGCAAAGTTGAGATCTGATATCAAAACCTTGCACATTTCCTCTCCCAATCTGTCAGCAGTCAGAAGAAAAAATAAGAGCCAAGACTCTCAAACCCAGGTGAAATACAGAGTAACTCTGCAGTGACTCAACACTGCCACCTAGAGAACAACAGTGACACGACATAGGGTTCAAATAAAGCACCTTTAACTTCGTTATGTTGTGTGAATTCTCGCAGATCTTTTCATGGGCTTTATCACTTTAAAACAAAAGAAATAAATATAATTTTCTAATATTACAACTGATGGAGGAATTATATGATGGATTATCGGAGCAAGAAACAGATTTATAACCAGGTGTTGTTTACACAATTCGAGGAATTTTTTCTGGTGGGTTGACAATAAACAAACAATAAATGCAGAGAAAAAGACAAGACAAAAAAGAGTGCATTGTGTCATGAGTGCTACATAAAGTTAACTAAATAAAGCTTTAACATGAACTAACTTGATGCAGATGAGGAGATGCCGAAGTTAGCTATGATGTCGTCTGTGATCTCATGGTTTAATTGTTCCTAAGTAGATTGTGTAACATTCACTAATATTAACCTGGGAGCTACTAAAGAAAATCTGACCCTAGTCCTTGTAGAAGCCTCATGACACACACTCCAACTGTTCCGTATTTGTTTTTCTCCCTATTTATTTAGGGATGGTTTCCTTGTAGATTTTACAGTGGCTTTTGTTATACCATCAAACTGTCCAGCAGCAGAGCTGCAGCTTTGACACCAATGAAATCCCACCGGTGACATGAGACTGATTGGCTTAACACAGTTTATTTATTATGAATGGGTACACTGTACAGGGTCAGAACACTTCAGTTGACCTGTGGTTTTAAGTGACTGTCTCTGGAAGGAAAAGGTTTGTCTGACATTGTGTTTTCAGTAAATTGGACAGGCAGCATATCTCAACCAAACTTTACACCACCATCATCCTTTAATCGTCATCACTGGCAATTCAGACAAGGTTCTACACATTGCAGTTGTGTTCCTTTACAACGCTGAGATAAGTGCTCACACACCCCAGGTACAGTTACAGTGTGAGCAGGGCATGCAGGTAAAGGATATCCGGCTGAAAAAGGAATGCAGTACAAATATTGGAGGAAAAACTCACTGCAGGACTGACACACCCACTTAAATAAGGCTGGACAGAAAGGCAGGAACACACACTCTGCAGTCACGCTGTGCTGAAATCTGAGATATGTGACACGATTGACCTCCTAGTTAAACAGCTGACATAAAACTCTTTCTATGTATCTCCTTCTCCCTCTCCGTCCCCCTCCAGGTTGGGGGCGTTAGATCAGTCACCCTCCCAGAGTCTCTCCTGTTCGTCTCGACCCTGGACGGCAGCCTGCATGCCGTCTCTAAACAGACAGGAGACATCAAGTGGACCCTAAGAGAAGGTTTCAACACACAGACATCATCACTTTTCACTGATGTTTTTATGTTGCTTTCTTGTTATATCTCCTGACACTTTTCTTTAAAACTCTTGCAGACCCCATTATTCAAGTGCCTGTCTACCTCTCAGAGTAAGTAACAAATATACACTTATACAGTCACAACATGGTGTTGTCGACATTCAAGCTCCAAATGTTTGTGTTTTCTTAATTTAGGTTAGACCAAATAGTTTCTGACTTAAATTAAGCTTTATTGAAATAATATTGCTACATATTGACAATCATATGTAACAGCTACACGGCTGTACTGATTAAGAATACTTAAATTAAATTAAATTAAATTAAATTAAATTAAATTAAATTAAATGCAGTATATTACAGAACATTTTTTTTTACAAGGAATTGCTAGTGGGGAACAAAACTCTTTGTTTCATGGCTTTTCTGTATTATGTAACGTAAACTCTATATTTAGTGCAACACTCCATTAATCTGCTACTGCTTTTATTAAAGAAATGATCATTTATTTGACAGCAGTGAAGCCAACCAAGTGCTTTCAGTAGCTTCAGGTCATATCAGACGAGATCTTCCAGCACAAAATGTAATCCAGTTATTTCCGTCTACAAAAGTCATCACTGTATTTCAGGGTAGTGTTAAGATATTTATTTCCTAAATCCTCTCTGTGCTGTTTTACCATTTGCACCGAATATTAATCCATTCACCTTCTAGACTGCATAATCCAGCTCACAGAGGTTAGAGTCAATCCCACTCCACCGCAGGACGCACGCACATGGAAGGAAGTCAGACTACTTGCAGAGAAACCCACACATGCTCAGGGAGAACATGTAGACTTCACACATAATACCTCACCCCTCTCTACAATCATGAAGCTGTTTGGGGAAACAGCAATATTTCTTAAAAAAAACTTAAAATAACCTGGAATTCCAGTTTATTTTATCAGTCTGACATTTAGCTTTGGAAAAGTCTGATCATTCTTGTTGATATTTGTGAAAAAAAGGTTCAAAAAGTGACTTTAAATAAAAGAAAATGGTATGTAATTCATCAGGGTTTACGCTTTTCTCTATACTGATCATCATTGTTTTAATTTTTATTATTTTTTTCTGTAGGCCTGGTTTTCTCCCAGACCCCAATGATGGCAGTTTGTATGTACTTGGAGGAAAACACAAGGAAGGCCTGATGGTGAGACTTGCTGTTTCTGTGAGTGTTTGTGTCCTTGTTTATCTTTTTCCTCTTTAACCTGAGTGTTTTGATGCCTCTGCAGAAACTGCCTTTCACCATACCAGAGCTGGTTCAGTCGGCTCCATGCAGGAGCTCAGACGGCATGCTCTATACAGGTCAGTGTGTGTGTGTGTGTGTGTGTGTGTGTGTGTGAGAGACAAGCAGGGAAATACAGTGCTGTGCAAAAGGTTAATGCAAAATGTAAAGTTGTCAGTGTTGGCAGTTTACTTGATTGAAGAGAAGAGAAATCTAAAATCAGTTTTTTTGGTCTGACATCCTTCACTTTCAACAGATTTCTGACCGTGTTCTCCAACACCCGCTTTAAATGTTTGTACAGTAGTGTGTGTGTTATCGACAATGTCATAAAAATTGGAGCCACACCCCGTCAGTGCCTGTTCTGTGTCTTCGTTCTAATACAGGTAAGAAGCAGGATGTGTGGTTTGTGGTGGATCCTGAAACAGGCGAGAAACAAACCAGTTTAACGACATCCAGCTCCGAATCCATCTGTCCCAACACCCCTCTGCTCTACATCGGACGCACAGGTACTGGACACACAGACAGTCACACACACGTGTGTGTGTCAGGGCGTCAGGCTCATGGGTTTCTGCTGTTTGTTTTCCAGAGTACATGGTCACCATGTTTGACACAAAGACACAGGAACTGCGATGGAACGCCACTTACAATGATTACTCTGCACCTCCTTATGATGAGAAGCAAGACTACAGTACGTCTCTGAAATGAACAAAGACAGGTTACAGTCTGTAAGCTTCGTCATATTTGAATGTGACTTCTCCTCTTAGGTTTTAAAGACTGGCCTATTTTAAAGCTAAAAAAAAAATGCAGTATTAGAAATAACTTATTTTATTAAGAGCTAAAAGAAAAAAAGTTGCTACAAAAAGTAAAGCGATGAAATTGATTTTTTAAAACATCTTTAGTTTGGAGAAATTTAAAATGTGAGAAATTACACTGAATGGGTTGATCTTTGGAATAAATATTCACAAGGAAGAATTTTCAATTCTTTCTTTTTCAAAGGCTCGGTAATGTTTTGCCATTCCTTTCAGTTATACTCCAGCTGAACCTCCATCACCTCAAAATATGTGATTGTGAAATGATTGAATAGTTAGACTTTGATTTTTTTTCAAGTCTGTTGAAAAACATGATTTTTTTTTTGTTTTTAGTTGTAAAGTCAAGAATATGCATTTTTCTGTCACTTATTAAGTTGTTTTCATCCGCAATGGAATATTTTATTATCCAAATTCCAAAAAGAAATCAAATATTTATAAGTTTGCTCACATTTTCAGCATTTTTTTAAAATTGGATTTGTAAAGCATGATCACAGTATAAAGACGTACAGTATATTAAACATGCATCTCATGGCTGTTCATGATGTTGAACTTAGAGTGATGTTCCTAGACTTAACATTTTCAAATGTACAGAGTGTGTAAGATAATTGCATTTGTGGAAATTTAAGAATTTTTTTTTACATCAATGGTGAATACTTTTTTAAAAATTACACACACACTGTTTATTGTCAGGAACTCTGATCACCCGGAGAAAGCTCATGCATGTCCAGGTCTAACATGCAAATGAGATGTGTGTGTTTTGAAGTGCGGATCTAACCTGCTATCCCTTCTTTGTCTTCAGAGATGGCGCACCTGGTTTCGAGTGGTGATGGTCTTGTTGTGACTGTGGACAGAGAGTCAGGTAGGGGGAGGTGTGTGGTTCTTACTATGTGTGCCTCTTCCAGTAACGTCACACATGGGAGCGGTTCATCAGTTTCTTTAGCTTGTGTCATTTTCTTTTTTTCCAGGCGATGTCCTGTGGAGTCAAAACTACGGCTCGCCCGTCATCGGCGTCTACCTGTACTCGGGGGACTCGCTGAGACACGCCCCTCACCTGTCCCTCGCCATGGAAACGCTGCGCTTTCTCACCTTCTCGGCCGCCAGCAACCAGGCAGACGCACACTCCACTCTGAAGTGGAGCTACCAGTTTGTGAAGGAGCAAGCCAGCGCGCAAGCACAGCTCGTGTAAGAGAAAGCATAATCTCACGCTCCTGTTTGCACACAGACCAGCAGAAGCTCGCTGTGTTCAGTGCAGAAATAATCTCCCTCTGTCTGGGTTCCATAGTGTGAGTGATTTATAAAGGCTGTAACTGGAGCGCTCTCTCACAGGAAACACAGAGCTTTGCTTGAGCAGGTTCCCAGCCCGCTGTTGTATACGCCTTTTTTTTTTTTTTTTTTGCCTTCTTTCTGGAGCGTGCTTCAAATTTATGTGATAATTGATGACAAGGTGTCCTCATAAATGAAATTAACATACAAGGCATATGCCAAGAAGTGCTGACTCTCTCTCCCTGTCAGGTTGGCTGAAAGTTATATGACCAGAATTTACATTCCACTTTGTAAGGGGGCGAAAAATGAGCTGTGGGGTCGTTTCCAGGCACTGAAACTTGTAAAAGAGGCAAGACAGGAAACGGGAGAGAAATGGATACAATACAAGTCCCCAAACTCCTGAAAGTGGGGCTGATGCGGCTTATGGTCATACTTAGCCTTAAAAGCCACGGGAAACATTTTTATTTTTATGCCTCTTTTCAGCTGCAGCTAAAAGCTTTGTGTTTTTGGGTTGTTTATCTGTGCAGAGCACTGAATGCTGTGAAGGGATTTCTTACAGTCAGGCACTTCATTTTACGTTTCATTGGCCAAACATCAACATGACCTTATGTGCATCGTATCAATTCTTTTTTGGATACAGTATCTTAGGAAAGAATATAGTGTGCAAGCATTATTACATTTCTGAGCTGTTTCTGGACATGTCTGTTAACTGGGCGGTAGCTCTGTTTTCAAGTTGTTTATTTGACTTTATTTGTGCACTGGTATATTCTAGAGTTGTGTGTCTTTTCTCTATTTTAAAAGCTAAAATTACGTAAAATTAGATGTTGAAAACTTCACATAAACAGGAATAAAGTCATTTACTCCCGAAAATAAGAACAATACCCATAGAAGTAGCAGCAAACTCCATTTATTTGATATTTCCATTACATTTGATAGAAATAGCCACATTACTGTAATGAAGTAGTTGTTTGGGTACTTTGATGTATATTTTTGTAATTACTAAATGCAAATTATAAAATCCGTTACTTTTACAATCAAGTAATAATTAAACACATCCACAATTTGAATGAACATTGTACACCTTTGATCTGCATGTTTGAAAGCAATTATTGTGTGTTTTAACAGAGGAAATTAATGATTTATACTGTAATTTGTTTGCCGCGGTGGGCTTTTTATTTACTGGTTTGTTTTTGGGAGAAATGTGCTTTAAAGGCTGATTTATAACCCAGATAAACTGGGGAAAAAAATAAAAATCTCCCAAAAAGTGTTTTCTATGCTAATTTTACAACAAAATTGTCAATTTCTGTAATCGTAAGCCACTGTATTTAAATTCATACAGTGATATTTGGATTTTACTTTCATGGTTATTATTGAAAGCCACTGTGGAATTTAATAATCATCATAAAACCAGAGTAACCACTCCTTTGGAATACAAAGAAATGATCACAGCTATAAAGAAAAGTAAAAAACACATTAAATGTATAACTTGTCTCAGGAAATAACCGACCTTTGTTTCCTTTAGGCCCACTCTCTATGTGGGAAAGTTAGACTCTCACCTTTATGCTTCGACTTCTCTTGTTCACCACGGGGTCTCATTAGTGGTGAGTTGAAATAAATTCCCTTCCCATCAGATATACATCAACACATAGTTCACCCAAACACAAACATCTCCATCAACACTCCTCCCTGATTTATCAGCACGTCGGTGGACTTTATTTAGTTGATCCTTCTCTGATTGGTTGGTGCTTTCTGTTGCTCCGCCAGCCTCGCGGCCTGACCCTGGCACGGATTGAAGGTCCGATGACGGCGGGAGTGACGGTCAGAGAACGAGGGGAGTGTGAGATCACTCCATCCACTGACGTGCGCTATCCTGCAGGGAGCACGAACAGCCGGAAGAACCACTGGCTGCTGATAGGTAAACACCAACACACACACACACACACACACACACACACACACACACACACACACACACACACACACACACACACACACACACAACTCAATTCATATGTTTAACTCAGTGATGTCCTGAATATTACCAATAATTTAATAGTAAATGCTAATTGAAACCGTGTTCAAGGTGTGTCAAATAATTATTAAAATCAGTCAAAAACAGAGATGTTTTTCAAGTCCTAGAAAAAAGTAAAGGTCTGTCATTTAATGTTAAAAGAGACAAAATCGATCAAGCCAAAAGCCAACTTGACTTTTTTCTAAGTTGTGATTTACAAGCTAATCTGAATGAACCATTATATTGTGGATATATATTCTGATCCTGTCACTTCCGTCAGGAGCTGGCGTGCGTATCACTCTCAACAATAACTACTGAACCATTTATCTCTACAAAATGTCAGAAAGCAGAGAAATAGAGCTTATCATGATATTTCCCAATATTTCTGTAATGCGACTGATCACTGACAAAATTGAAGAGTAGTTTAACACATTTACAGCTCAGTGGTTAAATATCTGTTACTTGCTGACAACACTGACTGCAGCACTGTGCTATTGCCAAGAGCTTCAGCAATTGTTGTATTAAATAATCCTTCATTGAGTAACTCAGTTCTTCATCCTGTGATGCAAACTTGGAATGCAAGACAAGATACGCTGGATCAGGTTGTATAATTCACTGATTTTACTAGACATGCTAGCAGCACATCACAAAACTGTCTTTTAAATCACATTTGGAGTGTTGTCTTTTTCTAATTCTGCTTTATTCGTGAGCTTGTATTGATTTGAGAGTAAGCAGAAATATTATTTATCTGAGAAAATCTTTCATTTTTCAAACTTTATCGCCATTCTGTTTCTTTTTATAGAGGCAAAAAACTGGCTTACAACAAAGAGGGGGATCCCTGGAAATATAAATTATGTTTGATTAATGTAACAGACTGAAGAGAGAGCCAGCCCTCACATTGACCCTTGTGTAAGGAAAGTGTGACGTGTGTGTGTGTGTGCTTCTGTGCTGCAGGTCACCATGAGCTGCCTCCAGTGGCTCACACCACCATGCTGAGGGACTTTCCAGCCCCCCTGCAGCACTCTGGTGAGGCCGTCATCCCCCCTCGGTCGCCTGCCTCCTCTCCATCCCCGGTCCCTCCTGCCTACCACTACCATCAGCGCAGTGTGAGTAACACACTACCCCAGTGTCGCTGCTGCAGTCTGCACCGGAGTCTGTACCTCCACCGAATGAAGCCGGGTGTTTGTCCTTTCCTGTCATTGCGCTGCCATCCGTGTCCAAGACCAAAGATTTTTACTTCATAAATTGCTTTTTGTAGTACATTATGAGAAACTGACCACAAATCCTTCTGATGTATCTGCGTTTTAATTTGTTATCTCATCATTCAGTTTCAGAGGGTTCCTGGGAGCCAGGTAGACGGCAGTACTTACAGAGGAGGGGCTGATGGGAAGACGCTGGATCAGACCCACACACCGACCACACAGCTGCCTGTGTTTATGAGTCAGGACCGCCTGACTCTGACCGTCCTGACTCTGGTGATGGGAGGACTCCTCGTCTTCGCACTGACGTATCCCATTGTGAGTTCAGAAGGCTTCGTGTCTGTAAAGCTGAAACAAAGCTACAGCGAGAAACAGCCACAGGTCCATGTCCAAAAGTAGAGATAAACCAGTAAACCATATGACCAATTTATCCAACACACACTCTTTTTATTTGTGAGAAAAAGCAAGAGGGAAGAAACTCCGCTCTGCAAAGGGACGACATGCGTATTACGCTCGAAAGTCCCCGGCCTGAATTTGAACCCAGTTCTTCTTACTGTGAGGTAACAGTGAGTCTGCAATTGAAAAAGTTTTCAGAGTGTGGCCATCATGGGGTTTTTTTAGAGCTCTGTCCAACAGTTTCATTTATTAATATCCTCAATAGGCCGAGGTGGAGTCCATGTGAGGACATGAACTCGGCATTGTGTGTGTTTTTTCCTTTTAACTTGTCCCCCGATATGCCCTTAGAAAAATGTGCTGCCATTTTTAACCAAACAGTTGTGTGAGAAAACTTTAAGTGCGGCAATTTCTTTTTTTCTGATCTCAGCAGGGCGTCCCACTTTCACGCTGTTGGTTTCAAGCACCTGCCGTCATGTGCTTCACACTGACCTATCTGATATTACATCAAATAAAAAGAAATTTCAAAGTGTTTCCACTGAGTGTTAAAAGAAAAAAAAAAACTGGGACAGTCAAATCAGGCGCATCAGTTTTTTTCTATATTTTAGCACCAAGATTGCAACATAGAATCATTGGAAAAAGCCAAACATCGATTACTTTCGCACTGAATGTTCGTTCACGTGATTTTTTTCCATCATCCTGCAGCATAAAAATACATTTTCACTGAGATCAAGAGAACGTCTGCAACAGGTTTCACTAAAAAAAGAAGAAGAAAATAAACCTCACCAGTTATGAAAACAATCTTTCTTTTAGATTAAAGTGTTGTGGGCATGAGGCTTGGTCTTGGTGTTTATGAGCGATTTCCCTGAGTTGATCAAATCACTGCAGCATCAAACAGAAGCAGAATACCGTTCGTCCACAGCAGCAGTACATCATTAAGTGGTCGGCGCATAATTAGAAGAAACGACGTGTCTCACCAGCCTACGTGACAGGGTCGATGTACCCACACTATAATGAGATAAAACTGAAGTTCAGTACATTCCCACCATGGTAATTTTGCAGCCCGAAGGACAAGTGAGAACGTTTCCTCAAGAGCTGGTGTTGACACTTGTTGGTGGAGCGATGCGTAGAAAGAGTCCAAGGTGAAGGCCAGCAGGTTCCTGATGATAAACTTCATAAAGATGTGCCCTCTTCAGTGGCTGCTGTTTATTCTGAGCTGTTAAAAGGTTTTTATTTTTGTGGATTTTCTGCCAGATGCAGTTTCCGATGCGTGAGTCATTTATCATTTCACCATGTTACACACACAACCAACACAGGGTCAGTCCCCTGTAGGCAGCTGTAAATATATTGAATTCACAGCTAGGGTTCATCTTTAGATAAATGCTGCAGTGCAAATACTCAGCAATGAATGAATTCAATTCATTAATCTTTTGCAAGGGTTTGAAGTGATTTACAGATTGATTTAAAAACTTTTTCAGTGCTGTTTTTCAGTGCAGATGTCTTTCTTTCACCAAATGAAGCTCATAACACTCATCTAGCACGAAGCAGCTTCCAAAAAATTCTAATACATACATTTATAAACTATTCTAATGGTGAATAAATCCCCATAAAACAGTAATTGTCCCCTCTTCTATATTTCTTGCATTTTTAAAAGCATTCATGGTTTTCACAACATATTGCAGCTTTGAAACGGCACTGAAACACAGTGTGTGTGTGTGTGTGTGTGTGTGTGTGTGTGTGTGTGTGTTTGCGCAGCATGCAGCCCAGAGCCTGAGAGCTCAGAGACAGCTGGAGGAAGCGTTCGAGTCTCGCCTCCAGCGCATGCAGACGAACATGCAGACCACCGCACAGGACGGCGCCCCGACAGAGACTCCGCTCCCCTCGGAAGTGAGCGCCTCTACCGACACAAACGTCTCGACTGGTACGTAGCCTCTTCGAGAAACGGGAGAAGTAAGACGTGCCAGCTTCACATTCACTGTACATTTTCCTCCATGTGGATTCAGACTCCCTGCCTGTGGGCGCCGACCCTCCTCCTGCTCCGCACAGTCACAGCAGCGTCTTCTCAGATGTTGATAAAAATGGCACAACTGGGCACAAACCCCCAATAGGTAAGTCTATTGCAAAGCTTATTCATATAATCTGTGGCTCAGTGGGTGAAGCAGCAGGTCTTTGTGTTACGTCCACCATCTTGCTCTGTCCGTTTGTCTAAGCATCATTGGAACCCTAAATCTTTACTGTTGAAACTGTGAAAAGAAAGAAATTGAATGTTTTACTAGCAGAGCACACAATACTTAAATTCTGATTTCAGAAAAAGAAAAACAGTCGCCATCCATCACTAGGATGAGGTTGTTTTAGTATTCCTGTGTGATTTGTGCTTTCTGTGTCTTTCAGAGGGAAGCAATGAAGAGGTGCAGGTTGGGAAAATCTCCTTCACCTCCTCTGAAGTGCTTGGACACGGCACAGCGGGAACCTTTGTCTTTCGGTACAGTACATTGTCTTTATGAAGATGGCTTTGATTGTAGTTAAAAACAGTGATTTGTTTGTGTATTTCACATTTTTTAATGCATTTTTTTTTCTGAAAGCATGTTAGAAACCATCTTTCCTTACATCCACGGAACCCTGCACTTACTGTACCTGCAGGATGTGCATTTTTCTGCTCCAAAGCACAAAGACATTGCTCAAAGTTTTTATTTGTCACAGCCATAACACAGAAAACAGGCAAACGATGATTACACACTCATAAAAACCAGAGAGGAGAGATTACCCAGAAAAACACTACCTACACTTAACAGATGCTGGAGCTGCTCTAGATAATTGCACGCTGCTATTTTGAGTGTGTAACAAAGGTGTAGACCACAGCTGCCGGCTGACTGAACAAGGATAGAGCCCAGTCCACAGGAGCGTTTAACCTGCAGCTGGAAAGCTCCACGGTCGGTCACTCCGCTAATCAGGGGGGCTCGTCCACAGCCCCGTACGCAGCTCCACCCCAGCAGGTCCACCACAGACAGTGAGGCGCACCCAGGGGCGCAAACAGAGAGGGAGGGAGGGGGTCGAAGCACGAAATCTACTACACAAACACCCGCTGTCTCTGGGTCATTACAGCTGGAAGAGCTGCTTCTGGATAGAAGCCCAATGTCACGTCTTAGAAGCCGAGGCACCAGTGAACACATTATCACCGAAGATGTTTTTTTTTTTCTGTGGAAAACAGCCGTGCTTTAAAATGCATGGCATGTTCTGTTATCATTATGAATAAATACCGCTGAGAGGAAACGCTGTTACAATGCAAACTGTAACCATTTAGCGTCCCTCGGCGATTATCCAGATTGTGAATAATTTATACATTTAGTATAATTATACGTTTTAAGTTGCAAAAACATGGATAATTGTTGCGCATCAATGTAAATATAGATGAGGTTTTAATTTCATATGTCCATTCAATGGTGAATCATCATACAGCATTGCAATTTGACCATTGTCAACAGCATCATTTCAGCCCTGTGGTTGTCTCACTGTGAATTATCAGTGTTACCTTATCATGGTGTAAACAATAGATGCTTTTTCTACAGGTGAAATTCAAATGTAACTTTGACAATATGCTTTCAAACAGTCTAAATTACCATACAATACATATCTTTTGAGTTGTAGTCAACAAATGCTCTCGGCTGTGTGTTTTTTCTGAGATGGGGCGTCTTGTTCACAGCCACATTTGTGTATATTTTATTATGTTTGTATGCTTCTGGGACTCCAGGGGTAAGTTTGATGGGCGCCAAGTAGCCGTGAAGCGAATTCTGCCGGAGTGCTTTGAGGTCGCGGAGCGAGAGGTGCAGCTTCTCCGAGAGTCGGACACGCACCCCAACGTGATCCGATACTTCTGCACAGAGAGAGACCGCCTCTTCACCTACATCGCCATCGAGCTGTGCACCGCAACCCTGCAGCAGGTGAACGCCGCAGTGCTTTGGTGGTGGACATTGGCTTCAGCGTCTCAGCCTTGACTTTAATTCAAATCGGCATCTCACGGTGCTCATTTAAATCACTTTTCTGTATTTTTTTGTTTTTACAGTATGTGGAGGATCCTTCTTGCTTTCCTGAGCTGAGTCCTATAACTCTGCTGGAACAGACCATATGTGGTCTCTCACACCTCCACTCACTCAATATCGGTGAGACATGCAAAAACAGTCATGCAGCTAAAAAAAAAAGCGTAATTCTTCCTCCTTCATTGTTTCATCTGTTCTCCTTCCAGTCCATCGTGACCTGAAGCCCAGAAACATCCTTCTCTCTGGTCCCAGTGCACTGGGTCGGGTCCGAGCGCTCATCTCCGACTTTGGACTGTGTAAAAAGATCCCAGAAGGTCGCTGCAGCTTCTCTCTGCGCTCTGGGATTCCAGGAACTGAAGGGTGGATCGCTCCCGAAGTACTGCGAGACACACCCGGGAATAAACCGGTAGGACCGCAGAGGGACTCGGGCCGTCTGCGATAGTCCCTATATCGGATGGTTTCCTTCAGGGAAAGAAGATCAGGCTTATGATGACAGGAAATAAAGCAATTGAAGAAGTTTTTTCCTTTGTAAAAAGAAAGCAACCCTTAAAAAAAGAAACAATTTTCTCTCAAGTTAATGATTGACGACTGCTCGATATAAAAACTTATGAATTTCTTTGATGTTCGCTCCATTTTAAAGAAATTGACTTTCTCTTTTCCATCTTCCTCTGATTAATGATCAGAAGTAGTTTTCCACTGTTTGATGACTTCCATCCATCCATCCAAGTTTTCTGACCAGATCACAGAGTTAAAAGTGGCGATGACGACCCAGATTCTTCTGTAGATAAGCTGTTTTTGAATTAATGTTTGAAGTGGAGATGTTTCTCCTCTCCTTCCAGACAGCAGCGGTCGACGTCTTCTCAGCAGGCTGTGTGTTTTACTACGTGGTCAGTAGGGGGCAGCACCCCTTTGGAGACGCGCTGAGACGGCAGGTCAACATCCTGTCAGGAGAGTATTCGCTCTCTCACTTCATGGAGGACATACATGGTGAGACCTCGTTCAACCACACCTCCAGTCCTCACACTTCACCTCTGTCACAGCAAGATGCAATCTGGGACCAATTTCATAACCCTGCACAAGTCAGACTGTGTTTGTGTGACTGTCTCATCAGATGATGTGATAGCTCAGGATCTGATCGAGCAAATGATCAGTGCGGAGGCCGAGTCACGCCCCTCCACCGCCTGCATTCTCAAACACCCTTTCTTCTGGAGTCCTGAGAAGCAGCTGCTCTTCTTCCAGGTGTGTGTTCGCCCCCCTTCACCTTTTATATCTGCCAATCTCTAAAGAAAAGTCCAAAATCAGTGTCAATTTTCCCTCTGTTTAGCCAAACACGCCCTTCTAAACTCTATAAACTGTACTTTTGTTGACGCGCGTTTGAAGGATGTGAGTGACCGGATAGAGAAGGAGCCGGCGGACAGTCCGATTGTCGTCAAGCTGGAGACTGCAGGGAGAGCGGTGGTGCGAACCAACTGGAGGATGCACATCTCGGTGCCTTTACAGACCGGTACAGACACGAGCAAACAGGCACATTTTACACCCGAGAAGAGTAACAGCGGCGGTTAATTGTGTTTTTTATTTCCCATGTGCTCCCCAGACTTGAGGCGGTTCAGGACCTATAAGGGAAACTCAGTTCGAGATCTCTTGAGGGCGATGAGGAATAAGGTTTGCCTGCCTTTGTTTTCTTTTTCCATGGATTCTGTTAGATCACCACACAAAATAAAATCATTCCCACATCCTCACTCTGTGCGCGACCCCTTTTCCATTGACACAGAAGCACCACTACCACGAGCTGCCCCCCGAGGTTCAGGAGACCCTGGGCGAGCTGCCCGAAGGCTTCGTCGGCTACTTCACCTCACGGTTTCCACGGCTGCTGATGCACACGCACTCCGCCCTGCTCATCTGCGCTCACGAGAGACTGTTTCACCCCTACTTCCTGCCCCCCAACGCCAAGTAGCTTCCACATGACGCCACACTGACCAGACCAGAGGGAAATCATCCCAGACAGTAGCCATTTATTGCTTTCGTAAAGCTCATACTGTTGCGTGTGTGATATTTTTTTTTTAATATAAATTTATAAATGAATTTTTATCGAATGTAATTTTTCTCTCTTCTTCAAAAGATGCACATATTTGGATAGAAAATGTTTTAAATTATATTGTAAGAAACAATATATTTCCATGATCTTCCGAGTGATACTTTAAGAATCAACAAAAATTAAATAGAAATGCAAATTATTGTGAAAATACTCATGAAAAAAAACATTTTTGTAACAAACTTAAAAAAAAAAAAATCAATTATTGGTTTCAAATTTGTCTGAAACATAGAAAGCTTCTTGTATTTTAACCCTGAAAAACGTAAGTTCTCCAAAGTTTTACCATGAAACAAGGCATTCAGCAGTAAACATAAAATGATTTTACACATCAGATTAAATAAGAGAACTTCAGATACAGGAACATATAAGCCATTTTTACACACTCCAAACACAACTCAAACAACAACCAAATAAATTAACGAACATCTAAATCCATGTAGCATCGTTCAGTCGGCAGATTTCAGCTTTTAACCCGGTACCGGGTTTCCATTTGAACCCTTTTCCTCAGTTGCACTGACTTTAGAGCACCAGTTTGTTACGTGAGTGTCGCTCTCGACTGGTTTCACCAAAAGGTAAATCGTGTGTTGCTGCTGGTGTGATTTTAATATTTCAATAAACGTAAAGCTGATAGCTGCACAGTTTACAGCCAGTGTAAGGATGCAGAAATCGCTGTTGAATTCCCATCATCAGTGGAAGTTACTGACGTGCGTGCACAGTTTTGTATTGTTTACCTGTTTTTAGCCGAACCGCTTCACTGGATCAGCACTCCTGAATGTTAGCTTAGAAAGAATAAATGTCACACCTCTCCCTGTGACTCCTGGATGAAGGTGTGTTTATAGTTCTGCAGCAGAGTGAATGATGAAAAATCTAACTTTTGTACATTTTATCTTTTTTTTTTTGGAATGAGTCGATTAAACTCATGCTTTGGGTGTGCCAAAGAATGACAAAAAACAAAGCCTGGTCTTCAGTTTGTGAGCATAAATACTGATAACAAACCAGGAGAAATGATTAATCTTGTTACTGTGTTGGTTTGATAAACTGTAGACTCTCACAAATGAGTTTAGTGGTGTTGTCTTTCCAGAGTGGCGTATGTTCCCCAGATGTTTGGACAGTTTTGGTTGTTTCCCATGACAGACCCCAGGATTTTATCTTTGGTAAAATTTTGCTATGATCAGTTTTATGGCATTTGTCAGGGACTGTGGATGGAAGAACCAATATCAGATTGGTCTCAAACGAAAAGTGATTTTTCTTCAAAACGTCTGGATGACTTAACAACAACAACAACAACAAAAAAAAACAGAAGGTGAAAGACGGAGCTCAGACGGCAGTGGTGATGCCGGGAAACATTCCCATGGGACCTTCGTGACCTGGTTAGGAACATTTATACAGCTCGTGGATTTATGCTGGGACATAAAGGGGAATTTAAGAAAACAAGAACATGAACCATGAAGGAATTAAAAGGCGAAAACAAGCCAGGTAGAGACCAGACAGGACAAAACACAACAACACGCAGTCCCACCAGCATGGAAACATCCGCGAGGGGAATTCCACAGAGATCCACAACAAAAGATACTCTGCAGATGATAAATGAGACTTTTATTTGGTTGGTAACAACATCAGTGAAGATCTCTGCCTCTTCAGTTTTCCTTCAGTGGCCTAATTGTTCATCTCTTCCACACAGCGTCCTTTTCTCCTTTTATGTAACCATGAGACTAAATCTTCTCATGAATTCATGACTGTTGCTCACACAGAAAAGATTTTACAGGTTTTTCCTGCATCAGGCAGTTTTGTAACTCCTTCATTACTTCACAATTTCATGGCAATCACTGAAATGATCGAATGAACGATCAGTGTTATACAAACTTTAAATCCTAAATCTGACATATAACGAGAACTCTCATTAGTCCCAGGGAGGGTTTTTTTTTTTTTTTTTTTTTTTTTTTGCAAATACCACATCAAATTGTTGTACTTGATAATTTAATGAACCTTTTCATTGAGTTACTGCTTTAAGAATTATTGATTTTTGATGAGTTTTATGTTTTTAAAATGGATTTGATCGTCCTAAAAATAGCCTTTCTAACTTCAATTTCAATCAGAAATAAATTTTATGTTTGCCTTCTATCACTTATTTCTCTAAAAGTGCCCCGAAAAGATTAAAAATGACTGCGTGAAAATGTATACATGTGGCCGAATAGGTCTCAAACTTAATTTTTTAGAAATGGATACAAATCATCATGTAGATTGTTGATGTTGCTCCGCATGTTTAAAACAAACACCAGAAATCGCACTAAAATGGGTCATTATTCTCAGAGGGCGACGTCTCCCATGTGTAGTTTGTGAACTGATTTGAGATTTTTTTCTTTTCTGAGCAGCAAAATGTGAGAAAGCAAACAATGTTTACAAGTAGCTTTCATACCTGCAGTTATATTCCCGTTAACAATGTTATGTTGGTAAATTTAGCTCCATCCAAACATGTGAATGTATTTGTTCTCCTCATCTTGCCTTGATTAACAATCCGTCCTTGAAAACACATCCTGTAGTGCCGATAAGATGTCAGACATCACTTAATTCCTCTGTCAGTGTGAACTAAAACAGAGGAGGTTTAATGATGTGACGGCTCGGGGTGCTGGGATGTGTCACGGCCAAATCATCAGCTAATGAACCACCAGTTGTTTATATTTCACTGTATGATTCAGTCGCTGGGTCTGTCCTTGTGTGTGTGTGTGTGTGTGTGTGTGTGTGTGTGTGGAGGCAGAAGCAGAGGGGAGTGCTCGACTCATTATTAAATATCAGAGTTCAGCTGTAAGTCCAATCACAACAGCCGCAGGGAAACATCAGCTTAACCAGAGTCATGAGACACACACACACACACACACACACACACACACACACACACACACACACACACACACACACACACTCACCACTCACTGATCAGTGATAGATGTGTGTGAGATGGCACTGCTGTCTGTGTGTGTGTGGGGCTGGTAAACAGACCTGTGTGAAATCTGACTTTGTGTGATGCGCTGTAACACACACGTCCCCTGAAGGGGACTGTGAAGACAGAAATGTGGCACATGGAGCTCATGGAGATGTTTTCTGACTAAACCAGCCAGTTCCAGCGAGCTGCGGTGGTCTGAGGCTCATCGCCGGGTGGCCACGACTGCGAGCGTCTGGAAAAGTCTTGATTAATGGTTTCTCGGTAGGATATTTAGAGCAGATGCTTTGTGAACCGATAAATTCCTCAGGTATTGGGACGTCCTCAGTTTGAATGTAAATGTGAATTCCTCTTCGGTGGTCTCTCCATTCACTCACAGTATTTGATGGATATTGTTTTTCTCCCTGCTGGGAGCAGCTTCAGTTGCGTATCTCATCCGTTGACACAGGAACAGAGTTGATATGGAGAATCGATCCACTGCATTGGAAGACGATCTGCTGTAAAAACTGAGCCAAAGCCTCCTGTGGCTGAATAGTCTTAACCCCTGAACTGCAGGTATCAAATTACGAATACTCAAATTACTGTATTTATGTAGTATTTGTTCGATTTGTTCATATGCAGTCAAATTAAATGAAGTCAAAAGATTAATACTTTAGTCATTTTTTAACAACAGTACATTAACTTTTTTATTTACTTGAGTTCAAAACATTCAACGCAATAATAGTTGTCATTAGTCGTCTTTTCAGCTGACTAAGTCACTTCAACCAGCTCTTTCAGGTGGTTTCCATAGCATGTCTTTAGTGGAGGCCATTTCTTTGGTGCTTATCTACATGATTTTTTAATGAGTCCTGTAAAAAGAAAAAAAAGTTATCCAGTACATTGATAGTAAACTTAAGAATTCAGCCTGAAAATGAATAAAACCAAAGCTATAAGTTATTATCTGAACTGTATGTAAACCCAGCTGCAAGACGGAGAAGCAGATATGAAGGTTTATTAGATTATTTCCAATATAAAGCACTTCCCTTCAAGGAAAAACTGTAGAATCAATAACATGGTCAATCCACATGGTAGTTTTAGTGATCGTGCTAAACCAGTGTTGGAGATAACATTCTTCAAAGTGATGCAGACTGTAACGCCGCTGCGTTTGACCGAAGCAGCTCATTATATATGAAATTAAAATACATTTATAGCCACTGAAGTTTCAGTGGGCTTGATGAGCTGCTGTCTCGACAATAATTACAGTAAACTCTGGAGAGCAAACTACTGGAGAAACATGGAATTAAATAAACCAACATCCACAGTACCTTTCACTGACCCCTGACCCTCAATAAACAGCTCAGGTTATTGTTTAACTAGAAGATCACAATCATGGAGGGAGACAAAGTAACTGACTTTTTCTTAAAGTAACAATAATCATAAGACAATGTTAAAGTATCAGAATTTATGACACACACACACACGCACACTCGTGTGTAAAATCAGTGCACATTCCACATCAAACACAGTTGTGTGGAGGACAAAATGTCCTGCACCTCTCTGCGTCTAAACCAAGCCTTCCTTGTGTTTCAGGGACCGCTGGGGATATATTTTTCTGCTCCCTGCTTTTTCCTCTCATCTCCTTTGTAGGATACCGCAGGAGGCTGGTTTTAGTTTCTCTGATGTGTGTGTGTGTGTGGTGTGTGTGTGTGTGTGTGTGTGTGTGTGTGTGTGTGTGTGTGTGTGTGGGAGAGGGGCTTTCAGATCGAAACAGGCGGAGGGATGTCGTACTTACAGTCTCTCCATTTTGGGATCAGGACAGGAAGTGGGCTCAACAGAGGAAACATGACCTCCTCCCCTTTCTCCTCCCTCCCTCTATCCTCTTACTTTTTCTTGTATTCCCTCTTCCTCCCTTTGTGCGCGCCCCCCCCCTCCCCTCTGAAGCCCGTGCATACCCATTCACAAGGCCACTTCTCCGGGCTTTTCTTTCCTCTGAGATCCGAGGCTGTCACATGAGTTTCTTCACAGACCTCAGATCATATTTGGTCAACTCTTCATGTAAGCAAATCTATGTTAATCAGAGATTTCTAAAACAACAGTGAAACTTTGCTGAAGCCGTTTCTGAGCTCCCTCCCTCTCTCCCGAGACCGGCTGTCTGTTATGAAGCAGAGCTCCTCTGATTAAAAGCCAAAGCAAAGGTCAGACTCTGCTGGGTAACTGAGATATCGGCCGGCCTCGGCTTTGCTCTCATGCCCAGCGGTCTGATAGCTCGAGCTGATGGGCTTCATATTACCAGGAACGGAGGGGGGAGGGGGGGGGGGGGGGCTCATGGTTTGCCTCCGTTGTGCATCAGTATGACACCGCTTATCGGGAGCGTCAACTCTCCACTTTCTGCCTCCTCATGTTCGTAAATCCTGATCGCACTGCTCCAGGACAGAAGAAAAACATGTTTGAATTTATTTTTCTAAATCCCCCCCCCCCCCCCCCCCCCCCTTCTCCCCTTCCTCCGCTAATCTTTCTACCACTCTTCACTTTCAGCTCAGAGGGTCCTGACCCCTTGCTTTGCCACATACACACTCAGACACACACACACACACACACTGAGAAAATAAAGAAACAGCATGTCAGCAAACGGCAGTGTATTTCACCACAGAGCACAGAGCCAAGGCACTGGGAAACAAAAAAACAAAAGCAGAAGACCTCCCTCCCTTCATCCTCTGCCTCCGTCCTGATCGCCTTTCAAAGCCCGCGCCTGTTTGTTTGTTTCTTTGCCTTTTTTTTTTTTTTTTCATCCCCAGACGCTTTCCTCCCGGGTCATTTTCTCTCACACACATCCAGTGCAATGACGAAAAAGTTACATAAAAAAAACAAACAAAAACACCTCATGTGAGTGGAAAAGGTAGGTTAGTTAACGACAAATGTTACAGCAACATACCAGTAATGGTTACAGTGATACTGGGAGACAGAGTGGTGTTTGTATTGTACGGCGTTCACACAGTGTCAGTCAGTTTCTTACAGTTTTATATGTACAGGGAAGCATAGATTTATGCATAGCACAATAAACACACACAAACGACACGGTTTAACGTGATATCGAGGCGTGTCCGAGCGTTCGTGGTTTGCCTCATTCCCCTGGAGGGTCCGGGTGGGAGAAGCAGCTCAGCTGTGTCCCTGCTGCCGCGTACCGAAATGGGGCCAAATCAGCACTTTCACGTCACTCCGCCGTCCCTGAAAACGCACGAGTGGATCCAGACCCGAGCGCAGGGTTCCATTCAAACCACGGGACAGAACATCTCCGCAGTTTCGCCATAAATCAGTGCACGACTCGAGCTGCGGCTGCAGCACTGCTGTTCACGCTACGTTAACAGTGAGCTCATTCGCGGAAAGGTCATAAAGGGGGAAGATAGTGGTTATTTCATGACTGATTCTTCTATCGATCATTTTTTACATCAATTAAGTGATTATTTTCTCCTCTAACGTGCGTTTTCCTCCTTAGCCTTTAGCTCAAGCGCAGCAGTAAAATCATAATGATGTAATAAAATTGATAAAAGCGTCACAAGTTCATAGTCCTGGACATTGGTGTTTCCTCACAATTCAGGAAAAGACATAATTGTTAGGTATAAATTGTGTTCATGGTATTTGGTATCCACAATACAAACCTGATTGATGATAGATTAGGACAGTTGGACGGGGGGGTTAGGATGAGGCTAACGCTAACTCTAAACCAAACACATACAGGGTCGAGCTGTAAATCTAAAACGGTGACCTGAAAGACACAAAAACTAGTTTTATCACTGCGAGTCACTCTTCCATTTACCATAATGGTCGTTTGTGTTCTTTGCAAGAAAGAAAAGTGAAAAAAGCGAATTCTTCAAAGTGGTTCCAGTTTGTTTTGTCTGACCAACACAGCGCTGAACACACAGAGCAGCTACAAACACAAAGAGAGAAGCGAGCGAGGCTGATTAGCTGAATTATCTTCTGACAAATGTGTAGTTGACATGAAGGAGAAAATCATGTTCCCAATCGTAATCACATAATAAAATGATTTTAGGTTCAAATAGACCAGTTATTCATGAGGGATTTAGATTCTGTGGTGTCAAACATTTATCATTCCTTTCCAGGAAACAACAAAAATCTGAGTACTGGCAAGAAATAATTACAAATTTACAGTTTAGCGAGCTTCTTCAGGTCACTTGTTCCCGTTTTGATGTTTTCTGGGAAGGTTTCCCTCCCTGGCTCCTACTGCTGCCTTGAACATGGGGATAAGGTCATTTAGAGTTTGTTTGTTGCCGTTTCCTTCAAATTCACAGAACAAAAAGGGCAGGAACACAGGGGGAAAGGCAGGGGACAGAGAGGAACACAGATTCCTGCAAAAACCCAGGAGTTTCTTCAAACCACGAAGAGCCTATAATTCGAGCGTCTACTGTTTCTGCCAACGAGACGAACAATCTGGCCATTGTACCGGGGGAGGGGAGGAAGAGGAGGATGAGAAGAGTAAGACTTGTTATCTGCAGCTGTTCTTCTATCGCACGACGGCAGGACTGAGAGAAGGACGAGAAGATGGTGGAGAGTCGGAGAGCCTCGGCTCTGTCCTCTCTTAAAGTTCATTGACAGGAACACTTGTGCAACCTTATCACATAACAGAGCATATGACCAGTACGAGCCCAAAACCCTCACCCTCTCCTTCCATCACGTGTGCTTAAGACGAGGCATTCTTCAGCGCCAAACCTCCTGCCCTCCTTTCTTCCCTTTCTCTGTGCTCCTTCAGCTGCATCCACCCAGGCAGACATGGTTTAGTGACAAGGCTGTCATGAGTCTTATATACATCCGAGAAAACAGAAAAGAAGAAAAAAAAAAAAAAAACACTTTCAGTGCTCGTGTTATGTAGTTGGTGCTTTCCTCTCTTTTTTTTCCTTGTTCTTTTTTTTTTATATATACACATTTCTGAGCTCGTGTGAGAACAGGAAGTATGACTTTAAATGCAGTCTTTCCGTCGTGGGGCTGGACTGCCTTCATGGCTCCACAGGTGCAGAGTTGGACCTGCTCTCTGCGCGGGTCAGCGCTCTGCTCCACAGGTCAGTCACAGAGGAGCAGGCCTCCTCACAAGTCCTCCCAGCCCGGATTCACGGCCGGCTTCACAGTTACGGTCCGCGGAGAGGCCGCCGAGCGGCGCAAAGGTCATTGCAGCATGATATCTTTGAGGTTTTCCTGCAGGATGGTGTCCTTGACGGCGTGGAAAACGAAGCGGATGTTCTCTGTGTCGACCGCCGTGGTGAAGTGGTGGAAAAGCGGCTTCCCCCGGTTTCTCCGCTTTCGGCTAAAAGACTGCACCAGGAACGCCTGGAAGAAGCAGAGGACGGGCGGTCTGTTCACCAAGCTCAACGGATCATTTCAAAGGTAAAACAGGATCACAATGGTCTGACGCTCCGCCCTTCAGCAGTTTGTTCCCCTTGATTGTTGTCAGCTGTGCCTCATTGTCTCAACACTCCCTGCGAGCCTGATAATTCCTCAGCTGTTCAGTTTCCTGACTGGATTTTGCTTCCACCTCTTTAAGAGGACTCCAGGTTTCAGATTTACCAGCTGGAGTAAAGATTGCTATTTGTTCAGATTCTGTGTTTCTCATGAATGAGGGCCATAGATCTAAACTTAGCTGGGCCATTAAAAAACAGTTTTGATTCCATTTGAATCATTTTATTTGTAACTTTTTATTTGAAACAATGTATTTTAACTGAAGCATGCAGAGAGGCATTGATGCAACTTTGATCACATGCACAGACTTTTTCTACCTTCAGCGGCCGTGACTCAGCATCAGCTGAATGCTGCCTTACTTCACTCTACCTAATGTAACTCTAGATTTAGGGAATTATTCCCCAAAAGAGACAGCCCATAATAATCATTTACCACGAGTGTACACTATCGGTTAACCTTTTAGAATCAGAGTATATGAACACAGACGTAACACTGAAGACAGCTGACGGGTTAGGAGATCTCGTACCTGTACGTCCTCCAGCCTGCGTGGATCGCCTCTGAACTCAGGAAAGTTCTTTCGGATGTCAACAGTTCGAATTTTTTCCACCAGCAGGTCTGTTTTGTTGAGGAAGAGTATGATGGACACATTGAGGAAGAGCTTGTTGTTAACGATCGTCTCGAAGATGTTCATACTTTCCACTAGGCGATTGGTCCTGCGGTCCTCCATTAGGACCTAGAGAGACACACACACACACACACACACACACACACACACACACACACACACACACACACACACACACACACACACACACACACACACCATTGTTATTTGTTTTTCTTCTTTTTCCAGGTTTTATCTGGCACTAAATTGAATATTCAGTCGTCATCATATGACCGCTGATTTGAAGTGGAGCCACAATTGCGGGAACAATCAAGTTTCCTCAGTGACCACAAAGAAAGCTTTGTGTAAACCTCAAATGTTGTCTCCCTCTCTCTCTGATGTTTCTCCTCGATTTTATAACTCCCGAAGTCAAGAGACCGTCTTAAAACAAAAAAAAAATTAAAAAAACCAACTTTCCGCAGCATCGGCCGGACATAATCAGAAGCATGTGTGAGCCCGATGGTGTATCTACCTGGTCGTACTCTGACGATGACACCATGAAGAGGATCGACGTGATCCCGTCGAAACACTGAAACCACTTCTGCCTCTGAGACCGCTGCCCTCCAACATCCACCATCTTGAATGGGATCTTTTTGATGACGAAGTCGTGTTCGACGATCCCTTTAGTCGCTTTCCTTGCAAACAAAATGTCCTGTTTGCTTGGAATATAACTCTATAAAATGGAAAAAAGCAGAGAAGCATTAAAAAAATAAATTGATGGCTGTGGTGTAGTTACGCGAGATTTAACTGGTAGAGTGTGACTCACCAGCTGTCCGATACGATCCAAGTTATCCAGGAAGTATTTGACTGACTCGCTCTGCAAACAAGGAAGAAAACCTTTATGTTGCACATAAATCAAACTTTAAAGAGCCAAATACAAGTTCAACTAAAGCATTTAAAGGTTTCATTCCTTGCATACACTCCTTCATCTTTCAATTCAAATTTATTACAAAACAGACGTTACTGACTTCTCTATGTGATAAAGACTGAAAACATGTGACCAAAGTCGTGTCGATCCCAGTATTTCTCTCACAAATTTAATCAGCTGCCATTTTAACAAAGTGACTCAACTAAATATCAGTGGTGATAGAAACTGGGTATCTATCAAGATCATCATTCAGGTTAATAAAACTGCCACACATGATTTGATAAAGCACTATAAAAGATATGAAGAAGGCAGTAAACAGAACTGAGATTTCCGTGTGGGATCATGAGCAGTTTGAAGAGGTGTGACCGTCGTCACGTATCGACAGAGGACTGCCACGGGACTCCGCAAATCATCTCAGGCCTGGCTTACAAGACAATTGTTCAAGAGAAAATGCTAATTTTTGTTTCAGAAAAGTTTTGCATTCACATAGCAACATTTGGAAAATGATGCCCGTTTACATGGAAACGGCCGAAATGCTGAAAACGATGTAGTTTCCACCCAAACCTGCAGTTTTCTGACTGACAGATGACTTGTTGTACCGACCTTGTTTAACTGAGTCTGGAGGATCATGTCTGTTTCGAAAATACTGAAAAGAGTTTATACTAATAATTACTGTACAACATGCAGTGTGATTCACCGCCTCTGAAAACGCTTGTGTTCTTTATGATTTTTATCGGTTTAAAAATTGTAGTCAGAGACCAAAGTGCTCTACTTGGTAGTGTATCCACATGCAAGTAATAACGTTCTCACTCGATAGAGAGTTTTGGTGATCCGTATTCCTGATTGTTGGACTTTCCTGCTGTTTGAAGCAGCTCTTGAGCTCACTTCATTTCAGTGAAGCATGAGAATCGATGGGCTAACTCTGAAAACCTGAGTTGTGTAATCCATTACAGCAGAGATGGTGTTCATTTTTCTGTCAGCACTCCATCGTCCGCTATCGAAGAGTAATGCGGTTTAAGTGCGAGCCGATCTTCGCCGCGATGGATTACACGGCTCACGCACGTTTTTAAGTGGCTGCTAATTGATTTTCATAGTGCTCGGAAATGAATGGAGACCAGCAGGTGCCTGGAACAGTGCAGCGAGATTATTCAGGTTTTCAGAGTGCAGCAGTGGGATCTGCAAAAGGAGTTTGTTCCATGTGTCATTTATGGTCCGTGGGCTGACAGCGGGATTTTAAGACGAAACAATGAGCCCCAAGAAGTTCAAACTGGAATCAAACTGATTCCCAACAATGGCTTAAAATTGAAGCTGTGGCTGCCTCCGTCTTTCTCTTAAATGCCCTCACATTCAACAGGAAACAGCTGTGTGTGTGAAAACAGAGGAGAGAGACGAGGGGGAGGGAGACAGGGATTAGCCAGTCAGACAGAACCAGCTACAAAGTCGTCGTAGCACCCCCTCCCACACACACACACACACACACACACACACACACACACACACACACACATCATGTTTGCATGCGTTCTGGGGACAAAATATGACTCACTTCCATTTCCTGCAGACCTTCACGACACTCGTCTGAACCGATTACTCACCTTTATCTGAACCTTCACCTAACTCAGTTCATAGCCTGCCCAAGAATTATATCATCTTACCTAACTTGGACTTTCATGTTTGTCCTTACACAAGTCCTGTTGTATGTGTGTGTGATTGTGTATGTGTGTGTGTGTGTGTGTGTGTGTGTGTGTGTGTGTGTGTGTGCACGCTTGGGATCAGGTCCACGCATTGCATTGATTTGCATTCATTTTCTCCCGAGCACGCAGCAATTTCCCTAAACTATGGTCTTATAAAATGTAAAGAATTTCTTTATGGAGACTTGATTTGATCTTAAAGAAAAGTTTGTATTTAAACCTGCAAAAAAAAAATATATACATATTTATTTATTTATTTTTATCCCAAACTCTGTAGAAGTTTTGGTTTCTATCAAACTCATCAATAACTACCAGTAAACTTCTCATCTCGTTCCCGACATGCCGCCTGACAGCCAGGAAGTGTGACCCCGGTATGAGTGAGCGTTAAACCCGCGACCCTGACGCTGACCTACAGCGTCACGGCCACAGGAAACACAAAGCCTGCCACTCTGATTGGTTCGGCGGGACGTGGAGGACAGGAGGGGTCGGTTGGAGGGAAAGGCAGGGAGAGGGGAATTCCCAGAGATGAAGGGCTACGCGTTGGCAAACAAAGCCACACACACACACACATACACACACACACTCACACACACACACACACAAATGTGAGAGCACACACAGTCACTCACACGGATTATTTCCACAGTTGCTTTAATGGCCATCAGCAGAATCGAGTCGGATCTGAACAGTATGATCATTCATGCAGCCAAAACACCAAACTAAGCTCAATTTATGAGGCCGGGAGCAGATTTTAGTACCTTCTAATGCATATCTGTAGGGCGACACGTAGTACAAGTACCGCCGTGTGCGTTTGTGTGCATTTGTGTGTGCGCGATTGAGTAAGGCAGGAGGAATGTCTCCATTCACAGCGTGTATGGGCAGATTAGGGGCTTTATAACAGCAAAGAGCAGAATAAGCTCACATTCTGCAGTGTGCGTGACTGTCTGTGTGTTTCTATCAGAGAGAGAGAGAGTGTGTGTGCGCGCGCGCGTGTGTGTGTGCGCGCAGGTATATGCGTCACGAGTCTTTTCCCAACAAACATGTCTGGGGAAAAAAGAAAGGAGAAGCATCTTCATCATTGTGTGTTTGAAATTCATTTATAGAGTCTTTAATGTGCTCAGAGGTGCAATATAAAAAAAAACATTTATTACTTTTTACAAGACCGATACTCCTGAATGACTTTGTGGTGAGAGACGGAGGGACTGTAAAAGTAAATAAATTAATAAATTCAGCTTGCAGTTAAGTTCATCTGAATTTTATCACATTTAACAGACATTTTTTTCCAGCCTCTCGCTTATTTGAATTCTTAAAAAAAAAAAAAAAAAAGTTATTTTTTTGGCCACTTTGACTTCATTAGTTTCTGAGAGCAAACATGAATATGTAAAATCCATTCCTTCTTTATCTCTCCAGACATTTCTTAAAAAATATAGAAATGCTCCGCCTGGATCAATGATGCATGACTGATATGGGTAGCTCTCTCCAAAAATTCAATTATCTTGATAAATGTCTTGAATTGACTTCTGCTTCTTCTCCCTCATTAAAATAAAATCATTCACGCTTTATGAATATGCAAATGTTTTTTTTTTTCCATATCAAAAGTAAAACTTGTGATTACGAAATGTTTCGAGTTGCACAAGTTTCCACATCAACTTCAGAATCAAATGATTAAATACTATTACTATTATGCTGCCAAGTGAACCACACTCATTGTTCCACCCCCGAAATCAGTCATCCTGCTGAGGAATGTGTTTTTAAGGGGAAGAGGACTTTGAAGCTGTCAATCAATCACACAACCCTCTATTGGTTGTGGTAACTCCTGACTAAATGGAGACGCAAAAATGGAATTTAATGAGAGTTTTCACAAGAAATCCCATTGAACTGTTGCTTATGTTCCTTGACTCAAGATGTCCCTGGAGTTCACACAGCACACATAAATATGGTGTCCATCTCCAATTCAACAATTATTTTATTATTTGATGAGGACAAAAACCTGAAAAAAGACCGATATGACTATCTAACACAGTAAATTATGGATGGAAGCACTCTTTAAGTTCATCAGCCCCATATAGTCGAATTTTATCTTGAGTGGGCTGGACCAGTCTAACAGTGTCACAGTAACCTTCATATTTAAGCTTTGAAATATGTCTATATTTTCATAAAAACCAAACAATTACTACCAAAAAATGATTACATTCTCAACATGTAGTGAAACCTGGTTCAGAATACAGTGATTTGTCAAAAAACTGTTGCATTATACAGATTAACAGAATGCTTTGAGACTGGTTTATACTCGTATTTTTGCAGCGTGCTTAGCTACGGCGTCTTTCTTTTTGCTTGGTGGTTTGGCGAGCTGGATTATTGCCTCTTGCAGGCTGGTTTTGGCCCATAGGCCTTATTTTTGACACCTTTGCACTAAGTACTAACTGTCAACATGTACACACACAGACATACCTAACTACATCTACCATGCAACCTATTTGTCAATAGTCGTGTCATTTGTCCCAGGGCTATCTTTATAAACAGTGACTGTTTGTAATACTCTTCTATTAAGACTTTGATGTATTTGGTCAGTTGTCAGAGTCCAAACAAACAAACAAAAAAAAAAACCCAGTTTCAATCAAACCTGAATTACCATCAGGCGTCTCTGGCAGAAGTAAAGTGAACAGGGTGATTATATTCCTTGAAATGTCAGATGTACAGAATTTGTCTAAAAGTGAATGTAAAAGTTGTGTGTCAAGGATGGCTCCAGCCCTGATCAGAAGGCGTCTTCCCGCTGTGTGTGATTATCTGACTCCTTCCTGATGTGTTTCACCTGTGTATCCTCCTCCCTCGTGTATATAAACTCACGTCCACCAAGGTCCTGGTGCCAGATTGTCTTTGTGCCTCCAGCATCTCTTATAATCGTGTACCGGCCATGTTTGCTTCAGTGGCCTGTTTTTTTTTTTAATACCTTTGCTGTCTTGCGTGCGTGTGTGTTTTTTTTCTTTTAATCTGGAAGCTTATTTCATGCCCTCTGCTATGTTCTTTTGTCAAAATGCTGAAAATGTGAACATGGAAACACTTTTTTAATCTTTTTTTGTAGTTATTCAACCAAAAAAAAACTTTAGTGTACAGACATTTTTCCAGTGGACTCATGAGGATGCTGCACACACTTACTTGACTTTCCTTTTTGTGTTTATTCAGTTTTTGCTGTGCATTCAGTTGTGACTGTTACCCTCAGCTGCTTTGAAGACTGACTCCTCACTTCAAAAGAAACAAAACTGTTTTCCACTGTTTGGATTAAGTCGTGCTGCTGATCATGCGTTAATCTCTAAGAGACAGACAGACACATGGGGACGACTCTTGTCTCCACGTTTCACTCATCACTTGCGGACGAAAAAAAGAAAAGAGCAAATTTTCAGGAGTAGTAGGGACAGATATTTGTGCTGCAAAATAGGGAGGAAAAGTAAGAAGTCACCAGAAAAATGTTGCACAGTAATGAGCAAATATGTGGAAAATCTACTTAGAAATGAGGGCGTGTGAAGGGATGCTACAAACTAGCAACATAAAATACCATAATCATGTCAAAGTTGAATTGAACAGAGGAACCTTGGCTGTGAGAACAGTCCTCTGTTGTTTCAGACCCCAAATACAAACATTAAACATTGAAATCTGTGTTTTGTGATTCCACTTGCCATGTTTTGGACACTAACTTCATGCCACACATAAAAAAACTATGCAACGGATTCAAGCAGAGATTCCACAGATCACGACAATATAAGTGAATCCTTATCACACTAATATATGTATTGTACTTCAGTGCTTCCTCCCTGTGCAGATGGACATATGTGCTGGTAGTGAAGCTGCCTGTAAAGCCACGGTTAAATCATGAAACAGACCTCCTCGCTGACAGCAGCAGCACAGACTTCCAGATTGCAGTCAACCATAAACTGTGTGTGTGTGTGTGTGTGTGTAGCAGTGCATGTGTTTCAGCATTTATAGCCCCTTTACTGCTTTGTGGGGCTTCAACGTTTCCCTGTACCTCCTTCATTCGGGGACGCCTGTGCCGCTGAAGACAGCCGCCATCGCAGCTTGATATACACCCTTGTTTTTCGTTGTGCGAAGGAGGCCTTTGCTGTTTATGTCCTGTATCAAACTGTGTGTTATCTGGGTGTGGTGGGAACGCAGCAAACCCAGCAAGTAAACAAAAATCCCTCCATGCGCTGGCTTTTTGGTTTGTTTTTTTTTCTCACTATCTTCACTTCTCCTTCGCTCGGAGCCTTCCCATCCCCCCTGCTCATCTCCACTTTCTGCTCCCTTGCTGGTCTCGGTCCCCCCCCCCCCCCCCCCCCCCTCCCCCTCCATGTCTGCCTGTGGCCCGGCTCCAGCTGTGCCTGGGAAAAGCTGACTGTGGTATCCCCGGAAAACCTCTCAGAGAGCGGAGGGAAAAGCTGGAGGTGGAGAGTATCTAACTCAGCACATTTACTCCACAGAAGACATTTTGGTTTTTCTCTCTGTAAGTGGGTAGGGCTTCTGTTACTCCATATTCAGATCGTTGCCAAGAAGTCCCCCCCTACCCCCCACCCCCCCCGCCCCGGGACAAATCCACCAGGAGCGATGACTTTTAGCTCAGCTCAGCTTCTTCATCTGGATTGTGACACTTCGCTTGGAGCAAACGGAGTCCTGCTGAAGAGTCACTGAAAACAGCTCATAGTTTTATTTAGAAAAGTCCAGGAAATAATGTAAAGAACTCAGAGGTGTGGTTTCAAAAAATATTTTGAATCATAGGATGGAAATTTTCTATTATTTACTGATAAACCAACTGAATTAACCAATCACGCAACAACGACAACATTAATATCTACAAACTATATATTGCACGTTACACCAGCGGTTTAGCTCAGACTGGAATAGCTTCAGTCCACAGTGGAGGTTATCAGCCTGTCCTGCTTAGACGGAGGTGAAGGAAGACGTAGAGGCAAGATACTGCATGAGGTGAAAAGTGCACCACGGTGGTCCAGAAACTGGAGGGGGTTTAGTTTCAGTTTGGTCTGCTGACTTTGGCCACTTTCTCCACACGCAGTCAGCAGCGACTGGAGCTACGACACGCAATTCATAGAAGTAATTATGGTGATTCAAAACCAGAAGCTCCTGACTGCAGCAGCTGGTATCAAAACTCAATGATCCATTGTAAAGCCACTTCCAAAAATATGATTAGAAATTACAAAGAAAAGAGGTCTTGTAAAAAAAAAAAAAAAAAAAAAAAGGCACAGAACTTGCTGAACACACAATTACTGAGTATCAGAGACTGTTTGAACAATCACAGTTATCCTGCAATGATGATAATATGTCAAATATTTCAGCATAATTTTGCTTTTTACCTAGATTGAGGATGGTTTGTGACACCTAATCCTGAACAAGCATTCCTCAAATCACAGACAACAGCTCTCTAATCCACTCAAAGTTTAATTTTCTTTATGGGATTTGCTGACAGCCAGAAAAATGCAGTAAAGCGAGTTTTATCAAAGTGAGACGTGTCGGGCTCACAAGGCAAACTCAAGAAATCTGCTCCGAGTTTGTGGAGACTATAAGAAAGTTTACAACACATAAACACAAAGTGATCCCTGTGGTGTAAACATCTGTACGTGGAGATCACCGAGTGCACGGAGGAATCGGGAATCGCTCTGGGGGGCTCGGGGAGGCACGCAGATGCGTACATCTCAGACTCAGTATGGATTGATAGCACAGAGGCAGGTGACAGGCGTCACAAACACTTCTAAATACGTCGGCTTTCCATGCGGATTGGCCTTTAAGGCAGGAGGACCTCTGCCGCAGGCTGTAACACACTAAATTTATCACGTAGTGACTCCAGATAAGACAAAGCTGACTGACCCTAAGCTGCACATCTCACACACACAGTATGTTAAGTGAGAGGGAGGCGGAAGTGGCTTCTGTCTGACTCCAGATTGCATTGTCACTGATAAATGTCCAACAAGGCAAAAGGTCAAAACGCGCCGCCGTCCGAGTGGACAGTGAAGCGGCTGATTCCTTGGAGACAGAATAAAACGAGCCGCCACATCCAGTCCGGAGAGCACTGACAGAGAGGCCAGCCGCTGGTGTCCGAGCGCCGACAGTGGGGCTGGTGATCATTCATGCCTCTGTGCAAAGACGCTCAGTGTCTTTAACAGTCTCACTGCAAATTCATACAGACTTGTTGAACTCTGGTAAATGGAGGCTTTGAAGGAGACTGGGTGAGTTTAGTTCCCAGGTGGAAAAAAGAGATGGTGGAGGGACAGATCTGCCTGTGCTTTATGCATCCCCCTGTAGTGCTTAAAGCCTGCTCTTGTGAGCCACAGCCCGGACAGGTTACATCAAAGTTTACATGGTGTAGGATACATGATAAACGTCTATGTAAGCCAAAAAAAAAAAAAGAGTCAAATGGATAAAACCAGCACATACACACACTTTTCCCTTTGTAAATCACAACTGGCTTGGAAAGCAGCGCAGGTGGATTCTCCTCATGTCCCGCCCTGGACACGCCCACTTTTTTTTTTTATACCATAAATGCTCAATGCAATGTACCTACTGAATATTCTGCTTGCTGATAAATGGAGTTTTATGATCAACCGTGGCCGAAAAGACAAGGAAAATGTGATGGAGAGTGAAACAGAAGGTGCAGGCCAGGAAAATTATATTGATGGTGACCGTGAAATCACTAATAAATGAAAATCAAGTGAATGGCAGCGTGTGGTCAGCACTGATGTTTTGTGTCCTTTTGAAACAGAACATATTTCTGTTTCAAGAGAGTAGCAGGCTGATCGCCCTGCATCATGACACTTTTGAAAACAAAGAGGAGCATTGTCAGGCAGCAATATCAATACAACCTGAGCAGCACGTAATCTACAGGATATAACCAAAGCACTTATTTAGGCAGAAAGCTGATATGTAAACACAGCGCTGCAGCAGGAAACACTTTTGATCGGGGGAAACTTCTTTGGCACGACACTGGTTTGTTGTGTCCTGTCAGTGTGGCGCTCTGCTCTACAGCAGGGCGGAGCGCCTGGAGAACCTGAAGTGTCCTGAAGTGTCCTGACCAACACTGAGCTGCAGACTCTAACAAACATGTAAAGTCATGGTGAGCAGTGTGTGATGTCTGTCTGAAAATGCAGCTTAATTAAAGATGTAAAAAAAAAAAATGAAACAAGAAGCTGCATTATTATTAAAACTATGAAAGAAAATTTATGAAACAGTAGTTAGAAAAACACAATATTCACATTTGTAGTATATAATGTACAGCAACTACACTATCATTTCATTTTAGATAACATTCTCTCTATATTTTTTTTCTATTAAAATGTGAAAATGATGTGTTTTTCACTTGAAAAGTTGTTGTATAACCAGGGCCCAAAAATATGGTTTTGGTTGATGTCCAAAAAACACCCTGACAGTTCAGCAAGCTAGCCTGTTAGATTTCTACTGACGTCTTAAAATTAGACGCTTTGTCAGATAACAAAAAGCGGGAGAGAATAAAAAGATTCTGAATAAGTAAATCGATATTATAAGGCCCTCTGACACGTCTTCTACAAGGCAAAGAGATAAATCAATGGCTTGGAAAGAGCTGCAGTCTCTCTTTTACTTTATCCACACACTGTTCGCTGACAAAAGCATGTGAAAAATTTTGATTGGGATTTGGATGGTTTCAAATTAAGAGTGTGACAATTTACCGCTCTCTGATTTCAAAATACCTGTCTGCAATTCCTGTGAAATATTACTCGATATTCCATCTATTCACAGTGACTACTTGTACAATCAGAAGAGAGAAAACTGCCACTGATGTGTGCTACCCACCGGCGTGTTTAATATATTACGGATAAAGAGAAAAAAAGAATCGCGCCGCTGTCTACGAGCTGCTTTCGATCGTGTTCGCTCCTTGTAACGTGGCAGATGAAACTCGGCGGGGCTCCACTCCAGCGACTCCATTTTCCAGTCAAGAGAAAAACAATTACACTTTTGGAAAGTTTCCAAACCCCCCCCCCCAAAAAAAAAAAAAAAACATAGAGGATGAAAACAGTAAGTTACATAGAGAAACAATAAATACTTCCAGCTGCTTCACCCGGCGCAGCACTTAGTGCTTCGGCGGGACTTCTCTCTCGGCTGACAGCGAAACTCGGCTCGGATGGCAGCCGATTGCCTTCCCTGACGTCCGGAGCTCGCCGGCGATCATTAAGTCAGTGAAAACTACCTTCTACCATGCAGATATCTGCTGTTCTAACACGACTGGAAACACACACAGACTATAGAGCAGAGAGTTTTATCAGAAATGCATTTACTTAGGCGTCCGTTCGACAGTGAGAGATGGGCAACAATGTTCTCAGTGCATGTTGTCTGGTGAGCACTTCCAAGAAGTAAAGGTCAAACTGCTACTTTTAACTGCAGACTCTTGTGAGGGAACCAAAAAAAAAAAAAAAAATGCATTTTTATACTGACATGTAGAGATAGCGGCTTGGTCACAGGTCATTCATTGGATGTTCCTCAGCTGCTGCGATGCATAAAAGTTGAAGCATCAGTTCAGTGACCTCTCGTCGTCATGTTTTGGAGTCAAAGACCGAGCTTAAGCCAAACCGGAGGATTATATATTTTTAAAGGTGGAATACAACATTTTCTCGAAAAGACGAAGCCCCACGTCTGTTACTCACTTTTTGAACAACGCGCATGCGCCAGACCATCCGCCCGGCTCTCCTGCTTCTCCCAGAAAACGCGGAAGTGTACGAGCGCGATCTCCTCTTCTCCGGCGTGCACGGCTCTGTACAGTTTCTGCGATCCGCCTCGCTCATAAATAAAGCTTTTTTTTCCCGAAACAGCTACAGTTTCATTATGTCAGACTCGCCATCGGTAAGTACTAGCTCAGAAGCTCACCGGCTACATAAACACTCTGAATGCGCATGCGCAAAAAGGAGAAGCTGATTGGGCGCAAGCACGGAGAACCGCCTTACGAAAGCAGCTCGTCAGAATGATTGACAAACAGACCCACCAATTATTTAGGTGATCCACCCGGAAATCAAAATGTTGTATTACACCTTTAATGTTTTGGCGAAAAATGGAAAACTCAGAGCAATCAGTGCATTTCTACTTTAATTCTCTACACCTGTCTTATTTAAACTAAAGTCTTGCAGGCTGGAGTGTGTCACGGATCTTTCCCTCTCTCACACACACACACACACAAAGATCATTCATCAGAGAGCAGAAAACCACACCAAGGGACAGTTTAGAGTCACCAACAATCCACATCCAAGGGATTTTCACAAGCGACAGTGTTTACAGCTACAGCACTGTGCAACCCTGCGTCAAAATTAATAAGCACAAGTAGCAAAAGTAGATAAAAGGGGCGCCGTTTATTCTGGCGTACAGTGAAACCCTGCATGAAAAGCTTTGATAACTTTCAAGTAGTTTCTTGTAATATGTGGCAAACAGACTCTTTATATTAAAGATTGGTGCTTTAATAAATACATAAGTAGCACACAGAAAACTATGTTTAGAGTCTGTACAGTAGTATGAAGGTTAAATTGTTATTAAAAGCTAAGAACTGATTTCCATCCATCTGTTTATTTATTCCTTCCCTTTTCTCAATTGATTCTGAACCTGAGGCCACAGCAGTCGCTCTTGCTTGGTACAAAGAAACGTTGTGAAGCTGTTAAAAGGATGTAAATTCACTACTCATTTGTGGAGTAAATAGTGAGACAAGTAGTAGTTGAGCATGTGCTGTTTCTCTGGGCTAATGCAGAGCATGACCTGTTATCACACGCCACTACTGCAAGTTCAACGCTTTAAGTAAAGCAAACCTTATTACAGCTTCCTGAAAAATTAAAAAGGGATAGACCTTTGATCTGTGATCAGCCTGTTTCATGTGAGAAGGTTTCTGAAGTGACATTCTCCTTTCATGTAATTAATAGTGCTAAAGGACATCCGGTTTGAAGTCGGTCGGAGCCCCAGGTGGTCGTGATAAGGGCTCACAGAGTTACAGGGCTTCATCAAATAAAAAGACTGGAAACCACGTCTTTAATCTACTCACCAGCTGGAACTCGGAGCGTCGTGCGTAGGCCTCCTGTATGCCGGCGTCTGCCCACAGCGTGCTCAGCGCCATCACGTACAGCTGGAACTCGCTGGGCTCGACCCCCGAGGCGCCCACGCGTCCCTCCCACGACATCACCAGCATGCCCTGCTTCTCGTTCTCGCAGCTCTGCCAGCCGATGCCCAGCTTGTCCCGGGCGTCCACCAGCACGCGCATGCCCTGAGGAAACACACACCACATGAGCCCGGCACGGGAACAGCTGCTTTTCTTAAAATCGGCAGTAACGTATAAACAACTTCCACACAGCGGATAAAAAGAAAGAAAAAAAAAAGAGGTGAAAGCGTCAGCAGTGTGTCTGGCCTTTGCTGGTTAATGTGGAGGAGCTTTAACACTGCGGCAGATGTGTCGCGCTCAGACACATGCATGAGTGGCTGCTGGTGGTTTTCTGGAGACTGATCTGTGTGGGAGGTCTGCTCCTCACTGATCAATCTGAACAACACAAACACTTAGAGAGGCACTCAGAGTCCTACCTCCTCACCATCGATTCCATTTCAACAGGACTAGCCAGGTGTTTGACCACCATTGTGGTGTTTTAGAGTCACTTAAATATCTTCTGATTATCAAAGTCCCACAGTTTCTCCTAACTTTCCACTCGCACGTCCGCACACACTTCACACAGTGTTCAACCAGCTGTATGGAGGCCAACAGAGAGATTCTGCTATTTCTTAGGGAACAATGATAAAGCTGAAAGTCCTTACATACGAAGCCAGCGACGGGCCTCAAGGGGTCCGTTTACACAACATTTCAAATGAAAACATAATTTTTGTGTTTCAGAAAAGCTTCACACAGCACTGTTTTTGAAAAAGATGTCCGTTGGATTGCTGTGACTCTCTAAAAGAAAAACTACCGAGTCCCTGAAGAATACAGACTGAGATTAACAACACTGCAGTTTTTGTCCATCTACTTGACTCTGTGCAGCAGAACTATTGACTACGCCTGTGAGGTGCATGTGCAGCAGCAGCATCTTCAAAAAGTTGCATTTTCAGTGGCTCCAAACACAGTTCTCATGTAAACAAACACCCAGAATGCAAAGAAAATGTTCAACTGCACTTTCACATTGTAGAAGAAGCCTAAAAAATCTTTTGTTTACACGTCCTGCTCAACCATGGAGAAACACTGCTACGAAGCAGAATAAAACTAATAAAAGTTACTATATTGAGGGAAATGAAGGACAAAAAAATGAGAAGACTGGTTACCACTGTGGCTGAATCAGCAAGATCCCTGACCCTCTGCTCCCAGTATGTGTTGTTAAAGTTTACTATGAATAGGATGGGTTCAATCCATTAAACAATAATTCTCCCAAGGGGATCAATAACGTTCCAAGTAAGTTTTGGATGCTGATGAGAGCGGCCATGTCCACCAGCATTTGAGCTAAGTGCTTTGTTTTGGAAAATCAGAGAATGGAAAAGGTTCCACAGTCTCTCCGAGAAGCAGTCTGGGGGGGCTTAAAAGGTTGGGAACCACTTCCCTAGATCACGTTTCTCATCCACCAAGAACCAATACCATAATATATGATTCCAAATTTCCACTTGGGGTAATTCCGAGTGAACAGGAGCTCCATACTAGCTCAACCCTCCCTGCTGCTCCAGAACTGCCATTTTCTGTCTCCTCTCATGTGGCCCTTTAATTGTCTTCCTGGAGAAAAACTTTAAAAGTAAAAATTAACCATCCTATATGGTGAGAAAAATAGCTCTTATCACTTAAATCCTCACATATTTCTCACTGTTCCAGTGTTTTCTTTACAGTTCTGATATTCATAAGACGATTTTTTGCAACCTTTCGTACTAAAAACCATCAACATTAATCTACATTCATCTAAATGCTCAATGCAGACAGAAGATGAGTGACACCATGAAACCAAAGAGGCTCAAACTGCCTGATCAAGCTGAACATTTGGTTTCATCCATTCCCCTGATCTCCGATAATAACGGAGGAGAACACTTAAGGTCCACACAGGAAGTTCCAGTCTGAGAGTAAAAGCAGGTCTTCTCACTGTGAGGCAGCACACTGCAGTGCATTCACAGTATTTATAGCGAAAATAGATTTATTATCAGGAAAGAAATAGAAGTCTCCTTTACAACATTGTGGAACCTTTAATAATTTACCGTGCATATTTTATAGCCTTTTAAAGTTCAAAGTCTGCTCAATTATTAAAGCCTCGGAGTTCCATTGGTTTGTTTTTTATTGATTGACACCATGTTGAGCTCAGCAGTGAACAAGCAACAAGTGTCTGAGGGGTCGCAGCAGGTCGGAGGAAGTAGGATGAAACCGGGGTGATGAGTGACGATCACTGACTCACAACCACCTAAACCTTGGGCTGAGTCATGTTTATTTGTACTCCTTAATCTCACATTTGCTGGGCTTTGCACACCCACAACATAAACAGCCTCTGACCCTGCTTCACACAGGCGAGGAAAATACTGTCAAAAGACTCCAAGCGACTTCAGACAGCAAGAGATTCCTCCTCCTTGAGACAAGGCATGAAAAGGGGCTTTTAACAAAAGGATTTCTCACTAATGCATGTTTGTTTGGCCATGTGAAGCATGTGCTGTGTTGGTCTTCATGACTCAATGGTGAGAGGTCGTCAAAAGTCTGATCCCACATTTTTAAACCCTTTTTAGTCAGACTGGAGGCTGTTGTTTTTAGGAATGAGTGAGATGGATGACAACCCAAACTGGTGAGGAAGTCATGAACACAAAGACGTTCACATAATCCAACACGCATGCAGCTCCAGCTCTACATTGGCAGGAAAATTGCTACCAGAAAGTCACAGTGAGCGGGCTTTGAGTCACTTCCAGACGGCAGTTTTTGTTTCAGTCGCTGGGTGAACTTTATCAGTTTATTAATCTGCAGTGTTCGCTTCATAATCCTCAATATTCATGTCTGTTTCTCTTCCTGATTTACATGGCTGTCTGTTCTTACGCTTTCTGAATCAATAAAAGAAGCTCAGCTCCTCATCACATACCTTCTGCTTCTCCATAACAAGTTCACCAGGCCTGACCCCTTTCGGCCAAGATATGTTGCCTTCTTGTGCCCAAATTTGGAAATTAATCCCAGAGTATGCGTCTCCCTCTATTATGAGAGCGAGCTAATTTGTGAATGGAACATTCAGGTGATCCTGGTCCAAATAACATTGACTAGAATATATTTAGCAGGCACTTAAGAGTCAGGTGGCCATGACAGGGAATGTTATAAAAAGTCTTCGTGAGACTCAGGTTTGTTCTTATGAGTTTAAGCATCATGATATTTTAACAAGTGCTGCGCAGATGGTTTTGCTTTTCTATTTTGTTTGAAGTGTCGTCTCAAACGTCTTCTTGTAAATATGACTATAACTGACTTTAATCCTGGTTTAACACTCGCTTAAATGCTCATGGGGGATTTCATTCACATGGAACGATTTGACTGTTCTTTCTCATAACCGCCTCCCAAATGTAACTGCCGGGGTGAGACACTGTCGTCATCATCTTCAAGATAAGGTCCATTATGATTCAGAGGAAGTGACGCCTCACCTTCTGACGAAAAAGCTTATTTATCATTTAGCCACAAACTTTACTCTCACCCCAGCCAGAGAGCAACACGACAGGAAACATGACATTGAATGGGAAGAGGATCAGCTCTGATCTTCATCATGTGCGTCTCACCACCAGAGGCTGGAAAACATTAAAAACCTCCTGTTGGAGCTGATGACTTCTCACAGCAGGGACGTCGGCTCGGACAGAGCTCTGTTTCATTCATAACCATATTTCTTTTTCACCACTGTCACTAATTATTAAATCGCTCTCATCCTGTAATCGTGTTGCCAGTGTCTGCAATGACAGAGAATTGAGATCCTCCCTTGAAAAATCACTGCATCCGAGTCAAGGATGACACTCAGAGCGGCAGCAAAAGCAGACAAAAACCACAACACTCAAGTATCTAACCAGCACGATTAATTTACATCCGACAAGCAAACTGTCTAATCTGACATAAAAGCTTCGACCAAACACTTGAAAGATGATCGCGATAGTCAATGACAGTTAAAAAAAACAAGAGATGAGAGACAAAACAAACATACTCAATCTGGATGGATGTATATACTTTGTGAGTTATAGACTGCAGGATGGTGTCGGGGCCATTACTCTCCTCTCAACAAAGACGGATCGCTACTGTGACACTCAAACCAGGAGAATAAGTATATGAGTCATGCCACCTCAGAGGCCGCCATTGTTATCATTGTCCATCTACTTGCACATGTGCAGAAGAAAGACGGTGGTGCACATGCTCAGTAGCAGCGTTTCAAAAAAGTTGAGTTCCACCCAGCCTTGTTAGCTGAGATCGGCTGCAGCACTGTATGAACCTCAATTGTTGAGTAAAGTTTAATGCAAACTAACACCAGCAGCAAAAAAAGTGTGATGACCAGGGACCACAGTATTTATTCACTATAATGGTACTATTATTTTTTTTAAATGCTACCTTGAAAGAAACTCGATCTCTTTTTGAAGTTTTATAACTGAAACTTTCTTCACATTACATTTTTAACAAATTACATGGGTGCAAGTCAAGAAATCCGTTTTGTTCCAGTGGTCCTCAAAGGACCATAAAATAACTCTGTGTCAAGCAAGCTCGCTCCGCTCTAACGCAGCAAAAATGTATTTCACACTTGAAGCTTGACAGACTTACATCAGCAGTTTTTATAGTCACTTTAATGCACGGGAATCAAGAGGGTCTACTGTGACGAAGATTATAGCGCAGACTTATCAGTGAATAGCAGTATAATTACTGAGATTCAGTAAGCGGGACCACACCTGAACATCACCACCATATTTATTTTTATAAACCCTAATTGTGGCTGGCACCTGTGTTCTCTCTTCAAGCTTCATCCCTCCTTCCTCTCCGGCTTTGTTCTCTGTCATTAGGCTCCCGTGAAGCAGATGGGAGGATGTTTCCTTTACACCTGACAGGTGACTCTGATCCTCACCAAGACAGGCAGCACAGGACCGTCTATTTGTCTTGTCTGAAGCGACTGGAAACGAGAAGTGTGGGTGTGAGGCGCACAAAAGATAAACTCACTTTTGCATTTTTACAGAGGTTTTAAGAATTGTGTTGACTTATTTCCATTACGTTGCTATTTCGGCATTGTATCTATGCATTTATCACTAACGCCATCAGCAGATTGTGAATGAATGCAGTCTGAATACCTGAGGGCTTTCACCATTCCTAGACGCCATCTGGGAACACATTTCACCTTCTGTCAAACTGTGGGATCAATCATCAACCACTCTGTAATATTAGTCGTTGATATTGTGAAGATGATGGATTGCGGGATGAGTCAAGCAATCACAGGGTGGGTGTCATGTTCATATTTCTTACGATCGGTATTAAAAGTGCGTCTGTGGACATGGCAGACACAAAGCTGTGTTGAGAATGACGCCCAGTGGGCCCACGGCCAGGCAAACCTATATCAAAATCACGCCATTACTTACAGTTTTTGTCTGGCCTATCGTTGCCTACACACCAGGCTTTGTATGTGCTTTCCGGAGGTTAGACGTGGTAAAGGGTGGGTGGCTGTGGAGGGAGTGGGGGGGGGGGGGGGGGGATTGTGTTCGTGATATGACTCCAGACAGGACGGCCACTGTATGCTTGTGTTTGGGTGGGTTGGGTGGAGCGGGGGTATTGAATACTGTCTTGTCTGTGGAGGAGTGCAGGGGCTCTTATCACCCACGTCTGGAGCTGTGTGGCACTCAGGGCGGATGTGCTCATCCCTCAGGAATAGTCTGGTATTGTTAGCTGGTGAAGGAGGCCCAGCCATGACAGCAAACAAAGGGTTGGACACACACACACACACACACACACACACACACACACACACACACACACACACACAGCAGGATAAAAATATGTACTATGTCAACAGACTCCTCTGTGTGGGTTTGAGTGGCTGTGAGTGAAGCCCTGAAGCAGAGAGGTACTCACTTTATTGACTGGACAACTATTTAGTTCCTTCTTTGAGAGATCAATTATATGGTCAATAAAAAGTGTGAGAAAAGGAGAAATCAAAGTAACTCGCAGTCTCACAGGACCTCAGCTGACATCTTCCTGTCTGATAAGTCACCTGAAATAAACTTACCATGAGAGCAGACGCATCTGAGCAGATTGTTATTGTGTTTTCAGGAGTTTAAGCTCAAACATAAGTCAATCAGCTATCATATTTTCCTTCCAACAATAGGATTAAAAGTTTAAAGGGTATTTTTAAGAGAAACACTTGAACAGAAAGAGACAACATCGTGAGCGTGTGTAGGCCCAGATCACTCCATTCCTCTTACCTTCAATATATTCTCATAAATAGTGTCCCGGAAATCCAGGAGCGCCTTCTGATCAAACTCCTGTCCGTTAATGATGCGCATCTGTTTGAGGAATGTGGACTTTCCGCTCTCCCCGGCCCCGAGCAGCAGGATCTTCACCAGCCGCCGCACGGCTCTCCTCTCCCGGGCCAGCATCGCGTCTATCTCCCGGCTGCGGCGCCGCGCCTCCCGCTCCTTCGCCGCGTCCCTCTCCCTCTCCCGGCCGCCCTCCTTGCTGCTGCCCGGCTCCCGGCTGGCCTCGGCCGGCAGCAGGCAGCGGCTCAGGGTGCGGACCACTCCCGACATGGCGAGTCGTGGGAAAAGTTCAGGGAAACTCCGGTGGGAAAATGTTCATTATAGGGACCGGGAGCTCTGCGGTGGACACGGTTACATCCACTGACAAACTCTTTGTCCCGGCAGAGAAAAAAAAAACAAGCTAATAAAGCAGCTCTACATTAGTGAGTGAAACACTTATCCAGGCTGAGACCCGAGTTCATGTTGGTTAAACGGCCATGAACAAAAAAAGAAAAAGGAAAAAAAAGAAAAATCCCCCTTGAAAGGGAAACAAAGGCAGGGGAAGTTTCAGAAAAAGTTTCGGAGAACTTTTAAAGGCTGAAAGTTAAAGTTGTGGGTTCCATCCGGGAGCGAAGACATAAGACTGTAAGCTCTGCAGCTGCGGCACTCCGGGTCCAAACTATCCGAACAGCCGGCGGGTGGTGAACTTGAGCGGGGCTGCGGAGCGTCTGCGGCGGTGGGACGGTCCGAGGAGGGGGCGCCCCTGAACCGCAGGGGAGCACCGCCAGGGGGCGCCGCTACACCGCAGAGGACCACCGCCAGGGGGCGCCTATAAATTCAAAACATGTATACAATTTGTGTGCATGTTTTGTATTTAGTTTATTTTGTTAATGTTCACTGTGTTTGCATGTTGGTGTGTAATAGTGATTTGGTGTCTGCACGTGATAATTTCAGGAGAATGGGGCTCTCAAAATCCTGTAAAACATCTCATGCTCCATTTGTTGTGTGTAAAGTGGTTTATAAATAATGTTTGGTTGATTAAATAATTGAATCAGTGATTCCTTGATTGTTATTGATATCTTTGGGGATCTGAAGTGTTTACTTGCTGCTGAAAGCAATTTTCAAATTTTCTGCAAATGATAAACAACATGCGACTCAAAGTGCTTCACAAATAATTCACTCACACACATGCGCATACATGTATGTGTTTGAGTGCATCCAGAGGCGGAGCGTGGGTCTCAGTACAGAGGGGCAGGAGCATTCTCGACAGGCCCTTATGATAGTAATTTTACCATTGAAACTACTACTCATGCTACCATCAAACAACACACTAATGCTCACTTTTATTGAGCCAAGCAAACCTATATGCCTCAGAAAGCAGAATAAAGTCACAAACAAGTTCAAAAACTTGTTCTGAAGAACAAATACACACACACACACACACACACACACACACACACACACACACACACACACACACAAAACTGCAGCCTGACAGCTGTCAATCTCAGAGCGTCCGCTGTCCATGGTGCTGAAAGCTCAGAAAAACACTCACTGACTAAACCTGTACCATCTTTGATACAGCTTAAATATAAAATGAACACAGCTGGTCTGAAATTACACAATCTATTCAGATAGATATAGACACCGCTATCTATATCTTTTGGAATTCACGTATATTAGAAAAAAATAGACTCACGGTCTCCTATAGTTGAGAGCAACACAAGGCACATTCAAATAGGCAGGTGTTTAAGACCACAGCATTCTGATAAAGATAATATTTCTGAAGGTTTCACTGACTCACCAATGGCTCCGATGTTAGGTTTTGGGTAGTACTGCTAGCGGCTAGCATAGTGTTTAGCATACTGTTTAACTTCCCTCCAAAGAGTTCAGATCAAATGCAAAAGAAAAAAACTTGTTCATGCCGCACAGCCAATCAGCACTGCTTACAGCTCTGATGCATTCATGGACAATCATAATGTAAGAATTGGCAAATTGGAGCCCACACTCATATGCATATACCTTCTCGCACACACTGCACATTTTATTATAATAATTCGTTTACGAGTAAATGTGAACACATCACATGAAACAGGGCCCTATGACCTTGTGGGCCCTGGGGCGACCGCCCCCTTGCCCCCACTCTGGCTCCGCTACAGAGTGCATCCAAAACCTGAGAGTAGTGGGAAAAAAAAGAAAAGAATTTGAGATTAAACAAGGCAAACGCACGCACACACGCACACACACACACACACACACACACACACACACACACACACACACACACACACACACACACACACACACACACACACACACACCATTGTTATTTGTTTTTCTGCAGGAGGCTTCAAAATGCAATGGTCAGTTTCTAAAGTTAGCTTTGAATTCATTGAAGTTTGTTATGGAAAATGTTCTTATGATGTCTAATGTTGTTTTGTCATAATCATCCTCCATTATATTTTGAGATAACACATTTTTGATTTTAAAAACTTATGAGATAAGATTTATTTAAAAGATGAAGAACACACTTGAAACAGTGTATATTAAGTGCAATGATTTAACAAAAAAAATATGAAGCTTTGCACATCGTGAAAAATTACATGCTCAGCTACAGATCAATGAGCAGTGACACATCTTTGGGGTCCTCAGGTGGGGAGGAAACTTCTTTTCATTGGTGTTTTTGTGCAGTTGGTCCCACAACATCTCTATAAATTTAGCGCTACTCTAAACGCTGGCTCTCACCGCTGCTGCATGCAACTAAACCTGCTCTCTTTAGCAAGCCACCACTCTCTCAGTGCAACCTACTGATAAGCTGATGCTGCCTAAATGTACACCTGAAGCATAGCTCCCTGATGTGCTAAGTTATGGGTCTCAGAGCTGCCAGAGGCTCAAGCTGTCATCGCCAAAGAGGGTCCCACGACAAGGGTTGAAAACCACCACTCAATTAACCATAAACAACTGGCAATAGATTTATTGAACCAGGCGCAACTATAACGATTTACTGCTTTTTGTTTCGGAGCCTTTTGCCTTCACAGTCTTTGAAATGTGTTAATGAAGCATCAGTCCAGTGATGGTAGAAAAAGAGAATTCATAAATGACAAGACAAAGCATTTGAAACACACCATAATAAGCAGTTATCAATGATGCTCATAAAGAGCTTGCACCATCAAAACCAGAGCTTCATTCAGATGACAGCTTATAATTACAACAGCTACATTAATGCTCAGCCATCCATTAAACACTTGACAATGAACACTGCATTTTGATATGTCCTACAAAAGATGACAACAAGCTCTATCACTTTAAGAGGCTGGCAGCAGCGTGTTGCAATGTTTAAAAGGGTCCAAAGACGATAACACAAAGGATTCTTGTGGTTATTGTCTGCAAGTTCAACATATGCACCACTTTCATTGTCTCATGTGAACTTTACAAGGGAATTTTGAATTTCTATGCTCTAGTGCATCTGTGAGGATTTGCAGTAAGAAAGCTGCTGGTGGTTGAAATCTGGTCTTTAGAAAAAAAAAAAGTTTCATTTCAAAGGTCTAAAAAAGCTGGTGTGTCTAAATGTCAAATGCGACTGCTGAAAAGACAGTGGCGCATTAAGATTTGTTCTGCAAGCTTAAAGTTCTCCCAACTGCATCTTTTCATCAAGCTAAGATCTTCAGTTTGTTTGTCAAGTGCTGCAGAGCAGGAAAAAAATCATTTTTGTATATATGGACTAAAGCTTCGGAACATGTTATCTGTGCACAGGTATGGTGATTGCCAGATTGAGCATGAGATAGATAGATAGATAGATAGCCGACACTTGATTTTGGCCTGTACATCTGTGATCTATCGAAACTGAAGATTTAGAAAAAGTGTGTGAAAACAAACCTTTTCAAATTAAAAGTCAGTGTTTTCTTCACAAACAACCCACAGTCACATTTCCTTCTGCTCTGTTACAGGAAAGCCACTCATTTGCCATGTTGAGCTTGAAGATAAATCATTATCTGTCAGATGTATGGAGCAAATCAATGTGCTGTTAACGTCACCATACTTACAGATGACTGACACTTCACCTTTTTCCATGTGTCAAAGGCCCCGAGACTCCAGGTGAAAACAGGTCCAGCTTATGGATGGATGGATGGATGGATTGATGGATTTACGGTACAAATACAACAGCCCTACCACACTCCGAATCAAAATAACAAAGCATGGAAATCCATCTTCATGCATTAAATACCAAACACTTGGATTTTTTTTCGCATTGGAACTTCTTGGAGCATCTTTCAGACAACCATCCCTCCATCTTCTGTTTGATTTACTCTGTGCAGGGTAGCGGGGTGCTGGAGGAACACCCCGGACTGCTCCATCTCAGGACTAACAGAGACAGACAACCACACCCACTCACACTCACTCCTAGGAGTAATTTAGGGTCAATGAGTAATCTCACACTCATGCTTTTAGTCTGTGGGAGGAAAGTGCAATACTGGGAAGAATCCTGTACACACAAGGGGAGAACATTCAAAATCCACACTCAAAGGCGTCGCCAGTATTTGAACCCAGGATCCTGCTTCATGCTTTACCTGAAACATAGTGAGTAAATCTTTGCTAACCAGTCTGACCTGCTCATATCTGGACTGTGGAATTCCAGCTTACTCAGCTGAATAAAAGTTAAAACTTTGGATTAGTTACAAGACAAGCCTACGTTTTTTTTCCTCCAAGCCGTCCCCCCAGCCTGTGTCTCCTTTCTTCACTTTCCTTTCAATGGAGCCAGATTGCAGCCTTGGTGCTCGGACAAACGGAGGCCCAGCGTCTCGCTAAGCCAAGCCAACAGGAGACCCTCTGCTCGCCAGCCTCCCCGCCACAGAAACAGGAGCTTGTCTGAGGCTAATCAGTCACGGGATCCAGCTTGTTCCAGGGCCAGTTTCACTACAAGTATAATCTGTCTCGGCCACGCCAGTCCAGTCTAGTGAGCGGACGTCTCCCCCGCACCCCGCTCCCCCCACCCACCAACTGCCCACTGTTACCAAGATGGTGACTGTGAGTCAAAGAGAGTGGACTCAGCTGAAGGTGGCCAGCTGGAAGAAGCAGCAAACATGGAGGTGGGGGTGTTGTGGGGTGGGATGAGGGTGTTGTGAAGATGAACTGAGGTCCACCACAGAGAATCCATTTGGACGGAGCGGTGCCGAGTCGTGCCAGCATGTCCACTCTTCTCAGCTACTGTTTAAATTAGATTTCCTTTCTGTCATTTGGTTTCAGACAATCTGCATACATGCACATTTTCACTGCTTGATGTCGAGTGTAGGATATTGCCTCTTAGTGAAACAATCAAGCTTTGTAATTCCCTTTTTTCTTTTTTTGCTTCACTCATGTGTTCGTCCAGTCTGAGATGTAAAGGAATGGATGCTCATCCCAAATCATTCCGTCTTTTTTCTTTCAAAGGAAAAAAAAAAATATCCAAATCTTCAAAGTTTTAGAGAACATGATTGCTGAAATTGAATAAATTATCCATTAAAGTGAATGCAGACAGTCTTCTGGTATATTGATGTGAATATGTTTAATATTTCATCCTTTTCTACTTGTCTTGTTTTTTCATTTGCATTATGGAAACTGAACTCAAAACAACAGATGTTGATTAAAAAAAACCCACGCTATGAAACCAACAAATCAAAATCAATGTGGCAAAGTGACATTAATAAAGTTCTGTGAAATGAAAGTAACTCATCAACTGGATTTTCTATCCTGTTAAAATGAATTTGAAATGAGTGAATAAATGATCATACTTGACTGGGGAAGATGTGATTACGGCTTTGAAGACATGTATTTCTTTTAGGATGTAAGTTTTCACTTTTATTCATTTTTTACTGAATAGTGACAAAAGTACAGAGTTAAATTTGTAATTTCACAAAAGTTATCATAGACCCTCGAAACATGAAGAGAGAAAGTTCATAGATTTGCTGCATGCTGCAAGCGCATTTCTCAGCAGACACATTACCTGTAACATTTAGTGAGAACAGAATCAGAATCAGAATCAGAATACTCTTTATTGTCATCGCAACAAGTTTCTGAAATTACAAGTGCAACGAACACTAACAAGTTCCTTTCAACTGCTACAAGACACAAACAGTAAATTGACTTATTTTCTAAGTTCTGTCACATTCATGCACACAGTTGATGAGTTCACATTATTTCACATTAAGTGTGACCAAATGAGCGGAAGCAACATATGTATTATAAACTGACAATTTATAACTAATGGCAAGAAAGTATGAAATCATCTGACATCTTGCACAATTTGATCTATTTTCAACTGTTCAAACAGTGATTTATCTTTTCTCAGCATTTTCAGTTTGATTATAAGGTCTGGAGAGATGTGGTCTTCATCGTGCACAGTGTAAGCCAGTCTCGTTTGGCTCTCTATCTTTGATAAAAGCAGTTCAGAAGAGCAAGAAGTGCTTAACACTAATGTGCCATTACAGTTCTCACTGACTCTAGACAGAGGGCGCTGTTACATTAGATTAGAACCCTCCCCAAAAAAACCTCTTCCTTCAAAGTTGTCATTTTAGCCTTCAGTGAAAATAGAAAGAGAGCAGTGACAATGAGTGAAGTGTGTGGTGAGCAAGGCATCAGCAATGAACTGAGAAGAGGCTTCATTACACACACACGCACAAAACACAACAGCAGTGGCAGGAGCTCACTGAGCCAGCGCCGCGGAGTGTGTCGACACATTTTTATTTGTGAGCTCGAGGAGTAGGGAGATGTAAGCACAAGATTAAAATTCATCTGGATACCAACACACTCCTCTCATGTAATTAGCCTAAAAGCCTTTTCATCAGGTTTGGCACAACTGCACAAGCCTCTCTCTCTCTCTCTCTCACACACACACACGCCTGCACACACTGAATACCACCAGAGTGTGTCTGTGCCCACTAATATGCCACATTCACCTCTTAACACCGACAGAAATGGGAAGTGTGTGATGGCACCCTCGCCTTGGTGTGTTTTTTTCTGTTTTTGTGTTCGTATGAGTTATTTATATGCTAATGAAGCTGGAAGGGCATGTGGCTATAGTGCAATGTGTGTGTGTGTGTGTGTGTGTGTGTGTGTGTGTGTGTGTGTGTGTGTGTGTGTGTGTTTAAGACAAGAAGGCCGGAGTTGCTACAGCCAAGGAACAGATGGTGGAGGAGAACCTTGAAGATGTACACAAGTTGCCTTTTCTGTTAAAAGTCAGAGCAACACGACAGCAGCTCCATCCCGAGCTGTGTTCCCCCCTCCTCCGCCTTTTTTTTCTTCTTCTCTTTCTCTGTTATTCCCACTTTACTCTGATGAAATATTGTTATTCAGGTACACTGTCTGAATGCCTGTCTGACTTGAGGTACTTTGGCACAAAACACACCTTTTGTACCTGACTGAAATACTGAGCGCGGCTGTGAGTGGTGACTGACAGGCCCACCCTCCAGTCGGCGCAACAGGCGTCTCTCCTCGCGTCTCTAATAGCGGAGCTGCACTCTGGGCTCGGTGTCACTGAGATGGGACCCCGTGGGCTGAGTGGCAGTTCCTGCTCAGGATCTGGAGCTTGTGTTGGTCGGATTTTGCACTTGCTGTTTTTAATACAAGTCTGGTGTTTTACATTTAAGGCCCTGAGATTTAGAAATCGATGTTCGAAATCTTTTTTTTTTTTTTCTTTTTTTTTTTGCTGTTGTGGGTTTTTCTGAGTCTTGATCCTCTGAGTGAGAGGTGTGTCTGAAGACACAGTATTAAGTCGGACTTATCAAAAATGAATGTTGAACTCCACAAAGGCTTTGTAAAAATGTCTGTTTGTGATTTTCACAGGCAGGGTATTGAAGTGGAGCCAAAGTCAGGGGATCATTTGAAGGAAGACTGGAGGATCGTGTCTGCAGAAATATTCCCAGATGAGGCTGTACTTTTGACTCCACGAAATGCTTCATCCAAGAAGGAAGTTGAAGTATGTTGGGGTTTCATTCAAGGCTGATTGGAGGTGGGCGCGAGAAATCAGTGGCAGATTTGGATGACTAATGCCAGGAGAGAGCTGCTGTAGATCAGCACAGTCAAATGTTTGGTTGGAAACATTTTAGTCTGACCTGTCAGTGCCCCACATGACCCAGCTCCCCAATACATCTCTGACCAGCTGAAACCACACTCTGAGGGTAACAGGTCAGAGGTTGCTGTTAATCCCATGATGCTCGGACCTTTCAGGCATCGAGACTGTGAACATCCCTCCTAAAGTCTCTATGCAGCACACTGACGCTTTTAAAAAGCAGCTGAAGACCATTTCATAGAGAAAAAGCTTTTAATCACCTCAGTTTTCCACACTGTGGTGTCAGCAGTTCACCCTGATACCTTGACAGGTAGATAAAGACCGGCCACTTAGTTCTCTTGTGTGGTCTAAGCTGTTTTATTGTGTCTTATTCTGACTCACTGTGAACGGTGAAATGTAAATAAAATATACTAACTTATTTGCCTTTCATTAACTTGATATGCTCAAAATATGTTCACCTCCATGCTGTTTTCACTGGAACCTAAATGACCAATGGCATGACAAGCTTGACTTTAAACATTTTCACATGACTAATCTTTGATCAGTTTTAGACACAAAGAAGAAATTGAAATCCAAGTGAGGTTATTTTAAAGAAGGAGAATTAATTTAAAAGTATAGTGAGTAGAAAACCAATGAAAGTAGATCCAACTGGACCTTGTTGTCAGTATCACTCATCAACATTGGCACATAGTTCTGTGCTTGTTCACCAAATATGTTTGCAGTAGGTTGATAGGTTTTTTTTTTTTTTCTTTCTAATAACCTTGTTAACAGCATAAAATGCATTACTTCACCTCCTAAAAAAGTAAGTAAGTGCTGCACAGGGCCTCAGCTTTTCACACTGCTGCCAGAGGGCACTTTCTCTTTATATCCTGCCTCCCTACATTCTTACATTGATTATATCTTCATTAATGCAATCACCAGAGGTTGCCATAGACATGGCTCTATTGTTAAATCATTAGTTGGTTGATTCACGCTTTTACTATTTGTTGATTTCCTTATGTCTTTGGTGTTGTTGTTTTGTTGTTGTTGTTGTTGTTTTTTTGCTGTTAGCTTCATAGCTCTGGGTTCTGGAATTTTTTCAGGATGAATCAAGAAATATTTTGAGGTTCCAGGGAACTGTCTCCTATCTGCCTGTTTGGAGCTGAAGTCTTTCATTTGAATTAATGGAAATCTTTCTGCTTTCCACTCATGCAGTGATAACACGGTCCTTCATGCCTTCTGTTGATCACTACAATGATGACATCAGCTTAAAAGATGTATTTATTGATCCGACCCTCTTAACCAAACACTGAAAACTTTTTCCACACTGCCGGCGGGCGCAGGTCTATCGATTGCTCACGTTGGAGCCATGACTTTGGCTGGCTCCTTGCATTAATACACTGTATTTGAACACACTGCCACCCACCAGCTTTTTAGTGTTTGCAGGCCGGTGTTTTTCCATTTTACACCTGATGCATTTAGCTGGCTCTCTCATTCACAGTGAATTAGCGACCATGGAACACAACAGTGAGCTTCAGCTCCTGGATGAGAGAAATAATAACAAAGTAAATCTCAGAAATGGTGAGAAGGTTACACCTTGGCATGGTTACCTTGCATTTTTTTGTTCTTCTGCTGCTGCCATATAAAGGAAAAAGTGCTTATTGAGGTTTCAAGTAATATTAAATGAAAATAGAGCAAACACGAAGCAGGTGACGTCAAATGTTTCTGAAGAAATACTTTTCGTGAAAATGGAGATTCACATTGCAGATTTGATTTGTGAGAGTGAAGGTGCTTCTTCTTCTGTTAGAGATTTTAAAAAAATGGCTGCGCTGGATTGATTAATAGGCTGGAACTCAATAAATAAGCTTAGTAAAGCAGAACAGCCTTGTTTTCCCCTGTGCTTAAAGTGCCACATAAGACGCCAGAAGGGCGAGATTTAAAGCCCCCGAACGCCCATACTAACACTCGCACAGGTGTTCCCACTTAACGTGACAGATTAGACTTTCTGGGACTTTGCAGACTTGACTTTGCCCTTATGAAAATCTCTCTCCTGCTCTTTCTGTCTGTAAGCACCCACCAGGAATACCCCGCCCTCAGTAATTCCATGACTGACCAACAATCTGACAAGCAGTAGTCTGAGGCATATTGAGGCCGCAGGAATATAAACTTTTTTCATTTAAAACCTGTCAGACTATGCAAGTAATACCATCACTTACAAAGTTCAGACAGTTTCACTATTACGGCTTTCCATAACACTGGCGAAAAAGCACGGGCATAACTGATAACGTCCATTTAGACGAGCTGGTCCAGGGTTATAGGACTGTTCCCGGTGGCTCACTGCCCCGGCCTACAGGGACATTTAATGGAACAAAACCATCAATAATTCCACCTGTGCTCTCCCTTTTCTGACCGTCCTGGAACAAGACCTGTTATTAACCTGTAAGTACTGTATATAATACGACTTGTCTACCTTTGGGGGATTTTTGAAAAAGGTACGGCAGAGGAAGCTGCTTTTACTTTATTCTAACTCTGTGGATCTTTACAAGTTACGACCACAGAAAGGGCTGAATTAGCTTTTTTTTTCTCTTTTAAATAGACAAGCTATAAATAGGTTATAACTTTCTCTGCAGTTTTAAATTCAAATTGTAAGAAATACATCTCAGGTTTGAAGTGACATTCAGGGCTTTTGCATACATGATGTGTCTCCAGATACTCTGATACCCGTTTTACCATGAAAACATGTTTCAGGTTAAATCGTGACTCTAAAGTTGCTTGTAGGTGTGATTTTGCGAGTGTGTGCGGTTGTGTGTCCCTCCACGTCTTCCCAGTGAAAGACTGGTGCCCGGCGCTGGATGTGCCCTTCAGCTACACTAATCTGGGATCAGCTCCAGCAATCTGTCACCCTGAGTTTGATAAAGCAGGTATAGAAGGCGGATGGATCAACTCCAGCTCCCTCACACAGTTCAAATGAGTGCTTGTTAGTTTTTAGAGTGACTGTAAATTGGTTATAGATGTGAAAAGTGTGTGTTGGTGAGTCTCTGTGTTCGGCCTGTGACAGACTGCACCCTGCTTGTCATGCATTGCTGTTGACGTTGACAGCCTCAAGCCTCTGGATGAAAACCTTATTTAAGTTGGTTGATATAACTAAAGTCCATTCCTTAATTGTGTGTTTCAGCGTGGTATCTCGGATGCATTAGCAATCCTCTGTTGCACATGGACCCAAGCTGAAGCATTTTGCTGCTCTCGATCACGTCTGAATCTGAGTTTGTGCATTTTGTGTCTCTGACTAAAAGACGTTTGGGCTCTGTTTTACCCCGTTGGGTTGAAATTAAACACAAAACTCCCACATGAATTGGCTAATCACATTCCTGTTTGCATAGCCCGTCTCTAAACTTCTAAGTGTCCACAGAGCTGACGTTAACGGGGCCAACTGCCAGCCTATTAGCAGAGCGGCTGGGGAGTCGGTCCTCACCAAGTTACACATCCTGATGGGCTGGGATGCAAGAAAAAAAAATGTATTTCTAATCAGCTTTTCTTTCATTTGTAGTATTAAACTCTTAGTAGCTTAATTCGTTTATTAGTGTCTGAAGCAGGATTAGGCTTGGTCTGCGACTGAAGTTACTGAGGTTTTCTACTGATTTAACAGGAAGACAAAGAGATGAAGCTTGTTTGAGGAATACAGCTCATCTAGTTGTCAAAACTCAGATTCGTAAGATGAGTAAAACAAGCTGTGTGTCAAAGTGAATTGTTTGTTTCGGAGGGTTATGTCTTTATTTCTGCTGCAGTGAAGTAAATACTGGAACAGGTCCACATCACAAAAATTACAGCTCAAACTCCTGCCTCTGAAATGACCTCAAGGTTAAATCTGCTGGACACTGGGAGGGTATAAAATAAAATCCTTTACTGAATACTGGTGAACTTTTTATACACCTGCTCCAACAATAAAAGCAGAGAAAGCCACTTCTGTGTAACTTATGATCCAAACGCTGGCCTGCACTCCAGCCTACACAAGTCAGAGCAATTCTAACAGCGCTGTTTGTCCACATGTCGACATTCTCACCACTCATCTGATCGCTTCCTTGCTAACAATTTGCTGCTCATAAATATTTAGTGGAGGTCAAATGAAATGATAATAAACATGAAAATGTCAGGTAAAAAACAAGCTCCCAGAGAAGGGAAAAAAAAAGAAAAGGAAGAGATGTTTGTTCAATTTATTTGTACTTGTTTTTTTTTTATTATTTAGGACTTGTCTTGGCGCCGTGTACACAAACTGTCCAAAGGTGCAAGCTTCAGTTTTGTATGCATTTATGAATACAAACAAAAAACATTCAACTCTGCAGACTACAGGAGGACATGCATGCATTAACACATTCGGCACTACATTTAATTGCAGTGTACAAGTAGCTAATTACTTTTGTGAAAGTAATAATCCAATTATCATCACTGAAGTTGAAGAATTTGCGACTTATTACTGTTGTCATAAATCACTGGTGTACAAACTTTTACTATTAAGGTTCTTCCTACAGAAATAAACTGAAAGACCCGGACCACTCACTAATCAATCAATCAATCAATCAATCAATCAATCAATCAATCAATCAATCTCTTTATTTGAGCAACAATAATAGCAGCAATTGTACATTAATGCAGTAATATTTGAACTGTGTTCAAAAAGGAGCAGGTAGAAGTTCGAAGAACTTATTAAATCCACCCCTTCACTTTTAAGAATCACACAAATTGAATCCCACATCCATGAGAAAAAAAAGCAAAAAAAGAAAAGAAAAAGAAAGAAAAAAAATACTTACAAACCTTGCATACAAACTCATACATCAGACAAGTTATAACTACAATTAATGTATATTACAATTAATGTATATTCTTTTCAGTATAGCTTTTAGTGCAAACATATTACTTCAATTTACAATATTAAGACAGCATCTCAATAAACACACTATTATCGGGCTTTAGACAGTATAATAATGTTCATCAGCCACCTGGGGTTTGGATCACACATATTTCTGAATACTAAAGCAGGAGTGTATCCATTGACCTCTAGTGTCGTAATGTTCACAGTATCAATCAAATGCAAGTAAATTATGCTTGACAAGTGCTGCGGGCCAATTATTGAACACCTCAGATGGAGATGAGAATCTCTGTACAGCTGCTGTCGGCCTCCCTGTCCTGTTTCCTGAGGCAACTCTGAGCTGCTGGCTGATGTAAACGTGCCCACATAGTTCTGAAGACGTGAACCTAAATAAACATTATGGAACCGTCCTAAGAGCTGTGTGGATGTTGATCGCTCCTCGCAGCTGATTCTTCTCGTCATCATTAGTTCATTAAATCTCAAAAAGAGGTGTTCTGTCGAGTTTGAATCACTGTTGGAAACCAATTTCCTTTGAGAAAACTCTTGCAGTTGGAAAAAAAAAAAAACTAATTATCTCAAACAGACCAAGTGTACCAAACTTTGAATTTCAACTGATTGATGTAACTTCAAGCGAAGTGAATGAATGAATCTGGCATCAGACTGACTGGAAATCAACAAATATACCTCCACAACTTTAATTCATCCTCAATACTTTTTTCCTGTGTTTAGGTGACTAGTAAAATACCTGCAAATCTTCTTGAAGAAGTGTTTGTATGTAAGGACATTTTTTTATTGAATTTTGTTCAGTAGTGTTGAGGATAGAGGCCATTTCTCACAAAAATTGGTTTTGTCCTTAATGTCCAAACTGTGTTTGACACTGTCAGCATACCTGCTGGTAGCGAAGCTCTGACTAAACTGATTAAAGTCAAACTGTGAGAAGCTCGAGATACATTTTAAACAAAATTGAATTTTACAAACTGGTAAATGCTGAAAATATTTTTCCTGTACTCCTTTTCTATGCTTGGTTTGCTCTCACTGTTCAAAAACACGCAGTTAATTTATGACTCCAGCATAATTAACTTAGATGTGTTTGTCTTTTCGTATCTGGTTGTATCTTGCCGTCACAGACAGTGAGCCAGGAATAGCACCAGTTTTCTGCTGGAATTCACATTTAAAGCAAACTTGATGTTAAATCTTCTGTCTCCTGCGTTGTATTTCACAACAAAGCTGCATAATGTGGGAATCCATCAAGTGATCAGGTAATGAAGTTATCAGTTGTGGGCACTGATGATGGGGTGGAGGATAAAATGGCTTTGTTTTATTATGAAAGGGTTGAATAAGGTACATTCAGGTCGCCCTGAACTATGAAAAATGAAAAAGTGCTCCAGTGTAGTTTACAAAAGTAAGAAAAACATCCATGAAATGGGCAAAATGGGCTCATTTTGAGGACCAAAGCTCGAAGGTCTGGTGTTGTTCAGCCTCCCTTGCTCTTGCCCGGTGGTAACGGCAAACAAGAAGCAGGAATCGTGTCATCAGCGGCGCCACATCTCGCCCACGCATAACCCACAGTGAACTCTCTTACTTTCTCATTCCTCTACGGCGTAAGCTCTCTGAATCACTAATCAATCTAATTCATTTATGCCACATTTTCCTTTCACAGTTTTATTTCCCCCCCCACGACCTGGCTGAGCTCTCTCCTCCTCGGAACGGCCCCTTCACTCCGAGCTGAGGTCCATTCAGCCAGACGAACTCAAAACGCGTCTGTGGGTGTGCGGAGCTGTTACTATTAAATGGCTCGTATTAAAGGCCTCTTACAAGATGGCCTTTTAGCAGGTAAATTTGTTCTTTTTTTTTTATTTACTTTTTCATTCCGTGGAGCTTTCTTTTCATAGTTGCACAGCGCTCTAGAGAGCCCTGTATGCAATGTAGAGGCTTTGCTGCACTGCAAGCATGCATGCAGCAATCACACTCACATTGTGTTCTTGTAACATTTCACATCATGTAGCATTTACTTCTTCTTTTGAGGCTTGATTAAACCTCTACCCCAGGATGATGTGGGCATGTGCAAAACACGCTTGATTGACATCTATTTTATTAAGATGCTCGGTGGAGTTTTTGGAGCACACTCCATTAATCCCTGCTCATAATTCTGTCGAAAGCAGAAGTCGAACCAAACGGCGTGAGCGAACACATACCTTTGTCTGTGGATTTGGAATCAGACATCAGAGGTTAAAAACTGAGACAGCATTGGATTTTGAGTTAATTACCCTAGATTGACTTTGACATTCAGCCCGGTTCCTGAGGGATGCGGAGGCCGGTGCAGTGCAGACGAGCACGTGGCGGTTCTCCGGGACCGCATGAGTAGCAGTCAGAGCATGTTCTACAAACAGCGATCAAAATAGACAGCAAGATTTTAAAATGTGAAGTCTGACCTTTAAAAAAATCCCACCAAAGTGATAATTCACACATAAATATCACAGGTGTGGAGAAGCACATGAATACAGTTTGTTCTTAGGAGAGCAGCAGCACAGTCTCCAATTACTTACAAGTGTTTGAGCAGGTTTGCTCACACAGCGTTGAAAACTAAGAAAATGAAACATTTTTTTCATTTGCTTTATAGGATGATAGAGGAGAGACAGCCTCTTGTCACCAGTGTTGGATGATGTTATTCAAAAAACAACGAGTAAGCAATTTATGATATCAACTGAATAAGCGTCTCAAGGTCTTTACAGTATGGCTGTTTGAACTGAATATCTCTCTCCCTCCTCCCCTCCGTCTTAATACTGGATGTAAAATTAACTGTAATATATTGAGGTTGATGTTTTTGAACTTTAAAATCCACTTCTACAGCACTGTGATATTAAGCTATAAAAACAATAAACATTGCACATGATGTGCTTTGTAGTGCCTTGCTCATGCCTGACCCTGTCAGCTCTCAGAAGCTCAGTGGGGTAGGGCCTGGTCGGTATCTGGATGAGAGACTGTGAGGGATCAGCAGGAATCCTGGGTGAAAGCAGTGTGATAGTGAGTGGTTGGAGGAGGCGACGGTGCTGATTGGCAGCCTTGACTCTGTCAGTCTGTGGCTGACCACCATCAAGTATGGGATGAAAAAAAATAATGCACTTGTGAAGTGACTATGAGTGTCCAGAAAAGCGTGAAATAAAACCAGTGCATTATTATCATTTATTTTACACAATGCAACAGAAAAATCATGTGAGAGGAGCTCAAAGAGATGGGTTCTCCTGAAAGAGCTGAAATTCCCATCAGTAATGCGGAAGGCCACCTGATAACACTTTAGCAGTAATCATGGAGAGGGAGCACAGAGGAGCACAGGAAGCCACCCACACACACACACACACACACACACACACACACACACACACACACACACACACACACACACACACACGCACACACACACACACACACGCACACACACACACACCCCGGTTGTCATGGTTCAGTTACTTTGAGATGAATCATTTAGTTCAGCTGAAGTTACATCAGTTAGTAGGAAGTCAGATGGTGGGAATCATGTGTTGTTTTTAAGCCAATCATTCAATCCTCGATGGGGATATAGTAGATACTTTTTAGCAATCATGCATAAATCAACAAAACAGCTTATATTGAAATGAACAGATTAATCAACGACCAAGAAGAAGAAACAACAGCACCAACTCTTAAGAAGGTAAGATCCTGTATATTTCCTTTGACCAAATATTTCCTTCTGTCCAGACATGTGATCTTTTCATGTGCTGATTGTCCTGTAGGTTTTATAAATTCCTAAAATATCTTTGTTTTTCAAAGTTCTGGTTTGACCGATGGATTTTCTTAGTTTTCATTGTATTGTGCCACCTTTAGAAATATATCCTTATATATGAACGTATATTATCGGACAAATTCAGATTAACTGAAATTATATTTGCATATGCAAATTTGATTGCTTCCTTGAAAGGTGAATTATTAATAGATGTCTTCACCTTTTCACTGACATGATTATGCTTTGTGGTCATTCTTCAGTTCATATACATTTTTTTCATATAATGCAATACCAGCATCTCAAGGCACTTTGACTGAAAAACTTTCTGCTGTTCCAGTTCGGGTCAGAGGGTAGAAAAGATTACAGGAGAGAGAGATGAGATGGTGGTGACATAACGGTGAAACATCGGTGTACTCTAAAGCTCTGGCAGCTTCACTAGAAAAAGGCCCAGGGTGACCTGAACCAGCTAGAACTGCAGCCTTTATTAAACTGAAAAGTTTTAGACCTAACCTTAAACGTAGACTAACTGAAACTGGAAGTTTGCTCCACATAAAAGGAGCCTGATTGCTGAAAGGTCTGACTCCCATGCTACTTTTAGAAAACATTGAATTCTCCAGTAAGGCAACACTTTGAAATGGTTCTGCTGAGACTAATGGCTTTTTAAGACACTATGGAGCCTGGTTGTTAAGAGCTTTTAGGGTAAAAGAAGGATTTTAAATTCTATTCTAGATCTAAAAGTGCATCATTCAGATTTGGAATGAGGTTCATCTTCAGTTTGAGAACATTTAATGCAGAATTTCAAAGTTTAAGAATCACATGAAACATTTTCTCTGTAAAGGAGTGTGACTCTGTGCCTGCAAGCAGCTCAGGAGAAAAAGAGTAGCGCCCCACCTCCTTGTATTCTGTGGACTGTTTATCTCCTTTGGGGCATTGCCCCTCTCACCTTAAGCTGTCTCTTTGTCAGAAGGCATTGTCCTCATGTTGCCGAGACCAGCAGAGAAGCCCAGGCAGCCCGTCTTGTTCCTCCCTGAGGCCGCGGTGTGCATCCTCTATGGGCGGATGTGGGCTGATCAGTGTGTGGGAGAGTCAGCTGTCCTTGAATGGCACTTCCCTCCAGGTACAACTTCAACCCTATTGTGCATTTTCATGTGACCAAAATGAGCTGTTTACACAAATAAATGTACAAATTATAGTTAACACAATAATGATCGCTCTACTAGTTATTTCTAGTTATTTTAAATCAATTGAAGACTTTTTAAAGAGTTATTTGGTCTCTCCCAATAATATAGATTTCCGCTGTAGGAGTAAGAAATGCATGGATTTTTTCTCAGCATCAAATTGAACCAACTTGTTCCTTATTTTGGAGACATTAGAGGTTAAAGAAAGCAGTCCTGCAAACTTGTGTATTGTGGGAGTAAAAGGATAATTCCTTTTAAAAAAATAACTCCCACGTTCCTCACAGTAGTACTGGAGGTCTCTCAGGGTCAAATATAACAACTTCTGCTTTATTTGGGTTCTGAAGCAGAAAATTACAGCTCATCCAGGCTTTCATGTCTTTAAGACTGACTTCGAATTTGACAAACTGATCAGGCTTCATATATAAATAGATGTGTGTGTCCTCTGTGTAGAAATGACAGTTAATGGGGTCTGAAGTGTGTGCGATGTAAAAAGTGGAGGTACACAGAATACAGTGGAACTACTTGACTGAGCAGAATAGTCATTGTTAGCATGAACGTGAACCAGAGGCGGAGCGTGGGCCTCAGTACAGAGGGGGCAGAGCATTCTCGACAGGCCTTATGATTGTAATTTTACCATTCAAACAATACCTCATGCTACCATCAAACAAGACACTAATGCTCACTTTTATTGAGCCAAGCAAACCTATATGCTTCAGAAAGCAGAATAAAGTCACAAACTAGTTCACAAACTTGTTCTGAAGAACAAATACACATACGCACACACACACACATACAAATGCAGCCTGCCTGACAGCTGTCAATCTCAGAGCGTCCGCTGTCCATGGTGCTGAAAGCTCAGATAAAAAGTCACGGGCTACATCTGTACCATCTTTGATACAGCTTAAATATAAAATGAACACAGCTGGTCTAAAATTACACAATCTATTCAGATAGATATAGTCACAGCTATCTATACCTTTTGGAATTCACGTATATTAGAAAAAAAATAGACTTGGCGGTCTCTTGTAGTTGAGGGCAACACAAGGCACATTCAAATAGGCAGGTGTTTAAGACCACAGCATTCTGATAAAGATAATATTTCTGAAGGTTTCACTGACTCACCAGTGGCTCCGATGTTAGGTTTTGGGTAGTACCGCTAGCGGCTAGCATAGTGTTTAGCATACTGTTTAACTTCCCTCCAAAGAGTTCAGATCAAATGCAAAAGAAAAAAACTTGTTCATGCCGCACAGCCAATCAGCGCTGGCTTACAGCTCTGATGCATTCATGGACATTCGTAATGTAAGAATTGGCAAATTGGAGCCCACACTCATATGCATATACCTTCTGGCACACACTGCACGTTTTATTATAATAATTTATTTACGAGTAAATGTGACCACATCACATGAAACAGGGCCCTATGACCTTGTGGGCCCCGGGGAGACCGCCCCCTTGCCCCCACTCCGCTACAGACGTGAACATAATGGCTGAATCCTGCAACTGTAATAGTTTAGGAAGTTCTGGAAAAGTGTCATTTTCTATTGCTGGGGACTGTAGAAATACACACACACACACACACACACACACACACACACACACACACACACACACACACACACACACATATATACTTAAAATGTTCTTACACCATAAAATGTTGCAGTGTGTACCGCGCAATGTTTGACAATCAAATAAAAATTCTTCACACACACAGTCCTGTCACCCACAGGATATTCATCCATATCAGGATGTTTGTTATAAAGTGGAACCCCCAGTCCCTCCTGTTTATTCTTTAGAGAGGTGATACAACTTAAACTGTAAAAGTTTTGTGCAAATCATATTTGTAACCTGAAAAAGACCTTGTGAATCTATAAAAGTATTCGAGTTGACATTGGCTTTACTACTTCAAAATCATAGATTTCCTACCCAACCCGAAATTCAAGGCAGGATGTTTAAAAGCAAAATGACCTGATAAAAATAACAGAAGAAGTTGTTGCTGCAGCTTGAGTTAACATGGAGGCAGAGTAGAGAGAAGACACAGGAGGAGGAGAACATGAATCAATTAAAGGTGAATATCAGGTAAAGAAAAGAGAACATGCTGTATTTTCGCCTCAGAGAGAGAGCGAGCGGTGGAGCGGCTGGCTCCTCAGATGCTGGTTCGCTTCCGTCGGTTAAAATTCAGTGCAGACTATGTTACACATACAGCAAAGAGTTCTGTCTTTTGTCTGATGAATCTGTAACACTGTGGCGAGCCAGTGTGCTTCATTATTTCTTTCACAAGGTTCTGAGATCATCATTGTTTTGACAGAAACACCGAAGCTCTTTATACTTGCTGCGCACGCACGTACGTGCGCACGCACGCACTCTCAACATCTACTTCTGTGCAGTTGTGTATTTTTCAAATGTGTGCATTTGACAACCGTGTTGACTTTGTGCTTGCCGCTATCTGAAATGGCATCTTCGTTGTCTCGCCCTTTATTGCTCGTGTATGTGCGTGATTGCATTTTTTCAGTGTGAGAGTAATCAGAAAAACTGCCATTTGGGGGAACCAATTACCACAGGTAAATAACACAACCCCTCCGTGGAAGATTTATCCAAATAGTGAATCTATAAAGATGGGAACCTTCCTCTTCCACACACACACACACACACACACACACACACACACACACAGAATAGCATCGCTGTCATTACTGAGTCTTTCCATTCTCTTCATGCCTTTGCTCGTCTCTTACTCTTGCCTTAACAGTCGCAACTAAAGGTCTGACCTTAACCTTCGACCTAATCTGAGATTAAATCACAATGTAACCCTCATTTTCACACCAATCAGTGCAGAGCTCAGCATTCTGAGGCCCTTTTTACACAATGTTTCAAGTGAAAATGAATAATTTCTATTTCAGAAAGGTTTTGCGTACAGTAAACAACAAGTAGTTGTCATGTAGGGCCACTAGTGGGATCTATTGTTTTTCAAATGACGTTGCATAGTGTACAGAGTGCAATACGCTATAGACATTAATAGCGAGTACACAAACATTTGTATGGACAGGCGATGAGGACAGATTACTATTACATGTAACTCAAGTACACCACCAAGTCCGGGAGAATAACAGCAGGAGTCATGCCACTCTGGAAGCCGACATTGCGGTTATTGTCTAGCTACTTGCTGAAGAACTATTTACTATTGCGCATGCACAACTTCAAAAAGTTGTGTTTTCACTGTTGTCATGTAAACAGACACCCAGAACTCAGCGAAGATTTCCTGTTTTTTGGGGGGCCTGAGCCTGATAAGCTGAATCAGATCTCACAATGCTGGAGTGCTCCCTGTCTTCACGCTCCTCAAAGGCAGGTAAAGCCAAACCAGATAAACATGTGTTTTTTTTTTTTATTATTATTTTTACAACTACGATTTCAAGTCCTTATAAAATATTTGCTAAAGAAATAAACGGTAAAAAATTACAGTATTTAATCAATTTTATTTTTTTAAAAGTCGCAGAGCACTTGAGCAAGTTCCTTTCAGTTCCTGGCAAACCTACAAGCCATCTCACGTTCCTCATGTTCTAAACTGAAGACTTCAAGTTGAGTGTTGCTTCCATTTGCTCTGATTTCCAGTTAAAAAAAAAAGTGTATTAAAATCCCCTCCCCTGTTGCTCTCTGCTGCATCGAGGGGAAGTCCAACATAGCTACGATTTCCTTAAGCCTCGATTGTACAATGACGTTACCCGCCATAATTTACTGATCACTGAGAACCTGTAGCACCTCCGTGTCGGCCCAACAGTATGTGACCATTAACTCTCTCATAATCACACATGCTGCTTCTTAAACTGCTCACTTCGTCGACTTACTTTCATTCATTCTCCTGAGCACCATCCTAAATTTAACCTTCCAAAACAAGCCTCTGTGGATTCTTTTATCTCTGAAATCTGCTGTTTTCTCATTGAGGATCAGCAAAAATTGTCGAGCATGTATTTCCTGCGAAGCCCTCACAGGCTTAGATAAACTCCGCCGTGTGAATGCACACACACTTTTCCCTCTGGGATCGAGCGTAATTATGAGTTTGGCCTGGAATAGTTTGATAACTAATAAAAAGAGATTTCTGGGGAAAATAAGGGAGAGAAAATTAAAGAGTTGGAGTGCACAAATCCTAATTAAAATAACAGTGTTTATGGAACGCGGCACACACATGGAAGAATAGGGCTGGGGAGGCGAGGGGGAGCAGACCATGAAGAAGAATTGGTATTAGAGTCGTGGGGGAGTGGAGGGAGGGATGCAGTCGGAGAGGCGGGGCCGGGTGGGGGGGTTATCATATTTTCACAGGAATTTACTCATTTAAAATCTTCATTAGGCTCTCACTCACACTTTATATTTGTTCTCGACTCTTCCATCACTCCACAGCAGCCTGTGGTCTTTGGCTGTGTGGAGCGATATGCTCTCCCTTGTGTGTGTGTGTGTGTGTGTGTGTGTGTGTGTGTGCGTTCTCGTATTTCTATCCTTGTTGGGGCCAAATGTCCCCACAAGGATAGCAAAACGTGAAACGACGTGCCTTGTGGGGACCTTTTTTCCGGTCCTAAGTAGGAGAAACAGTGTTTTCTTGACCATGTTGTTGTTACTGAAAAAAGTAAAAGTGCAAAAACATTTCTTTAGGGTTAGGCTTTGTTGTGGTGTGGGTTAGGGTTAGGGTAAGGGTCAGGGTTAGGGGCTAGACATGAATGGGAGTCAATGGAAGGTCCCCACAAGGATAGAAATACAAGACTGAGCGTGTGTGTGTGTGTGTGTGTGTGTGTGTGTGTGTGAGTGTATGTGTAGCCTGTATGTCCAAGTACGTGTGAGTGCAGACTCCTGATTATCCCTTGAGTTTATTAATTACAACTCTTTGTCATTCATCCTGGGTCTATCAGCCGCTGCACAGAAGACTCCCCCCTCCCCTTCTCTGACATCTTTTCCTTTATTTTCATTAAGTTTCTGTCTCCACTGTTCCCCACCTCCCTCTTCCTCCTTCCTCACAAAAAGAAGAAACACACCAGTTTTACATCAAGAACAAGATATTTTAGCATATGAACAAATAATTTGCTCCTCTGCACACTCCACGTGTTGCAGCTGTCACTCCAGACCGAGTCTGTTTATTGGTCAGGGCTGTCTGGCATAATCGTGTAACACATGTAGGTATAGATCTTAATCTGACTAATCCTGGATTATACCTCTGCTATCAGACACTGCATGTGATTGTGAGTGTGTGTGTTCCTCTTGGTATTTGGACGACTGTATCTTATTAGTCTGTGTTGTGATCCCTGTTCGCTTTTACAAAGAGCTTATACGTTCCTCCCCGAGGAAATTTAAGGTCGGCATCTCTCCCTCCAAGAAAAAACTGGACAGAGAGGGAAGGAGTGGTTTATTCCTCGGACTTCTGAGCGTTTGAGCTTTGTTCCTGAGAAATGACGTCTGGCTATTGTGCGGTCATGACTCTCCCAGTCTCTCAGAGGTAAACGTGGAGCTTGCAGTGATGTTGAACCTCTTATTTTAAGGGTCGGCTATGAATGGCTGTAGTGTTTTAACACGGACGCCGGGCAGCCATCAGTCACTGTTGGTTTGTTTGAACTATGACTGTGACCTTTTAGGAACTTTCAAAAGTTTTTCTTTTTCCTCTTTATAACTCTTGCAGCTACAGCTACATTTCATCACATTGTTTTCTTTCTTTAGGCACATTTAAATGCGATGAGATTGTCTGAGCCGATCTGATTAGGAGAAGAATGTAGAGGGCAAAAAAAAAAAAAGAAAGAAGAAAAACACAAAATAATTACAATGAATCAGAAGAAATATTACCTAAAAACAACCATCTTCAAAGATAAATAATAAAGTATAAGATAATACCGTCTGTAGCCCAACTCACACATATTAAGCTATTTGTTTTGACGGATCCGGGTTTAGTCTGATAGGCTGACCTTTAAGAGGGGTTCCATCATCCAATCAGCAGCTCAAGAACCAACGTAATACCTCGTCCTTGAGTCATTGCGGTAGAGTTTCTCTTGGACTCTTTAATTCTTTTCCATTGAATCTTTCATGCAGAGCTGCAGACACTGACAGACCACCAGTCCTCCCTCCAGTGAAACGTGATGGCATGTCGCTCACTTGGTGAGAAAAGAACTTAAATGTAACATCCAGTCTCTTCTCAGCATCAAGAGCCCATCAACACTTTTTTTCTTCTTCTTAAAATTGTTGCTATTAGGGGCCACACTAGTGTGGTTCTTAGCATCTTGAATATTCACGATTTGAGTCCTTGCTTGGGGGCTTTTCTGTTCGTAGTTTGCATTTATTTCATTTTTTACCCAGTGCGTGTGGGGTTTTCTTCAAGTCCTTGAGTGTTCTCTCATAGTTCAAAAACATGTGTTCATGACTATTAATTGGTGACTCTCAACTGACCCCAAGTAGGCCCCAAAACTCAACAGCTCCCAGGACCGAGAAGAAAAACAGTGGATACAATGACTGATGTTTTGAAGGCAACGGGAAGATCCAATGAGTTTAAATCACAACACTGGAGCATTTTATATTGAGGAAACCGTGTTGACTACTGCAGAACGATCCCACATTAAACTCTAGTTGAGCTTTTTGTCATGTGGTCCATAAAGTGAATACTCCTTGTGTTCTTATTTTCCTTGCAGGCAGAATTGAAAACATGGAATAAATCAATGAGCATGTGATGTGTCCATGTTACAACATTATGTTGAATAATTTCTCTCCTCACAAAGAAAGAGAGGTGTGTTATTTCCAAATGACACTTCACTTAAATACCAAAATTTATGCAAAAATGAGTGTTGACCTAAAGAAACGACCGTGAAAGTCATATTCTGCATATCTGCTCAGGAAGAACAAGGACATATTAAAGGAGCCGCATGCAGCCATTTTTTTTGTGTGCATATACATATGTTGTATATGTGTGTGCTTTGGCGAGACATTCGTACGGATGCAGTGTGACAGGATTTGTTTTCATTAAGCACTCTGACATTTTCATTTTTGAGAGAGCCGAAAGAAAAATCAGTTTTCTTCCCATTTCTCCAGCATATTCTTCATCTCTGACACTCTAATATTCCACTTTAATAACAATGTAGCTGCAGTCTCTCTCTGCACATTGCTGAGGCTTTCAGCGTAAGCGGACATGTTTGTGAGGAACTGCGGGCCCCGTTTAAGCACATGTATGACCTCTTCCTCTGTCTGTCCCGTGAGGGCTCCAGCTTTCCTGCATGACTGAACACACACAATGCAGATGCACGGCAAACCTGCAGCAACCAAAACACGCCCGCCCGTGACCCACATGTGTGTTCTCATGTCCGTCGCCACCCAGACTACAAACACACGCTCATGCCTGAACACCTACGACGGGGTACAAATGTACAGGACGTAAGAAAACAACAGCTTTCAATTTGTGATAATATATATTTGCCGGAAAAACACACAGTCAGGATGTATAGTGACGATACAACGAGCGCTTTTGACCCTCGACTCGAAATCGGTGCTTTCAAACGGAAAGTGACTAAAAGTGTTTTGATGGAAATACAGAGGCTGTGACTTCGCTATCTTTATTTGCTACGATGCACTTGAGAATTCTCAGGTTGATCTTGAACCCAATTTGCCTCCTGATTATCTAAAAAAAAAAAAACAACTAAAAAAACAGACTCAGTATGCTCTTAAAGATAATCTCCGGAGATAATCGCAACTCTCCAGACATGAATGCAACCTTCTGTATGAGGGAAAGGTTGCCTGTCTGGCATGTTGTGCATACATAATGTTAAGCATGTGTCCAAAAGAAACATTCATATGAGCTTCAGGGTGACTCCATAATAAATGACAGCAATTTACAAACTCCACAAGGTGCATTTCTTTCACAAAGAACAAGCGTTCTGAGATCTAATCACATAATTATGTGATTATAAGATGTAATGAGTCTCTTACACTCATGAAATGTTCAAACTATTGTTCTTAGATTTGTCATGTAGCACCATAATTGATGTGATTATGTTTTCTGCACCATAACTAGTGAATTAGAAACCTTTTTTCCCCAAAACATACTAAATAAAAAGACTTTCTAAAGTAAAACATTTCACTTTTGTGTAAATTTAAAGCAATATACTGTAGTTTATTTCAGCCATCCAACATGATTTTGTCCCACAGTGGAATCCAAGGTAATATGGACTCATTTTAGCTGAAACATATTTAATGAAGACACATGAACAATTTTGTTGAACATTTTAAATTTCTAAAACAAGGATACATTTCCGCCAAGTCTATAGAAAAACTGCAAAAACAGACATTTTATTCAGGGAACAGTTCTGGTTTAGACGAACTCGTTGCTGGATCTCGACACATCACATTTACTTTTTTCCTCGTGTGATGCTCTGTAATTACTGAATGCTTGATGTGGGCTTTGTTGATGTCGATCATTGGAAATAAGCTGCTATGTAAGGTTATGAAAGATTGTGGTAAAAATACATAATTTTCTGAATCAGTAAAGCGCTATTAAAGTTTACATTTAATGCAACTCCAGTGTGATTTCTGAAGAAGCCAAATGGGAGAATTTCCTTCTTTGCATTATTTTGAATAACTCTGGATAAAAAAAGGGGATAAGTCGGGGTTTAAAAACATATTTATTTCATTAAAACACACAGTCTTTGAAGTGAATGTGATGGAAACGTATTGAATGGCAGTTGTGAAGTTTGAATGGCGAGCTACAGGAAATTAGTAGTGAATGCATCCACCGAGCAGAATCAATATTTTTTTTTGTCTGACTCTCAACAAGGGGAAGCGCATAAGATGAATCAATGTGTCTAATTCTCGCATTACATAGCTTCTTTACTTTTATGTCTGTGTACACTTGATTTTTGGGTCTACGGCGTTCATATTTGTGGGAAAATTACTGAAATGCAGTGAGTTGAAAAAAAAAAACTTATTTACAAAGCTCAAAACTAAAGCTGTGTGCTTATTTTAAGGCATTAAAGGGATAAGTGTTTTAGTCCTTTAGCAGACAGAACAAAGAAATATAAAATTAATACAGAGAAGCAATGATAGCTTATCAAATAATACCGCAGAGTTTTGTTTCTTTTATTTTCACATTCTGACAAGTATACAAAAAAAGGATAAGGAAAAAATGTTTTGTTTTTGTGTATATGTATACAGAATATAAAAAGAAGGAAAGACAACAGCAATGATGGCATTCAAAACCTAGAATAGACCTAGATTAAAGCTAAATTCATCATGAGCAGAGCTGAAGTCAGTCAGCAGATCATTCTTCCTCATCCTCATCTGCCTTCTGACAGCAGAAAGTACAATACCCCCAAAAGTCTGCTTCAGCGTTTCAAGATAATATGCTCAAAATGAAAAATGAAGTTAACACATTTTCATGCAGAATGGAGTCACCTGCCTTTGACAGATTTAACACATACATGCTTTTAGGCCAGAGCACAGACCGTCTAGCTGACCTCTTCCCTGCAGTGAGGATCTGTCTGCCATCAACAACTCCAGCGAACCCTCCTGGAATCTGAAAACCCTCATGTGACACTCGTGGAAAATTATCTGGCTACATTTAGCATTGAGTGACACACTGAATGAGGAGGGGTTGAGAAAATGAAATTACTACTGAGGACAGTACATAATTAAATATCTGCACGATGTTTCATTCCGCTGCATAATCTGTGTTATATAGACACACACGTTACAGTTTCCCATCTACTCGTATATTCAGTTTAATTATTTTGTATTCCATGAGTGTTCACAATAAATCTGTATAAAAATGTTCTTACATTTTTAATTAACCTAATTTATCTTGCTTTCAGTTATTGTTTGTCTATATGTGGTGGTCGGTGAAGCTGTCCAGGTAATGATTTTTTGATATATGTGATTTTAAACCTTTTCGAGAGAAGAAGACTTCAGGGAGTAATCATTGAGAATTGGGTGAAAAAAACAGTACACAAACGATTGGTTTCAAAACCTATATAAATCTGTTTAAAGGCCTCAGTTTGCATTCCATTCATCTATGACGCCACGGTTGACTCCAAAGGATGGCGATGTCTCAGCGTTGTACAATCCGGCGTCTGTGATCAGAAATTAAGCGACAGATGAACTGCTCTGACCAGACCATCAGACATGTTCAGCGGCATGCTGAAAGTGGCTCTGCTGCAGACGCTGCACATGTTGGACCCCAAAGAGTCATGACTTTGGAACCAGATCATGTTGCCAACATTTACAAGACCAGGTCCTTACAGGAAGTTGCACCGGTAGGGAGACATCAAGGGGGAAGACGACCATCCAAGAGCTGTTCTCTTCAAACCAAAGCAAGACTTGTGTTGATCACGCCGATGGGAAAGAGTTTGGAGGCGATGAATGCTATAGTTCTTGTTGCATCGCGTCGTGGTGTAGGTCGGCATATCGCCACTATAGGGTCCCTTTCGTCGTCGTTGAAGGGAGACTGACACTCACTCCCTCTTTGCCCCCGAACAGGAAAATATTTATCTGATGTGAAATGCTACGTCACACAAAAAAGCGTAATCTGCCTCCGCAAAAAAAAAAAAAAAAAAAAAAAAAAGCTTGCAAAAACCACTAAATTATTTCACTTTTGGTTAAAACTAATAGAAATTTGTTGGTAAAATTATTGTATTTTCTATATAGCCAGTTCAGAAGTTGCTAATTTTCTCTGAGTTCCTCAACAAGTTTCTGGTCACCAGAAAAGAGAACATTTGTGCACTCAAGTCATTGAAAATTCAGTTACCTCATCAAATAATGAAAATATAAGAAAAAGAAGTTTAATTTTGTCTGGTGCCAAGTGTCTGAGGACAGAAACTAATATGTAACCAGAAAGAATGTAAATGTAGAACATGTGAAGTGGTTTTTCAGTGCACTGCAGTGTGGACTTAGAAAAAAAGAAAACAAAATGGAGTTACATACTGTATGTTTACGCTTGATGTATTTTCAGATATAGGATTAAATTAAGGATGAATTCTAACTTTGATTGTTTCATTGGCTAAATAGATATTAGTTTTCCTTTAGAAGAGCTTACTGTATTTAGTCTTATTTGCAGTTTATCCTCAAATACAGAGAAGGTTGTAAAACATAAGCTCTTTCTGGACATTTCATTGTATTTTACATTAAAATTTGCTTTGTGTTGAGATTATTGTAATTTTGTGTAGTTACTGATTGGTTTTGTAGAAAAAATAGACATTGTCATTTTCATTACTCATTCTCTTAACAATAACAATAAAGAAACAATGGCTGCATGAGGCCCCTCGTGTGTTTGACACCCATGACATACACACCATATTCCGCTTATCTCTTTATGAGACTGTGACTGAACGTAATTACTCAGTTATTAATTAAACAATGCAACCCTGCAACAGCTATAAAACAGCTACAGTATGCAGACATAAAAAAACAGACCAAAGTGAAGCAGATGAATTAAATTAGTGCCATAATTACTTAAAGAATTGAGTTCTTTTTAGCAATACCTTTAATTATCCCCTAATTTTCAGTTACTGCAGACAACCAGGGCTCCTGTGAGACCAAATTAAATCTAGTTGTTTTATTTATATGCGTGTAAAGTATCTCATTGCTCGTAAATAGACTCTATAATAGAGACAACAGTGGGATGTTTCCTTAAACACGGTAGCATTATTACCCCGATATCAAAGGTCCAAAGCGCCTTTTACTGGAAGTTTACGTTGATAAAAGTGGCCTACATTAGCTAACTGAAGGTGGAGGTGGGTCCTGCTGCCTTATGTTTAAGGTGACTGATAACGCTTGACAACATCCATTTAACAGGGCAGATAGCCTTTGGAATGGGTGGCGAAAGAGTAAAGTGACTATTTGGCAACTGTGGGTGAATGTGACAATTACAGGATAGTGGTGAAAGCCCAGAAATGTGTTCAATAATAGCCCAAGGAGAGAAATGTTATAAATTCACGGAGTAATCTCTCTTACAGCACATATCTGCCTAGAGGTAACTCTAATACACTAGTTATTCGATGTATCAGACCACGCAACATCAGAGAAGCAGAACACTTGGTTTGTAAATGTTTCATTGCCGAAAGTAACAATTTAATTCATTTTATTAGAATTTTCTTTTTTTTTTTGTTGTTGAAGAAGAAGAAGAAGAAGGAGAACAAATACCTTGGAAGAAGAAGAAATAAAAACTTCTCATCATTCATGGCCATTTAGGAACCAAAGGCCACTTCAAGATGGCTGAAATGAATCAGAGAAATTGCAAAGGTGTCCAGAGTGTCATCATCCATCCAGTCCACAACAGTATCAGTGCCTCTTACGTTGTTATCGGTCCCACCGTGGCTTACTTCACAAAACAGCCCATAAAATTGACTATTACTGGATGGATCACTGGGGAAAGTGAAATGAAACAAAAAGTAAGCTTTATTTGATGAAATCTCTGCCTTTGACCCTGGCGGCAAATTTACAGGGATGACGCTTTCTGCGCAGCCTTGAGATGAGCGACGCTTTAAAGCATCATAAACTGTAAAGGCATTGTTTGGACAGTGTGGAAAATACATCTGTTGTGTCTCTGAGAGATCATTTGATAGAACAAGTAAAAGTAGGAAACAAGGACTGAACGTACAATCCTAGAGAGCGTTAATGAATATAACTCTTCTTCAAGTCTGATGTAATGTTTGACAAGTCTCTCTATTGTCAAACACATTGTTTTTTTTAATAACGTTTTTTTTCTAATAATCAGATCCTTAGACTCATAATTCAGCTCTAAAATCCTTTTTTTTTTTTTTTTTACTTCATCCTGATTTATTTTTGCTAAAGGAAAAAAAAAATCAGCTGGTGACTTTGAGAAATATTGAATTGAGTTATCTACAAGTTTCCATCGTAACAGAGACATGACTGGAAAAGAACAGACTGAGATCGGAAGAACAGACTCTTTCCCAGCATGCCTTCTTTCACATTTATTTTTTAATCTTTAATTTTGGCTTGAAAAAAAGCAACTTGACACGAGGCAGCCTGAGGGGTTGACTGGTGACTGATTGTGTCTTTATATAATCAGTGATAGTGGCACATGATCGGGATGACTCTCACCAATGTGACCGCTGGTACGACCACAGGAATCGTGAAGGTAGAATTTAAGATTGCATACACATTCTCCATCTCCTCATTTTTTAAAAGTTTTTCCATCCTCTTGTATTTAAAACCATGTCTCAGTTGTTCATGGATGATATACTTGATATGTTGTACAGTAGAGCATTTTTCTTTTTTTTTCTGCAGCACAGCTCATTAGATTTAAAAAGTACATTATCGTAGAATAATTTATAGATTTCATATGAGGATGAATTGGTTTTAAAGCAATATTTTGATTATGGAATTGAATGTAATCGAGACAACTTCATATCTACACTAAGCAAAGTGGAAAAAGTGTCTTTTTCCCTGGTTTCCTCTTTTCAAAGTAAGACTTTAACTGTCAGCTGTCAGTGGAGGAGCGCTGGCAAAGCGTACAGCGTCAGTAGATAGCCCAACATTTTTGCAAGCCGAAGTCAAATTTAGAATTTCGAGAGTGATCTTTAGAGTTGCAGAGCAAGTTCTGCAGTCAGTGCATTTCCAATGGCAGCTCCCAGGAACACTGATATGAAGTTGCTTCAATTGTTATGAAGGCAGGTGAATTCTCTCAAACCCCCATAAGAAAAATGAAAAGAGTGGTGCATCGATCACAGAATTGGAACTGGTCCTCACACCCTGCACTTTGTAGTACTGCGACAAACTCTGAAATATCGGCACGGCACACGGGACATTTGAGATCCTGGACAGAAACCGGGAAAACACTCGGGGCTGACTTTGACGTGATGGGAAGGGCGGGACATGTTTGTCGGTCTCGTCTGCATACGTTGAGTTGGCCACAGCTCAGGATCCGTCAGTCCGTCTGCCCACTGCGCTCCTGTTTTTCTCCGTTTCCGTTTTAATTAGTTAATTAGCGTTGGGACATCACGATGGCTGTTGTCAGCCGGCTTCAGGCGTTCTATGTAAACACCGCCCCGAGACGCCCGCGCACCATACATACGCAGACTCACGCATATAAGCTTCAAATTAACATTTAGACAGAAAATATCAACAAAACCAGGACAAGGAAGCACCGTACTGAGTCAAAGTCTTCAAAAACAACTTCTGACAGAATCGCTGATGACTCAGAATAAAACAGCAAGAAAATGAGAGGGTGAGGGAAGAAAAACAAGAAAACATCACTCTCTCTCTCTCTTTGTGTGTCTGGCGTGTGTGTCCTGGCTTTCATGTTCACAACTGTGTCAACAGTAAATAGCTGAGAGATTATTCTTTCAATTTTCTGTGATCGGCCACTTAATTATTGAAGCTGCTTCTCATTCACGTTGTCCTGCGTCTTCTCCTCTTGATCGAAGAGGCACTTAATATTAGCTTTCTTAGAATGAATAGCTCTGCTTTTTTATACCTGGTTTCACGCGTGTGCACTTGTGTGTGTATTTTCTTCTTAGGAGGAATCGGCATCAATTTTATCTGTGAGAGGCGCATTAAAGTACCGTACTAAGAATAAAAGAACAAAATCAAAACCAGCTTGTTTGCGGTGAATTGGCGTATTAATTAAAGAGTGTAAACGCCTCCAAAGATTAACAATTACAGCAGTTAAGTAAAATGATTCAATTAATTCAGCAATGAAAACGAACCTTGAATTATATTTGAATTCAAATCGAGAGAGAGATGAGAAAAACAAGGACACTTGGTGATAAAATGTCTTACAGTACTCATACAGTTTACAGCATTAAGAAATAATTTGATGCTCTAATATAAGTCCACTATATGCTTATGAAAGTCAGGTGAAAATGATTCCTATTAATCCTGGGGAAACTAGATAATTAGCCAATACACACATACTAGAAAGTTTCCGTTTTGTACCTTCTTCCCCAGAGTACATAATTCATGATTGGGCGTTTAACTTTCCACCATGTTCAGAGATTAAATGTTGAATCATTAATATCAGTCAAGGCGTACATAAAAATATAAACTGCATCTGTGGCAATCAGTGTAAACAGCAGCTTATCTCAACCGTAAAATATCCAGGTTTTTAATAAGAGATGCGTTTAAGTTAAGCAGATGGCCTGTACCTCAACAGTGGTGCCAGTTTTTCTTCTGACAAACAAATAATCGTCCACACCTGTCAACCACGAGATATATCTTCAGAAACTGAAAAAATAATAATGAAAATAATGAAACTGCGGAGAATTTCTGGCACTGCATTAAATTGGTTTGACTATTATTTGCAAGACAGGGACTGTTCTCCGTCAATAAGTAATTATGAATCTCAGCATATTAAAATCACAGGCCGGGAGCCAGGTCTCAGGCTCTCAGGAAGTTTTTGCTACATTTTTTCCTCTAATATTCCCCGTTGGGCTATACCTCATACCGACCACTCCCAGCTCGGGGCCGTTTGGTCTCAGGGGCCAGAAAACCTGCTTTAGAGAAATCTTTTTAGAGAAAATATGTGAATAGAAAAGTTAAGGTAGTGCAACTGTGCAGATCGCCATATAAGTATGACATTTTGCATGGAGTATCCTGACAAATTGAGGACTAATAAGACTCTGTGACTTGTTGCCATAAGACTTTCAAAATGATCCCCTGAACATACACAAAAAAGACAAATGTCTTCGACATCAAACTCATTATTTTCAAGCACTGTATTGAACATGTCTCTGTCCCATTTGTATGTAAAAACAACTTCCCAAGTTTCAAGCTTCAATTTAAGCCTGATATGAGCGTTCTATTTTGAAAATTACACTTGCACAACTTCTTCACTTTACCTCAAATGAGAGAAAACTGAATTTTCAGTCGCTACCCTTCCAAACGGAATTAAGCATATTTCTTGCATATGTCTCCAAGCCGACATCACTCTACTCTATCCCAAATCAGAGCAATCAGCCTTCTCACTGCACTGGTAACAATGAGTTGAGCACAAAGAAATCAAATATTACAAGGCTTTCAAAGACTGAACACATTGAGTTTTACACAATAATTATGCTACTTTTGAAGTGAAATTGCCTGAATAGCATGATTTAAGCTTATAACGAACAATATGAAGTAAGCAGTCCCTGGTTGATTGTGATCACGATTTCTACATGTGGCATCCAGAAATGGGGAGCTGGGAGAACCTGGACAATTTGGATGGAATTCATGGACTGCGTCTCACCTGCCCTCTCAATGAATAACACAATGAAAATGAAAGACTATGAAGGACACAAAGCCTCTCCCAGCAACATGTCAGACGTGTTCTTCTGTTCAAACCAGCAAAATTATCCTGAATCAGAGAACCCGGCGCGATCATTGTAGCCAGATCGCAGATCCCCAGCGACCGCTGCCACACAGACAAAACAATAGCTATGAAATGGCTCAAGTCACACACAGAAAATATGTAGTAGCTGAGGAGACTATGCAGATCAGAACAGCCGAACACAGGAAGAAGAGTTCTTCCTGATCAACTTTTGACAAAAAAAGGTACCTTTCTTTGAACGTACTTAAGACAATGTCCTCCACCACACCTAAAAGGAAGCTCGTGGCATCAAACCACAACGTGATCCAGTACAAGGACACAAGTGGCTTCATCTTTCAGATCTTCATCAAATCACAACTATTACGGTTACAAATAAGCATCTCTTACCTAATGAGCTATCCCTTGACTCTGACACCATACTCCATTTCAACATTCGGTTGTTTTCTTGCAAAAACTAACAAGGCACAGGGGATAAATCAAGTGATCAACAATTCTGAGAATGCGCAGCTTCCTTCCCCTCAGCCAGTGTGCTCTCATTCCAGACTCATTCTACATGAATGGTGTGCCAAAGACAATAAAGGCTACATCAGAGCGCACCTTCAAAAGTCTATCTGCTGCAGTTGAAACGGTATTCAGCACACACACTTACTCCCAAACTCACGTAAACGCCTTTAGAGACAGCTTATGGAGGAGAAATAAACATTCAATTCACAGGCAACAGCACGGAAGCTGTGCTAGCGATGAAACCTTTATTTCTGTTTACTGTCAATCGTATTCCTTCAAATGAACAAATTAGCATACACAGAGTGTTCAACACGTTTCCCTGGCATAAGATCACTGTTGCAGTGTGCTGTTGTTGTTTTCAGTGGATGTTTGCTCACTCAGTCTTTGGTGCATGTCATGTAATTCAGTAACAAAGAGATAATTAAAATGATGCTACAAAAACTCATATGACCATGTCTGAAACACACAGTGGCTGCAGCAGCATCAAACATGAGCTGTTGTGATGTCTGTGCTGTTTTATTCTGTTCAGTCCATACAATGCTGTCGTTAAATTGCTGGAGATTTTATTTCAACCCTTAAAACTTAGATACTTTTTTATTTCTGTTCATCCAGCAGTACTATGAAAAGTCTTGGCCTTTTGGTGGGATTGATTTTTGCATTATCAGAATCTTAAACATTTCTTCTTCCTGTATTTCAGGTTGTTGGACTACAGGGCAGGGCAAGAGACGGATGTCTCACAGCCAACTATGACATCCTTTTTGCCCATTGTGCAAGTCGACAGTTGACTGTCACAGAGGCAACAAGACATTAATGAAGCCAACATGCTCCATTTAGTCATTGGTCTTCATCTGCCTCTGTCTACAGAGAGCAGGGGGCATTTTCGGAGCTTCCTTGAAGTTATGGACAATATCATTCAATCGCCCAATTGCGTGTTTAGGTTGCAATCTCTTTTTCTAAAGTGCAACCAGACTCCAATCAAACTAAAGCACAGAACACTGTTAGCTCGTTTATTAATGTCCAATTTTAAGTCGAACCTACATCGGCAATAAAACCTTTAGCAAGCTTTGTTTATTGCCAATGTGGAGTTCCTCAAGGTTCCATCCTTGGGCTTCTTTTATTTAACATCTTCAGGATGACAAAGATTGCTATGTCTGCACAGCATGCTCCTTCCTGATACATCAGTGTGGATGGGTCGACTGCCGCTCCCCAGCCACTCCCCCCATCGCGGCTCGGCCACCAGTCTCCCTCTGCCCCAAACCCAGCTGGCCACGCCCCACCACCACAGTCAGTGTCAGGTAAGGGCTACAGGTTGAATTTCAAGTCTGAATCTACGATTACACCCAGGATTTCCTGCTTGATGTGTTGTCATAAGACATGGAGTCTAGATGAGTGCTGACCTTTTAACCTTTCCTCTTTGAGTCCAACAACCAGTCATCAGTTATTTCTGGGTCAAGTTTGTGAAATGCTCTGACACATCCACTCATACTTGCTGAGTGTATACAAGACATTAAGAAAGAAAGACTGTGTGTCAAAAGATTTACTTCAAAATCTTCCTTCTGTCCATAAAGCTTTGTAGGTCTTGATCTACATCATAACATCCAGGACTCCTGAGCTCCCTCAGGAAGAGGTTTACTAAGAATTCCCAGAGTCAGAAGGAAACAGGGGTGAGCAGTCTGTTTTGCTTGAGCTTTTGAATAAGCAATAGTGTTTTTTAAATTTCATTACATTTATCTTATTAAATCTTTTGCTTTTTTCTCTCTATATATTTACACCTTTCTTATTTGTTTTGTCTTAATGTATTTATTTCATTTCCTGCAAAGCACTGTGTATTCCCTTGTGTCTGAATGATGTTCTGCATAACAAATAATTTCTCCCCTCCATGCCGTTCTTCACTTTACAAATTTGATATTAACAGACATACCATCTTGTCTTCGGGCAGAGAGTAACCAGTTTTCTATTTTTCTGTCTTGGAAAATATTATATTTGAATTTGATACATTTTCAGATTATTTGTGATTCAAATGTCTCTGGGAAGTTAAACAGATTTCTGTTTAAAAACACTGAGGGTAACAGATTTATTGCTTTGCTGTACTTTTAACATACTTTCAACAGATATCTAAGGTGAGTTATGCAGCTTTTTTTTGTGTCACATTACTAAGTTTAAAGTGTTTTAAAGTGAAACGCCATTGTTTGTGTTTTGATTTCAAAAAAGTTTGCATGTTTACAAGGCAGTGTTTTAAAATTGTTAACACAAATGGCAGAAATGCTGAAAATAAGTAAGTATGTTGTTAATATGTAAATATTAGTTCATATGCAAGACCACGAGTTGCATATATGAAGAACAGGTAACACATCTAATACCATATGAACCATTCTGTCTTTTATGCTGTTGTAGTATTTGACCCTCTGCTCCTCCTGTGTGATTTTTGTGCCACTTTCTGCTCCCTTTTTGAGTCTGTGTGCTTTCACTGATTGACTACCTCTTTGGCGACCTTAAAGTAAGACCTCATGGACCTCATTTAACCTTACCTCCTCCAGCTCACAAGTCCCGCTTTTGACTCCAAATATTAACGGCCAGTACTTCTACTGAGGTGCTGAATCAATAAAGACTTTTTTTTCAGGAACATTTTTAAGTTCGCACATGCATGCTCTGTTTAAATTTTCACAAATGTGAATTTGTTTGAGATTTCCTGGCCATATTTACTTACTTCGACATTTCCCTCGTCTCTCTACTAAAATGAACACTCCTAAGACACAGATTGTGGTATTTTCTGCAACACTGATGTATTCACAGATGAAAACACTGGACATGTCATCCTCTCTCTGTAATTACAATAATAGCTGCCTTCGCCAGTATTTATTAAGGTACCATTGTAGATCGTTGCTGGATTTTTTCGCAAAGCGCACCTAATCATTCCAAACCAAATCAGTGAAAGGAGGCCTATTGGCCACTTGTGTTGGTGCACTGAAGTGCGAGAACCAGAGCGCGGTCACCCGTCGTGATAAAATCAGCCTTCTGCTGCAATATCACACACAAGTTAGCAGCGTGTTGTTTATTCTGCGGTTTGTAGTTCTTTTGATGCTCTGCTGCTTGATCATCTGTGTTCTGCTTCCAGTCTACAAGAGTTGTGGTTTGACACACATCGTGAAGTCTTGTTTAGTAATTTATGCAAAGCAGAGAGAAGGAAAAGCCCTCAACTGGAATGATACACGGAAGGCAGGAGTGAATCTAATTGAACAGAGAGTTACTGCTTGTGGATGTATGAGATTACTTTGCAGACTGGGGAAAAAAAATGTGTACACGCGATTTAGACATCTAGACAAAGACAAGAGACCTGGAGAAAGCTTTCTAGCAAAGGTCAAAGGTAAAACTGGTGCTCAAGAAGTCTATTCATCAGACTTGAGTGAGACTCTGCAGTCTTCTTCTCTCTCCCTGCGGGCTGTGTGGAGGAGGTGGCAGATTGTTTAACTGAGGTTTAATACTAAGACTGTGGTGTGCTTGTGTGTGTGTTTTCTGTCATGGCAATTTTGTGTGTGCCATTTTATGAAGGAAATATTCCAACATGTGTTTGTGTTTTCAGTGCAGACATGCACGTGTGAGAGGGGGAAGAAGATTTCAGGTGTGCTCAGATGGGTTAAGTTGTGGTGTGGTCGATCCTGCACCAATGACCATGTTTGACCTTGCCCAGCAGGTCTGATGTCACTCCCTCTGTGGAAATTTGCATAAACCATTCAATTAATTTCCAAGTGCGCATTTATATGAGAATGTCCAGCTACATCTGTAAAACACCCACATCCCATGCAGTCACATGCAAATGTGACAACGGATAAGTACCAAAAATAAGTCATATTAGGGTTTATCAATATCTTCATGGGTGTTTGTTCTGACTATATCTATCTTTTTTTTGTCTTCTCACCAGGAATTGATGCTTTTCAAAAAGAGAGCAAATGATTAGCAAGATTTAACTGGGTTGTGTATGTGTGGTGTGTGTGTGTGTGTGGTGTGTGTGTGTGTGTGTGTGTGTGTGTGTGTATTGTTTTAACAATAGAATGTACTCACACACACTTCTTTTGAGAAGAGATTATATCCCAGCAACATATTGAAATGGTCAGAAAAAATTACAATCAGACTTGAAAAGTTAATTATATTGTTAATAACCGTAGCGGCGTACTGGATGGAAATGTCGGCTTTCTGATGGATTAATGTGCCCTCAGTGACAAAGAGTTCAATGTCAGGCTGAAATAATGAAGAAAATGAGAAATAGTGGATTCATTTTGATTGCCACAGTAACCATTCATCATTCAAGCCTGATACAGACTGTGAGAAACCATAATACAATTTTCCTGTTTTTTTTTCCCCCACAGACCCAGCTTGGGTGCCACAATAGTCTTCGATCTCCGATTGTGACCAACATTTTAACACAAGTCCATGTTCTTGAATGTTTCGGAATTTAAGTATTAGATTATCACCGTGCTCCCAAGGAAGCCCAATAACGGCCCGAACGCACTGGACGCTGAAGCGCCGCGCGCGGTAGCGCCGCGCACGTGCGCTTCTGATCGCCCTCCATGTTAACCTTCTGACCGGCCGCACCGAACGCGCAGTGGAGCGCCGCACGCGCCGCGGCTCGCGCTCTGCAGCGGCGCCCGCTCCGCTTCGTTATATTTTCACGCGAGCCGCGAGCGCCGGGAGCGCCATATGTCAAGTTGATCAAGCAGATCGGACCCGACAGGAAGTCGGAAACAGAGAAGGCAAGAGAATCCGGTCAATTTCAAATATAACAAATTAATTGACGATTAGTTAACGGGCGGTGTGCTCGTCCGTCTATAATTTGTCACTTGGGTCTAATCACACGACAGATGGACACACAAACAGACATAGCATGTACGCCCCCAAACCACACACACACACACACACACACACCCACACACCCACAACACACACACACACACCCACACACACACACACACATACACACACACACACACACACACACACACACACACACACACACACACAGCGACAGACATTCCGTGATGCAGAAAAAAAAGGAGGACAGGAGGAGAAAAAAGTCTCTCCACAGGTCACCAAAACACACACATCCATACTGGCAGAGCGAGACAGAGGGAACAGGGAACAAACGTGAAAACCGAGAGCTGACGGAGCGGACCGAGTGCAGCCGATGTGTGTACCAGCGCGGAGAGCGAAGGCGCCTCCAGTGTCGAACAGACCAACGCGCCGGCGCGGAGACGCGCGCGGTGCGCGCGGCGCCTCCGCTACGCTTCCGCGTCCAGTGCGTTCCCCAGGCGTAAGAAGCTCCTCATTGCTGTCAGGTGTGTGCAGGGACTGAAACACTGGCTCGGTGACGCTGTTTTAAAAGTACTGTATATAAAGTTCGAGTAAAGCGTTTGTGCACTTGGACACATGGAGCTACTATTCCTCGGTTAGCAGAAACAAGCTTCAGCACTCTTTTATTTCTTGACCTTACATTTAGCTAATATTGGACCTGCATGTAGGAAGCGAGGAGGAGGATTCCCTCCATCACGTTCTGGTACCAGTTGGAATTCAAGGAAACACGGCCTTCAAAGGTGAACTCAGGAAAGAATTTACAGATCAAAATAATAAAAAAATCGTTCCCATTTTCCACCTGTCAGTGAAAACAAAAAAAAAAAAAAAAAAACAAAAACCATTCCTTTAAACCATCTGTCGTCTCCATCAATAAATGTCAATAGTAAAGCCACACAGTATCACAATGTGGGCTGTTTTCCTGTGTGGTATGAGCCACACAGGGCAAGAGATTGATCATTTACAAACAGTGTGGAGGTGGAGCGTGGGTCTCAGTACAGAGGGGCGGAGCATTCTCGACGGGCCCTTATGATAGTAATTTTACCATTCAAACAACTCCTCATCCTTCCATCACCAACCACTAATGCTCACTTTTATGAGCCAAGCAAACCTATATGCCTCAGAAAGGAGAATAAAGTCACAAACCAGTTCACAAACTTGTTCTGAGAACAAATACACACCACACACAAATGCAGCATTACAGGTGTCAATCTCAGAGCGTCTGCTGTCCATGTGCTGAAAACTCAGATTACAAATCACTGGCTAAATCTGTTACCATCTTTGATACAAGCTTAAATATAAAATGAATACAGCTGGTGCTGAAAATTACACATCTATCAGATACATAAGACACAGCTATCTATATCTTTTTGAATTCACGTATATTAGAAAAAAAATAGACTTGGCGGTCTCTTGATAGTTGAGGGCGACACAAGGCACATTCAATAGGCACATGTTAAAGATCACAGCATTCTGATAAAGATATATTTTTGAAGGTTCACTGACTCACCAAGGGCTCCGATGTTAGGTTTTGGGTAGTACCGCTAGCGACTAGCATAGTGTTTGGCATACTGTTTTACTTCTCTCCAAGAGTTCAGATCAAATACAAAGCAAAAAACTCGTTCATGCGCACAGCCAATAGGCGCTGGCTTACAGCTCTGATGCATTCATTGACTGTCATAATGTAAGAATTGGCAATTGGAGCCCACAATCATGTGCGTATAACCTTCCTCGCACACACTGCCACAATTTTATTATAATAATTTAGTTAGCGAGTAAATGTGAACACATGACATGAAACGGGGGCCCTATGACCTTGTGGGCCCGTGGGGCCACCGCCCCCTTGCCCCCACTCTGGCTCCGCTAAGTAGATTATAAGTGTTACAATTAGATATGTCCGGTAAAAAAAAAAAAATCTATTGGAAAAAAAGTATTTAAGTGAAGTCAAGAGAGATTGTCTTCATTTAATTTTTTATAAAACGTATTTTTCCAGAAATATGTGCAATTGGAACACATATCAGGTGATACACTGGTGACTTTACTGTTAAAATACCAATTCCGACAAAATTTACTACTGGCAAATCCAGCTGTCAATTTTCTGTGCTGATGTGGTGGGGGGTGTTGTTGGCAGGCTGCTGAATGTAAATAAAAGTAACTAAGTAATTTAAGTGAGTGACTTTTAGAATCAAGTAATCAGTGAAAATGTCTGACTTACTTTTCAAAGAAGTCATCAGGCAATCAGATTAATCATTCATGGTCCATGCACTGGTTTGCATGAACCATGAGTGATTATTTTTCACCGTAAACCACATTTTACCATGTAGGCACTTATAGTGGCTGTTGTGGAAGATAAGACTGGAATAGCAGAAAGGCCGCCACCCTCGCGCTGGTTATGCACAAGTGTCTTCCTCTTATAAAAAGGAATTTTTTTCATTCCACCAGTCGCTTATGCTTGCTCATGTGGAACTGTTGGGTTTTTCTCTCTGTGAAGTTCGGGAAATTACTATTGTCCTTGTACCTGCCGCTCCATAAATGAAGCTGAACTGAATTGAAATGAATAAGATCAATAGGCCAAAACCAATATATGAGCGTGTGCGGTATAATCCTGACACACTCAGAAGGAGAATTATATAAAAGATTTAATCGTAAACACAGTGATCAAAACATGCGATCAGTGCATGGATTTGCAAAGGAATGAAGGCTCAGAAAAGAACAGAAGTAGCAATATGGTTAGGACTAGAGCAATAAGTGCATTTGTTTCAAGGTAGTAGCTGATATTCAGACAAATTTCCATAAAAGAAAAACGTTGAAACCAGCAGACTAAAGTGTAGTCACTGGGTGGACAGAATACTGGAAAAAAGTGACACAACAGAGTATAAACAACAATAATAACAACAAGACACTGAAGAACAGCAAAACAGTGTCATTAACTATACTATTACCATTGGAAATTTGGAAATTTGTGTTCTTTACATGAGTTTCTGACCCTTCTGCTCTGTTTCCTTTAAACTAACACACCATCGCCATAAATATTGTCCTGAGACTCAAATTAGCTCAGCAGGTTTTCTCCACCTGATCTATTCTTGTTAAAGAGCAAGGCTAATTCAGTTGAACGTTCTTCAAAGAGATCATGTGAATTTAAATGGTCCATTGTTATGCTTCTTTCCTTCCCTCCCATCAATCAGCCTCTTTACTGTGCAGATACATCCCATAACCAGACACGGAGTTTGAACACCACAGGCATATATCGGGTCTTGTTTCAAAAACTCTCCTCTGTACAGATGAAGTTCTATTCCCCCCATCAAACACTTTTATACTGGCTCACGGTGGCTGCACTTTCAGTGTGGAAAGTAAGAACTGTTTATGGCAGTAATCTCAAAATCTATTACTTGACAGATTCCCCATCATAGTGAAAAATAGGAAAAACTAAAACTAAACATAGAGACAAAGTGGGCTTTCTTTCTCTTTCAGTAATCATCTGATTTCAGGCCCATAAAGTGCCGGATGGTCAAAACCAGCCACCATCCATCTTTTTTGGCTTAATCAGGGAAAACTAAATCAGGTTTGAGTACCCCAATCATATTTCATCAACAGTGGAGAGAAATAGGGGCATAACAGAGAAACAAGGAGAGCACCAGAAAAACACAGAGCCGTGTAGAAAGGTCAGTCGGAGTGAAGAAGAGGAGGCTCTGGACACGGGCTTAAAAGCTCTGCATGCATCACTCATTACCGCTGCTGCGTGCATGGGTGTGCTTTCTCAGCCCCCTCTCCCATGTGTTCCCTCACTTGTTTCTGTGCGTTGTCTTATGTTGCATACTATGCACTGATTTGCGTGCTTGTGCATCTCATGCTGAGTTGCCCGCAGACAGATGCTATTATTTTGCATGTAAATGTTTCCTCGGCCGCATTTAACAAGTGCCATCCTCACTGAGGATTCGTGCCATCCGCCACCTTGCACCGCGCCAGCCTAAGTGTGGCAGCGCTACACTGAGTAACAGCAGTTTACACACCAGCAGACTGGTATCAGGATGAACGGGTATCGCGGGCTGAGATCTTGTCTGTGGTGTCGACGGGGAACGCGGTGCAGGAAAGCAGAGTGGATGAATGATAGCGAGCGCAGTTCAATCAAGAACACGGAGGGCAGTGGTCGATAGCATAATACAGAGCAGCACATGAGAGCAGGGAGGCTGACCAGCTGAGTCCGTGTCGGGGATATGTTGGCAAACCTTCCAGCAATTCCAAGACCAACATAAAGGGTTGAGTAACACAGCAAGTGTGGTTTTAATTTAGTCATATTGGTTTGTCTATTCTAAGCCCAATGTTTCTTCACCAGAGATAATGTTAGTTGTTATCTCTATTGAAGCTTGCTTCAAAAGAATTAGCCTCAAAAAACCAATTTATGAGTTTTAAAAGAAACTCAAGATATCAAAGTTTAGCCAGTAATAAAAATGGTTATCAATCTGTTTCTTATACATTGTAACTGAAGAGACCTCCATGAGATCTTGACGAAATTATTCAGCTAAATTAAGTTAAGAGATTTTACAGTAAAAGTGTTTTAAAGTGGCTTTGTTACGTTATTGAGAAATTTAAGAGTCGCTGACTTGGGTAGCACACCTGCCAGTTTGAGTTTACAACCAAGTCCTGTTGGGCAAAGGAAATCCTAAGCAACGCAGCACACCTGCTAACACTGTTTTCAGAAATCAGCAGATATTGTTACAGTTTGGTAGCATCTGGATCTCTGTCTGCTGAATTGAATGAAGAACCAGGGTTTGAAACTGTCTTTCAGTCCTACCTTTTTTTCCTCATTCTGTCTCCTCAAACTAAGCAGAACAGCCGAGAAGTTCCACCTCTGAACCAGGTTCTGCAGGTTTCTTCCTGTTATAAAGGAGTTTTTCCTTTTCACCATCACTTAAGCTTGCTGCTGTGGAATTTTTGTTTTATTTTCCTCTGTAAAAGTGCCTTGAAATTACTCTAGCTGATGCTACGCAAATACAATTGAATAGAAGTTGCATTGATTTTCTTATTTTAGCATGGGGATTGCTACAAATCAACGACAGTCCCATCACCGGGTTGACAAAAGCATCATAATTGTGATTTAATGTTGTCGGTATTTAGTGCTGTATCAGAGGCATTGGTGGATTATATCGGCATCTGGAATATTTTGTTGTAAAAATATTGGCATATGGGACATTGGCACATATCCAGTATCGTGCATTCCTATTGGGGATATATTAAAACGATCAGAAAGTCTCTGTTTCAGTCTTTCTTTTCATTCCGTTGGTTAGGGACTCTCTTAAACTAAATTGCAGTTTAATTCCTGGTGATATCATTGAGCGTGAAACCTCAGTCACCACAGTGAGTCAATTAACTGTCAAAGCACCCCTGAATGTAGAAAAGGTGCAGCACACATGTTCACTGAGGAGACAATCTGAAAGCCTGTGATTCTCTATGCTAAAGAGTTAATGACTTACTATCATGAGGCTCACTTAATTTGAGCTACCATGCTGGAACTTGAATGAATGTTTTGGTGAGCTGAGGAGCTGACTTAGCCTCGTAAACCAGACCTGCCCACTTCTCATCCACATTTTGATTTGGAGTTGGGCATAGTCTGGATAGAAGCCCATAGAAACTTCTTCCAGGAGGTGTTGGTTACTCCTTTGACTGACAGCGTACTTCAGCCAATCAGTGCTTCAAAACAAATATGTCATCAAAATGCGTTCGCTTCTCTAAGGGTTAGCATTAGCTCATTAGCTCTAGCTTCCCTTCACGCAAAGCCACGCGAAAACGTCTTTTCCTGTAAGAAACTCACCAAGCGTACACTCTTGCTCTTGCTTGATTGTTGTAATACTTGGTATTTTGGCTATAACTACTTATTGCAGCTTTCAGACAGTGGTTAAAGTTAAAGTCCGTAATCTCTGTTACGTGCAGTGATGGTGTCACCTCCGGTTTAGCCACCGGAATTCGCCAAAAAAATTTGAAAACAAAAAGCAGCAACGCTGTTTGGCTCGCCCGTTTCACGACCGAGTGAAATCCCCTTCTATGGGCTCCTACCCAGACTGAGCTCAACTCCAAAATCCAAACGCGAATGAGGAGTGGGCAGGGCTGGTTTACAAGGCAAGAGTTGACTTTCTGTTAGGTAAAACATGCTACCTTGAGCGGATGTTCAGAGGAGTTGAGAGGAGGTGTCATACCTCAACACTGAAGCCAACCACAATGAGAATGGTCTCTTAACAGTTACGACCTGGACACACCAAGGCAAGAACAGGGATGTAATTGACTTTGAAAAATGTCTTCACTGGCATCTCCAAATCAACTCAGTGTTATCTATGTAGGTATTGCTGCTTTGTCTCTGTCTTAAATGTTATATTCACTGATTCATTGTAATAGTGCATGTTTGTGGTGTATCAGCTCCTCCTCCCCAAATCAATAGAAGAAATACCTACTTTACCCCCAGTACCATGTAGCTCTTTGTTGACTGTGCTGTGCTGTGATCTTGCTTAGGTTGGGCTTCTTTGGGCATGTTCAGGGCCGTTTCAAGGAATTTGGGGGCCCCAGGCAAGATGGACGTAATAGGATTACGGTTTCAGTTCACTCACACTGAATTTATAACAAAAACAACTTCAACAGCCTAACATTTGCACCACCATCATAACAACAATAACAACAATCAACAGTAACCAGTAACTATAAAATTCCAATAAGTACAGTAGTGTAGTAACTAAATACAACATTTTTTGGTTCACAAAAAGTGCAAATCTCTACATTTGGAATAAAACACTGCTAAGGACACATTATTCAAAAACAGCATGTAAAGAGTGCAGGTAAAAAAATAAATAAAATTACACACACATATAGTAAGGTTAACGTTTCAGGCATCACGGTGCAATAGGACACATTGTCAAAACAACATGAAAAAAGTGCAGGTTGCATATTCATTTAAAAGTACAATATAAATAAAACTACACACACACACATATTGTATATACAGTAAAGTTAACCTTTCAGGCCATCATGTTCAAATTGTCTAAAACTTCTGCCCTTCTCCCCTACTAATGTGATTTGTCACTTACCGCTATCTTGTTTTTTTTTTAATCTTCCTCTTATTTTCTCTTCTTTCTATTCTGGCTGCTGGATTGATAAATTCGCTTCATCCTTGGATTTGTTTTATATTTTGCCGGCTGCAGGGCTCATGAGACCGGCTGGCTGCTGCGTGCTGTCAGCTACTACTGAGAGGGGCCCCCCTTGAGGGGGGATCCCAACTCCCGATAACAGTGTCATTGCACCTTGGCTGCCAAGGGGCGCTCACACGGTTTGTCGTTGCACTTTATTCATAACAGTCATTGTCTTGGGGCCCCAGGCCAGCAGGGGGCCCCAGGAAATTACCTGATTTGCCTGCCTTATCGTGACGGCTCTGGGCATGTTGGTAGGCCCTAAACTTTTCAAACACATTTCCTTCAAGCTTGGAAGGCATATATTCCTCTGCAGCCTTTGTCTTAACTGTTGAACATGAGGGGATGTAGTCTATGCTTTGAGACTTGTCGATTAAAGTTCTTGTTTCTCATCCTGAAAGTCTCTTATCTCAATCTTTACTTTTATTAAAACAGTTTTCACATGAGCTGGTTTGTTTGGGTTCAACTTGCAGTGAAAGAAGTCAAACTCCTCAATGTCAATCATGGTTATCGAAAGATAAGTGATTGGTCTCTGTGGTCTTTTGGCAGGTGGGAGTTGTCTTAAAGGAGCCAACTCACTGTCCGCTTGGTTTTCCCTGAGGGGACTACCAGCTTCTGAGCCAAGATGCACTGGTGCTCCCTTGGCCAGAGGGCCTCTGTGGGGCTTCTTCGCTGCACCCTCTGATCTGAAGGATACCCCAGAGAATTCTTCAGGAGGGCCACATGCTGTTGCTAGTGGCCCCCTTCTGGCCAGCTTGGGCATAGTTCCTATGCTGTGCAGAGTCTCTCACAGTGAATTGTAGTCCCATTACTCCCCCCAAACGGAGAAATGTGTTGTCCCAGCATGGAGATCAGGTTTGGCACTCCAGTCCTCTCCGATGCCATTGACTACTGGGAGGACTGAATCCCAGCCACCCACTGGGCTGCAGTACTATAGTAGGTGGGAAGTTGTTGAATGGTACAACATCCTAAGGAAGGACCTCATGCATTGTCCGGTCCCTGCAGTCTTGGATGCTTGCTGGCTCCTCTGGAGGGAAGCTGCCCTCCAACTACCTTGAAGGTGTTCGTGGCTGCAATATCAGTCCAGCATGATTGAGTTGAAAATGGCTTTTGGGGGGGCTTTGAGGTTTTACCTCCTCGAGAGCCCCACAGGCTCCAGCATGAGACCTGTACTCAGTGACAGGGTTTGTCTGCCTCCTTTTGAGCCCTGGTAACAGTGGAGCCACAGTCGCCACACAAGACTACTTTTTTGCTGGCCATGCCCTTGGCGAAATGCACTTTACCTATCAGCCCATTATGCTAAAGGTGGCACCCAAATATAGGGGTGCTACTCTAAGACCAAATGTTGTCCTTTTCCCAAAGATGCTGCCAGGTCTACAGGCTCAATACAATACGGCTCTCCATCGAGCACTCCTCGAGACAAGGCTGAACTCTGGTGCCCAGTAATCAAAAATCAGAATGAAAATCAGAATAAGGATTACTGCGAAATATAGTAGCCCATACAAGGAATGTGTTTTGGTGGTGGAGCAGAGATAGGAAAAGAAGGACAGATTTAAAAAGCACAAGTTTAAAATATAAGGGAGGGAATTTAGAGAGAAGAAATAACACAACAGCAAGAGCCCTGGGATGTTTTATTGGCGCTAATTCATACCTTGAGCAGCCTATGGTCCGTCATGGAGTTCCTGACCCGGGCTATGCTCTGTTCAACCAGTGCTTATCCCACTGGATCATGGGTACCATTCGCCATTCTTATCAGGTGGTGAACTGCCCTCTACCATCCTGTGTGTGCTACCACTCCACCAGAGTGGTATCCACATCTTGGCGGAGTACCCCTGCATGACATACATGCCACTGCCTCCAGAGTGAAGTTGGGCACCCTTTTCTCAGTTGTACAGCATGAAAGCCACCACTCCCCATCCACTATGTGTGGTCCTTGGCTCTATAGAGGCTTCTTGGTGAGGTTGGTTTCTGGGATTCCTTGTGACTGTGCTGGTATTAGTCATTCAGTGCTTTCAGCATGACCTTCTGGCAGTCAGTAGGGATAAAATCGAACAAAGGTTTGGAAAGTAACTACGGTTCTATGAAACCTGGATGACCGCCAGAGTGTTTTGCCACTCAGAATCCTCATGATCACGCGAGATGATTCTGTAGGAACTGAACCTGGGGTTGACACTGGAACCTATTACCTTCTTAGGTTCACCCAGGTGTCACAACTGCCGTTGTTGGTATGCACACTTGAACTGCACGTGCACGAAGGGAAGATTCAGTGTTTTCAGAATCGCGTTCTGGCGGTCATCCGGGATTCATAGAACCGCAGTTATATTTATAACTTTCGTTTTAAGTTGTCTTACTTTTATCTGACTTGGGAAATGTTGTGCTTTAACCCATTGTGTTTTTAACAGGTTGTGTCTTGTAATTCTCTGCAAATAGTGCATCCTGTTACAAGGTCCTCTATTACAAACTTTAATTTTTTTTCTCCAGGAAACAGGGCTGAATTTCAATTTTTCAATCCTGTTGGAAACTGAATGAGCATTTTATTGGTCTCATTCATGCACAGTCCAACACCACTGATGGGTTCTTGAACTGATGATTTGTGTTGTCCTCTCGTGATGATAAAACTCTCGACAGAGGCAACATAGGAAGAAAGAAGACAAAGCATAAAGACAACTGAGTGATTTCTACAGACAGGAGGCAGGTAGAGTAGATGGTTGTGTTGTGGGATTGATTATTGTCTCTTCGTTACAAATCACCTCTCACCCGCTACTATATGAGGGTCAGGGTTTTCTTTTCATTGCTTTTCCTTTGCTTTTTCTTTCTTTTCTTCTTTTTTTGAAACACCCACTTGTTCAGAAATAAAATCAGAAAATGAAGTGAAATAGATCGAGTAAAGAAGCCTATCAGCTTCAATTCTTTTCGATCCATGTCCAGATCTGCCTTTCTGGTCAGACTAGATCCCCTGTATTAAAAAGAAGGATAACTATAGCACAGATATTTTAAAATTTGCACTGGAACTGACAGATTTACTTGGTGCTAACAGCTGCACGAGCGTGTAACCTGGAATTTCAAGTTGCATGCAACTTAGGTTTGTTGTAAAGAATATCAAATGAGCATGAAACTACATGCGTTCCTCAAATAATCTGGGGCTGATGTGGATAACTCAAGTTTCTTCTTAAATTTTTTAAAATTAGTTTAAAGAGTCTGGATTTTGGTTGTTGAATCTGTGTCCAGTCTTGAAAAAACTCAATTCCATTTGAAAGTTTTCCAATTAGGCACTGAACAAGAAATGCAGGTGTAGTTTAAAAGTGAAATCTCAACATACAGTATATGTCTGAATTAAAGGGTCAGGGTATGCATGTAAAGATCCAGGTATGTTTTCAAGAGTTCTGGCCAGGTCTGAAAAAAACTGATTGAGTTAAAAGCCAGTTGAAAAAAATGTAGTTAAGTTTCCAGATCCACCTGTTTACGGTATACACGTTTGTTTAAAACTTTGACTCTATTTAAAGAGAGATTTGCCATTCCTTATTTTAAATCTTAGTACTTTGTTTATGTGTTTAAATCTAATTATCCCCTTGGAACAAAACTCTAAATGAGTTTACTGCACCACAGTAATAAAAACAGGACTTTGTGTCTTGACATGTGAAGGTTTTGAAATGCTAGAAGTCAGCTTTGAATATCTTTTAGTGATGTACCAAAATACAATTGCTAATACACAAATGCATATTGCAATTAATGGGACTGAAAGCAGGATGACTCTTAAACCCATTGTAACTAATTTGACGTCCATTCCTATTTATTTAGGACATAAATGTCACCATATTGTTAAAGAAGTAACTTACATTAAAATTTGTCTTCACTACGGAGGTAGTGAGTCAACTCACACATGTGCTCACACATGTGCAGGAGAAGTATTCACCATGCCCGTGGTGCGCATGTGCAGCAGCATTTCAGAAATGATTCCACAAAGACTCAGTCGGAGTGCACTTTCAGAGTTGTTTTGAAAAAGATGCGTTTTCAGCGTCTGCTGTCATGTAAATGGGGCTTCAGGCACAGCAGGACAGGGAACAGAAATTGGACATGAGAGGGTGAAGCATCGCCACTGTAAATGAAAGACAGCATGAGAATTCAAAGCAGGAGACAGGCAAGACCAAAAATGTGTGCTCTGACTTTTGCACTGTATTTGAAGTGGTTGTGTTCTGTGGAGACGCATTCTGCTCAATGTTCTTTCAATAACACTGATGGATAAATACCTTTCAAATATCCTGCTGTGTGTATAAAATGTGAAAACTGGATTTAACTTTAGAAATCCACAAAAAAAATATATTTTCAAATGATTCAAAACAGATTAAAAAAAAAACATAAATGTGAACCAGAATCCAGTAAGAACATCTTTTTGCGTCAAAGGCCCACATGGGCGTTCAGGTGTCAGTGTGCCAAAACTAAAAGTCTTTAATTAGTCGCATGACCTGGAAAGGCACCAAAAACTAATCAGATGTTGTTTGGCCTAATGGTCCACCGAATGACTCACTGAATCACTGAAATCTGCTGACCCGTTTATTGTATTTATTTATTTATTTTTATTATCAAGTGCTCTGCTAAACAAATTCATAAAAAACACTCAAAAACAACTTCTGGATAAAAAGGTAAACATTTTCCTTCCACTACATTTTTGGGAAGCCAAATATAAACATGTATTTAGCGTTTCTGTGATGCTGTTAGCTCTGTCAATGTTTATCAGTCACTGCTACTTAGCTGCTCCCTGCAAGTGTCACGAGACGAGGCCAAATGTGTCACCGAGATTTGTTCAAGCATGCACATTCTGTTTGAAGCTTGGAACACATCACATGATTTAAAGTTCAATTATAAACCCGTTCAGGCCACGGCGTGGAGTTTTTCAGCAGCGTGGAAACTCTGCCCCGGTCTGCGGGAAACGACTGGAGTCACCTTGGACAGCGGCCACACATTATCTTTGGAGTAATTGGGGATTTAGGATTTGATTCCCGGGCCTCCTGATTGAGCTTCACGCCAGCTTTCGAAGTGCTGGGATGATGTCTGATACTTTTAGTAAGTGGTGAAAATTTTATTGGAATTCTGGAGTGTTTTTTGCGGTTTTCATTCCATTCAATGAAACGTATGACACTTTCAGTAGTCCTTTACAAAAGTCTGAATAGTCTTGGTTCATTTTGTGACACACAATCTTTGCCTGAAATCAACCAAAAGCCCTCCAAACCAGGTTAGCTTTGTCTGATAGCGCAAGTGAAAAACTTGTACTTTCACTACACGACATTTGCAGAATTTCAATCTTTGTCCCTTTTTGTGAGCAATTACTGTCAGAGTGGACTGGAATTTATGAAAAGTGTATCTTTTTAGCTATGCCCGCATGCATTTTGCTCTCTATTTGTCTTCCAGATATGCCAATGCTGCAATAAAAGCTTTCCACTTGTTCTTTTTTTAACACGCGTACGCAGACATACACACTCAGGCGAGGCAGAGATGTAATATGTTGTGACATGTTTGAGTGGAGCTCAGAGACGGAGTGAGTGAAGCAGGGAATATCTTTAATGTAACACCTACTCATCTACATCAGAAACAAACAAGTCAAAGACAACACCTCTTCAGACAGGCTCGCTCAGCGACTCACACCAACGTGCACGTACACAGCTCCACGGAGCCCGAGCCTGAACTGAAAACCTAATGCACTCTATATTCCATCATATCCTCATAGCTGGCACCAAAATATACTTTAAGAACACCGTATTGGCAACACATGAGCGCAGCGCTTTGGACGAAATGAAACGGAGCAATGGGATTTAATAGAATACCAGCAGAAGAGGGTTATATAAACTTGTAGGAGGGCTAACCTCTGCAGCACATCCAAACAGAACATTTGTACTGGGGACAAATTAAAGACAAATTAAAACTCCACAAGCTCTGTAAGGTCTCTGTGCACTTTGTGCCACGAACCACAATGTCTAAAAGCTTTTTCCACCCAAATGTCATTTACCACCACACACAGACAATTGAAAAATCCTTTTATTGATTATCCGTCACCGTTTTGCTGAGTTACTCTGCGGTGATTGGGGATCATTACGGAGGCAGTGTTGTGACTGCTGAGTGGCACTCCAGGTCAAATGAGCTGTTGTGCAGAGTGAATGGAGGCGCCGCTATCAGCGGAGAGTCAATGAGATGACACTGGCTATAGAGGGAGCGCTGGTGATAAGAACGGGTTGCTAGGCACCCTTCTGCCTCTCCTCTCTTCTCCACTGCTGCTTGGTGTGTGTCTCTGTAAATACTTTATTTGTGCTGTACCCATTCATGTGTCTCAACCTGATGGGATGGTATCGACCATGCGCTGGGGCTGAAGTTCGAATAAGTCTGGACAAACTATTGGGCGTGCTCGAAGGCTGAAGGAGGCGTCTGCGGCTCAGCTGGTAGAACCAGTGGCCTCTCAGTCAGAGCACTGCAGGTTCCATCAACCCACATGCTGTTGTCTCCTTGAGTAAGACGCCAAACCCCAAATTTCCCCCTATGGATAGACTGAGTACCTTGGATGGCAGCCGCCTTCACTGGCGTGTGAGTATATTTCAGGCTGAATTTGATTAACGATGTAAAGCACTTCGGGTTCTGCTCAAGCTCAAAAGTGCAACATAAGTGTCATCTATTTAGTTTAATAATTTAATTTATTTATCATACTATTATAATCTCATCGCTTAAATAACAATATAACTTTTCTTCACAGTGGACGGCTGCTCCAGATAATGGTGAACCTGATGCTAATAGTGGCTCCATGGCTCAACAGCTCTCCAACAGTCTTCACTTGGGAGTAATAAAACTAATAGTTTTTTGTTTTTTTTTAATTTTGGCAGAAAATAAGACAATAATGCAGAATTACTAGAAATAAAACTGTGCAAGAGAGGAAAGAAGTCCAGGGGGTTGATATGAAATCCTTCTCATCAGCTGCGGCTGGCAACCAGAGGGCGCTTCCCCATCCTTCCAATTTATCTTGCACTTTATATTTTTACATTTTTATGACTATTTATGTACAGCACTTCGATTCAGCTGTAGTTGTTTTTAAAATGCTCTATAAATAAAGTTGAGTTGAGGGTCCTGTTTTATTGAATTAATACACAAACATGCATGTTTGTCGAGTATTGAAAGATGAAACTGGTGAAAGTTTAAGCTTTGTTAACAGGGAAGCAGTTCAATCAGGAATATGGGATCCTTCCTGAATCTAAATTTTGCATGAGAGGTTTTTGATTTGAAGTTGAACTGAACTTTTTGAACTGCATAGTTTCATAATAGTTATCGATTAGTTTTGCTTCATCAGAACACTGTCAATGTGAGTGAGGATATGACTACATCTTTTTAAAGCGGCGAGTTTAACGTTTTTTCATTTCTATAAATTTACAAAAACGTGGCTACAAAGCTTTGAACTTTCTCTCAGTCCAGAGTCGGGTGGTCAGATTATCTGGAGACACCAAACTGGCCCCGAGTGTCGGTGTGGCTTTGAATGGTTGTCTGTCTCCAGATATTGTCACAGGCTGTCATTGATTGGTTTCAGTCTTCTCTAATATCAGCATGTCAGAGGGCCGATGTCCAGAGGAAGAAAGAAAGGAGAGATTCATTAGAGTGACAGGCTGCTGATGGCATTAAACCTCTAATCTAATCTGTTAGACCTCCTCTCTGCTCAGTGCCATCGTCCTCCACCGCTCTGCTTCTCCTTTCATTTAGATTTTGCTCAGTCTGCACCGCGCTTGTGCTTTGGATTCTGTAAGAGCCGTCTGCGCTTCCCCGTCTTGCTCTGTGACCTTGAACTCAATTTTGTGGGGTAAAGCTCACTTTTTACTTTTACTTTACTGAAAACACTTTTATCAAAAACATTCAAGCAACTACTTGTTGGGAATTATATACACGTATAAGAAAGTGTCTGCTAAATTGGCTACCAGTACCTTCTCAATTTGAAGTTTTACTTGCTTTTTCCACTGAAGTATTAAAAAAAGAAACTTTAACAAACAAAACTCACTGTTGGGGCTGTTTGATCAGGTCAATCTATTTTCATCGTTTTCAAAAAAGGGTCAATTATTTATGTGCTAAACAAAAGCAGCTCATGAATTTCACATTAATTCCTCTACACTTGGTAAGACTGGTTTTTTTATGCTATTTGTGAACATTTACAGTGATCAGACATTTTAATATGAGACAAGTTACTTTAAAAGAAAAAAATAGTTATAATAAAAGTATCTGTCTGCTTCAACGTGCGCATAGCTGTTTAATGTTTGCTGTCAGACATTTACTGAGCTGTCTGCAGAGTGTGAGTAGAGTACAATGACTGACTCCTTAAGTTCAGCTGAGGTTACTTCAGTTAGCTCTAGGAAGGAAAAAGAATGATTTAAGAACTAATTACATTGAAATGGCTGTAAAAAAAAAAAAATGATTACCTCTTCTTACCAATTGAAAACGTCCCGTTTCCAAACAATCAATGCTTTAAAAGAATAAAAATAAATAATGGTAAGCACTGGCATCACCGTTCACAGTTGACTTCGCATTTATTGAATTTGCTGTTGAGGTGTAGCATCAAGAAGGAGCAACTTCTAAGAGCGAGCCAAAACATCCTAATCAGGGGCGCGCCAGCACCACTTTTTTTAAGGACAGGTAGTAGGACGTACCGTAACCACCTGCCGATACCGAGCACCAATACCAGCTTTGTTAAACACCTTTTAGACTAATATATACTTCATATGCAAATGAAGGTTATGCATGGCTGCAAACCACCATCAGCAAACCCTCTGCATCGACACGACGCGCTTCCCAGCAGCCTGGAATGCTCATTCCATTACTGATTCTAAAGTACTAAAACTTCTGAAACTTTGCTTAGTTTTGAATGGTAATACTGACAGTTTCAGGCCTTTTCATTGCCCAAACTATAGCAGTAAACAGGCGATGTTTTTCTCTCGCAGAAACAAGTAGTCTGAAAGGGGACTTGTCTTATTCCTATCACAGGGAGAAAGCTAATGCTGATTACCGAGCTAACAAGCTAAAAGCACCTGGCGAAACACATCCAGTATCTTACTGATCCTCCTCCACAATCACAATCTTTTGTGAGGATTTCAGATATTTCACAGAGCTTTGGACACACAAAGTACAAGTAATTGTTTGAAAGAAAAGGCAGAGGACGATGGAAGCATTTATCTGAAAAGTTTTGGAAGCGGCTGAAAGCAGGCGAACTACAAACCTTGACTCATCACAGAAACGATGCTGGACACTGTATTGTACTTGTTCCAAAGACAGCTTCTCCATAACTCATCGCAAAACAACTGGCATTCAAGAGAAAAATTTTATTCCTCCATTAACTCTAAAATGTTCTCCACATTTTATTTCCCCCACACGTTCAAGCAGTTACTGTGGCACAATAGTCTTTTGTCACTTACAGATGCCAGATCAGCCAACGAAAGAAAACATGGTGCAGTCTAGCTGTGCCTCTTTCTTTAAGTTTCCAGGTGTGCAGACCACTGCACTGCTCGGAGAAGATGGTTTCAAGTGATGCTTCATCATCACAATATGTTTTTGAACCCAACAGGAGGAGGCCAAAACCCCGTTCTCTTTCTGACGAATTCACAAAATGAGGAACTTTTTCTCTGATCATCAGCCTTTCACTGAATACAAGCTTCCTGTCCAGTGTTTCATAAACAATCACGGCAGCATTTTATTATCATGAAAAACTATAAGGTGGTAGTCCGTCTCCAGAGATCCTGCTCTCAATTGTTCACTTTCTTACAGCTACCATGAATGGTCTGTTGGAAAGACTATTTGATGAAGCTTTAAAAAAAAAAAAAAAAAAAAAAAAAGAAAAGAAAAATTGGTCATGGAAATAAATCCGAAAATTATTTTTGCATGGACTTTAAATGATGTGTGTGTTTTTGTGTGTGTGTGTGTATGTGTGTGTAAAATTGGTGATTCTGACCAGTTTGCCGGATCATTCAGTGGCAAAACAACTGCAACGGACGGCTGAGCAAACCCATTACTCTGGCTCACTGCTTCTGACACACACAAAGCGACTCCACAGTGACCCACACCGACTTCAGAGAGCCGCATGACCTGCTGCACGCTCTGTGGGAAAGGCCAGGGAGTGAAAGGAGAGGAATGAGAATCAAAACCCCAGATATGGCAAGTCAGGAGAAATGTTGGATGAAATGTGAAATTAAAAAAAAAAAAAGACGTAAAGATAAATCTTTTTTTTTTTTGGATTTTAATATTCTTTGGGAGGATTGATTTGGGTTTCAGATCCCTGATGATTTTGTTTCAAGTGAGAGACTTTGAACCAGTCCTGTGTTTCTTCTTTGAAGATCTGCTTGACTTTTAAGGGCTGGCATTAGAATTCAGGTTAAGTTTAGGTTTATGTCAGGGTTTGGATTTCACTCCTAATTGTGAAAAAGTTAAAATAGGCGGCCCAGTGATGCACAGTGTCAATGGAAGTCCTCACAAAGTTAGCTGTGTGTGCACATGTGGTTGAGTTTGTCTATCCTTGTGGAGATCTACACCTGAGTGAACTCTCACCCACGGGGACTAATTTGATTATGAAGATAAAAATACATGAGTTTCTGGTTGGGTTTAGGTGTCCCTGCAGTCAGGCAAATTCTTTGTGATGCAGCTATCAGACTAAAAAAAAAGCAACTGGTTTCCTATTGGCAGCATACGGTCCACTTCTCCATACTTTGTTACCCATGAGCTAATTTACAAAAATCGCTATTCACAGGTCATCATGGGATAGAGGTTAAGCACATTAACCCAGGTATCAGTTGAAATTACTCCCACACACAAATTTACTTTAAGTAAAAAAAAAATCAAACATGTTGTTTGATGAAGGACCAACTAACTCTTTTACACGAGATTACCGCTACTTCTGGTAATTCTCGTAAATCCTTCTAGTAGATGTGCTGGGTCATACTTTGGTCCTCTGACAGGATAAAGTTTTCATGATTCTCACAGCGATCAAAATTGCAGAGGGAAAGAAATTGGATGTGTTTCTGCATCATAGGGATGTGTTTGTTCTGTCTGTGCATACAAGGCTTTTTCTCCTGGTACTCCTGTTTCCTGCCATGAGTTTGAGGTTTAAGGGTGAATAAAGTTATGTATTAAAATCTTGAAATTTACAGCTTTGGCAGTTCATTTGAAGATGGGGAAACTCATTAAACCTCAACACTTGCAAATAGTGTCACTTTGGAAACAAACTGCCACTCTCAGCACACTGAACTACAGAATGCCAACAACAGAGAGCATCACATAAAATAAATTGTAATCTTTCAAGTTTGAATGATTTCTTTTTAGATAAATCAGTGTTTCATTATAAAAAAACCCAAATCTTTGCACTTTGGGTTTTATAATTTATTGTGATATACGGCAACAAGAATGAATCAGGAATGCAACAATTAACTTCAAGAACATTTTTTTTCTTCTCTGCCTTTGCATAGGTATTTTGGGGCCTCACAAAAAAAGTTTACTGTAAAGAAAAGAAATGCAGAATCTTAGAATTCAGGGAGCAGAATAGAAATCAAGAGAGAAAACTCAAAAACCAACAACACATATATACTGTAACATTCACAGCCTGTCGTCTGCATTTGGCCACATGTTTCCATTCACATCACATCTGGTCTTTTGTGATGATGCACTGTGGATGAAACCGTTAAGAGTGTCTGATCCACCTCTGATGGGCTTCAGGAGAAATATCTCCACACCCAGCATTCACTGCAAGGAGAGCTGGGTGTGTGGAGAGTGAGCATAAATTTTTCCTCCTGCATGCTGAAAAAGATTCTTCAGTGGGGTTCATGAAGGGCGAGTATGAAGGTAAAAACAGCCCAGAAATCCCAGGATGTGCAGTGAACCACGCAGTCACTGCAGCAGAGTGCTGGAATGCCACATTGTCCCACACAACAACAAATGTTGCATTTTTTGCCCTTTGACCGAGCTCCCCTGCTGACAAAAGTTGAATGTAGAGGTCATCTAAAAGAGAAATGGGCCTCTCTGTGTCGTATGGGCCAATGAGAGGTTTACCTAAAAGCAAACTATCATTGAAGAGGGCTCCACACATCGTAGTATTTGTGCCTTTCTGGCCTGGTACATCAACTGTTGCGAGATGCCCAATGACATTTCTTCATCTGCGTCTTTTTTTTGCCGGGTTGAATCCCGATTCATCCACATTTACAAATTCATGGAGTCGGTCTGGCCTCCATCTACATGAGCGTCTAACATAAAGAAAATTCAGTTTTACAGGACATCGTGATGTATGTCTGCTTGGTTACTCATTGAACAAACATCTTCCCTGAACGTATCAATGAGGGAGTTGTTTGACACATGCTTCATTTCTTTTGAAAGGTTCTTTGAACAGTTGCCTCATCCTTTATGCATCTCAAAGACTCAGGCAAGTGTTGTAATGTTCACGTTCCCGAATCTCCCTCAGCTTTTTGGCATTGTTCGCAATGACAGCTGTTTCCTGGACATCCTTGAAAATTCGACCTCTTCCACCTGAATGTGGCGACCTATGTATCTTACTTACATACAGGACAGTATAATCATACACAAAATATTGTAATCAGTAGATTTCCCAAATGCCAGCTGATGTAAAAACAGATTACTTGTAAAAATCTGGTATAATACAATAATTGTGGGATGCATGTGTTGTTTTTTTGCTTGAAAATTCTCATAATTGATGCAACTGTCGAACGCTGCAAGTTTGGCTGCACCCTTGAACGAGCCTCTTGAAAAGAGAGTCCATGATTTACCACATGGTCGATCACTGTGGCCCTAATTTCATCAGAGACCACAGTTCTTCCTCTCTCTCCACACTCTCCTCTCTTTAGCAGCCCGAACTGTTGCTCTTTGACCCATAATTCCAAAGGACAAACAAGCAGAAGCCACTCTTCTCATGTAGTTTCTGATGAGGCCAAACACAGATCACCTGAATCGGTTTTCAGCCGACACTTAGCTGTGTTTGGAATTCCATCATCTTTTTCATTGTCAATATGTTGACATGATTTTCTGTAGCCTTCAAAGTGGCTGAAGTAGAAATCCCCCATGTTTTTTCTCCATCATTCTATTTTAATTGTATTTCTAACTGTGTTGAACCAAGTGTCTTCACAACGCAGACTGTGTTAAGAGTTTTGAACCTGTGACTTTAGTTTCGACCAAAGCGTATAAGCAATCAAAAAACACAATACATCACAAAGCATTATAATAGCTCAAGCCATGGAAGTATCTGCTTCAAACATGGATAAGCAGCTTCTGAATTACCTTCATCCAACTTGATGGTCAGAGGATTGGTTCAGGTCGAGGTTTGAGCCAGCCTCCAGGGACTGCTGGTGTGAAATCCACCGTAGTCATGGGGACACAACAGTTTGTGTGTGTTTGTGTGTATTTGTGAGGGTGGGTGTGGACGTGTACGGGTGGGGGAGTGACTTAATCCTCTCGGTGTCTGTTGTCACCAGAGGGGGGCAACAGAATATTTCCAATCCACTTTGGTACACACAATCAGAAGAAGCCACACCTGCCCTGTAGTACTATCTACAGGTAGGTGTGTGTGTGTGTGTGTGTGTGTGTGTGTGTGTGCGCATTTGAGAAGGTGGGGGCATTAAATTGAGCAATGGAGTGCTCTCATTGATTTCCACAGTAAAGGAAAAGTAATCTTCTCCAGGCAGGAGTTTGTGCTGGTGTGTGTGTGTGTGTGTGTGTGTGTGCGTGCGCATGTGTGAGGATGGGGTGTACTATTGCTCTGTGATTGAAACAGTGGTCAGAGAACGGTATTAAAGATTTTATAGGCTTGCCTCATAGATATATCACTCCAAAATCAGTTGATAGCAGATTATAATTGCAGCAATAAAGCAGGAACACTGTCCTTACAGTGCAAACAGGAGCTCCTAGTGAGCCTCACATGTTTTTATTTGCTAAGATGTGAAAGGTTTTGGGCCAGGTTTGCTTCTGCGGCTCTAAATTGCTCTTCGGTGAACTGGTACATGACTTTTCTCAACCTGTAGAAAGGAGAAATACACGATTTGACTCAGGGAGCAAGTTATATTGGTGAGTAAAGTGTCACTGAATCGAGAGATTTATAATGCACTGTCAGAAATTGAGGGACCTTTTCATATGAAAAGGACACAAAAAATACTTTTTTTTTTTCTTTTTTAGCAGCAGTGCCATCTCCACAGCCCCTGATCCTCCTGGTAAACACAGTAAAGGTGCCAGGGATTTTAAAGCATCTATATATAAACACAATCATTGGAGTCCATCTCTGATACAGACTACATCTGACCTCTGTTGCCTCTTAAAGCTTCGTCCTCTCACACAGAACAACACGACACACTCCAACAAATAAATCAGACCTTGTTATTTTTCTTTTTTTCTATTAATAGTAGGCAGCAGCAGAGGACCTCAAGTGATGAAACATAACCAAGGTTAATTCAATATAATCTGTTAACAATGTGATATATCTGTTAGCCAATAGTGCAGACAGACACTCTGGCTGCAGATATTTATCTTATTGATTTAACAGCATATTGTTGTTATAATGTACCCTATGTGAGGAAACTGACATTGTCCAGGCTCATGAAAACAGATAAATCTCCTAATAATGGATAGTGGTGAAGGGTGGGATGATTAATATCCTTTTTCTTTGTGTGTGTGTGTGTTTGTGTGTGTATGTGTGTATCTGTGTAATGGAAACGAGAGCCAAAGAATTAATTGGATTGTATAATGTTCACTTTGTACACACAGACTCTCTTTAACATTTCCTCTACGTTTGGTCTTTAAACAGCCCGTATGAAGAAGTTTGCTGATTCATGTAAATATCTATAAACACACACTCAGCGCTCTCCCTGTGCCACGGTGCAAAGTTTCCACCGATCTGTGAGACTTGTATTGTTTTCAATCATGCAATCTCAAAAGAAATTTGAGCAGAACGTGTAGGATTACACCTGTTCTGCCATCTCTGTTTTGCACAAAAACCTGAAATATTGACGTGAGTGTGCGGTAACTGACAAAGCTGAGATATTGTCCCATTGTTTCCCACCACTTAGGCTGCTCGGGAATCAGTTGAATAGCTTTCTAATTGCATTGAACAATGTAACCGAGGGGACATATCCAGTATTAATTTTGACAGTGGAAAATTAAGAAGCCATACACACTTTCTTCACAGGGACGGAAAGAATAACTTGGCCAACCGAAGCAAGATGAAGGAATTAATAATGTGTGTGTGTTTGCGTGCAAGTATGTGTGAGAGAGTGGCTTTTTGTGACCAACAGCATAAAACTCTTTGGATTATATACCTTTTCAACAAATATGTGCTTATTGGACAAATTGCCGAAAAATGAGTGTCTGATTTGCCAGTATTGTGCGTAACATGCCGCTTTTTCCTATTTTCCAGCATAGATTCAGTTTATCAGGGAGCTGCACTTGACCTCATAGATGATTATCTGGACTCTCATCTCCTGTATTTGATGTTCAGACTTTGGTACGATGGAATGATTTTCATTTTTCAAACATATCGCCTTCTTCCATGTGGCACAGTCTATCAATTTTATTATTACCCCAACTGTACATCTTGTAAAAACAAAACTCTTGAAAAGCAGCAGAAGGCATCTTCTACTCGAAGACTCATTTTCTTGAGTGCTCTGAAATAACGTACGAATGCAGAAGTGGCAGCCTAATGATGAGAAACGAGCGGAATATTTCAATAATACAGAAAACATCGACATTGACATTATCATCAGCCTTTCATTTTCACTATCGAAGAGGGAAGGACTTCTTTCGGAAGGCGTCTCCTGCAATTCTCAATGTTCTCAGACAGAAACAAATCCTTTGTAGATTGGACGGCACGGCGCAGATAAAAAGCACATTTGCGGGAAAGCTTTGCAGCCTTCTCTCTTTTCCTTCTGGTGTAATCAATAGAATTGTCTGATAACGTTGTACTGATTCCTGCTTGTGTTGGTACATGTTGAGCCTCACTCGATTGTTGATTACATCTGTTTTGATTAGTCAACTTACAGGAAACTAGTAGGGGGGATGCGAGCCGTGTTTATATGATTGCCAATCATACAATCAGAATGGCTATTATGTTATTATGAATTCTGCCTTCTTCTTCTTCTTCTGTCACTCTGGCTCCCATGGGGTCGATGGGGTCGTGTTCCAGCCATGAACGTCTGCATCAGGATGAAATATGAGGAGTTTCGTTTTCACTGCAGACGTCCTGTGACTGGCAGCATGAGGGCATTTTTGTTTTCCCTCATTTTGTCACATTATATTTATCCTCAGTCAGTCCCAGCAGAACATCGGTACATTGTGCTGACTTCTGCACGCGAAAACTTATTGATGTGTTTCCTCACAAACCGACGCTTCTTGTTTACGCAACATTTTGAAGTGAAAGTGACAAACTTTCGGTGCGTTTTCTGGATCTGTTTACATGACAACAGTCCTCGAAATCACTGAAAATACAAGTTTTGGAAAACTCAGCTACTGCACATGTGCATCACAGTCATATGAAATACTTCTTCATATGCACAAGTAGATGAACAATAATGTCTATGGTGGTTTAAAGTCCTTGTGCTCCTGGAATTGGTAGGTTTATAGCGAACAGCCACCCAGAATCTAAGTTTGCCATCTATCAATCATTGATTGTATATAATAGATGGATTAAACTTCGGGGATCTCACCCATGGCAATCTGCAATCCTGTGTTGAGAATTTGAGCAGGACGTCTCCATACTGAACATTTGAAACTGGTTGTAAATTTGATTGGCCCAGCCTGTCACCTGACCGCATCACATGACCAGAGGAGGCGCTGTGATAGGGCGATTTATGCAAAAAAATTAATTCATAAAATAAAATCAACAGATGATTTATATCAAAATCAGAGTCTGGTGAAGCCGACACAGCTGTAGAAACTAGTGATAGAGATCCAAACATGTTCTGAAAACAGGTGCTTTGTGTGTTTATTTGCACTCTGAAAATCAGCATTTTTGACTGGATTCCAGTGGGCTCTTTTTGAAACCAACCTCATCGCCCTCTTCTGAAATTTTCCCGGATTTAGAGCTTTTCTGCAGTTCTGCATTAACCTCATTTTCTCATGGCTCTTGCTATCAATACAACTATTTCTGTACTCTTCTTATTAATGTTTGTCGCATATTATTCTCTGCATGTGTGTGTGGTTTTATCACAAAAACAAACAGTATTCAAAACATTGCTGGAAACATTTCTGAAATGAAAATGCAAAAACTGTTGTCACTTGAAAAGCTTTCGTGTAAACAAGGCCTCAGACTGCAGAGATCAGTACTGTGAAGTAGGGTTTCAGCTCATGGAGGGACAGTAACTTCTTCAGGATTAACACTGGGCTTTCAGCACTAACACGGAATTTAACTTTTCATCAAGAACTCACCAGGTCTGAAAGAGTGCCTGGAGACAAATCAGCTCTCCTAAAACGTGACATATCTGTTTCTTGTGGATCTTGCGAATTAGTGGAGAGTGGCCCTTTTCACAAAAATCTGTATCTTTCTTGAAATATTTTATGTGAAAAATCAAAGTTACGACAATAAATTCACTGTCCAGTGAGCTTTATGTTTCTGCATAACCCATTCCACAAGAGTGGGAAATCAGTCATCCCAAGGGGCCGTATTAAAAGTTTGGGACGAATATGGAGGGACGTCAAAAGTTTAACTCAGTTTTGCTGATTATGAAAGGGACCTCCTCTTCGCTGGACATGTCTGGTAGATTTCTACTGGACGGAGACTCAGGGATATCATCAATCAGAAACCCGAACCACCTTGCGGGGCTCCTTTCAACACGGCGGCGGAGCAGCTCTCATGCACACATATTTTTTAAAAACCTTTTCTGAAAAATTCTTTTTGGAAGAGTCGTGTTTTGTCTCAACTGTAATTAGTTATAAAGCAGACATTCAGACTGTCTTTCAGATTTCTTGATGATGATTCTTGAAGGAGCACTCTGCAACTGTCAAGATGTGGTTTCCTGTAAAAATGAAACAACAATGTCATTTTTCCCTAATGGCACTTCCAGCAATCAGTCAGTCAATGGCTGCTTTGAGAGGAGCCGGGGCTTGTATTGGTGTTGTTTCTGGTCTCTGTTCAGTTGTGCCTAACAGCCCATAACAGTCTGAAAGGTTTTCACTGAATTTCCGTATGACAACTGTTTTTTTCCTCATTATACTGCATGTCTCCTTCTACCGTCTAAGCTGTCATGATCCAACATGGCTCCATGGGTATTCGTCCTTTTTGTTGTGTTCTTCAACTCACAAAAATTAAATCGGCTGTTGTGCTGGTGTTGTTAGTAATAATCTCAACTGAATCATTTTCAATCCAGTCAGTTAAATCAGTTCAAGTCTATCAAAATTAGCTGTTTGTATTCAAAACATCATAGACAGATAAGGACGGATAAAATAAACTTCATTTATTCCACTACGGGGAAATTCAAGTGTTGATCTGGCAAAAAGGAGCAGTAAAAAACATGAAATGATGTAGAGAAGAATAAGAATATAAGGGATTGGCAAATGCAAAGATGGCCATTATGTGTAATTCTGCAATACAGATTATGTGTGTACAGATGGCTGAAAATATTTTTAATTTCACTGAAAAAGGGCCAATCTTTTGTGCTGAAAAACTGTGCTGCAAACGGTAGGAAAGGCAAATGGAGTACATGAAAATTTTCTCCGCCTAATTCATCACAGACCTTTGGGGTGGATAATGAAAACAATTTCTGTGGTCTTATGCAGCAATTTTCGCTAAGTATTGAGCCAGGGGAGTGCAGATAATGGGAGGCGAAACTTTGAATTGGCTTCAAGATAAACGACGTACCAATGAAGACACTCACAGGTGGATAAGAGGTCTGTGTCTGTGAGCGTGTGTGTGTGTGTGTGTGTGTGTGTGTGTGTGTGTGTGTGTGTGTGCGACTAAATCTGTTTAGGCACTTACATTATAGGGATTGTTGTCTTTGTGAGGATGAAAAATAGGTCCCCATCTTAAAAATCAATAGATTTCGAGGTGAATACATTTCAAGAGGAGACAAGTAGCTTCCAACCTGGAGTCCTTCTGGTGGTGTTAGAACACGGCTGCTTGAAGCATTGCCTCTTCTGAAGTTGTCAAAAGTAGAGCTATCAAAATTAATTCAAGTGTAGACCTGGACGATTGCCCAGTGCTTTGTATAATGGTGGGAGTGTCTGTCTTCAGTGTAATGTTTTGGCGAATCCCAGGCTGCAGACGGAGTGTACAGAGTCTCTTTCCAGAAATCTAGAACACTCCAGAGCAGAAAGGTCAGGAAACAGAAACACTTTGCTCAAACTAAAGTTCCAATTAAGAATGGATCAGGAAATAATGGCAGTGATTCAATTAAGAGGAGCTCTGCAAATAAATAAATAAATAAATAAATACATAAATAAATAAATAAATAAATAAATATGATGACAACACATTTTGAGTGTTTTATCCTGGGAGGGATATCAGTGTGATTGTACACTAATCCATTATGTTACTATAGAAAACCACAAGCGACTAAAGTGCACATGTAAAAATTAACAATTTTAATGTCAAGCTAGTTTGAAGGTTAAAGGATAAGTACGGGTTAAACAGTTTTCAAGTTGTTTGTAGAATGAATTAGAGCAACATACTCACCCAGAAGGCTTTTCTAATCCGAACAGTGCTTCGGGAGAAATTTAGATTCAAAATCGAGCGGCGGACATCAGTATATGGCTAGCAGAAGGGGCATCTTCGTGCTTCGTTCTTTCTATTCGGACCAAATAGCAGGAATTGGTCACAGTTTTCACAGAATTGCAGCCATCACAGGAGTCTGTTTATTTCCATTCCTAGTTATAAATATAAAACATATTGACCACTTTCTGGATGGATGGGCCATTTCACCCAGTATAACAAAAACCTTTAAATTTAGGCTAATTCTCACGTTTACAAGTGAAAATACAACACTTTGTCTTTTGGTGTTCAGAGTCTTTGAAAGTTCAACTTTCTGGCAATGACTCCAAAGGTGGAACTTTTCAAAGAATTCTGACTTTATCTCTATGTAAATGGGAAAATGCAACTTTTAGAAAATGCTCAGGCTCCATCTTCATCTAGATAGTGGAAATGCTGCTGCTGCACATGCTCACCATGGTTGCAGTAAATACGTCTTCTACACATGTTTAAATTGGTTGTTCTGTGCATGCATGTGTGTGTGGTTTCATTACAAAACAAACAGCAGCATCCACTAGTGGCCTGGTTTGTAAACTGCACTGCTTTCAAAATATGGCCGTAGAAATGTGAAACTTTTAAGAAATAAAAACACAACATCAGTGCCTTGCAATGTTGTCATGTCCACAGGCTTAGCTTAGACTGAGAGATCGATTAAAGTTATGGTAATAGTTACAGCCGAGCTTAGAGTACATCTACAGGATGAATGAATCCATGAATATGAACTGATGTAAAAGCCCCTTAAATGATGAAGACACCAAGGTTCTAACATTTAGTCTCAGCTACTTTATCCACAAGGTGATCCATGTTATCTGCATTTCATCAGCTCTGTTTGGCTGTGGTACAGTAAATGGTCACTTAATGGACATCCATTTCTCTTTACTTAGGCATTTTTCACTTATTTTCCTGCAGCATTGAAAGTTTCATGAGCCGAGCTACAAATGAGAAGCCGAACAGCTAGAATTTGAAGGTCTGAGAGACAAAGCTGTTGATGCATAACAGCGTATAAAACCTGTCGTCCTTCTACAGCAAACAATGGCGCGTGCAAAAAACTTATTAATTACCTGGCATGATGGCAGGCTTTCAGTTTGTATGCCGTGGTTGCTCTGTGCTGCAAATGATCAGTCTGCCTTTTTCCTGTTAATGTGTGCAATTTCTGCAACCTAATTTGATTTCAACTGCTGAAAGCCTCCTAACGTTGCTGTCGTTTTGCATGTAAGCAGCGGCAGCGCCGCTAATTTTCCTCTCTGTCCTCCCCTGTGCAAGCTTAAACCTTATGTTTCCCCGTCCCAATATCAACGGCTGTGAAATACGCACGAGTGGAGGCAAACACAGTTACACGTTCACACACACTTCCCAATAGCCCAAGGAGGGCCTGGAGCAACTCCAATTAACTGCAGCTCTCGCTAAACAAAAATCGCAAACTCTTCTGTTCTGTGAAATTTGAGGGACACTAAAAAAAAAGAAATAGGCCGCTCTAAAAATCTGTCCTTTTGGGGGAAACTTCGGCCTAAAGCAACACGGCAGAAGTAGTCGCATACAAGCTGCGTCTAAGCCCGCACACACACACACACACACACACACACACACACACACGCCTCTGAGAGATGTTTGATCAGTATCTTGCAGACGACTTTTTATCTTTATTATGATCGTCATCACTCTAACCTCCAAAGAAACGAACATTTTGCCCTGGGGAAAAAAAGCACACATGCACACACACACACACACACACAGACACACACAGGGTGAAAACAAAAACGAACACACGCACACCCTGTCTAATGGATGGTTGAGTGTGGGTGGATGAGAAGAAGAATGCTGGTGGGGAAACGACGGAGGGTCGGATGTAGAGACGGGGGGAAGGCTGCGGGAAGATTAAGTGTGTGAAGGAAGTAAGGGGGTGGGAAACAGTAGTAGAGAGGCGGAAGGGCGGAGGGAGGTACAATCTGTGTAGAGGAGAAAGATGAAAGGGGGATTAAAGGAGGGAGAGAGTTAAAGTGGGAGGGCAGGGACGGAGGGGAGGCTGGCAAATGAGGGACGAGAGCCTCTGTGGTTAATTCATCTGAATTGAAAAGTAACAAGTGAAGGAGGGAGGAGGAAATGAGAAAGACAGAGGGAATAGCCTTGAGTGGGACCGGTGATATGCATGATGAATAATGGAGGGACAGAAGGTGCATAAGGAATGAAGACGCCACGGAACGAGGTGACAGGCGGGAGGCGGAGAAAAGACGAGTCGAATCAGAATGAATAAAACACAGCGAGGGCATCTGTCATTACTCTGGTTCCTGGGAAGCGCAGACAGAAATGAAGATATAAAATTAAGTGCATATGAGGAGTGAGAGTTTTAACACAAAGGGTTTGTGGGGAGTGACTCCAATTTGATTCATTAAAGAAAAGTAAAATGGCTTCACTTCAGTGAGAACTTTAATTAGGCTAAGAGTATTATCAAATGGGATGGTCGCCACAAACACTGCAGTCCTGGAATTGTGAGAATGTCTTGCAGCACCTGAGTTCAACCCTCAGCAATGACCTCCAACTCTGCCCTGTCACTTCGGCCTGCCGCACTATGACACCTAATTTGTTTCTCTATTGCACTCAGTGTTTCCTTCTCTGCTGTTTCTGTTGTCCAGCCTCACAGATTACCAATTTTGTCGCAGCTTATATTCAGTAATTTTGTCATTTGCATTGTCTTCTCTCCAGATCGACCCTGACTGATTGAAGAAATACTTTTCTAGGAAACACTGCTCTTTCATTTAATCAGTGGGCAATAATGAGCAGCACGGGTGAAACCGGGGTTCACACAAAAGATGCTGGCCTTGTTTTCAACCATTAGTGGTCATAATGAATGCGAATCAATGGAAGAACAACAGGTGCTGCACCCTGTACCAGGTATTGTGCGTTGTTGAAGATGCAACTTCTCTCAAGTCAGTGGAGAATACAAAAGTGGTAAATTTTCTGCTCGAGGTTTCACAGTGAAGTGTTTTGCCTTTTCATACTATTATTTTTGCTCCATTGTTGCAGGTGTAATGCAGTTTTGACTCTGTCTGTATGACAATTTCAATCCTTTTATTCTATATTGTGCGTCATCCCTCAGTTTTTTCAGGGCCAGACCTGATTTCAGGTTATTGTAGCTGTCACATTGTTGTTATCAGCCGGATGCTTTTGATCATGGAAGTATCATAGCCATGCTGTTCAGGATAATAGTTTGCATTTTCTTGATGTCTTTTTATGTGTAATGTCGCCCAATGTATAAGTTTAAGTTTGAGTAAAATGAATGACCTCTGTTAATGAAATTAGAGAGCCGCTCCTCTCACAGGGCAAAAGATCAATAATATAACAAAGATAGTGGAATAAAGATTACAAATACAAATGTGATCAGAATAAATGTGCACTATTCCTCAACTATCCTTGAGAGGGCGTATTCCCATTTTACAGTTGCTTCTGAACAAAAACAAACAGAGAAAGTTTCATTGAGCTACAAGAAATGAGTTTCTTCATTTCAGTTTTGCTCGTTTTGATAGGCATAAATTAGACCTCTCCCTCTCACCGCGTCTTTTTCTATTCAAGTAACTGTGTGTTAGAGTATGACCTGCTCGCTCATAATCAGCTGAGATTGTTTCCAGCACCCTGCAACCCTCAGTCCATAAAGCGGTTCAGCAGACAGATGGATGTGTGCCAGAAATGTACATAATTGTAGGGCGACGATAAACTGTACGGTATTTAAATTTCATCCTCCTTTTGGATGCTAGCTTCATGTCATGATGAGCATGTTTGTCTCCTTCCTGAGATCTGATGCCGACAATAGAGTAGCACTGCTGGGGGCGCTCCATGGTGCCTGTTTGTTATTATCGCATGAAAACTGTAAAGTCGGAAATTGGAAATCCCGTCATGTGACTATCCCGGTTCCCTTGTGTTTTTACTTCTGTCCTCAGTATTCTTGGCCTCAGTGTGTACCGGTAGATCTGTTCAACAGGAAGATAATCAGGAGGCCTCATGTCGTCCTTACCAGCAGCTCCCGTTCTTTACATGCTGAGTTCCAGTTTTAGCCTTTTGGCTTTCAGCTCAGACTTCCTTGTTTAAAGGGCAACAGGTGCAACACTCCTTCATCCCTGAAGCAATTTCCCTTCTGAATTCAGGACAGGGCAGGAGCTACACCTAGCTTTATATTATGTGACTTCTCACAGGTAGGCAGGAACTTGTTTTTTTTTTTTTTTTAATTGAACACAGTAGAACAGTATCAAAACAACTTCTAGTAAGGATAATTAATAATATAATTATTACACATACATTGAAATGTTGTCAAATACAAGGCCATGCAGAAAGAAAATAAAAGAACGACGGTTTTTATAAAGTACATTAAACAATATCACAAAGTCTTTAACATCAAGCATCTAAAAGGTAACGAAAGAGGAGCAAGGTTTGAGACATGAATCAAAACATCTAAAACTAAGATATCACAAATCTCTGTTGCCATTTTGCAGGGGTGTATTTTTCTGAAAGATAAGACTTTTTTTTGTAATCATTTAAAAAACAATCAAAGGAGGGTTTGCTATATATGAGAACAATTATGTTTTATCAGATATATCAGACTTCAAATTATCTTCATAAAAAATATAGGAGAAATGTCAAAGACTGGTATATCATCTATTCTAAGTAATCACAAATTTCTTAATTCTAACCAGATGTTTCTGGACACAGAGCACGAGAAAAACACATGTTCTAATGTTTCATCTGCAACATTACAGAAGGTACACAAATCAACTGGAGCTCATCATATGCACTGACTGCACTTTACCCATCCTGCATTTAGCTTTTACTACTAGTTCATTTTATTACTCAGTTTAGTCTCTGATCCTGTGTGTTTCAGCACACTGCACTCACCCTCCCTCTTGGAATTTTAAATGTTAAATGCCATGTATGTATGTATGTATGTATGTATGTATGTATGTATGTATGTATGTATGTATGTATGTATGTATGTATGTATGTATGTATTTTTGTTCTTTGTTTGATACTTTTGAGCTTGATACTTTGCTGCAGCACTAAGTGCCCAACAGGGACACAAATTGAACCGAAAATAGTCCATGGAAATTGTTCTTCATTTAAATGCTCTTGCACTTTCTCTCACATGTGAGACAGAAAATATATTTTTTATAGATACAATAGTTCAAGATTTGTGTTTTTACTCCTCTAATTTCATTTCATTCATTTCATTTATTTGGTTCACTTCGAGCAGGCCTTCACCAGAAAAGAAAATACAGTACATCAGCACAACCAGTTCATCAGATACATCTAGTGCTCAAAAAGGAGTGGGAAGAAGAAAACTTATTGAATCCCACCCCTGTCTTCCAATTCTGACATAACTAAATATAAGAAGTTAACTTCCTTATCTGTACAATAGAGAAAACAAGACAAATGCCAAATCCATTCTCGTTCAGAAAAACAACACAGAGGTTTTAGACAACAGTTACACATATGGTGTTCCTCAGAAACATTTGAATATTACAACAGATACATACCAGCAATTGTAAGGACAAAAATACCAACAATGGTAGCACAGTAACAATGAAGGATAACACATACCAGCCATGGTAAGAAACATCATGCGCCAAGCATGTCACAGATTCAGGGAAACATAATTTGACAATCCAACAAGTTTCTCTGTATTTTGACCAGACCATGTCTTCAGGAACTTGAATTTGTGAATGTTTTGGCAGAGCTTTTGCTGTAAATCCAGAGCATTCCACAGTTTTATCCCACAAACAGTCACACAAAAACTTTTACGTGTAGTTCGGACAATTGGCAAAATAAAATTTCCATAACCTCTGAGATCCTCTAATGATTTGAGTCCGTGTCCAAAACATGACAATTTGTTTTCTTTTTTAATTGAAATCATCTTATTTGATCTCATTTTAAAAGTTAACTTCTCCAACTATGCTCACAAAGCCACAATCAAACATCACAGACTTTAACGGACAAGACGGGGCAAGTTTATTTGAATACCACACTTAAACAATTAGGCAATAAAATCAGTTTACATAAGACTTACAGTTGCTGCTACAAGATAAAAAAGGAAAACAAGGAAAGGAATTTCTCATGAGATGTGATCTGATAACAGAGTTACTGAGGAGCTGCAGTCTGATGAAAACTCGAAAAATCACCACAGAGAAAGTCTCGAGCACAACGCGGTATAAGGTTGAACTGGTTCATACTATGTTTTCACATAAACTCGTCGACTCCGAGGCCTGCCTCCAACTCGCTCTCCCTCTGACCTGACTCCACACTCCCACCCGCTCACCTCTTTTTCCTCCACTGTGGCCCGCAGTGTTTAACCCTGCCTTCGCTTCTGTAGTGTTTGCCAGCTTGGCGAACTCGCCGTGATTTAGCGGCGTTTCCAGTCTGCCCACAGATGCCGCGCTGCCTTTCTCCTTGTCTCTTTGTTCCCGATGACTCAAAGGTGAACTATAACATCTGAATCATGCTGCGGAGTGTCCTGCCTGCTCTTTCTGCGGTGCGAAGGCTTTCACAATGAAAGCAGATGTGAACAGAAGGTCAGGAAGTCATCTTTTTGTGAAGGTTTTTTTTTTTTCTCCAGTTTTATTGGTATGATATATTCACAACAAATTGAGATTAAAAAAAAAAAAGAAGGTTGTTAGATGCATACTGCCATTATTGCATGATTGTTGCATGTGTGAACTGTGGTCCAGTTTGAGTGAACGGACGGTCTGTGAAATGAAAGCGAAACAAACTAACAAAAAAAAAAAAAAAAAAAAGGGCAAAAAAGCTGGAAATTCATTAAAAAAACCAGCAACCAGTAATGAAACGATAGTCAATAATCTAATAGCTGCAAGTAATGGAATAATTTCTGACCGTTTGACTAATAATGTAATAGTTTAAAATGTTTGAATGAATATGCTGGTGACCTTCTGATCAGCAAACTGCAAAAAAGCTTTTTCCCAGGAACACACATAGTTATTTAAATATTTGCTGCAGTTATTACATTTTTATAATTACTTTGTGAATGCTATTCTTTAATATAAATATCCTTATGCTTTTACACTAATGGCAAACTGTAAATTATTGTCCTTTTTTACATTTGGACTGGCCAAAATACTATGTTATTGATCTTTGTCACATTATTGGTTGGAATTGCCATGTAATCATAAATCCCGTCATCTTCTTCTCAGACAAATGTGGAAATTATTTGATTACCTTGTTGCTTTGTGTTGTACAGTTTTGGGACTGCAAGTGACAAGGTGCAAACAGCTTTTACCTGTTCTGGAAAAATTACAGGCATTGTCGTCTTTGTGAATTTATGCAGTGTCACCCTGAGGGCACGATTGAACGGGCCGGTTCTGGCCTGAGGGTAGCTTGTCTGACGCCCCTTGTCTACGGTTTACAGTCGGCGTCATGGTTTTAGTGTGGCGCAGTGATTCCTGCAGTCTGAACAGAGAACCAGAAATATGAGTTCATTTGAGGTTAGAAAGTTTAAGAAGCAGTTTGACAGGCGGCCCCCCCCATCTACCAACCCCCTACGATCTTTTCTAGACTCTCCTCATACCCACTGGAAATACCAGAGAGCACGAGCGCTGCATATTAAACCGAACTACAAGGGGTCAAGACAGTCGGTGGAAGCATTCCCACGTGGGCTCAAATGCTTGTCGGTAAGACCCGCTGAACTCCTCCAGAGCTGACCCCGGTCTACCTGTGGATCCCTGGAGTGATCATCGCTGGCTTATGCAACACTGATGCAGCTTTGTTCCATATGTTGGAAAATGGGAATTAAATTCCAGACTTTCTCACCATAAATCCAGTCAAAATTTTTACCAAAATTGCATTTTTTTCCCCCCTTTTTTCCAGCATATCAGATTTCGCAGCATTATCTTTCAAGCACTTTTCTCTTTGATTCCCTCTCCGGCTTCACTTAAGCCCTGAATGTCATTTTCAGGTGCTCTGTGGGCCAGCTCCATTCCATTTAACAGGGAAAAGTATTAAGTGAACAAGATGAACTCTAAACTTTAGCTGTGAAACTGACCAGATGTGACAATACAGATGATTGAATGTGTCTGTATAATCGAGTCTCTTTTGCACTCCCATCAGCAGTTAGAGGGTCCCTGTATGAGAGGTGATGGAACGCAGGCACTTAAGTTAATTAAGCAGCCTTATCTATGGTCCCGGCGCTCGGTGAAATAAGAGACGTTTGAATTGACGATAGCTGCGTAATTACCCTTTATCTCTGCGTGGAGAGGTTAGAAGTTCTTTAATGAAAAGCAGTTTTGTTTAAGAGAGAACTGGAATATAAATAGTGGGTGCCGACATGTGTGCTTTGTGACTGTGGGCACGTGGGTGCGTACTCGAACATAACTTTAAAAATTAATTATGACTCTCCGGGTTGGCTATTGTCCTTGACCTCTACAATGCACATCTACATATATATTCATATATACAGGTGCTGAGAACAGCCCGATGAAACTGCTGGTTTCTCTGTATTACATACTAAAAAAGGCACTTTGTAAACGGGGAGAAAGCAACAGTTAACTGCATCAATAATTTTTCTGACTTTCAAACTACACTATTTTCATCATTTGTGATCTTAATGCGAAACCTTTCTATAATGAAATTGCAAAGACAAGTTGTTTCCATTCAGTCATTACTGTGGAGACGGGGCCTTGGTCCTCTCTCGTCAGAATGTGAAATCATGACTTACTTCCCCGCAGGTGTACCAGCTGATCCTTGATCGTCTATCGCTGCGTCTCTGAGCTGAAATAATCCATTTCCTCATCTCATCATCGTGGCGACATTTCAAAATGGAGCTGCTGACACAGGAAAGACAATCACGTGCATTCAGAAATAATCTCCAGTCACCAGGTAACCAAAAGAATACGTGCGTCGATTGTCGGAGGACGAGAATTACTCAGCAGACTCGAGCCTGTATACGTCTGAGATGGCAGCAATCACTTCACCACTGTTTTGACATTTCAAGTGAAATGTCAAAACATTTTAACCATAAAGACCATTTCAAACACGATGCACTGTTCGCTCGTCGAAATATTTTGTATTTAACCGCTTTCTTTTCACACATGCAGCCAACTTCAAACTGTTCGTCTCCATGTCTACTTATCTCGCAATATCCATTTCAGAGTTTGATTATCTGCTAAAAGAGCTTTGTGTGCACGAGTGTGGCTGAGCTTTCGTCTTCCCTCTGGAGTGTTTATTCCAGTCCTAAGAAGAGCGTTACGCCCTTTCATTGGTTTTTGTATGCTCTTTTGCAGTGAGAACAGACTAAAGCATTGCAATTACCTGGAATTTCCCCCCATTTAATGAAAGTAAAGATTGTATCCTGATGAAAGTGACCTCGCATCAATTCCAAAAGACTTGGCTTCAAGACAGAATCATTGTCTGTGCACTTAAAAAACAAAAAAACAAAAACAAAAAAAACACGAAAAGTGAATTTGTCCCGGTGCCATCATTAAGGGGCCGTGATTGAATTTGCATGTTTAGCGAGGCTCATTAGCAGAGGCTAATGTTGAGACCTCTGAGGAACTCCCTGCGCCTTTACAGTTCCCAGAAGTTCATATCTGTGACCGTGAGTCACCGTCTCCCTCCGCTTGCCTCGGTGTCTTCTTGTGACAAATTTCTAAGATCATTAGTGCACTGCAGTTTTCTGAAACAACAGACCTTACAGATATCTCAGTTTTCAAGTGTACTTTTGTAGCTTTTTGGCCAGCGGGTTGTTTTTATTGAAATGGAACTGTAAGCCATAGCAGCTGGTGAGATTCACAATGATTTTTAAGCTTTGATTCTGTGTGACTTTTACTTCTCTGCACCAAAAACTTTAGATAGAAGGAGTCAGGGGAAAGATAGATGTAAACAATAGAGGCAAAAACTTTAAATCAACTGTATGAAACCAAAATGATACATATAGTGACTCACCTCACTTATTTTAACTTTTCCACTGGAGGTGTTCTTCACCTGAAGATCACCTCAGGACTTCCTGGGAAGTTTAGATTCCTCAGGAAGAATGGAATTGACTCGGCATCCCACAGAATTGTCAGCAGGAAGCTGTGCAGGATGGGAATAAGTTTGAGAGATGAATTGACCAATTTGATGCAATGAAAATTCCCTCCTTCAGTAATTGTTAAAGTAGCACTATAGCCTGTGTGACTTTACTGTGTCCTCAATCAAAAATCCGTCTTATATCCGGACTGTAATCATGAGCGGTCTAAAATTGACTCTGTCCACGTCAGCAAAGGACAAAAAAAGTGGTTTGGTATTCAAATGCTTGCTGTGTCAGACTTAGTTGGCATGTTTGAGCCCAACTGTGATCACAGTATTCTCTAGTTTGAGAGTTTTGACCGTACTTTACTCCCCAATGAAGCCAGTGCTGTTTCTTTTTCTGACGATAGTTTTTAGTCCGCAGCCCACTCAGCAGTCACTGTGTTCACACACAGAGTCTCACACTAGTTCATGTTCAAGTTGAGTTCATCATTAGTTGTACAAGCTCAAATATTCTGGAGAAGAAGAAGAACGGTAAGTCATTCCTGGAATACATGGCAGAAAGCTTTCATAATGCACAGAACAATGGAGCAACAAGTCTGGAGGAATGCTCTTATTCCAGATCCACTATAGGGGAGGGGAAATTTTCAAGATTCCAGAGGAGATCAAGGTTTGAAAGGAAATTCTAAATTTCATTCTGTCCATGTTCTTGGGCAATAGAGCACCCCCAAGTTTCTTGCAATGCCGTGTGAGTGAATGGGTGAATGTGTTGTTAAAATATTTGCAATGCCAACATAGCCTCATTCTATCTCGATCATGACGGCGTAACATTTTAAAAGATATATTTTTGGTGAATTCCAAATGTTTTTGCTTCACCACATTAAGTAAAAATGTACATTTTATTTAACATATTCTTTCAAACTCAACTAGAGGAAGTTTCAACATTTACATGACAATGTTTTCAAGTGAAAAGGAAAAACAGTTTTGCATTTTGGATGTTATTGTATATGACAACGGTACTTGTAACTAATGAAAACGCAAATCAGCTCCCAAGATGGAACGTTTTGAAAACGCTCTGACTCCATCTTCCTGTAAGCAACACAGATACTGTGCATGCACACCACAGCTGGTGTAGGTCGTTTTTTTTTTTTTTTTTTTTTTGCATTTGTGAGTAGATGGACAATAACAATGGCGGCCTACGGAGTGTTATGACTCCGAGTCCACATTCTCTCTTGACTTCACAGTTTTATAGATGAGAGCCAACCATGATACCAAGCCATCATTGTCTGTCCGTGTACCCATCATTGTTGATGTTCACTTAATAGCATATTGTTCTCTGTGCCAATCTGTGTGTGATTTCATTAGAAAAAAAACAGCATCCACAAACGGCCCTACATGAAATCTGTTTTGTTCCTGCCATTTCCACGTAAGCTTTTCTGAGATGAAAATGCAAAAACAATATGTTTTCACTTGAAGCTATGTCCTGTATAAAAGGCAAAGCACAGGGAAAAGTCACAAGACCTTTTTTTAACCATTCATGCAAAAGGCATGCATATTCACCCTCACAATGTGAGTTTGACACTGGTGGTAATAAAAGGTAACAAAAGAAAGGCAGAATAGCTGGCTTTCACTTCCGCATCACCGATTCCTCAGCTCAGCTCTCAGTCCACAACTGCTACTAAAACACCAGAATCCAGTAGGCTGATCATTGTAATATTTATATTTTTAACGTTAAAATGAGTGTATAAATAAATGTGAGGTGTAGCTCCAAGAAAAAAAATGTTTATTGTTTACAAAATTTTCCTGCAGGAACTTGAACGGGTGAGTTTTTGCTCCTGGGCAGATATGCTATATAACTCAAGTCCATTTACCGCTGAGGAAAACTGCGTGAACACCTGCGGGGGTTTCATTGTCAATGTTTGGTCACAGGAGGAGACCATCGGCTGCTCCTCTGCTTCACCAGTGAGCCCACTTGAAGCTGTCACATTTCCCAGCTGGGGCGAAAGGGTCACGTGTCCGGTCTCAAAGAATCAGTGTTCAAATCAACTGAGGTGCAGGCCAAGGTCAGCATCGTGAGAGGTGACTGGATTCAACAGCTGGGAGTCAGATATATTCCTGTGGACGTGAGAAAGATGCTCTCAAAACGCCGTTTTTATGTTAAACATCTAAATGTGATCATAAAATTGAGTTGTTGTTTTTTTTTGCCAGTTTTATTTAGCGTTCTGTAGCCCTGCTGTATCCTGAGGTAAAAATAAGCCTTGAGCTCATATGTATTTTATTTCAGTGGTATTTTGACTTTTGTGGGTAGCACAAGCAAACAAGAAAGACATCTCGTATGACTTTTGAATCTAGCTTTAATTATTAGAAAATGTCACTCCGTCACATTAGAAAGAAAGATATTAAATATTCATGCACCTGCTTTAGGTGAGAGAAAAGGGAGAATGACAGTAAAATGGGGGAAAGGAGGAAGGGCAGAAAACAGACATGCAGAAAGGGCTGGATGGGGGGATTTAAAAGAGGAAGAGGAGTGAAAAGAGCCTTTGATCAGCGGGGAGAGATGGAATAAAGTCACCTCTGTTCCATTACCATCCCGTTGCTGTGAAAGTGGAAGTGCAGTGTGCGTCTCCACGGGGCTTTGTCACCCGCTGAAAGGCCCACTGGTGTACACACACACACACACAGACACACAGACACACACACACACACACACACACACACACACACACACACACACACACACACACACACACACACACACACACACACATACACGCACACGTGCGCACCCAGTCCACTTTTGTTCAAAAGACACGTTTATCCAGGGTACTTTATGAAGTTTGGCCAAGTATAGGTCTTTTTATTCGGGCAGGTTTGGGACAGTGACAGACGAGGAATGATGAGGAGTGTGTGTGTGTGTGTGTGTGTGCGCATGTGTGTGTGTGAGAGACCCACTGCGACTGATTATCTCTTCTGTCAGATCATGAAAGAGCGCCTCTGCAGAGGATATGTGGCCTTCCTGATCTCAAAAAAGTATCACACCGAGAGAAATTTCATCAACTAATATCATGAATGATATAATGCTGCTGTTTTAGCCCGGAGTATTTACCGTCTCCTCGGCATAGTTTCTGACGGCGTCTCAGTCTGAAGTGAGAAATTAAAGGAGCAGCCTGTGTCTCAGCAGGGATCAATAACACCCACAGGATCACACCCACTGTCCATATTCCTCAGGTACTCTGTAATTTGTTTTCTTTTAGCCTTCTCCTGGCTGTGTGCCTTGTCAAGCTGTCCCTTTTGCTCAGACAGTGAAATTATCAGCTGCTGGGATGCTGCCTTTGCTTTTAACACGTCATCTGAACAACAGCTACGTAAATTAACGTCTCAGTCGCTCAGATTTCTAACACACATGAACAAGTTTGAACGTGTAGCATGGTGAGAGGCCAAAAAGGTCTTCTCAGTATAGCACAATATTTTTCAACAGCCCCTGTGCTATCATCTCCCCTGATGATAAATGCACTAAATAAATTAAACAATCACATAAACAGTGAAGACAACATAAAGAGTCTGAAGACATGAAATTAGACTTACAGTGGCAAAAAAAAAAAAAAAAAACTGTGCATGTTTATGCCTCAGATGTAGATTTGATGACATTTTATGACTCATATTGCAGAAAACTAGTTAATTTCAAAGTGCTTAACCTAATGCCACACAATTATAATATGTCTGGAGTCTGAACATATCTGTGCAGCATGAAAAAAATTCTGCAAGAGGGACCAAAGGGTCAGGGGAATGCAATTTCCCAGCAGAGCAAAACATTTATTCAGTGAAAATACATTTTTACAAGTGTTGGTGCAAATAAATGAGAATAAGCAGAATTATGGCTTTAGATCAAAATGATGATCAACCAATCAGAGTTAGTAATCACACTGACCAAGACCTCACCATGATGCAGAGAAATTAGCTTTTGATAACAGACTCAAATTTCTCATGGGAATTTAACAAACATGTTGTTAAATTGTTTGTGCAGTATTATGTGAACCACATTGTGTTTCTATTTCATCCCTACTGACCACAAAAACGTGATGCTAAAAGACCTGAATGTTCTCTTCATGCATGCGCAGTTCAAGTATGTAAACTAACAAAGTAACTTGTGACCCCTGGGTGACCCTAGAAAGCTAAAAAGTTCCGATGTCAACCCCAGGTTTGGTTCCTTGTGCCGGTTGCTGCTGTTAGCGATGTGGCTGGTGCTAGCTGAGTTTCTGTGATGCAGGCACAGTGGCTGTGGGTGTTACCTTAGCCACTGCTGGTGGGGGTGCAGTTTGTGCGTTCTCTTCCCGACTAATTGGTGCCTAGTTTGGTTGGTTAGTGACATAAGTATTAGCTTTAGCGTCTGCCGCTAGAGGCGTCATTCATGCGCTCATCTCTCGGCTTACTGGTACCAAGCCCGATCTTTTAGCAACACAATTTGCGTAAGCTCTAATTGCTGGTAAAGACCACGTTTGCATTCTTGGTCTGCAGCCTTCTGACCAAGAGTGGTCTGAAGGCTACAGGTGGACTCACTTGAGGAAGTGAAGTCTGATGTACTCTTGTTTGGTTCCAACCAAGAAAGTGTCAGGCAGGAGGTGTCAGAAAAAAAATTCTGCAGGGACAAAGCCTCGTCCGTGCTTCCAATGTCTTGCATGTCCGCGTCCGCTGTGGAGCCTCGGGGCACCACCAATGCGCACGCGCTTTCTCCCATGTTACATTTTGGGCTCAACTGTGTGCGTTCCATGCAGACGCACTGATCCACGCATCCTCGAGAAGCTTTCCGGCACTACAGACCGTTTAACTGCTCCTTTATTACAGATTATTTAGAGAAAATTACACACACACATTGTCAGTACATTTTCATTTAGTATTAAAGTTTATTTCGCCTTTTTTTTCTGTTTCTGAATCGCAGGGGCGGCGCCCGAGCGATTACACACTTTCACTTCTGTCGGCAGACTTTCTCCTCCCTCCAAGACAGAGTTTGCTCTCTCTGTCCAAGAGTTTTTCACTCTCTGGGTGTCTTTGTGTGCAGCCATCAGGCTGTAGCTCCATCTACCGTCACTTTTACCGTCATGTGTTGTTTGCTGTGGCGGCCTGGCGCATGCAAATACCGGCGTGACCTGCACGCAACACGCAACATGGTCACAAAATCTGACTGTTGCGCGGACGTCCACGGATCGGTCTGCGCGGACCCTAAGAGACAGGAATTGACGATTTTTACGTCACGTGGACCAATGCGCAACACAAACCCACGTGGACATGTGAGGCATGATTGGGCCTTACCTGGCTTGTGGCGGCCAAGTGTTCATAGCGACGTCGCTTTTTGATCCTTGGATGTCGGCTCTTCCTATCATTGTGAAGCAGAAATTACCAAGCGTTGGATTGTTCATCCACTAATGCAGAACGTGAGCTGGGTTTAGACCGTTGTGACACAGGTTAGTTTTACCCTACTGATGACGTGTTGTTGCAAAACTAATCCTGCTCACTACGGGCTCATGTGCTCAGACTCCACCCATTTCCTCAAGTGAGTCCACCTGTAGACTTGCTAAAATAGGTGGAGTCTAGTGTGCTCTTGCTTGGTTGGAACAAAAACCAGCAGCCACAGGGGCTCATTCTAGACTGGTTTGAGGAACACTGCTTTAAGCAGTGCTTCTCTCACTGGATCATGGATGCCATTTGCCATCCTTATCAGGTGGTGAACCGTCCTCTACCATTGAATGTGTGCTGCCACTCCACCAGAGTGGTGTCCACATCTTGGGCCGCCCTATGGGGGAAGAAACCCTGGATGTCGCTGCCTCCTGAGCAACGCCGGGCACCCTTTTCTAGGTTGTACAGCATTGAACGCCACCATTCAACATCCACTAGGGCTTCTCAGTGAGGTTGGTCTCGGGGATTCCTTATGACTACACTGTTATTAGTCATTCAGTGCTTTTAGCACCGCCTTCTGACGGTCAGTAGGGATGAAATAGAATCAAAGTCACTAATTTAACTACAGTTAAATGAATTCTGGATGATCGCCACACTCAGAATCCTCTTGTTTGCATGAGAAGATTCTGTTGGAACCAAACCTGTGGTTGACACCTCAACTTATTACCTTCCTAGGGTGTCCCCAGGGGTCATAGGTGATGTTGTTGGTATACATACTCAAACTGCACAGTGCTTTCAGCACCACCTTCTGGCGTCATCTGTGACTCATAGAACCATAGTTACATTTACTGGAGAACTCGTTTGATTGAATCAGGCAGAAATATTTTCCATGCGGGAATATTTTGAGAGTGATTTTGCACATAAGAAAAGCTACAGCCCAATGGAAGTGTGCAGAGAATGTGTGCATCCCTCAAGGAAGAGAACTCATGGAACATCAGCCAATTCTTCTGAACTCAAATCCCAAAAGACAGCTGGACCTGATGGTGCGAGCCCCAGGGTCCTAAAGATCACCCAGCTCTGTGGAGCCCTTTGAGCATGTCTTCAACATGAGCCTGAGTCTCCAGAGGGGTCCCTGTTCTGTTGGAGACTGCCAATCGCCATGTCCCTGTGGAAGTAAGGACAACAGAGCAGTGGTGCTGACATCCCACATCATGAAGACCCTGGACAGATGCGTCCTTGAGCAGCTCCAGCCCCTCATTGCTTTAAAGTGTTAAGCAACACATTTAATCTGTCCATCAATTTTTTAACGTCTTTTTTTTTTTTTTTTTATTAATTGGTATTTGATTCAGTTTACATTCAGCTTGTTGCACAAACCCACCACACTCTGATAGACATACATTTGTGTTGTAAAATAACAATGAAGTTCACAACAAAAATAATGGCGGTAAAAATCAAATTAATAAAATAATTATTTCACTAAATAAAAAGCCTCAAGCTGGATTTTGACAAGGAGCTGGAGCCGATCCTGGGTGGCAACTGATGATGGTCACACCCATGTAACCTGTCCAACAAGTTTTAATCCATCACAATCCAAACATGCAAACACAGAGCAACAGCCCCCCCCCCCCCCCCCCCCCCCACACACACACACACACACACAGACACATTCATTCATTCTAACAGTACTGTTTAGCAGTCTTGAGTTCCACCCATGCATGCACAGGAAGAACATGCAAGTGTCTGAAACAAGGCTCCCACTCCCATATCAGGTACGGTCTCACTGTGGACGACAGTGGTAACTACTACACCATGCACAGTTTAATCCTAATCCGACAAAGCCCACAAGACCATCGTACTATGTCAGTAAAACACATGTTTAGGATTTTCCAGATCCTTAATCTCAGGCTTCTAGTGCCCCCTTGCCTATGGGGACTTTTTTAATGGAATAACAAACAGTTTTGAATCAGCGCATAAACTGTGATTTTAAAATTTTTAACAGTTTGAGTGAATCAGTTACAATTAGAAGCCAACGAGTGTAACTAATATCTTCACTGTTGGATTGTCAAGCCAAGACTTTGCTACTTGTGCTGCATGTGATCTGTGACCTCTTCCACTGCAGACAGAGGTTTTTCCATCACTGCAGGGTGGATCAGCCTTGATGCAGAGATGCACCTGAAAACTATTCAAACGCAGTCAGGATGAAAAAAACAAAACAAAACAAAACAAAACAAGAGGAGTGGTCTATAGGTCCGGCTTCATATGTTGCTGATTTTCCAGAGAAAACTGTGAAGGAAAGCTTGGTCTTCACCGTGATTGAGTGCAGCTAGTGCTGCCGTTCAACCATTTTACAAAGAAGCAAAGACAGAGAGAGAGAGAGAAAAATAAGAGCTCTATTTTGACCATGAGGCACTCATCACAGCAGGGTGACAAATATCCATCTGCACTTTTGGTTATGTGGAGCAGCTATTTTGACACCAACATGGTTCACATTGTCTACATAAAAAAAAAAAAATCATCCACGAATCTTATATGAAGCAAGCAAAAATTGAATAAAATTGTGTCGTTTACTTTGTGACTTTTCAATAATAAAGTACTGTATATGCGAAATATATTTCAACTGCACACGTAAAGGAAGAAACCTGTGAACAAAATTGACAATAAATCAAGTAGAAGGAACTATTTGTAGCAGAACTGGAGTCAGGCTTTCCTGTATGGAGTTTCCATGTTTTTCACCAAGTGTTGACATTTGATTTCTTTCGAAACAAAACATGCAGTCAAAAAGCATGCATGTGTCTCTCTGTGTTTGTTCTGTGATGGGCTCGCGGTCTGTCCAAATGTATTTCATAATGTGATACAAAAGGTGGACAGACGGATGCATCGATGTCGTGAAAATTACTGAAAGTTTCTGCATTTCCCAGTTACTGCCCGAAACAGAAATGGATTTACTGCAACACAGATGAAGGACTCACTTGGAAAAGAAAAATGTCTGCTGCTTTCAATGGTTTCAATAAAATGTCTTACTGAGGTGTTTCACTGTTCCTTGATAGATTAGCTGGGTCACTTTAAAGGTGTAATACAACATTTTGATTTCCGGGTGGATCACCTAAATAATTGGTGGGTCTGTTTGTCAATCATTCTGACGAGCTGCTTTCGTAAGGCGGTTCTACGTGCTTGCGCCCAATCAGCTTCTCCCTTTTGCGCATGCGCATTCAGAGTGTTTAGGTAGCCGGTGAGCTTCTGAGCTCTTACTTACCGATGGCGAGTCTGACATAATGAAACTGTAGCTGTTTCGAAAAAAAAAACCTTTATTTATGAGCGAGGCGGATCGCACAAACTATACAGAGCCGTGCACGCCGGAGAAGAGGAGATCGCGCTCATACACTTCTGCGTTTTCTGGGAGAAGCAGGAGAGCCGGGCGGATGGTCTGGCGCATGCGCGTTGTTCAAAAAGTGAGTAACAGACGTGGGGCTTCGTCTTTTCGAGAAAATGTTGTATTCCACCTTTAAGAACCAACAAAGGGAGCAGGTCAAAGAGAGACAGCAGCTCCACAACTGCAATGAGCTCCTGGAAATTTAAATTTAACTGCATCGTTCCTTTTACAGCATTCATCACCTTCTTCTGTTCTAATGCTAAAAGTAGTGGTGCAACTCCAATGCATTACTTCTTAACATGCCATTCCCAAACTGGTTAGTCCCTTGGGTACAACAGAGCACACCACCACCTCCACATTTCCAGTGTGTTTGAAGAACACATCCGCTGCTAAATGTATTGCATACAATCTGTCTTCAACTGTGGTGAGGAGACTTTGGGTTTTTAGGAAAATGTCTCTAATCCAGTTAATAACCTTCACAGTCCGGAGTAGCTCTGCGGTGATAATGAGAAACTGTTCTAACATGGCACAAAACAAGCTTTTTATTCCTTTTCTGGGGCAACAAAAATGGTACACAACATCTGTTACGACGAAAGTTAGGCCCATTAGATGCTTTATGACTGATTACACTGGGTTAATCCCCCCCGTCTGTGTACACTTTGCATCGTCTGCAGCCACACGCTGCTAACATTACGTCTTTCAAGGCCACAACAAAGACAGTTGGACCCTTCCCACAACCACATTTTATCACACCCAGGTTACCCACAAGACCTCTGTTCTCCTTCCAGAAAACTCACCCAATGACAAATATACATTTTGTACTCCAGCTGTGGAGGTGCTGTGACTGAGTGTGTGTGTTTGAGTGTGTTTTCAACATTCCTTGCCCAACAGTCTTTGCAGCTTAATCTCAAACTATGTTTAAGACTTAAAACAAGTCACTGTGTAAAAAAAAAAAAAAAACTCAACACACACACTTACGGAGGCGAAGTTTACAAGTGGAATGCTGAAATGAAGTTTATCATGTGACACTCTTGTTGACCCCACAAGCTGATTGTTTCAAGCGTTAAGTCTCACTTTCTTATGGTGGCATCTGTGTGTCAAGCTGTAAGCCTTTCATTACTGTCCTTTCTAATGAACATAACTACGGGTGCAGCCACATGACTAAAAACCTGCCATTGCACGTGTTGTTTCAGACCAACAGCAAATGAACTCGTTCAACATTCAGCGAGAAACACAAAGAGTAAATTTATGCTGCTAAGTGTTTTCAGACTATTTTTTTTCGGTAGTTTTTCACAAGACAAAAGAGGATGAAAGACAAACTGGTTGTTGTTTTTTTTTTTTTTACCCCACTTCTCATCTGATTAGGAGCAGTGTAGTGCCATTTCCCAAAGCTTTTCTATAGAGAGCTTATGGGACTGTCTCCCAAGCAGGGGATTACACAGTCACAAATGAGCAACTCGAGGGTGGAGACACATGCACAATCTGCAGAAGCAGGCAAAAATGCCGAGGTGAAAATGAGGTCTGGCTCACTCAGGCAACTGCCGGACAAGTAATTGTCCTTCTATTGTTTCACTGTTACCGGTCTGCCACTAACTGAGGATTTCTATCTCAGTGTTTGGACACTTTGATGACCCCAATGACCTTTTCATTAACTTTTCACATCAGGCCCAAACTGTTTTTTTTCATATATTTTGCTCAAGCCGGATGTTTCAGACACCAGTTTTATGCTAAGTTCACAATGCAAGGCTCTATTCCAATTAATTTCCATGGATCTAACTTCCGTTTTTTTGCATGGTTGGCCACATTATAATTTAAATTGCTGAGGCCCTGAAGTGACCTGCATGCACATAAGAATACGTGACATTTGGACATACTGGCCCAAATAGACTAGAGTGACCTCATTTTCCACAAACATGTCTAATTTTCACTTCCTGTCACATTTTTTTTTTTCGGTATATAAATTCATAACAATATCCAGTTTTAATTTTTTTTTTAAGGGAGTATCAAACAAGTATTTAAAATCAATGTATCTTTGAAGTATAAGTATTAGAGTACTTTATGTGTGGCATAAATTGAGTAAATTGGAAGTATTTCAGGTATTGTGAAACAGATGCCCTTCCTTTTGGAAATCAAAACGTGTTTGTTTTTAAATAAGTGTGTTGTCTGATATCCATTCTCTTACATTCAGCTGTTGGAGTTCTGAGAAGCTCTGCATAAAAGCAAGAGGAAGTTGTTGAACGTGATCTGTGGAGATCAGAACGACCCTGTCAAATATCAAGTGCATGAAGTAAACTGTGACTCAGTACAAACCACCTACAGGTGGATATTTTTTGGCAAGACACTGGAAGGTTTTAAAATAATGACAGGACAAAAGGGGCAAGAAGAATAAAAGCCTTTTTGTGGCACAGTGGCTGCTTTCTCCGTACAAGAAGTGTGCATAGATGCTGAGTTTTTCATTGTTGTATTATGGCATCAGTCTGCCTTCAGTGACATAAAAGCCAGAAGAAACACACATCCGGTGAAGAAAAGGGAAGATATATGTCTGAGTTAAGACCACATATAAAACTGGTCTAGTTCTGATTTCTGCTGTCGAAATTGTCATAGAAATGATTGATATGGGAAACAGATATTGATTTGGACCATTTTTTTCAGCAGTTGGAGCATAACCTAATTGATCGAGACATTATTAGATATGATACTTTCCCACTTTAAGTATGTTGTAGTGTAAAAAAATGCATTTTTAATACTGTTGCAGTGATTAGACAGGTTTGATTACAGGCTTCTCTGTTTTGAAAGTTTGTGCTGAGGTTCACAGGTGACTCTAAATTGCCTGTGATTGTAAATGTCTGCATGTGTGATTGTGTTTGCGTGTTTGCCTTGTGACGGACTGTTGGCTCGTACAACTGTTACCCTGTCTAAACCGAATGTCAGCTCCATCACCCTCCGGCTCCCCCATGACCTTTAACTAAGATAAAGTTGGTATAGAAGATGAATAAATAAAATCTTACATATTTTGTCTCAAAAATCATGCTTGAAGATAATGCGTGGGCGATTTTTTTAGAGCTGCGGCTTTAAGCTTAAAGGTCAATACCCTCAACATGGTGGATAAACGAAGAAATGATATTCATGGCTGTTTAAACCTTATATGTTGAAAGTTAAACGGGCAGAAAGAGGAAAAAAGGGTAGTGGCTGTTGTGGAATTTTTGGTGAATCAGAGCCAAAGATGACGAGTCAAGGTGTTGACGCTGCACAAGGAGGATTTATTGAGGATTGCAGAGGAAGCACACACAAATCAGCTGATTGAGAGCAAGGCTGTTGCTCCGGGGAGAATCCAACCCGACTCTGGCATGACTTCCGGCCATGCCAGGTCATGTAGCGAGATCTCACGAGACTAGCAGATGCTGTTTCCAAGTGACTTCAGACAAAACAGAACGGCCTTCACACTGTGTTCCTGAGAACTTTGAAAACAAAGCATTGTTCCATATCAATCCCTCCTGTTGTTAAATTTCAATTTAAACAAAACCAGACACAAAATCAATTCGAATTTTAACAATAATCTAACTCACTATTGGAAACAGTAAAGCCAGACAAAGTAAAACCACTTTTCATTTGTGTCACACTTCAATATTAATGTTTTCCATAAACATCAATAAATCCTCCTTGTGCAGCGTCAACACCTTGACTCGTCATCTTTGGCTCCGATTCACCAAAAATTCTACAACAGTGGTCATCTGGCAAAAAGTTGTTTGGTGCATAAGAGAGGTTGAGATTTTCTTCAGTTATTGTGATTAAGAACAAAACAGATTGTGAAAAAATATTGATTAAGCTCCATAACCATGTGCTATTTTTAAACTTCTATTGGCATGCCCGACTTCTGCATGTTGATATTTAAGCTGCTTGACCAAGAACAGATCATGGCACAATAGCAGATTCACTTTTTGATGGCACAAAAGCACTTTTCATCAAACACAGTCTTTTTTAGATTGTCATTTATCACCCATGAGCTCCTGTTAGGCATCTGACCAGTCCTGAATTCATACTGGAGCAAGACAGCAAGCCCTAACATACATCCAGATTCTTAAAGAGGAAGAACTTCAACTGCGAGAAGAACAAGGAATCTTGCAACAGATGGTACGAACCCCACAGAGCTTTGATCTCAATGCCATGGAGTGAGCCTGAGAGCACATGAAGAGACAGAAGACACTGCAGAACTGTGGCAAGATGCTTGGAACAACCTACCTGCCAAATGCTTTGAAGAACTGTGCATTGCAGCTTCAGACTTTGCGCTATTTTAAAGTCAAAGTGTTGCCATGTCAAATATTGATTCAGTTTCTATGAACTTTCATGACGAATGAGAATGTCTTAAAGGTATTATATTAGAGATCATCCTTACTTTAATTTTATCTCCAGAAATATTTACACAGCACTGTGCATCAGCATGAGTTAAGAAGTTTTGCCATGGGTACTTTGGCTTTTCTAAAAAGGGTCAAAAGCCAAAGTAAAGTGATGGACCTTTTGATTTGGAGCTCTATGTTTTATTCCAGTTCAAACACTGAATCTGAGAGGAAATGTGTCTTTATTTAAGGAACCAGTGCCGCTTCTGTGTGTGAACCAGCTGGTTTGCCTGGAAAAAGCAGCACTGTCCTGTCAGAGCCGAGAGCCGCTGCAGCAGCATATTGATATATTACGAGAAATCAGCTAATCAGAGATCAATGACTGCTGACAGCCACAAATCAAACTGTCTGTGCACCACGTGTCCTTGTCAAACATGTTCCTGCATCAACGGTAATCCGCGCCTGAGTTATGAAAGGTTGCCTGGAGCGGCGGTGACAAAACAGGTGGCGTTTTGTGGTTGGGAAGTTGGATCAGGTGTGTTGGGCTGGGTCCTGCTTACACATGCACAGAGGCATATTTCAGATCACATCTCATGAAACCACCCAACAATCTACCTGCACGACACAAAAAGTCAGCACGCTGTTATTTGTAACACACTCTAAACACCCTCCCTCTTCAAACTCTCTCTCACTTCTCATTGAGATTTGCCCCTCCAGCAAGTTTTCTCCTCCACAGGCTTTAAATTCCTACAGTATTCGGGTATTTCATCTTCTACGCTCCAACAAGAGCATGAGATGACGCAAACAAGACGAATAAAGAAAAATAAAGTGAATCCAATGCTGATCTGATGTTGTAGTGTGCATGTTGTAACAGAGTTTAACACTACAAAAACAGAGGGAAGATTGAAACGGCATAGTGCAAACTGATCGCTGGCAGAAGGCCACCTCTTTCTGGAAGCAATAAGTTCATTTCACATACAAACACACCGTCACACACACACAAAAACAAGAGCTTTTCATTCCATGTCTGAGGGATCAGTTTCATTACATTCTATGTAATACTGTGGGAGACACTTTACTATTTATTCATTTTTGGTTTAAAAAAAAAAAGTATATCAGACAGAGTTCTTATCTTCCCTTGACAATTTGTCATTCCTAACTAGTGTGTTTTTCTTGTGATTTGAAATAAGATTACAAGACAATCCTCAGGAAGAAAAAGTTGAGTCACAGACGAAGAAGAGAGAAAGTCAGACACTTGAGTATAGTCTAAAATATTTTTGCCAGAAGTTGTGAACACAACACTCATATCTCATCACTTTAGAGCAAAGATTCACGAGCCTTTCTCTAAAAGCCGCTGCAGACTCTCTTCACACTCTGATTGGCCAAAACAGTGACTGTGGGAAAAAAAGGCAACGGACAGTTTTCCAGGTCTGCTCTATATAGAAAGTAACCAGTGGTTTTTCTTTAAGGTAGCTAAAATATCTATTGACAACAGCAAAGCATGCAAAGCCTCTGGCCTGCTCCGTGAGTTATGGCTCCCACCCTAACAGGCCCCAGACCCCAATCTGAGAACCGCAGCCTCAGGGGAGCAGTGCAGATCATAATGTTGTGACTTATTGGGTCAATCCGGTGTTGCGCTTCCACCTCTGTATCAGAGACCGAGGAGAAACATGATGGCGCATAAATATAGTTAACAAAGCAACTGGTTCAAGTTTTCTAACTGACTGATTTTCAGTGTTCTTTTGTTTCTTCTTCTTCTCAAAGTCAGTACCTGAAATAGATTAGGGCCATGTGGCATATTTAAGGTGATATAGAATTTTTTTCTTGTTTAAACTCAGGGGTTTGTGGGGATCAGTGCAGTACAACAGAAAGAAGATTTGCTCACATGTTCAGTCCAAACTCAAATGTAACTTTAAAAGTCACACACACACCTCCTGTTCACTCACTGCATCTGCTGTAGGCGCTATACCCTCCAAACAAATTACATATTTATTCTTCCTGTGCAAAGATGCATTAGTCCTCGAATGCCGTTAAAAGCTGTTTCGGATGTCAGTTTATTCTGAATTCTGATTTGTTTCACCGTAATGTCTTGTCTTTCAGCAAGCTAAATCATTATTCAGACAGCGGATATTAGAGTTATTTTTCATCAGAGTTGAAAACAAACAGAACGTGGCTCTTGTACATTGGTTTTTTTTTTTCATATTGTATATATTTTTTTACGGATAACAATAGAACACGAGAGAGATGAAAGTCTAAAGTCATGTCCTGTACAGCTTTAGTGGGATGCTGGGGCTCATTCCAGCTGACTGTGGATGAAGGCGGGTCACCTGTCCAGCTCTGAACAAACACAGACAGACACACATTTATACTTTGCCTTATTTGTTCTCCCAAAAGTTACTTCAAAAAGAAACCGTTGAACGAAAACTGAATTTGCTGCCAAACATCACGAACATAGTGACTGTCACTACGTGTACTTTTTTTTGCATTTTTGTTTAGTCCCCTCTTTAATTTGTCGGTTAACATGCAGAAGCACATGTTCCAAGTGGGGGAAAACAAATCACGCATCAACTGGGAAATAGCACCCTAAAACAGAGAAAAGTTGAAAAAAATACTTGTATTCTGCATCTTATAATTCCCATTCTACAATTAATCTTGAAAAATTCAATCCCTGCAAAATACTGTATGTATTATGGGTTCCTAAATCAGGTAAGTTACATAATTACAAAGAGTTCTGACTACAAATTTCAGATAAAATTAAGTGCAAACTCTACCAAGGAATCATATGGGATTCTCTGTCATTAAGAATAGTGACTCCAGCTGTCCCTCCCTCTTTTAGCTTGATGCTTACTCTTTAATCACTGTGTGAAAGGAACATAATATATGGCTCTTTAGCAGTTACATCCCCCATAGGTTCATCAGCTAATTGTGTCCCTGTTTTGCTGCTCTTAGCTGAGCAGGTGCAGCGTTTGGCGGGATTTTAGAGAAACGGTGAAAACAGCAGCGAGAGCCCACCTCCAGCAACAACTGTTAGAGCAGCAGTGCAGAGATCAACGGGGAGCCGCCATCCGCGGCAAAGAGCGAGACAGGCGGTAATGCTCTACAGGTTGTGACCTATCTCACTCTGTCCAAGTGTCATCTGATGCATTATCATCACAGAAGTATTGATTTTAGCCACATTAAGCCGGCAGATTTACATTCAGTGTGGGACCGATTCACAGTGAATGTAGGCTGGTTACTTTTTCAGTGTCATTATGAAAATCATTTCCATCCAGTCGCAGCGACCACAGACAGTTTTTGATGCCATCCTCGGCCTCATGTAACCTTAAATCAGATCATTTCGCTGAGTTGCACAGAGCGAGTTTGATGGTTCTCAAACATGACAGGAGACCAGTGATCACTGGTGGGACTCAGTGACAATTCTTCTTGGGCTTAGTCCAAGTATTGTGGTCTCTGATCAAAGTCAAAAAACATGTGTGTCAGCTGAATTGGTGTTGAACGAGCGTGTGTCGTTGACGGTTGGGATCCAGCTACCCAAGCTGTGCATACTGAAGAAATTTAAGATGATGGATTAATGAATGGATGTCTGATATATTGTATAAAAAATACAAATTGTCATATTTAATTTTTAAGAAAATTTCATTGTTACTCCAGCATCATATGGAAGCATGTGAGCAGCATACATGCTGATGGGTCAGTTTTAATATCATAATATCCTTTTGCTCAGATTGAAACACATCTTTTCATGTGTATGTCTATCAAATATGTAAATGGATTATGTACATAACTATGAATTTAATATATATTTTATTATGTTCTTTGATTTTTAATATTTCATACATTTATGTATAGTGTACATCAACTGCAATTCATAACATTTCCTGGTAGTGATTGTGATATATTTTTAGTTAAGAGAAAAGAAACAAAACAAAATAAAGGAAAACATGTTTTTGTGAAAATGCAATTCCGCAAAACAAATGTGCATTTTGTTGCAGTCAGGGTTATTTGAGATCACAGCAAGGGTCCTGCCACCAGGCACAGGAACCAATCGTTAAAGTAACTTCCAGTTTGGCTGCTGAGGAAAATACATCTCAAAAGTTGCTTTCACTTCATCACATCGGCTCAAATGTAGTACCTGTTCATGCTCTCAGTCCATTCTGAATAAATAGCGCGTCTGCCTCCCCGCGGCCTCTCCGTGTCTCCTAAACACGGTGTTATGTCAGATGTCCTTTTCTCGCCTTCGGTGTCAGTGGCTCTTAATCAACATGGGAAACTGTTTCATTCATCTTTTCAACATGCCCTCCATCACTTCTTTCTGACACTTTTTAATAGATGCAGTGGCATCATAGATCACCAGCAGATGCACGGCCGAAAAGAAAAGAACAGGAGAAAACTTGAAACAAATTCCAGCTGCCCCCAAGCGGACGTAATGATCAATGATAATGGGTTCGACATGACGCTGAGGAATGAAATAATACACAGGACGCTTGACTGCAACATCCTTTGGCTGGATATTGTGTGCTCGTGTTGAGAGTGATGTGTTATAAGGAAACATGTCAACATCAACATCACTGTGACAAGCTACGAATACTAGTTTGGAATTGCTGATTTACTCTTTATATTCGTCAGGCATGAAAATGATTGCAGAGTTGCAGAGCTGCTGTCTCTCTCTGTTGTGTTCACATCAGTGACTGTAAACTTTTGTTGGTCACGTCTTAGTGAAACTTGTGTTTCCTGGAGGAGGAGCACTTCATCCTCAACCGTAATTCTCATTAACTCTGCCCCCTTGACAGTAACATAAACGATGTCCCCATGTGTGTCATATAAACATTAACCCGTGATTCATCTCCAACCAGAAATACTGTTCTTGTTTTACAAGAGCTGTCTGCATGCTGGTGGTATTTCTCAGCTGTTTTGATATGTGTTTCAATCTGTTTATTTCAAGAAGCATCAACATCTCCAATTATCTTCTTCCGACACACCCTCAGCTCCTCTTGTTAAGTGAATCCCGTAGTCTGGAGCAGGGCCGACAAACATATGGTCCATGAATCAAATGCTGCACGCCAGACGGTCCAGATAGAGGGAGGAAATCATCAATAGACATGGCCAGCTAATAAATATATTCATCAAGTGAGTGCACATGCATGAACTTCATACTGAAAGGCTCCTAAAGACTCATTTATGCTCAACATTAGGCGTTCAGATCTGTACAATGAACTCTGTGTTCACTTCATTCATATAATACCAGTATTGACTATTGGCCCGGTGCTGTATGGCGTATACTCATAGTTGTGAAAACTGGCCAACACAACATGACGTCACACATCAGCAACATCGTCCACATGTACGGAGGAGAGGAAAAGTAATGTTCACAGTTTAGATATTCTTCAGTATTAAAGGGAAATGTAAGGCAGATTGTGAACTATGCTCTGCCAAAATTTCAAGAGGGGAGAAGAAAGCTGGTCGATACAACACCAGTAACTTATTCACAAGTGACATTTAGACCAGTAGAGTTAGCTGAATGTGGCTCATTAGCTTAACTGCTCAGTGAATCTGGGAGGATTGTACTGCGAGCCATGCTGCATGCTACATGCTAAAGAGTTTCTGGGCTCACACACCAGCCATGCTGCATACTAAACATGATGAAAGTATGACACTCATTTGCAGAGAAATCACAGAGCACAGAAGAGCAATTGTCTGAGAGATGAAGAAGAAACAGGGGAACGTTGCACTCACTCACTGACGCAATTTGTGACTTATCATTGTTCATGCGGGGCATCAATGGCCGAGCAAGCCATTCGTATTCTGAAATATTGAAAATATGTGCTACTCTGTTGTCGTAGACATTGTTGCCAGGTACTGTTGACTCAGAGCTGCCCTCGTGAATGTAGAGTGTAATGTCCATACCAATGTAAAGGCCGAGAGTAGAATCAATGCTTGCATCCTTCAGCTTTAAGTACTGTTTCATTTCTCTCCTACCCTGGCAACACCCAAATTTATAGCGTACAAAGAGAAACTAAATGATTTATTTAGAATGAATAAAACTCACATTGTACAGTTTCCTTCAGAGACATCCAATCTTAACTACATTCAGACTTATTCTGTGTGTTATTCCTCAAAAGTTTTATTCATTTGTGCTTCTTGAAGTCTAAATTTCTTTTGAGCTTGAGACTGCTCTCATTCAGTTATTCCTCTTTCACATACACATGCCTCGTTTTATGTTATCTGCTGATTTCAGCTACTGATCCGGTACCACTTCTCTCTTTTCCTCTCTCTTTTAAGGTCTACTCTCCTCACTGTGTAGAACTCAGAGAAATCATTTTAATTTAAGGGCACACAAGGCTGGGAATTCCTTAAAAACCAACTTGGCAACACCATGACTGAAGGGAATTGGATTTTATAATGACATCGAAATTGCATTTAATGTGCATTTAACCATAAAATCCTTCATAAACTGCAGCGGCACACATGTTGCCTACATGCAGCAGCGTCTCTGCGGTCTGATTTGTTTTCAATGGAGAGCTTTAAATGGCCACAGATGTGAGCCCATGCTCATGAAATGTTGATGATGTTATTGATGGGCGTTTTGCAGAGGTTAACTATGAGTCTGCAGGTTTATTAAAGTTATACGAGTGAGAAAACCCCTCCTTACCAGGGGGTATTGCTGTAGCAAACTCACAGCTCTGCAGAGAGGCTTACTGGATTCATAGTCTTAACACAGTTGAGCCTTTTGGCTCAAAAGAAGAGCTGAATCTGTCATGTTTCCTCTGATGGATTACTCTTGATGGATGCAGTGCTTGTACTTTTTGTGTTTAAACTCGAAGATATGTGATTGTAGTGCATGCTGTTTGGCTCAGCTCCCACCTTTTCAGTCCTTTAGTCAGAAGATCCGAATTCCGGTTTAGCCAATTACCCGATGGCCATTTTAAATGGACTCCAGGTTTCATTTTCAAATGTATATTTTCTTGGTGACTTTTACAAGGTTTCCAACTTAAAAGTGGCTTGGCCTGGTGGGAGCAACTTTTTTAGATGTGTTCTCAATTGTTCGGGTCAACAGTGTATTTAGATTTATTAACTTGATTTTTAATCGACTTAAGTTGTAATTTTTCACCTTCATCGTGCTGTCAAAGTGATTTTAAATCAAATAATGACAACACACACAGACACTCACACACAAAACAAATTCAGTAGTAAACTTTAGCTGTTCTTTTTACTGCTGCTGTTTTACTGATGTTGGTTTATTGTGCTGTCATTGAGGCTGATATCGGAGCACCATACATCTCCTCTACTGCTTTATCCTGTTCAGGGTCAAGGAGATAGTGTAACTTAGTGCAGCTAAGACTACAATTCTTGATGAGCTTTGTAGATCACAGATTTTACAGCCGAGCCACTCTGTTTTAAATCATATTGTAAAAATACATCAAAAATGGAAAATCTCAAATACTTATCCAGTCAGTCGACCAACAAGGTGGGATTCACCTGATTCAGCTGTGTACTCTTGGATGTTGCAGCTTTTATCAGCAACCTTGAATATTAACAATAAAGAATATTGCAGGTCAGAACTGGGCCAGATCCTTTATTGAAGAAAACAAGGTAAATGCTCTTGACCTTGTCTGGATAATTAAGGTCTCATTATTCTGACATGGTTGGTCTTTACGTGGAGGTAAAACTTAAAATGTTTTTTTTTTTTTTTATTACAGAGTGCAATCAGTTGAGATTTGTTCTACAAGACAGCCATCAAGGCATTACATATACTTCATTAACCACCTTTGAGATCTTTATCTTCTCTGCTTTTATGCACGCTTTGCTTTTGGATTATTTTCTGTTCTTACATGACATATCGGGCACAGTCGTTGCTGTGCATCTATTGACGTCGGGTAATGAAACAGTGGAAGTTAAAAGTTTCAATGGCTGCAGAAATAATTTTCTCGTGCTTTCATTTCACATCCCTTTGTTTTCTCTTTTACCAACAATTTAACTACATCCCAAGTGTGCATGAATCCCTGATTAAACAGCCAGAATGTGAACCATTCAGACATGTGTTTCTCGATGTTAGAAGGTTAGCTCATAACCTGTTTCTGGAGGAAGACTAAGATGCCGCATGCATAAGAAAGCTTTGGAGGGATGAAAGGGACACGCTGATGTATAGTGAGATAAAGTGTTTTCAGCCGAATTGATTCTCATCCGCCGCAGCTGAGACCACACACTGCACACAGTTCGCACATGCTGCTCTCCAGCTGCATGTTAAACCTAAATGCTTGTAAAAACCAAAACCAATCAAATCTCCTTCTGCGTGAGAGGGCAGGTGTTCAGCTGTGACTGGCAGCTTATTTGGATGTGTGTATCAGCGCACGTGTGTGTGTGTGTAAACTTGTGTGCATGGATCATAAAGTGCGCGGTTGCAGGGAGGCTGTGAAGCCACTTCAGCTGTCAACCAGCCATCTCACACATGGCGAATTTCAGAGTCGGGTCATCGGCTGAGCAGGGAGCTCTGATTTGATCCTGCAACATGGCCAAGAGGTGGAAACCTAACACCCAACACATACACACAAACACACACACAGACTTTCTCACTTCGGTTTCTTCAGGAGATTAGTGGTCATTTGTCCAAACATGTTCTGTAGATATTTCCGTCCGATGAGAAGACCGTGCATGTCTTCTGTCATTCAGGTGGACAGGGGATCAGCTAGCCTGAGGGGGGCAGTGTGGCTCTGTGGTCTATTAGGGGACAGGCAGGAGAAGAGTTACGTCTTGGAGACATCTTCACCTTGTACTCCTTCTTTCTCCTGCTGTCCCTCATTCAAATGCACATCGGTGAAATGGGACCTTTGTGCGTCACGAATCTTTTTTTTCCCTTTGTTGCTGCTGCAAGGTCTCATCGGCGCTTCTCTCAGAGAACTGTGAAATGATATTGACTCTTCACAGAGCGTGTGGTTTAAGGCCAGTGTATATCAGTGAAAATAACAAGCAATAATAAAATATAGAATGTCTTGTTGAATATGTTTTTCATCTACTCTCTTACAGACATGCCATATATCCATGCAGCTGTCACACACTGTGTTTATGAGTCTTGCTCGCTGTGTTAGCTCTCAACTGGTCTCAAGTCCTCGTTCTCCATGGTCAGTGTGTGTCTGTGTGTCTGCGTGCAAGAGAGATACACGGGACTCAGAAAGCAATAGAGGTGGGGGATGCTGAGGTAGGTTGCTGGGCTGTGATGTGCAGCTGTGACAGATGTGCATGTAGGAAGTATGTCAGGGGTGCACATGCACCAGTAACCAGCTCAGCCAGGTGCAAGCGTGCTCACGGTGTGGTGTAACCCTGAAGGCCTGGCTTCATGCATGACTTGAATGACAGTAGAACAGTGGACACACTGTACAAGATATAATTGGAATAACCTGGTTGCCTTTATGCTTTTAAGTGTGGTAACTCAAGTGAAACACTTTTGTGTTCTTAAATCATTCAAGTAAATTTGTAAATCTATCTTTTTTGTTAAATAAATTTAAAATACTAACCCTGTGTTGGTTGAGATTAAAACTGATGAGCCATTTAAATGATGTCAAATACCATGGGAGGCTTAAGTTATTATATAAAAGTCAACTTATTTCATTAGATATGTTGCAATATGGTATATATGAGGTAGATATACTTGCAACAAAATACAGAAATTTCTTTTTTGCACCTTCCATTCCACTTACTAACCAGAGATTAAAGGATGTTATACATTTTTTTGAGAAAATGAATAACATTTCAGACACCTGCAAACATCAGCTTCAGAATGAAAATAAAAAACAGGGCTTCTACCAATCCTTAAAGAGATTGCTGTACAGGGCAGAGCTGTACAAGTGCTTTCTAAGGAAAAGATGGTGGAAATATTCAGGCTTTTAGAACAGTAAAGCGTTTGCTTTAGCATAAAATGCATCCCGATTCAAAGAACTAAAATGAAACCTCAATACATGCAGGGATTTAAATGAACTCTTGAGGGTGATAAGGGCAAGAGCCCTTGTACAAGTAAGGTAGAGAGTAACATTTCGAATTTTAAGTTCAGATGAAGAGTAGTTGCCTTACATCATCCACTTATCCTGACTGTGTTTGACATTTTGGCAATAATTGGATCTTTTAAGATAGCTTTATTTCTGAGCCTGAGAGTTGCTGGTACATAAATGAAATTGGAAAACCTATAGAAAGGCAAATTTATTAATTTGTACGTAAAAATCAGAAAGAAAATCATAGGTTACCTGAGAATACTTACTGCTTTAAGGTATTATTACAAGGTTTTACTCCCAGATAAGTGAGGGATACCATCCCGGTAGATCCCAGGGCAATCTGACTCTCACCCCAGGGAGCTGTGTCTGATACAACTCCACAAGTGGAAATCACTATTAGGTGCTCAAACACCCTCAACTGGCTTCTGCTGTCTGAAGGAGCAGCTCTAATCTGAGTTCTTCCAGACGGCCAAAGCGCCTCACCCCTGCTACAAAGACCTAGCCTCGTCAGTCCACATCACACTTATACCCACAATCCCATTCTTTCTGACTGGCGGATTGCACGTATTCCACTGATCAGCAAACAGAGAACTTTGTAAGCTTAGCTCCAACAAGTCTGGTTGGAAAACCACATTGCTGCAGACGTTTGGCTCACTGTCCTGAATCATTTGCCACCAGGAGAAGCATGCTGGCAGAGTTTCTTTAAGAGAACAGATTTTCAATGAAGACCCATCATCCCACAGCTCAAAACCCTCAAGACGAGAATCAAAAGAGCATTCAACTTGCTTGATATAGGATTGACAGAACCTTTCCTTGCATCTAGGAAATTTCAGGCTTCTGGTGCACAACTATTCTACAATCCTGAAAAGGTTTTGTGTGAGAGCTCTGGGGGTCAACCAATGATTTTGCAAGCTTTCATGAAGGACAGGTTCAGTTTGAGGTAATAAGCACAGTATTTGAATAGATCGCACTTCGCCACCCTTGAGAGGTTATTTTGTCATGGAACTAAATTTCAGTTTTTTTTCAGATTCCCCTATTTTCCATCCCAGTTACTTTATTTGTCATCTCTTTTTAGCATTCAAATATGCACATTGATCAGTTGCAGAAGTGACTCTGGAGTGTATCAGAGCTCCAGTTTGTGTGCAAACATATCGACAAGAAGCAAACAAAAATGAAGCAATATAATGATCCGGTCTAATGAAAGCATGGCCAGCACAGTAATTAACACTAGACAAATTAATAGCTGTGAAAGTGAATGGGATGGATCCGTTAATAAAGGTCAGGTTGCTGAAGGACTCCTGTCTGTTCCCTGTTTCAAATTCAACATCCTTGTGTTGTATAGCCAAATCGATCAAATCTCACTAATTTGACTGGTGAGGGGTTATTATTGGATTATTCCCTGTTTTGTCACAGCTATGTGAAACACTTTTAAACATGTCTGTTTGGTGTTGAATTCTTTATTCTCCATGCTCCCTGATATGACGTTAGATGTTTCTGAATCACTTTTTGCACAGATAGCTTTGGCACACTGTACTTGCCGTTAAGTTATGCGTCCCATGTTGTTTTATTGGGAATGTAATCATGCGCCAGGCTACATAATAACCCCGGCCATGTGCGTCTGTGGTTGAGGAGAAGAATCACGTAATGAAAGAGAAGGCATGCAGTGGTAAAAAATGAAGAGCTTCTATGTTTGTCATCCCCACAGGGAGGAGAAAATTTATATTTGGCAAAAAGATGGAATTGGATGAAAGTGAGGAAAGAACTGAGTTTGGGAGAGGAAGATGAGTAAAGGGCAGCGAACTGGGGAGGAAGAGAAAAAGAGAGAGAGAGAGAAAGAGAGAGAGAGAAAAATTGCAGGCTGGAAAAGAGGAAAATGAAAGCTCGTGGTGTGTTTCCCTCGGGGCATGGCATCACTTTTCTTTAAGATCTCTGTGAAACCGTGCACACCTTGTGGAAGGGCCTGCAGTGAGTGCCTTCAGGCAGATCCGTGTGCAAGTGTGTACAGGAACACATGCTCTCACAGGCCTTTGAGTGCAAGAGCAGACACGCACGGCAATACTAATTAAGTGGTTGTTTATGTTTCTGTGATATCTGCTTTTACATCAGAGCAGTTTGAGCTCTGCTCCGCGTTGCTCTCCCGTTTGCTTTCCTTTCATGGGCTGCTCGTGGCGGTACAGTGTGTTCGCGCTCATCCCTCCTCCCCCTTCTACACCGCCTCCACAGTGTGATGCCTTGTAATTGTATGTGATTACAGGTGCATGGAGAAGAGCTCAGAGTGTGATCCCAAAGCACCGCCGCACAGCTCTCTGAGGCCAGCTGCGAGGCCCCCGCAGGCCGGCCGGTCTCGTGACGAGCCGGCTGACATGAGATGAAGCGAAACTCCGGATCGACTGTCTGCTTTGTTGCTAAAGGGGGTGACACACGGCGGGAGCTGAGAGGTCAAGCATACACATGCACAAAGAAAGTAAAACAAACAAAATCAGAGACCCATGGACTCATCCACTAGTGCGCAGCGTGAACCATTAGTTTTGGATTTCTTTCTGTACCCTCTCTACTCAGTCCACACACTGACCCTGAAATTGTCGGTTATATTTTTCCTTTTCGTACTTCAATAGCCTCCCTCGGTCGACTTTCTCACTTACTTTTCTTCATTCTCCTGCCATAAAAGAGTCCTGAAAGCCTAGCCTGTGATTTTCACACCCTTTTCTATCTTGCTCGATTCACTAAAAAGTGATCCCTCTTCAAGGCGAACCTCCCTTTCTCCCACTGGTGTTACACTTATCCCCATATCCCGCCCTGTCTCTTTGAGTCCTCTACAGGTGTGACCTAACTCCTTACAATTCTCTCTTCATTTCCTGGCTCGTTTCTTTTTTTTCCTCTTTTTTTTTTTTTCTTCACATGAAAGGCTTCCCACTACCCTCGCCTAACCCTCATTCCTGCTCTTTCTTCTTGATTCACCCTCGCCCTCCCTTTTAGCCCCAGGAGATGGCTGGGATAACAGGTGGAGCCACTGGTTTTAGGGAAAGAGGGGATCAAGTTTCCATCTGCCTGAAATGCAAGAATGCAGCATCACCCAGGGCTACAATGAACCTAAACAATAAACCACACACACAGCGGGGCTCAGGATGCGCCCGGTGCCGCTGTTACAAGCGCGTTCGATTAGAAAAGGGAACTTCTATTCATCCAGTTTATTAGCTTTTAATGTGATGTCTTGCTCTGTAATCACTTTTGTCACTATTGTGAAGGGTAAAAAAAAAAGAGGAGGCAGAATAATTCCCGTAAGCAAGTACACAAGCATGGCATGACATACAAAGCGCACATTAACCATTTCTTTCACTTCAGCATGGCCTTGTCTTTCATTATGTCAGCAGCTTCAATACAAAGACCTTCGTATTGTCCCTTTGTGTTTCTACACACAAGATGTGTGCAATATTGATGGAAACACTCTGGGAAGGTGTGGCACACATGATGATGGTGTGTTGAAGCTGGAAGCAGCAGCCTGAGGCAATCATACAATGATTTGACGGTGAATGTGAGGAAGAAGAAAAAAAAAAAAAGAACACCCGACCCGACATCAGCTTTTTGTGCTGTTGAGAGCTTTAAAAGCGACACTATCAGGCAACCTGCACCAGCGCTCATTGTCCAGCAAGCTTCAGTTTAATACCGGTCTGCAGTCACTGTGCTATTGTGTGCATCCTCCCAGCACTCCACAGCTATGACCGGACAGTTAATATCAACATTATCTCCCTCCACCACTTTGACAGCCCGAACAGCAGGAAGCCACTCATTATCTCCGCGGGCGCCTCGATGAGCCAAACTTTGCGCGCGAGCGCCGCTCGCACGCCCGCGCTGATTGCCGGGACAGAAGTCATTAGCCTCGTCAAACAGGTGTTAAAGAGACAGGGGACAGACCCAGTGTTTGCCCATAAAAGAATAACAGAGAGTGGTGCCATCATTCAGGCCTATCACGGAGCCCTCTGTGGAGGTCATCCCGTCCCTGCACCGTGAGCGCGCTGAGCCAGAGTCTTTCTGCGAGAGAGCGGCGGGGAGGCAGTGCACAGTGGGAGAAATTCATACAGCAGGAACAGATGCAGCGAGATGCGTCACGGTGGAGGTCTGAGCACATGTCAGGTTGGATATCCATCTGAGGTGGCCTGACGAGCTGAATATCGTGTACACAAATTTGTGAGAGTTGGTAATTATGCGTTTCTCTCTGAGAAGCTATAACAGGATGCTCCGGTGAAAGAGCGCAATGGATGGATGGAAGGGAGAAAATGTAGCAGTAATTGTAGTGGATACACAGGTAATTGGAAGCTAAATTGGCTTCAAAATTAAAACCAGTGAGCATTTGGTCCAAGTATTGGAAGCAGATAATCCGTGTGTGTACATGTGTGCGTGCGTGCGTGCTTGTGTGTGTGTGTGTGTGTGTGTGTGTGTGTGTGTGTGTGTCTGTGTGTGAGAGCAACAGTCCTGTGGAGAGACAGAAGAGGAAATATATAGACATGAATGAGGAATGAGGACTGGACATATTACAAAACAAACTCAATAACGTGATGCAAAATTAATGCTTGAAGAAATGACTTCAAGCTGGTTGGGGTTTCATTTGAAAACACTGTGTTTCATTAGAGCTGACATTTATAGCAATTTATTCCACATCAGTTGGTATATATCATCTTGTTCTTAGTCTGAACACTCAATCTGGATGAAATGGTCTGAGGTTCAATTCAACCCTGATCTCAGGAACACAAGCAAGTTTTGACCTTGTTTTTTAACTTATGTCTTTTGAATTGGTTTAGATTACAACATCAGTAATTAAGAAATCTTGGTTTCATTGAAATAGCTTTAAAGAAATAATTAGGTTACTTGGCACAAGGCCAATAAACATTCATATATATGAAAAAAGTCTTAAGGGAGACAGTCTTTTCCAGTGCGTTTACGATGGCTAGATCGACAAATAGCTCAACAAAGAGTTAGTACATTTGAAATGACCTCAGAGATTGAATAATCTATGGCAACAATATCTGCTGCTACCTAGGCCTATTTTAAAATGAAGGCCTTTCTTATTTCAGTAAGATGATAACAAGACATCTTTTTCACCAGCGTAGCGAAGAGACAAGGGATAAAATCCACTTCAAAACATCCCAAAATGTATAAAAGCATCCTACAATACATGTGATTTGAAACTCATAAGCATATAGAGTTGTATATCAACCGTATATGAGGAAGTATTTTACTTTTGACAGAACAACAGATCTTCTTAGTTATGAAACACCTCCAGAGTTGTTAAAAGACAAATTCCTTTAGTGGAGAGCAACTTTTAGCCCAACTTCTTTGATATGTTTCGAACAACAAAACTCCCTTTTAGCACATTCAATTTTTCAGTGGTAATGTTTGACTTGTAATAATATAATTAATTGTTCATCAATACATTGTACAAACATTTACTTCACTACACGACATTCATATATATGTAAGAAAACATCCTGGATATCTGTAAATTTGCTCTTCGTTTTCACCAATACTAAACTGATTCCATCACTTTCATATTTTAAAAAGGTCATCTTCTGAAGTTTTGTTGTTTTACAGCGGCAGTAAAGTCTCTATCTATACTCTGACCAAAGCCAATTCAAACTATTAATGATTGACTGGTGGCGGCAGAGCAGGTTTTTCAAGGACTTCTTTTTACTCCCTCTGTGTGGGCCCGCTGGCTTTCAGTTTTATTAGTTTGATAAAGAATTACACTGCTCTGACGTGTGATGTAGTTATGATTCAGGCTCCATTCTGTCACAACTGAGACACCGCACAGTATTCGGATCAGTTGTGTCATCTCATAAATACATATTGGGCAATTAGATATATGTCTTATGAGGGGACCAAAGGTGATTCTTTTGGTGCTTTTTTTTTTTTTTTTTATAAATGTTTCCAAGTTGTTCTTTTTTTTTTTAATGAAATAAGTCTAACCTAATACACTAGAAATTGAGCAAGCTATAACACCGAACAGTCCCCTTTATGATTTTTCTTCCCTTTCCATTTATGATTCAGGCTCTTTCCAGAGAACATTTTCCCTGCAGGTAGAAGTGTTAAAATGCTGCTTACATTCATTCATACAACATTACAGCAATAGCCATGAATGGCCTTCATTGGAACCGGACAGATTGTGGAGGACTTTAAATGTGACAACTTCATTAGAATATGGGCTTACAGCAGGGCAGCAGGAGAAATCTGCAAAGGAGCCTGAATCCTTTTTGAAGTGGGGAATTGCAGACGTAAGCGCTGAAAGGGCATCTTAGAGAACGCCATCAGTGCCCCATCTTGAAAATATCTGTCACAAACTCAGGACAGAGTGGGAGAGAAGGTTCCTTTTAAAGAAAAACAGTTGTGCAGTTACTTCTTCATTTTTGTTTGCGGGCAAGAAGCAGAAAAACAACAGCGCTGTGTCTGAGCAAGCCCCAACACTGTGAAAATGGCGGCGGTATCATAGCAACTGGCAGACATCCAAAAATGGGGGAGCAGTCTGTCACTGTCTACAAACATGTTACGATGGCGTGGAGACAGGTGGAGATGGGTGACTGAGGGGGCGGGCGTGGAGGCCATGATCCAGAGATGTAAAGACACTGGGTAGGCAGCGAGGGCGAAACAGGTCAGCCAGGTGTGCCGCTGTTGAATTTTAAGCACTTTGCAGGAAAGGAAAAGACTCTCCAAGGAGAATTGGCAGAGTTTGACAGGAGAGTTAGTACAGGCTTGTTCCTGAGGCGCCAGGTAATATATGATCAAAGGCCAAACAACAACAAAGAGGACATGTTGTGTATTATAAAGTTATTAAAGTCCTTTTTGACTCACGACTCTGGGTTTCTCTCCCGCTGTCAGTAGCTTCAATGACAACAGCAGGCCATATGCACGCACGTCCAACTCCTCAAAATTAGATGGCAACTTCAAACTCAACCAAACACTTGAACAAGTTTGACAAACTCTTGTGAGGTGTTCTGCAGTGGTCTGTATCTATCAAAAGTGCTCCAAAGAGGGAAAAGCAGTGAACTGGTGATTGGGTCATGGGTGGCCGAGGCTCACTGATGCACACAGGGAGTAAAGGCTGGCCTGTGCCGTCTGGTTCAGCAGATGAGGCACTCGAGATCAAATTTCGACTAAAGCTAATGCTGGATCTGGCGGAATGGTGTTGAAAGAGACAGCGCATCACAGTTTATTGCACATAGAGCTGCAATAGAGAACATACATAAAAGGAGGCAGGTTTTCATAATGCTATGACAGATCAGTGGATACTTAGAACTACCATTCAAGAGGCCAGCCGTTCAACTTTAGTAAGAAAATAACATGGAGGACACAAATGTATATCTTTTGAGTCAGAGTAAGTTCTCTTCTTGAAAAGCTAAACTCAATGTAAAGCTGCTGAAAGGCTTTATTAAAAAAGGCCTTTCTTGTAATTACTATTCATGAGACTTTGCTTACTATTCTTCTGTAACAACAGGCTCCAGGACAAAACTGCATGTATATGACTGAAAATCAGTCAGCAAGCAAAGTTTATTATTAAAGCATGTTTCACAGAGAAAGATTACAAAATGCTTAAACCAACAGGCAAATTGTAAAAATTCAAAGAAAACACAGATTTTTTTTTTTTCAACAGATTTGTTGAGAGTAGCAGCCACAGCGTGACACTGAAACCTGAGCTGAGATATCAGTAATGCTGCCATGAAAGCTCAACGCTTTGTTGAAAACATTAGTGTCAAAGCATTCATGCCAGGGTGAGTTTGTAAAAACATGCATAATACATCAGTTATCGGATTTTTTGGGGGGGACATTTCACTGAATTTTGCACCAGTAAGTTTCATTAATATTGCTTTTATGTTAAGATCGTGGTAATTTGCTGTTATTATCACTGTTAGATTTTGTGACAAAAATAGACGTTTTCATCATGTATGCACTGCTCCACAACAAAAAAATACTTAAATATAAATATTATTTTATAAATATATAAAATCATATTCACTACTGCCTTTCACTCATCATGGTGCTGTGATTCTAAAGACTGTAACTCAGATAAAGCAAGTACACAAGATTGAAGGATGAAAGGATAATATGAAGGAGGATTAGTAGAAATACGAAATGGAAGTATTTCTAATAAATGCGTTCTTGCTAAATGTTCAAACAACGTACCTCTGCACATTTCCCTGCCTAATCTCAAGCAGTTATCTGCTCCACTCCTTCAGATATATGCTTTTGAAAGTGCTCTCGGTTCTAAGAGATTATACATTGATGTCTACTAAAAAATTTAGGAGCATCGAGAGGGGTGTGCTGAATGACAGGTTTGGTTGTTTTTCTTGAGAGGCCATTGAGTGTGATTACTTTTTTTTGGGTCTTGATTTTGGCGTATCTGGATGTGTTTTAAAATGTGAGTTAGTGCGTTCGACTGTCTTGGCCAGACTTGTGTTGTAAAAAAAGATTTTTGATCTCAATGGGGCTTAAAAAAAAGCTGCCAGCACAGCTTCAATGCCTCTTGACATCTAGAACTCCACTGGAGGGATGAAATTCATTCTTCCTTCATGTTGAATTTTGATGACGGCTGCAGAGTGCGCTGTCACTCTGAACTCCTGTAGGTGATCAGATCTGGGCATGCACTGATCAAGCCTCTTCAGAATCCACAGATTCACTTTCATGATGAAGAAAAAATAGTGTGAATTACTGACGTCCCTGTAGACAGTTGATGTGTTTCTCACAATTTAACAAACGTTGTTCACATGGTGCCATTTCAGACCACAGCTGAATGCTGTTCTGATTGAGAAAGCTATTAAACTAACAAATGAACACAAAAACGTTACCTGCTTGTTTAACAAATCCTAAAATTGTAGTTTGAGTAAAAACTGTGTGGTTTGTTATTTGTACATACAGTATGTGAGGTACTGAATATTTTTAACAGCAGTCAAAATAAAAAAAAAACAATATCTAATATTCAGAAATAGAAATAAATGAAATTTGCTTTAAAAAAAAAGGTTTTTTATGCTTTAAAGAAGCATGATTTCTGGGTGATCTTCTTCACAGCCATCACTCGATTGTTAGCGACATCTGAGTACACCCTTGAAAGCAGACTTTTTGAAAATGATGAATAACTTGCCTCCCAGAAATAAAGTAAAAATGTTTATCATTTTGCACTTAGGTTCAATTTCAGCTTTCAGCGATCAGATTTATAACACTTAGGTGACTTTGAAGATTGGATCCTTTATTACTGACGTTCCACCATTGCTCCTACCCTGTATGATAGCATCATTAATCTTTATGTTCATCCACTCAATTATTGAGTTTTCCCTTCATTAATTTACCACCTATCACTATAAAACTATGATCGAATAGTCATGTAGAAATAATATAGTTCTGAAAGAAATTTAGAAGATAAATGATGAGATTTTGGTGCAAACCACTTAACATGTTTGCCAGTATGGATGGAGAGTACCAACACCGTTTCACAGAAACTCTGAGCTGCATTACATTTGGAAACATCAAGTTGGAAGTCAAATGCCAGTTGCGTCTGGATGGAAAGATAAATGGATGAGCCGAGGTGTTAAGAACTTGAGGAAAGCGCGCTGGGGACAGCAAGACGACGTACGGAGACTATTTGGCCACTCGGGGGATGGAAAGTCTGTCTCTGAGGATTTATTGAGGCAATAAAAGATAAGGTCACTGTGTTGTAGGCTTTAATATTAATGTGCCATTTAATGACCCTTACCATGGAAGAAACTAGGTTATCGGTGGTACTAAGATATGGCCTCAGGCAGTTATTTTGTAATGTGTGTGCAGTTGGACCACTAGTGGTGCTTCATAGACTACCCTTTTTAGTCAAACGATATATAGAGTTCTCTTTCAAGTAGGCAAGGTGAACGAATCCCCCGGCCGAGATCTTCTCATTTGTACTCCTGCCTATTAATGACTCCCCAATGATATAAGTTCAAAACAATAAAGGGTAAAGGGTAACAAAACTAATATTGCTACACTCCTAAACAAGATAAATTGTCACTGGCTTACTTATCTGTTTTCTAGAAAAAAAAATCCTTAAAACAGAAACAAAACAGTATGTGTGTGTGTGTGAGTGAACAAATGTACAATACAGTGTATTTATGCACACATTAGGGACATTGCAGTCCTTGTTAGGACAACCCCAAGATAATAAAATCAAACTTTCAACTTGTCACTAGTGTTACGTTTACATTAGAATAAGATCATGGAAATGCAAATAAGTAGTTATGGTTGGGTTTTGAATAAGTGTGGGTAATGTTCCTGACTTAAAGTGTGTTGGCACTTGTACTCCCAAGAGGACCTAACATGACTGCACACTGCCTAATGAGGACTCATGTCACTGTGGTGAAATCAGCATGAAATGATTGTAAGTCAATGCAATCGCCAGTGAGGCATAAAAAACTCCATGTATGCAATTCCTTATTTCATTCTGCTTCCATCAGTGTGTGTGGAGAAATCCTCGAACCCAGAGGCGGAGCCTGGGTCTCAGTACAGAGGGGGCGGAGCATTCTCGATGGGCCCTTATGATAGTAATTTTACCATTCAAACCTCATACTACGCCATCAAACAACACAATAATGCTCACTTTTATTGAGACAAGCAAACCTATATGCCTCAGAAAGCAGAATAAAGTCACAAACCAGTTCACAAAGTTGTTCTGAAGAACAAATACACACACACACACACACACACACACATACACACACACAACTGCAGCCTGACAGCTGTCAATCTCCGAGCGTCCGCTGTCCATGGTGCTGAAAACTGGCTAAATCTGTACCATCTTTGATACAGCTTAAATATAAAATGAACACAGCTGGTCTAAAATTACACAATCTATTCAAATAGATATATACATGGCTATCTATATCTTTTGGAATTCACGTATGTTAAAAAAAATACACTCAGCTTCCTCTTAGAGTTGAGAGCAACACAAGGCACATTCAAATAGGCAGGTGGTTAAGGCCACAGCATTCTGATAAAGATAATATTTTTGAAGGTTTCACTGACTCACCAATGGCTCCAATGTTAGGTTTTGGGTAGTAGGCCTACCGCTAGCGGCTAGCATAGTGTTTAGCATACTGTTGAACTTCCCTCCAAAGAGTTCAGATCAAGTGCAAAAGAAAAAACTCGTTCATGTCGCACAGCCAATCAGCGCTGGTTTACAACTCTGATGCATTCATGGACAGTCCTAATGTAAGAATTGGCAAATTGGAGCCCACACTCATATGCCTGTACCTTCTGGCACACACTGCACATTTTATTATAATAATTTATTTACAAGAAAATGTGAACACATCACATGAAACGGGGCCCTATGACCTTGTGGGCCCTGGGTCGACCGCCCCCTTGCCCCGACTCTGGCTCTGCTACAGATCGAACCTTTAATTGTTTGTATACTCAGTGGCTCTTTTATACTTTCAGTGTGAAGGTTACAATAAATCGAAGACAGGATTAGAACAGAGGTGACATATACATTTTATTTCAGGTGACACATACAGCTCAATTTATAGTGTCATAATAACGTAAAATTCAAAGCTATTTTTTGGGGCACAGACATTCTCAAAGTCTGTTTTTTTCAAATCTGAACAATCGTACCAAAAAAATCAGTAATCTTACGACAAAACAAATTTTAATGATGCAAAAATAGAGTCAAATGTTGAAAACACAGCTGTGCTACATTTTGCAGGCTTTACCAAACATATTTTTACAAACTCACTGAAGTCATCTTTTGCCATATCTCAACTTGCGGCTGGATTTTAGCCTCTTGAGGGCCTGTTTGAGGCCAAGGGCCTTATTTTTGACATCCCTGGATTAGACATTTATTTCTGATGGTTGAAGTTTTTGCTTTGGTTACTGAGAATTCGTGGTGGTCCATAGCGGAGGAGCAGCGTGTGTGTATGTGTGTGTGTGTGTGGCGTTGGTGGGGGGGGGGGGGGGGGGGGGGGGGGGGGGGGGGGACCATGCTGATAGTGCCGGTATTGTGTCCCGCCCCCCGGATCCACATTGACCAATAGGAGGAACGGTAGCGCAGGCTCAGCCAATCAGCGCCGACGGATGATAGTGAATGGAAGTTTGGTTTTTGAGTTTGGGATAGACAGAGGGAGAAATCAACGGAGGGAGTCTGTGAGCGTCGCCTGCAATCGTTGAAAAAAAGTTCCAAAAAAAAAAAAAAAGAAAAAGAAACGCTTGATAATAAATACAGACCGCTGAAGATTGCCAACGCGGGAGCAACTGGACTTGAGCCTAATCCCGAGCCCTCTCTCTCCCCCAAGTCGGTGTGGAGGAGAGCGGGGTGGCAGGTGTTCAGTGAGGGAGCCGCAGCGGATCAGTCCGCTCCCCGGAGCCTCAACAGGGTGCCGAGCGCGGAGAAACCGGACTAGGCGTCGAGAAGTGAAGGCAGAAGAAACTCCCGCAGGAGCCTGCTCGTTTGAAGTGGAGGTTTTCCTCCAGAGGCGGACTGGTTTTTGTGGGGACGGCGGACGGACCAGCGAGAGGCTCAGGCGAGTGTCGCAGTAGCGGCTCTCCGCCACTTCACACCGGCTACTTTGTTATTTTTTTTTTTCCCTCCTCAGAAGCTCGAACCAAGTACACCTCGGAAAGGTAGAAAACTCCCGTTCGTTGAAGGAAGAAAAAAAAAAACTTGCTCTATGTTAGTGCTAACCTGTTGTGTCATTTTTTCCGCGTGTAATCCGAGCTGCCGGCGCCTCACCAGCGTCTCCGGTATCCGAGGAAAGAGTCCCCATCCGGGGGAGAGCGGAGAGGCTTCCCCCCCGCCGCCGCTCGGTCCACTCTCACACTGGATGTCTGAAGTTGCGCTCAGTTAACAGACTCCGCCACCACATCGGAAAATCCCTCCATGCGCCTTTTTATTCGCCACCCGGTTTGTTTACAGACCAAATCCAGGGATACTCAAACAATCAATTAGTGGATTGATTTTTAGAGCAGGCGCGGATGGATAGTTTGCGCGTTTTATCGTTTCTCTGTTAATGCGACCACTAAATGACCCGCGGGACAAATCCCCGGTGAAGACATCAACGCGGCTGTGGGATTTGGGGTCGATTGCGGAGAATAAGCCGATAAGACTTTAAAACACACTCAAATATATTAATTTTGCGCTGGGATCAATGCTGATGAGAATGAAGTATCATCACAGGTCGCAGGGACAAGCGGACTCCGGAGCCACAGATCACGGTTCAGTCACACCGTGAAGCCTCGCCACTGAAGGGGGGAAAGTCCGCTCCGGCTTCACCTTCCACTGCCTGCTGAGGTTTTTTTTTTTTTTTTTTGGACGCCTGGAAGTGAAATCTTGGAGCTTTCCGTCTCATTTGGGGGAGCAAAGCGCGGAGGAGCGGCTCTGATCTCATTACCTCCTGCTCGGAGCGCAGGGCAGAGCGCACCGCAAGCGGACAGTGTTCGTGCCACTGCTCCCTTCTCCCTGCAGGATGCAACCCGGAATTAGCCGCAAGGGATCCCCGGAGCGAGTGGACAGACCCGCAGGAGGGAGCCGGCAGAGGAGGAGGATGAGGATGATGATGATGATGATGATGATGATGGAGAGCGGGGCGACACGCAGTGGGAGCCGCGGTCTGCCTCTCTTTTTCCTGCTGCTTCTCAGCAGCTGCTGCCACATGTTGCACTGCCAAGGTGAGAGCTGAACTCCGAGAAGCCCTGTAAACATGTAATTAGTGGATATTAGGTTCATTCAATAGCAGGTGGTATTTGAAGTACACTTAATAACAACCTCACGTGTCTTTCCTCCTTAATCTGTGGCTTTACCTGATGTGTGGCTGTGAAGAAATGCTCTTTTTTGACCCATCAGTATTGTTTTGAGTTCTTTTTGGTTGTGATACAGACAGGAGAGTTGGCAGCATTGCCAGGTGCTTGTGTAAACGGTTATTATGATCTATAGATTAGAGGATTAAGGTATTGAGGATGTATTTTGTATGTTTGGAGGGGGTGAGTGTTACAGTTTCCAGGCACAGATAATCCCCCTCTTAGTCTGTGACCTGCTTAACTACATCTCTTGATTTGGCACAAAAGCACACAAACACATATCCACATACAGCCACATGCTGAGTGTATTAATTTAAGTTGTGTCCTATTAGTGCAGTGTTGACCCTGTTGCTGCAGGCAGTAGCTCAGATTAGTACATGCTGCTCGTCTTTCGCCGTGCCTAATGCGTGAAGCAATTCTTGAATATGGTAACAGGGAAGAAGATGGGATATTGATCCCTAGACATAGCTGGGAACTGCCAACAGTAGAGTGATGCTTTTTTTTTTTCTTTTTTGTGTGAAGACTGTGATGGAGTGGTTTCAGTCAGCTGGGACAGGGTCCAGCACCTTCAGGTGGACAAAGTCATATGGAAGATGGAGAAAAAGTGTGATGCTTGTTCTTTGTTGGTCGCATGTCTGGGTGCCTCTTGGGAGCATGTTCAGAGTGGCAAAACAAAAGCACAGAAAAGGTCAGAGCGGTGTTGACACACACTTTCTCTGGGTCACAGATGGCGTGGTGGGCCAATGTAAGGCTGAGACATTGGGGGTTTTGTGCAGCAGGAGGAGGAGGAGGGGTCTGTGGAATGCTTGTGTGTGTGTGCGTGTGAAAGAGAAGTGTTTGGAGGGGGGTGTGCGTGCGCTATTTGTGAACACACGGAGAATATGTGTGCGGTTTAAGTGCAGGAAAGTGCCTGTGTGAAGTGTGAAAAGCGGAGTGCGAGGGAGAGGAGGAATGAGGAGAGTGAGAAAGTGGAGAGCACGGCCGGGAGGAGAAGGAGGCGGTGTAAGGAGGAGCACCGGAGGGAGAAAGGGAAAGGGGTGAGAGGGAAAATGTAGGAGGAGGGGGGGATTGGTAGAGGGAATGCGGCGCACCGTACTTGTCACTCACAGAGCTGTGCCTGCAGTTCAATCGATGATGACGGTATGACAACACCTCTGTGTGTGTCAAAAGTTGCTCTCCTCTCTTTTCTTTTCCCAGTCGTCACACTCTCCATCTGCCTCCCTCCCTCCCTCCTCTCTCTTTCCTCATGTGGTTGCAGAGTCAGCTCCTTCGGCCCTCCCATTAATGTCAAGGTCTCACCAGCAGCACCCAAGATACCCCCCCAAATGTTTTCCCATCCTCTTACCCACCAGCCCCTGCCAGCTGTCCTGCCTGAAGGGGGGGAGTGGGGGAGGGCGGGTCGAGGGGTGAATTTGAAATTAATGAAACAAACTCGGGACAGAGTGGGCTCTTGTGGGGAATAGAGGAAGGGGAGACGAGGGGGAGGGGGGTATTGATTCGATAAGCTGTGCCAGGCGGTCAATCGAAGGCTGTAGATTTTCCAGGTTCCGACTCTTCCATCCCCAGCATTTATTAGGACGTTTTATTTTAGGAGAAAAAGGATGAAATTCATGAGCCAAGGTTGATCCTCCTGATCTCTCCCTGTCCCTGTCTCTCACCCTCCGCCACGTCCCTCTCTGTCCCTCTCCCTCCCTCCCCTCGCTCACTCCGCCTCTTCTGGTTGTCTCTCAGTCAATCGATGCCCACACCCCTCCTCATAAATGCGAAGGTTTATATGAGCCAACTCTCGTCTCCGGGAGCACATTTAAATAAGCTCATCGATCTTTCATTTTAGAGTTTAAGTGACGGCAGCATTTTACTGTCTCCCCCCCTCCTCTGCCTTCCCCTCCTTCCCCCCACCTCTCATTTGCTCACCTCTCCTCACTGGCTTCTTTATTCATAACTTATCCCCTCACCACCAACGCCAAGGTACCCCCCCTCCCCTGCTCCCTCCCTCTCGGTGAGTGGGTCCTGCCCCAGAGCTGTTTGATTCACATTTTCAGCATGGCCTCAGATGGAGCATCTTCCGACAATTTATATTCCGAGTGAAGTCAGGGATGTGTCACATTCGGTGTGTTTCAAAATGTCAGTCATATCCAGGGTCAGTGTGCTTGTGTCTCTGTGTTGCAGTCCTAAGACAGAAATCTTGCAAGGTGTTACTGTTTTTTTTTTTTTTTTTTTTTTATAATCATGATTTAGTTTTGACCACCCTGCGTTTTGGCAAGTGCCTTTATAAAAACCCGTACCCCATCGGACCGTGTAGTACTTTTAATACCTTTGAAACATGACAGTGTCTAAAGAAAGGAGGGGTTCGCGTAGCAACAGTTTCACGGATCATTAGCTTTATGATACGTAGAGAATGATTTTTGTCCCACTTGCTAATGTGCGTAATGATAATGGTCTATAAGTAGCCAAAGTTTAATGAAAAATTCTGCTGGTTGTCATTAATGCTAACCTTGCCCAAGGTAACTGCATGAAAATGTGGCTTGAGCGTCCCAGCTGTGCCTCGCTGGTATGAAATTGAAATTGCGGGTCACAGTCTTCAGGACTCTCAGAAGAGTTGCATTTCTTACCATGAATTTCAAAGATGCCTCCTTCCCCAGAAAGGCCAAGAAAAGGCTTCTGTGTAATGCTGCTGACCCACTTATCGGATCTATCAGTGTGTGATTGGGTCTGATTTGACGCGTACCATTGGCTCAGCTTAGCCGGAGCTCCATGCTGATTGGACCGCCGGGCTCTGCTCAAGTGAATTGAGGTCAAGTTTGAATGTCTAGATGTTGGCCTGTGGGCTGGGAAAGTTCTGAGTGTGATGTCAAAAACCAAATCAGATCGAGCAGGGTTGCACATGCACCCGGGTACATACTCCCGCAATCACACACACTCGAGCCCTTCCTCCTCATCAGTGTCAAACCGCTTAGGCGGACTTGGAACTTTGTGTAACCCTGTTCTAATGAGGAGGGAGCCAATTAGAAGATTAATTAAAGTGATTATGATTGTCCATGCTGCATAACCTTATCAAGACCACCTCTTTGATGCTCCAACAAATGTAATTCTTTCAGTCATTAGCGTCCTCTCTGAGTGGTGTCGCTTTCCTACGGCACTCTTCGCTTGCAGCATTTAACAAACACACTAGAAGAGTTGATGTAATTTTTATCAGAGGCTGTTTGTCACTTGAAGTGTTAACAGCACGCTCCATTTCTTCAGCATGCAATTGGCACACTTTGATGTATTTTGAACTGTAGTGCTAGTTACAAAATAGTTATGCACATGTTCTTTCTTTGCCCACAGACAAGTGTTTAATCCCAAATTTGAATTCTGCAGGCCTCAGGAGAGACTTAGGAGTCTGATGGATTGTGAATATGTGCATGCGTATTAGTGAGCCAAACAGTGGAGGAGAAGAGTGTGTGTGTGTGTGTGTGTGTGTGTGTGTGTGTGTGTGTGTGTGTGTGGGCTCTTGATAGATGTCAGGTTAGTCAGGTCTAAGAGGAAGTGAGGTCCCTGGTCGACTCCCTTATTTCCTGTCTGTCAGTAGGAACAAATCACTGCCACCTGACACTTTGCACACTGTGTATGTCTGTGTGTGTGTGTGTGTGTGTTTGTTCGTCTAGCTGTCTCTGCGTGCGTACTTGGTATGGGCAGCAGGTTTTGGTCCTGACAGGACTGCAGACCACATACAGTATGTATTGCCGGTAGGTGTGTGTCAGACTGACGCTAACGCTCCGTCTGCCCAAAGTGTTTTCTTTTCACGGCAGACAAAGTGGCAGCTATATGGAAGGAGTCAGTGTCCTAATGGAAGATAATTATGTGTGTGTGTGTGTTCATGCGCGTACAAAAGAGAGTTGTGTGTGCAACTTGTGCAACCATCCCACGGCCTCGGTTCACAGAGAGCACGTGCAGCCATGGTTCGACTTTTTCGGTGAGTCATTGATGTCATGAAGAGTTTGGCTGGGTCATGTTTCCGACTCTACCGCAGTCTGACGACGAGTGCGGGCGGTTAAAAGGCATAAATAATTTATTGTCTGCCTGTCCCGGTATTCTACCTCCCAATCAGAATAGTTCCACGTCTTTGTGAAAAGGTGTGTTTTGGAAAAGTTTTCCTCACAAAAATCTCTTAGCTTTGAAATGTGAAACAACTGCATCATATTCTTTATCCTTTTTTCCTTTTCTTTTCTGTTCTTTTAGCATCTCTTCTTGTCTTTTTAATGTCTGGTTCTGTCTTCCCCCTGGGCCTTTCCACGAGGGACAAAGGAATCCATTGCTTGAGGCCACACAGGTGGAATGGAGGCTGTTTTGCTTGTTTAGACCTCACTGTTTATTATGTAAGTTAGAGAGAGGAGGAGGCTGCTATTGATCTACCGTGTGAAGAGAAGGGAGGAGGCAGAGCCCAAAATGCTTATCTTGTACTTTTTAAGATGTTTCTCGAGCGAGACATCCAGATAAGACAGGATGGTTGCAACACACCAACTGTTTTGGCTTGGAGACATTGCAAAATACAAAGCCTGACAAAGAGAAAAATTTTTGAACGAACATGCAGACTTCGACAAGTTTTATGTTTACTTCTTATTTTTTGTCATCAGAACTCACAACTTCTTGTACACATCCTCTTTTCAGCTTGGGCAGTGTGTCATCACACACAAGTCATGCAAAATGTTTTATGTTTGGCAAAAATAGAAAGACCTTGAAGTGAAAGAAAACTGTTATATTGTCAAGTGGCCACTGGTCGGCTGAACTCTTGCTCACTGTTAACAAGTGATCATCAGCCATACTTTAATCATGTGCAGCATTGCTGATGTGGAAGCATGTTGCAATGCATGTGGCATGATACAAGTAGCAGGTAGCATGTAGCATGATCCTCCTGGATCTACGGTGCAGTTACACTAACGGGTTCCATCGGGCTAATGCTGCTGTTCCAAATGTTAAATTACTGATGTTGTGAACTAGATTACAGCCCTCGTCTTCATATTTTGGCAGAATATATTTTGCAGTCTGCTTACTTCAGGAATTGTAATCTCATTAATAATGAAGAATCTGTAATCCATGGACATCGCTCGTGCTCTCTTCTCTAAATTCTGCCGAGATTGCTGATGGACGACACAGAAATCACGTCACGTCGTTTTGAAGGTCTTTTATGAATATGAGTAGGAGTACATGTAAACTCTGCAGTATCGGACCTGATACATGATGCTAACTGAATTAATGCATCCCCACTTACTGCCACTAGAGGTCAGAATAAACATGTATGGTGGCCATCTTTTCAGCTAATAAAAAGCAGGCAGCAACCTGAACGTGGCTAGAATTTGGAGTGTCAGCTTGATCAAACAACACATTCAAATATATCTCATTTGAATTTATTGAACAGTGATTAAGATTTTCTTTCAGTCTGGCTGATATTCTGAAAAAAAATGTTGAGAGTGCTAATCAAGCCAATCATTGCAGATTAATGTTAGCTGTTAGTTGCACATGTATTGTTATGACATTGCTGAATAACGCTTGGGGTCGGTAGCTGATTATAATGGCCTTAATTACGTATCACCTTTGTCGCTTATTTATCGCTTTGAATCTTAATCACCAACAATATTGATGCTTTTTTTCATATCAATTACCCAGAAACTGCTAAAATGGGGCAAAAGAAGTATGGAGCAATCACCGCACAATGAGGTGCACACAAATCTTTCATAATTACTTTTTTGAAAAATGTGATTTAAGCTTTAAAATAGAATTTCTTTATTTGATTTAATTTTTTTTTGTAGCTTTGTGAAGAGTTCTTCAAACAAAACCGCAATATGTTAGATCTTCCTTCTATGTGGCCAGCAGAGTGCAGACAGACAGGCAGCTCTGATGAACGGGTTTGGTGCACAAAGGAACCAAATCAACTCGCTGTCAGAGTAGAGTGTCCTTCTGCCGGTCTGACCCTGACAGCAATTTTCATGTTGTACAGGGGAGCGTCTGACTTCTGGCTCCAATGTTAAATACTTGATATGTTGAATTAAACAGTGTAGTGACCTCTGAATTCAGGTTTTGCGCAGTTTGCCTCAGGGCTGTAGCTGCGTCTAAAAGCAGTAAAGCAATAATTTATCGTTTGAATAAAGGTCTAATTAAGACAAAGTCACAAAGAGTCATAACAAGACTTTCTAGTGGTTTCAGTGCAAATTATTGCCACTTGCACACTAATTTAATAAGACCTCCGGCTATTGTGAAAGCAAAACAGCTATGAGTAGTTGTCACCAGGAAGAGTTATTTTCACCACTGAGGACTGGAAGTTTGCACACATCGGGGCAATGATATTGTAATATACCAGAGACAACAGTTTGCAGTAAAATACCTCTGCTCTGTGCTCCACCCACATTTTCATGGTCATGTTTTCAGGTTCCTGTGTCTTTCTGTCCTAAATTTGCAAAAGGGTTCAATAACATTTATAAATAATTTAGACGCTGTATGAATTTTCTGTAAATTTGAATCCATTTATCCAATTTGTCCAGCGAATCTGTAGTGTCGATCCTAGCGGATTATGGACAGAGCCAGGATGCCGTCTCAACATGTTCCCAGTCCACCACAGAGAGGCAGACACATGTTTTAATGTATTTGCAATTTAAATTAGCTAATAAACCTAACAATTTGGTCTTTGGAAACCAGAATATATGGAGGAAAACACACTGCACCACAAGTAGTTGCACGAAAATCCGAACTGAGCAGAAATTTTTTCCAATATATATTTTTTAATTTTAACATTTGACATTATGTATAGATTTTATTTGCTTTGCACATCACTGCATTCTCTCTTTATTCACATTTTAGTTCGATTTCCACCTTTTTATAGCATGGATTTTTGTAGAAAACATCTAGAAATTATTCAGCTACCTCATGAATATTTAAAGTCAGAGTAGATTATATTTCTTAAGATAATGCTTGTTGGCATGGCAGTACAAAGTTTCATAATGTTGTACATTATATATTGGCCATAGTGTCGTTTCCCTGCACAATAAGCACCTTTACTGTTAGTTTTAAAGTTCTTAGAAATACTGTCAACACCTCTCTGAAGGTAGAAATGCAGGAAGGTCATTCTGTGAAAAAGGATTCAGATTTGTAGAAACTAATCAGCCCCTCTCCGGTGGAGACTAAAAACAGACTCAAAATAGTGTGAATGCTGGGCTGTTATTCACCAAGCATCACGAAACACAACCTAATGATCAGTGTTGCTCTTTAAAAGCTGGATGTACAAATAAACACAAGTTGACAACATGTTTCATCATCCTAATATGGTGATGTATACATAATTTATGGTTTATTATTTATTCCAGATTTATTCCTCAAATCATAAAGTACATTACTCGGAAGCCCTTCAGCCAACAAGATTTAAAATTCACAAGGAGGAAATACGATTCAAATTCAAGCCTCTCTTGTTTTTTTTTTTAGGGTAAGTCACTGTGAAGTGAGCATAAAAGCATCCTGTCATCTCACAATCCTCGCATCCTATTTTTCCACTACAGCTGCCTCACACACACACACTCAGGTGACTTTACACCTACATTACATGGAGTGAAGCATTTCCAATTCCTTGCAGATTGCGTTCGTATTAAACGGGTGTAAGATCAATGAACAATACTGAATAGTGGAAGTAAACCGAAACATCTGTTAGAACAGCACAGCCCTGTGATACAACCCCATTAACTGAAGCTTTAATCAGTCAACACCTCCCTGTGAATGAAGCCTGAGCTCTAAAAGCTTTACAAAGGCAGAATGTCCTGCATTACCTTTGTGTCTAATATTGTACACATGAATGGCAATGCATACATTTGCATAATATGGCTGAAAATGTAATCAGAAGTGCATATGCAATGAAAATAGAACCACTGCAACCTTTGACCAGCAATCCTACGCTCATTTTCTGACCTGGTTGTTTATAATTTTTCGTGGAATTTAATCTTGGCTGCTTGAGACCTTTGGCTATTTTCTTCCACCACAAATATAAACCAAGACATGAGAGAAGTAGGGAAACCAAAGGTGGCAGACAAAAAAAAAACGTATGCAGTCACAAAATGTTGTGCTAAATGAAAAAGCAGTGTATGCATTTGCATCTTTTAAAACACCAGCCCAAAGTTACTTATAACAGAAATATACAATTATTTCAAGTGTCAAGTTATTGGTTTGTATACTTTAAATAGTTCATTTTAAATAGGCTGCATTCACAAGATGAGCAGAAGAATGAATAAATTAAACTATATGTGGCTCATTTAATGAGATTTAATGGAATTAAGCACTTTGAACTGTGTGATCAATGCAAAGTCATGAACACTAATGCATGTTAAATGACCAACAAACAGCTGCATGGGGATTATTGGGTTCTAATCACAGCTATAATTACACAGGCAACACATACCAGTTTTTCTTTGCTGTGTGTTCTGCAATCATGATTTCAAGATATTAATCACTATATTTTCCGATATCTGATCAACAGGTGACTTTCTTCTCTCCAGGCCTCTGCTCCCCGGAGACTGTGCTTTCATTTTTCACATAATAGTAATAATGATGTTTTCAGGACAATGTCCTTTGTCTTGATTACCAAAATCCTCTGATAACTATTACCACAAAACATTAATTTCATAATCACCAAAATCATTTTGACTTAGCTTATGTTAACTTTAAGCTAAGTTTTTTCATTCGGAACAAATTAACTCTTTTTAATGCTCATGCTGTCAGATGTTGAAAATGTTTTAGATGAATATTACAAATAAATATGTTTGACAGCAGTGTCAAAACTGGAATTCTCTCTGATCAGATGGATTGAAGTACTGAGGGCAGATCCTTTTGATTGTTGTGGCGGTATTTAAATCTTAAATTTAAAGATTTAAAGATTCAACTCTTTAAATCTTGTGGCGGTATTTAAATCTTACCAAGCGTCGAAAGAAATCCAAATATTACATAGGTTGCTGCAATACAGATTCATCATATTTAACAAAAAAAAAAGCAAGTTATACTGACAAAGTAATATGTGATTGTGTTTTTTCACTTTTCATGGTACACTGTCTGTAAATTTCTCAATGCAATGTGAATCTTTAGTGAATCATTGTAATAGTGATAATATCTGACATTTTAATAAAACACCAGTCTGCAGTAACAGGTCAAGGAAATGACACCAGTAACCCTCCGATCAATGGTACGTGTCAGTGGCAGCTGGCAAATATTTGAGTGAGTTCAACAACTATGATGTTTGGACGGCCGCGTCAGAGCATCTCGAAAACCAAATTTCTTTTTGTTCTTGGTTTGCAGTAATCAGTAACTGTCTAAAGTGGTCAAAGAACAGAAAAGCAGTCCACTGGACACATGATTGTAGGTGGTCAAGAATCATCAACGCATGTGTTGCAATGTCGGCGCCACACGACAACATACACAAAATGAGTGAACAGTTCCAGGTATCACAGCACGCCGACAGCCGTCTTGTGGGTATTTCCTGTTAGGGTTAGGTGGTACTAATGTTATGGCTGATGGAGGTGTATTACCACATTAAAATGTGATGCGGATTCACTTTCTTTTTCTTTGGGAAGTGGCACTTGAATAAAAAAGTCTGGTAACAAAATAACCTGACAGAATATTTATGTGTCTGTCAGTCAGAATGACGAACGACGGGGAAGTGGAGCGCAGTCTCTGCCTACTGTGTGTGACACTTTCAGTTCATGAACTTCATGGCTTACAACTTGAGACAGGTCTCTAATATTCTTTCTCGTTTCATGGGTTTTGAAACCGTGACCCTGCAGTTTCCACTTCTGTGAACGTGGAGCCACCGCAGATGACTTCTGCAGGGGGCGTCAGACCCTGTTTGTACGTGCTTTATGCCTGCTCGCCGCATGAAGTTGGGCGAGGAGGGACTCCGGAGGAGACGTTTCATCTGTGTAGATTTGATTTCAAATGAGAAAGGAATGAAGAGATACTTTATTCAGTATTTTGTGCCATATACCGGAGAAACCAATCTGAGCTTTATTTTCTTTTGTTAGGCTGTGATATGAAAATTACTTCTTACTGTTTTGCATAAACTGCTTGCCACAACAATTTTTATTTGGTTGGAAACTGGAAAATCAAGTTAGGAACAAGCAAAACCAACAAGACCAGGCTGTCATGATCTTGTTGTGGTTTTATATTTGTTAAATCACTGGGGCTGAAGCTCATATTGTGAGCAGTGTGAGTGGTATGATTGGAAGGAGTATCGAGTTATGAATGGCACAAATGGCCTGGTCCAGGATGGAAATCAACAAACAAATGCATTTCTTTGCTCATTAAGCCCTCCAAATCCATGCATTCCCTCTTCCAAATTACACACATGCAGTATGTTCAATGCCACATGAGAGAGCTAACCACCAAGCCACTGTGTGGACGCTTCCAAATATCTACTAATGTATATTCATTAGTTGAAGTCATTTCCTCTGTTGCTGGTGCGCAGCATTGTCAACAAACCAAATATCAACAGTCAACATCAACAGGGGCTTTTATTAAATAAAACAAACAAGGAAACAATTGTTATTATTTTTTAAAAAAAAAACTGCAAAGAAAATCAAAGAAATGCATGTCTAGAGTTATCTGGACACACTTTTTTACAATTTGTTTGGCTGGTTAAGCTGCTTCTACCCATCCATCTTTTACACAACTTTATCCTGCGCAGCGTTGTGGGGCGATGGAGCCGATCCCAGCTAACTATGGGTGAAGGCAGGTCACACCGTGGACAGGTTACTGATCTCTGACCTCTGTATGGCCCTGTCAGTTTTGAATTGAAGTTTCAACATTTGTTCCTGTAATTATATTTGAAATATCTCAAGGCGTTTCAGACGCTTTTATGCAGTTTTTTTTCGCTCTCCAGTAGAGGTGTGCCAAGATCATTGGAAGACTGACTGATGTTGACTGATTATGGGACAAATGTTCATGTGTTGTTTTGCTACAAAAAATGGAGAACAGCATGCGTGGACGTCATGAGCAGTCAATCACAAGACCACCAACACACCTCAGAAAGTATTTACGGCTATGCACAAAATAAAGCTGCCTGTCAGCGTTGTAAAAAAGTCTTTCTCTCAAGCAGTAACAAACCTGCTCACCTTGCTGTGCATTTTATTTTGTATTATTCTTGTCTTTTTTTCATAGATGCGACTTACAGTCCAGAAGATATAATGTCGGCATTAAGTTTTTATCCCATTATTATTTAGAGTGTGAATTTGCAAAGCAGAATCCACACCCTGCAGAATTACTGAATGATTTTTACATTCATGATACTTCACTGTAATTACTGTGCATTGCTGTAATTACTAATTAGTCAGTGGCAGTCTGGGTTATTGCAGATGTGCTGCTAGCCACAGTGTTGTATGCTGTGCAAGAGATTTTCACATATTGATTTTGCATTGTATAACAATGTTTTCTCCTTATGCACAAACAGGGGAAAAAAAAAAAAACAGATTTAAAGCGCCTAAATATATTTGCAAGGTACATTTCACAGTTTTTCTGTTTGCTTTTGTTTAGCAGCCTGTACAGTTTATGTAAATGCATCGTGACATTTTACCCACATACTCTTGTGTGGAGAGACTATTGTGTGCGAAGGATGTGTATGAGCGCTTGACTCCAAACTTTAATTTATTCAAATGCTACGTCAACAACAGTTTGGACGGCGCAAAAAAAAAAAAAAAAAAAAAAATCACAGATTTCTGGTTTCCAAAGGCAATGTAGGAACAGATTCCTATTCGCGGGAACAACTGGTGGAAACGCAATAGCAGGTGGCTGGAGATCTATCAGAGAGACGCACACACTTGCTCCCTCTCTTAACACCTGGGATATGCCTTTTAAAACCCCAGACTTGTACTGCCAGTCATTTAGTGGCAGCACTAGATTAGTTGAAGGTTTAAGAGCAGTCCCACAGAGAGGCGAAGAAAGTGACTCTCCAGAATGTTTTCAGTCTGTGTTGGGATTCAAACGGGCAACCTTCCAGCGGATCATACCTCAGGCTGACTCTCTTTATTTCCCCGCACTTTCTCTCCGTTTATCTCTCTCGCTGCAACTTTCCGTCGTCTCTGTCTCACTTTTCTCCACTTCTCTCTTTTAAGTGTTGCCATTTTTTTTTTTATTTATTTATTTTTTTTATTTGTGGAACATCCAGAGGGCGTGGGGGTGACACTGAGAGAAAGCATTGCCTCCCCACGCGCTCTGTAAACACACCTGGCTGAGGTTCCGCATTTGTTTGTCTACGTTTCCACTGCGGCGGAGTCTTCACTAACTATTTGAATGGGTTCTTTGCATAGTGAGACACCAGTCACGGAATATTACTGAGGTCAGGCTGGGTTGAGTGGAAGTGCAGGGGAGTGTGTCGTCTTGCGCGTGCGTGTGTATGTTTTTAGAGCAACATGATTTACTTGTTCAATCTAAGGGCTTTACCCTGCTGCAGGTGTGTGTTCTCAGCTGGGTGCGTTTGATGTGCCACAGGTGTTTGAGTGTGTGTGGGTGTGTGTGTGTGTGTGCATGCGCTTGGGTGTGTGTGCGGATGGATGCTCGTCTGTGTATGGTGATTTATGCTATAGGCTCAGAGCAAAGGAAAAAAAAAGGCCTTTTTGATCTCTTCTAGGAACAGCCAAAAAATACTATGCTGTGTGTGTGTGTGTGTGTGTGTGTGTGTGTGTGTGTGTGTGTGTGTGTGTTGCTCGAGTGTGTTCCTGGCCAGAGGTTTTAAGCTCAGTCCTTTGATCCAAGGTAGAGGTGGGCATACCTCTGTGAGGAGGGAGCCTGCAGTGTGGAGACTTGGCCTGTACTACACAAGTGTGTGTTCCTCATGAGTGGTGGTGAGAATAATTCAACCATAAGTCTGTGATCAGAGTGAAAAAGTATTCATATATATTCGCATATTAATCAGAAACCTGCTGTTGTTGATAATAGTGAGTTATGGAGATGTTACACATCATGCAGAGTTTTCTTGGACTCTGGATCATTGGGTGTGTGTGTGTGTGTGTGTGTGTGTGTGTGTGTGTGTGTGTGTGTGTGTGTGTGTGTATGTATGTGATCTTAAATTCTAAAGAGCTCCGAGAAACGCAACGATTAGGGATATTCTCTGTCAACAAATTAAAAACTTTATTCAAGTCTTCCAGGAAAACAGTCAAAGTTCAAGATAATCTACAGTATTTGTCACCAAAATTCGAACCCTTCCATCATGATCTTTAGCAACTATATTGAATTTAAAAGCTGCTGGAATGCAAGTTTTTGTGGTATGTGCTGTATTGTATGTTCAGGATTTACCTTCACCTCTGATTAAGTTAACTGGATGCTTACCTTGCAAGATCATTGTCATGATAAACTGTGTTATCTTCTCAGACTTGACAGGATCACACTCTCTGGTTAACAACGCCAAATTGGCTTGACGGCAAATTGCAAGCAACCACTGGTCTGTGCAAGCTATGCAAATACTGGGGTGTAATGTTACGTTATTTACTTGTTCTGGATGGAAGTACTGACAAACTGCTTTGCCTGGCAAGAGCACGTGTCTTCATTTTGAACCACAGTCGCTCGAACCGCCGCTGCAGGGATTGGGACTGCTGTTTGACGGGTCTGTCGTCCTGACTGCTGGTGGATGACTGCGTGATAGTTAAGCTGTACCTTGTCTGTGAATAAAAGGCCAATAGCCACAGTCCGTCATTTAATCATTTACCTAACTAATGGTGTGCATCCCTAAAATTGACACAACTGCTTTAGTGATAAATGTATAAATGATAAGTTCTTGAAATGAACTATATATTTGACCTAACTCTAAAGGATGTTGCCTTTCCTAATGAAAAAAGGGTTGTAGAGTTATATACGATTGGAAGGATAAATAAAAACATGATGCCAGCTTTCATTAATTTCATACCCGCAGGCAACACTGTGGCTGATCTGTATGCACAAGTTATTAAAACGTTCAAAAACACAAACTTCCCAAAATCTACATAAACAAGAAAGTGCTGTTTATTACTTATAAGTCACATTGCAAACATATTGAAATCTTTATTCTGAGAACTTGCAGTTTCCCAAGTTCACACCTGACAGTCTGACCTCCTCCTCACACTTTTGGGATGAAGAACAAGCAAGTGGCAGCACTCATGCGACTGATGACTTGCTTAATGATGGTGGACACTCTTAAACGTGCTCCGTTTAGACGGTATCTGTTTACAGTCACCCAACATTAAGATGCAGTGGTTTATCACTTTAAAGGGACAACAAAAACACAATGATCTAGTAAAGCTTTGTGTTTAGCCTCATCTTTTCCTAAACCGCCTGGAATCTGTAAGATCACAGAATAGCTGAAATACATCACAGTATGAATATATCTTCTGTATTTACACTCTATGATATTCAGACGGAGGACACAATGACAAAATCAACACCAATTATTCATGTATGACCACCTCTCCAATGCAGATTGGTAATTTAAATTTTTGCATATGTTGTAGTTGTATTTTAATGTTCACACTGAGGTATTTAATTCTCTGGTAACACTTTACTTGAAGCCCCCCTGCATAACACATTATAAGTACATTCATAAAGCATTATAATGCCATTATAACATGTGTAGCTGTAGTTATAAACATTCATAGATGATCACAATGCCAGGACCAAACCCTAACCCTAACCCTAACCCTAACCCTAACCTTAATCCTATGCTGTATACTGCTGTATAGTGAGTTATAAAGCATTGTGATCATGTATTAGTGTTTATAACTACTTATAATGTGTTATAAAGAGGGGCTTCAAGTAAAGTGTTACCAATTCTCTTTTTGGCATCACCTGCAGGAATAGAGACTTTCTGCAAAAATGTACTCTTGTAATTCCTTTGATCCGCTGAAGTCCTGTGGCCCCTCAGAGGTTGGGACCTCTTTTCGTTTCAAACCTACATTTTGCAGTCTGGACTTCTAATGTTTTATTTTTTTGAGTGTCTGTCTGATATTTACTTGCTGCTGCACAGGTCTCTCTTGCAAATGAGATCCTGGGTCTCACCTGTATAAATAAAGGTTAAATAAAAAATAATGAAAAAAGGATTGACTTTGAAGTGTCAACTTCAGAGTTTACATGACAGCGGTGCTCAAAGCCACTGAAAACAAAACTTTTTGAAAACGACTTCTGAAGTAGAACTTTTTAAAAACGCAGACTCTGTCTTCATGTAACCTGGGAAAAGCTACATTTCCTGATACTGCACATGTGCACTACAGTGGTAATAAATCGTTGGGTGATATGTGCCAGAAGGATTCATTCATAGTGAACGCAGAGTACGTTCTTTAAAACCGTTTCTCCAATGAGGAGTAGGTTTATGACACCATCGTCTGGCTTACATGTGCGTACTGATCTCTGCCTGCATACACAGGTGTAAAACCTGTCCCATAAAACCAAACCCACCAGTGACCCTGTGTGAAAACTGCAACGTTCCTCTGTCATTTGTCTTTTTCTTGGCTATTTCGTATTCCATTAAAAGGAATCATTTGGAGCTGGACTAAAAGCAGGCTCATTTCTTAACAACTTCAGTGTATTTTTAGCTAATGTGAAAGCAGAGTTCACTTGTCGGACGCATGATGTTTAAAAGCAAAGTGCCCAAAAGCCAATCGGTTTGTGTTTTAAGCACCACACGGCTATTTCTGATGATTAATAATCTCGGACATTTGAAATGAAAAGCTGAAGGAGGAAGAAGCTTGTTCATGTGTCCATTCATCCTGTGTTATTAAATGAGAGGTTGCGTAGATAATAGCCAGGCATGTACCATTCCTTTATAAAGAGAGAAGAAAACTGATTGATGGACGAGGAAATGAATGGGCTCTGATTGATGTGAAGATACGGTGATATGAAGAAAAGTAATCAAAGAGAGAAAATAAGTAATTCAAAGAGAAAGTTGGAGTAGAGGAAAGAATAGGTTGTCAGTTATGGGGTCACTGGAGCAGATGGATAGATGAGAGGAGACGGCACAGAGCCATAATCAAACATTCATAGTCAAGACAGATGAAGTGAGTCCCTCAAAGAGAAGGCCTAAGAAGAGAGGAAATAGTTTGTTGGCTAACGGACTCGCTTTATCTCCCTCCTCTCTCCCCAGTCACTGAGCATCATTCTTTTTTCCTTGCTGTCCCTCCCAGTGTTACATCTTTCTCTCCTTTCTGCCACTTGTTTCACTCCTCCACTCAGTGTAATTGGGAAGGGGAGGCACACACGCATTCATCTCATTAAGTGCACACGTGCAGAGCGGACACACACACACACACACACACACACACACACACACACACACACACACACACACACACACACACACACACACACACACACACACACTCGCCACTCTTTCAGACATGTAGTTGTCCTATAGGAAAATGAATGTGTGTGTGCTCTGAGTCACAAGTCGTCTCTCGCAGGATTCACTTTATCTTGTGAACGTGGGACCAGAAGGAGAGAAAGGCAAACAAATGAAAATAAAATGAAAGCATTCGAGCGAAAGAGAGAAATTAATTATCTTGTTTGCCCGTTGATGCAAACCTTTCAGTATTACCCTGTGCTGAGCTGCAGACACACACACACACACACACACACACACACACACACACACACACACACACACGCCTGCATACCTCAGTCAACTTGAGTTATATCCCAGCCTGGTGGCTCAGCTGTGTTTTCTGCTGCTGTTGTGTTTGAATCAGCAGAATGTTCATGACAGTCAATGCTGCCACTCATTGTTGAGTTTGGTTGGTTGAGCTTTCAACCTGTCATCATATCACTGCACCGCACATAACTTTAACCTCCCAATGTGCATGTGTGTGGTAGAAACATGCCAGCAATGTGAGGTTTTGGTACGTGCAGAAAAGGTATGGGTGTATTGAATAGAGATTAATAAAGACACTAATTTAAAGACTTAATTAATGCACCTTCTCTGGTTGAATTAAAAAAAAAGGATGCTTCTGTAAGGTTTTATAGCCTATAACCTTAAAACTGGCAGGCTAATAGTAAGTAAAGATGCATTTTTCATGCAAGCCCTCTCCTTAGATTACACCATGAATCTTATGCAGCTCTCACATGACAGCAAAATAACAGTCTTTAATGAAATTCTCATTCAATTATCTTCCCTTATTAAAAAAGACACGAAATTCATCAAATGGATCACTTAAGAAAGGGAAAGCTGCAGACGAGCGCACCGGGTTAAACAGATCTGTTTTAAAAGGTGATATCCAGAGAAATGAGGGCTACTCTGTTCTGAGACTCAGGACATGATCAGCATCAGTGTGTGTGTCCACAACAAACACATGTTGGTACATGAGATGCCAGTCAAGTAAGATTTTCTTAAAGGAGCGTGGCGGTCAGAGGCTTCAACAACCTTACAGTTTCTAGTAATACACTGAGAGAGGAGGTGAAGTCTGAAGTGAGCAGAATATGCCACTCTGGAGGCCACCGTTATGTTGAGCCATCTACTCGTGCATGGGCAGAAGTATTTGTGAGCATGCAGTGTTTCGAAAAGTTGCGTTTTAGACAGACTCTTTTTGAAAAGCTCCTTCTTAAGAGCCATCTCTAGAAAGTTTGCATTTTCATCGGCTCTGAGCACTGTTGTCGTGTAAACGGACACCCAAAATGCAACAAGAACAACCTTAGATTGCCCATGGCCAATCTGCTAAAGTCTAGCTGGTCAAACGAAGCCTGTCCTTACAGTCCATGTTTTTCTGGGGATTTGTCTTCATTCACCATGGCATTTACAATCTACAGTTTCCATGGTGAGGCAGGTTTCAAAGTCTGGAAGGCACAAGTCAACAATTTCCTCTATTGATTTCAAATTAAAAGCTGTTTCATATGCAAAATCCGTCCATATCAAAAGTGGCGTGCTTTAATTGTGTTCATTTTGTGTGCAGATGCATGCCCTGCAGAATCACCCCAATCATAGTGAAATAAGTAATTATTTCTAAATAGAGCCATTAAAGTCTGGGGAGTATTCATGCATCATTCCTCATGTCGCAGGACTTTTTAGTTTGGTTGTTGATGAGAAAGTTTACTTCGTGGCCTCATCAGATGTGACTTGGAACAAATTTTAGGTTATCTTATATCTGTGCTATTAAATAAGGACTATCTGCATGTTTACGGAAACAAAAATGGCATATTCATTGAAATTACCTCTTATAATTAAGGATAGACAGTTTTGTTTGAAGATACATCGGCTGTGGTTTTCCAGAGTTCTTTGATGCAATTTACTTGCAATAATATTTCACACTTGATTCTGATATGTTTTGAAATAAAGTAAAAAATGTATTTAATAATCATCAACCAAGCATTTTTGAGTTGCTGTATGTTAATATTTGGGCTGTGACTCAGTAATATTGATGAGTGTCCCGGTTTTCCCTCACTTCCCCCTCAGAAACTGGCCTGGACTCTCTTCCCACCCATTAAATTGTTGCTTATAGAGGGGATGGGAAGAGCTGATGTGATTGACTCTTATTGAGGCTCACATCAACTTCAGCTGCTGATTCTGCAGTCTAATAATGCACTTATGCTGGTCCCGCGTCTCCCACCGCACTGCGCCGGTGGCTGCTGTTGTGCGTTGGTTAGCGTGATTATCAAAAATGGCTCGGTGACACATACAGGTTTGCCCCTGGTTCAGGAAATTAGAGGTCGGCGTGTCGCTGTTGTTTGGCATCTCTCAGAGGACTAAATTGATTTCATGAAAGGTGTTTTCATACAATAGCGGATGGAGTGCATTAAGTCTCCCAGTTAGCGTTCGCTTGGGGTTTGCAGCACATGAAGGTGCACAATTAGTCCCTTCTTTAAGGTTTGTATTGAATTGTGATTGACTTCAGTCCCTGTTGAATTCTGCTCATTTACATTCTGCAGTTTGATGTTTTTCCTCTTCACAGAGACAATGTGGCTGTGATTACACATAATAAGAGTGTTTGTCTCTGTTCGATTGTGGATGATTGTCAAGACAGGAGGATATAGAAGAGGAACCGAGCTTTCCTTGCGCTATGCATCTATCAGAGCTGTGCAGCAGTGGTTCGTTGTTAAAAAAAAAGATAGATCATTGGCCTTAATGACTGACATTTATCCCCGGAAATAGCCCCTGATGGATCTGTTCAATGTCAGAGTACACTTTGCCCTCAGCAGTGGAGAAGTCAATGAAAATGTCCTGTGGCTCTTACAAGGAGAGCCCCCCCTGTCCAAACTGCTCCGCATCCCTCCTGTGATTTATTTGCTTGAAAAACGACTTCAGCACAAAAAAAAACTTCCTCTAGATATTATCCCAATTTTTTAAGGCAATTTAAGGCTATTAGACTGTATGTGCGCACAAAAAACATGAAACAAATAAAAACTCAACTTGTGTCATAGGTTTAACTCACAAGCAATTTTATTTAAAGTAAAACGACAACTGTATTAACCCAACTGGACTTTATATAAAACTATCTGACAAGCAGAGAAACAAAAAGTCTTGGTGTTTAACTATTATTTAATCACTTAACTCTGAACTGTCCTCATAGAGTCAGTGTTAGGAACATTACTAGCAGAAGGTATTTTAATCTGTGTTCCAATGCAGGGAGTTTAAGTAAAAGGTGTCTGTACACTAACAAAATACTCTTCCGTTCTTTTGTGTGTGAATCCAATTTTGACAACCTCCGCCAGCAAAGTCTTGGGCTCCTACTGTGATCTCCGCTGCCTCTCCAGGGGTGTCCTGGACAGTAGGTTGGGAACCTGCAGGTCCGTGTTACTCCGTGTCTGCCGTCTGCCACCCTCTCAGCTTTTCGAGAGCCAATTTGTAGCCGTCCTTAATAAATACCTTACGCACGGACAAAACTCAGTCTGACTTCTGTACCGAAACCACAAATTCTCATGCGGCCAGTGTCCCGTCGGTATTACAACAGCAATCTGTAATAGTTCTCTTTAATAATATGATAGTGTTCTCTAAAAGGCAGTGTGTGGGTTTTGCTCCAATAATCCACTGCTCTAAATGTCAGTCCACGGCTCCCGGCAAACATTATGCTGATTACAGCGAGCATCATTTCTAAACAGCTCCTCATGCCCAGCAGAAGCACCTTGAATGGTCTCTGGTGTATGTGTACGTGAGCGTGTGTCTGCGTGGTTTGTTTGTGTTTGGGCTCTGAATTTACTGTTTGCTGGAGTTCTTGGAAAACGTACTTGATTATGTGCTTTCAGAGTCACTTTATGTGACATACTGGCGTATTAGAATGTCGTCTGCTCATCAGGCTGTGTGAGTGGGCAGCGCGCGCGCGCGTGTGCACCCAGTGTTTGTGAGTATTTTTGGGCAGCAGCAGGTCTATAGATAATTGCAGTGCGTATGTGAATCGGCTTTTAAACCAGCTGCTTTCAACGCAATCGCCGCTGAAAGAATCTGCCTCTGTCTGCCTCCGTGTCCGTGCCGCCTCCCCGGTCCTTCCCCATTCACACCTCACGGTCATCCTGTCCACGCCGACTCTAAATCTAATTAGCTTGTATCGTGGATGTATTAGGCCTGTATAATGAAACAGCTGGGCCTTTCTGTCTTTTTGCGCTCACGCAAGCACAGGCAGCAGGCATCTCCCACAAACCTATATTGTCATAAATGAATAGAGCGAGGCAGAGCAAGGAAAAGAGGCGGAGAGGTGTGTTTTGTTTCTTCACCGCCACGCAAACGAAACAATACAGTATGCAATGCAAGGTCAATCTATTTGCCGCTATCCTTCTATTTCCCTGCAGTGGTGACCCCTCCTCACCCCCCCGTCACAATGAGAAGCATACCAAGTTAATGAATCCCTAAAATTAGAGTAAATCATGAATAAACCAAGTACGAGCGAAAACACAACGCAGCGCCAATCAAACACACGCAGACACACAAACACAAGCATGAGACGCCGCCTACGCACATATGGCTTTAGAGGACGCTGTATGGATGCACTTGGATGGAGAAAAAAGTCTTATATTTCTGTTTTTCAATTTTCTGCAGCACAATTCTGCTGAAACAGTAAAGTGCATAGTGTTGCACATGTGCTCAAGAAGATACACACACACACATGCACACACACACAGATAAGTAAACGTAGCACTCACTAACCCAGAGCATGTTTATTAGCTGACCCCAAAGCAAAACACAAGTTCAAGTGGTTAGTGGTTTTTTTCTCACGTCGTAAGCATATTAATATTTAATTTGACTACCCGACCACACACACACACACACACACACACACACACACACACACACACACACACACACACACACACACACACACACACACACACACACGGTGTGGTGAAGAGCGATTTCAAAGAGTTTTGTGAACCTCTTCTCATTTTCTCTCTCTCTCTCCACTTTTTTCCTCATACTCCTTCTCTCATCCCGGACTGACTGTTTTTTTCCATGCTGTCACCCCTTCTCACCCCTCCACCCCCTGGTGTCACATTACATTCAGTCTGCAGAAACTTTCCTTTTCTTATTTCTCCCACTCCTCTCATGCCCTGTCACTTGCCTCCCCCACTTCTCCTCTCCTCTCCTTTCCTCTCCTCTCCTGTCCCTGTTTCCTTCCCTTTAATCTCGCTTCTCGTCCCTCTTCGCCTCCGGCTCCGTACGAGGGGGAAGGGGGTGGCAACCCATCCCAGAGGGGGGATCCACTAACTGCACCCTTTGGCACCAGCTGTCTGTCTGAGGCCCTGTGCGTGCGTGCGAGTGTGTGTGTGTGTGTGTACTCTTGCATGGCTCTGGGTGACGTCTTTTTTTCCTCCGTGTGTGTGTGTGTGTGTGTGTGTGTGTGTGTGTGTGTGTGGTGTTAGAGAAGAGGGTGGTTGGTAAATGTGGTCGGTAACTCTATCTTGGACGACATACAGCTAAAAGCATTAGGTTATAACAACTGCCAGCCCCTGCAGCATCTGACGGAGCTCCAGGCAAGGATTGGAGGACAAACGGGGTGTGGCGCCTACAGCTGTGTGGGTGTGAGTGTGTGTATGTGTGTGCTTGCTTGTGTGCATATGTTTGCAGCCCATTCCATCAACGCCAGACCCTGTGTGAGCACTTAGTGATTATGGTGGCCCAGAGTTGTTAATTTGTGTAATCAGTGTTTAATTGGCATTGAGGAAAACACATTAATCAGACCAGAATAAGTCTCCGGCTTCTTTGCGCAGTCATTCATTAGTCTACTTCAATCAGCCAATCACAGTCGACCCGGGAGCCGAGCATACTTGGTTGCAATCACAGATCCCACTGAGGTGCAAGAGTGGCACCTCACTGGTCACCGCACGCTGCCATGGTGTCATTTATGAACACTTTAAATACTGAAGTTTGTGTTTGACGGTTACTCTGTGGGCTACATCAGAAGCCAGCACACCCCACCAATAATTAAATAGGGGAATTTGTTCACCAACTTTGTTTACAAGTGCTGTGTTCTCTCACTGTTGTGTTAGAAATGAAACAGTCTTGAAGCTATATTTAGAATGATTTGTCACTAACATAACTCAGCTTAGTGTCCATTGACTCAGTGTTCTTGAATGATTAATTTTGTAGAAAAATACGGTTCCAGTCCACTAACAGAAAACAGAAACATTGGTGCAGCCATCCTGCCATCCACAAGACTCCCAAAGTGAGATCTGGATCAGTGTATCAGCGCACATGCTGTGGATCAGCTGTTGCCCCGTTGAAAGAACGGGTTGTATTTCCAGTTCAGGTACATATATTGTGTTAACACTGTCAATGTTGATGATATGATGTCAATGATGTCTAGTTTAGGTAAAGCGCACTCATCTTGTGTTTGTTCAAATGAAGTTGAGGGTTTGATCCTGTTTCACTTTGCACATACATTCATGCTCTCTTGAGCAGGACACTGAACCCCAAGTGACTGATTCTGTGCATCGATCATCTGAGGCATCTGCTAAATTTGCTGTTTTATTGATTTGATTCCTTTTACAATGTCCGTGGTCTCTGAAATTGGGATCCTTGGAGTTCTCACACATCTGATGGTTTAGCTCAATGTCCTCAAAGCATTACTTCTTAATAATGGGCAGAGCTGCTTTCTATATGACCAAATTACTCAGCAAGTCTGTATATTCATATGCATTTTGACACATTGTTATCTCATTGTGTCTCTATGCAGCGCTGCTCCACACAAAAAAAAACAGGCATTGGTCCCACGAAGAGATTAAATTATCAAATTATTAAGTTAAATGCCTTGGTGGGGGTCTTTTTAGGGATAGGCACAACAACCACCTGGTAAAGTTTATGGAAAGTGTGTGGTTCGAGTTAAAATAATTACTTTTATTGTGGCGTGTAGCAACAGTAAACACGTCAAAGCACCAGACTTTTTAGTGAGCAGCCTTGTTGAGATAACGGGCTGTCAGAGCGTTTGGATTAAACCTGTTCAAAATGTTTCTAACGGCATGTTGCTACTCATGTCGTCCATCTCAATATCCTCTGAAGTTTCCTTCTTCTTCTTGGTCTCATTTTGCTGTTTTCGCAAAGAATGGGTCTTCTCCTGCATTTGCACCTAACATGCTGTCAGTGATTTCCACCGCAGCCTCCGTTATTCAACCAGGAAAAATAGAGAAAAGACATTCAGTTAAAACAACAATGACAAAAAACACTCTAACCGCCCCCCCCAATCACTGAGGTACAGATTCGCACGGGACTAATTTCATATCAGGTCAGTTGGCGACATATGGGAGGTCATTTGCGGTTGAATTTCCCTTCACAAGTTACCAACATGGCACATTTGCACAGGATTAAGATCACAGACATCCTCCATAAGCATTACAAATCACTACTGGCCCCTCTGCAGTACTAATCCTGTGTGAATAGGGCTTATGTCCGTTTTGTCAGTTTCATGTTCCATGTCAGTAGTGTGTTTTCATTAAAACGTTCCCTCCCCCTAGTTTCTTCTGTCTTGTCGGGTCTTCTATTGTGCATTGAAAGTTTTATATCATGCTTTATTCAGTCTTACTCTTGAAGGTTGCTGATTTTTTTTGACCATATCATGGATCACATTGTCATGAAACGGCCTGTTTGTACTGTTTGACTTACCTTCTGTGTAACAAACTCTTCATCTGTTTTAACTTAGAACAGAGTGTGTAGTCTGTCTCAGAGTTGTGCACTTGGGACGTCTACCTTGTGTTCCGGACAATATATATTCTGCGACAGCTGCTTCTCTGGCCTCTGCCTTGCCGTTATCGGGTTTCCTCACACCAGCTCTGCATGCATTTAGAGCTGAAATTCCTTGGTTTGTTTGATGCATCTGACTGAGTTGTGTCTGTTGTGGTCACAAGTGGAAATATTGAATTACGGATACTCTCTTCACTTTTATTATTTTGTGTTTTGTCGATACTTTTGGAGGGTTCGTTTTTAAAAATGTGCAATTTTAAGGATGTTAAAATGTGCTACCTACCAAGTAATCTCCTTTGGTACTTTTAAAATCATAAGTGATGTGTTGTAGGATGCATAGATGATTCTTCAATACATGCAAAAAAAAAAAAAAAAAAAAAAAAAACCCCAATTGAGCTTGTGGACACATTTAGCAAGGTTTAACTGTCGTCTTATTTTGATCAAGGTCTTTTTTGTTATGAGTTTCAAAAGTATAAATACAATAACATTTATGATGCAAGAATTATTTCCTTTTTAACTCCCGTGAAACATTACAAATTCCAGAGAAAAAATGAGTTAAGAAAAAAAAAAAATCCTTGTTTGAAAGTAGCATTCAAAGACATTACACATAAACACATACACTACACCCTACTTCAATCACATCTGCATTTTCAGATTCAAAGGGAGCTAATAAAGGTTGCCAGGCATCAGAGAAGTTTTGAACTGAGTCTTTTACAATGTTGTGAATCTTTTCCAGTTGGTCATAGTGCGTAACCTCATTCACCCAGCGTCCATACACAGATAGCTTCAGTTCCTTCCATTTTAGCAATATCACCCCTCTGGCTACGAGAGTACAGAAAACTATGATGTTGGCTTGAAGTCTATTCATGCTGACATCTCTGGGGTCACTCCAAACAGGGCCTTAAAAGGACATGGCTTTAATGAAGTGTTGCAGGATTCAGTCAGATAGTCAAAAATAGCTTCCCTAAAGCTGTTCAGTTCTGGACATGTGTACCAGAGTAGCAGGTTCTTGTCGACATCGGTCACATGTTGGATCTATCTTACCTTTTAACAGTGTCTTGTTTTAGTTGAGGTTTGACTGTCATCTTGCCAGAGCTATTACAAATATTTTAAAATGATACTGAAATGCCATGGTATCCCCACATTGCATGATGTTCCTCATTTCATTTATTTCCTGTGTATCTCAATGTGTAATTGCCTGCTCAGGATTCTTGACTCTTGACAAGATTGTAGCTCATCTGGTGCAGGAGAAACGTCAGCGTGCACCTAAAATGAGAATTCATCTGCAAACAGTGAGGCGATCAAAACTTTAAACCCACAGCAGCGGGAGCGATGACACATATTAGAGTTCTGCAAGCAGAGAACAAGCTTTGTCTCAGCCTTTTTTCACTCCAGTTCTTCAGTTGCGCTGCCGGCCTTAAAGCAAGATGGAAATACTACTCTTCACCAAACACAAGAAAACTGAAGACAGACCTGAAAGAACGATTTGGCTTGTACCTCAATACCACTTCATTCAAATGTACATGTGCTAAATATAATTTCATCTTGCATGAGGCTGGATTTCGTGATTCTGTTATATGCACAGAAGGAAGTTGTGGTTTGTTATCGCGGAGCAGCCTACACAGTGACAGTGGCACATGTCTGTGGGTCACACTGAGGATTAAAGACAGTGAATGCAGTAATTATATGTAGGAGATGCACTAAATATTTCTCAATCCTGCTTCATACAGCTGTCATTTTAATAGGATTTGACATGTATAATACCCAGTGTATGACATGTAAATTCTCGATTGTAAGCTTAGTAGAACAAATGCAGATTTACTTTTATTTATTTTAAACAAGCCGCAAGCAGCAGGGTAATGCCAGTTACGACTGCCAAATTAGCTTCCACTATGGGACTCCACTTAAATGCAGTCCTCCCTGAATTGAGACATAACTTCAAAGGCCCGATTTTAACAATTAAAGTTGGCGGTCAAAGGTTCCATGCAGGGGTTAACATTTGCACATGCTCATCTTTGCTGGTTTCACACCAATGCCACTATGATCTTCCAAGGTGGAATACATGCTGTTAAAATTACAAGACTAGCAGCTGTATTGCTACTGAAATGGAGTTTAATTAGGCTCATTTTGTAATGAAGACACACAGAGTTCTTTTTTGCAACTTACACCGTAAACCGGACAAGTTTCTGCTGTGGATGCTGTTCTGCTGCATTCTGGTTTTGAACTGTTGAACTTAAACATCCACACTCATGTTTCATTTGAACCAGGTGAACTACCACATTAAAAGTTGCGTTTTTTTCCCCACATTTCCATGGAAACAGTGTTGGAGCGTTTTGAAAAAGGGTTAACAAAGTGCCACAAAGATTACTGCATTTCACTGTAGAATCTCATAACACATCTATGAATTTGATCCATGGACACAAAAAACAGCTTTGAAATATTGATCTGGACATTCCAAAATGAACTTACTTCAGGTGTTTACTTTTAACATACCTTTTTTTTATCATCTGTGCTTTGATGGACTGATTATTTGCACTTTAATCACCACAGCACAATCTTTGCTTGTCTCGAAAAGCCATCTTGGTGGATTGCTTTCGCAAAATGCCAGATCAATAATATAAATTACTTGTTTCATTGCTGCCGCATGTGTGTATGCACAGGCGGAATGTGCACCTTTTTGCAGCAGCTTCTGTTAGCTCAGAAATAATGCTGTCTGGAGATAAAGGTTAAAATGTTACATTAGTAATTTAGAACTTCTTCCTTTACTTGATAGCTCTCTGCTGCAAGCGTACACAAGCACTCCTCATTTTATCCCCTGGTAGTAAGGCCGAGAGGTGTTCTCTGAAAGGTGTAAAGGATCTCAGTCATTCAAGATTAGGAAGGTTTTCCCTCAGCGTGTTTCCTAGAAACATTTGAATATTGCACATTGATGTTGTGAGTAACTGCTGTTGAGTGCCGCTGCTGGCAGCTGCAGTCCATAGCCCGCTCACCACCTTTTATTGCCCAGCGACCATGTCAAAACTGACAATAGAGCTTATCTATAGTCCCTGGACAAAATCTTAAACTCCATCAGCAGGGTCAGAAGGAAGTGTTTTTCCTCTTCAAATGTGTAGATTGGATGGGAAAGTTAAAGTTGCTTATACTTTTCGTTCTCATTGTGATCCACAACAAATGTACAGCAAAAAAAGAAAGAAACTCCTGCCAGTTTTACTGAGAACTGAGTCATACAAGAGGTAATAATGTGGCTTTTCAACAATGTAGTTTAACATTTCTGTCACCTCCCCAAATAATGAACAGATCAGAAGAAGTCATTGGTCTTTCTTGATGCTTATAATTAGACCTGGGATTGGATTGTGTGCTGCCTTGCAAGACAGTATAGCACAGCTTTTGTGAAAGTTTCAAAAGAGTCTGCATGGTGTGGGCTTGAAGCATTCGATAACAAATATGAATAGAGTTGAGTGATGGTGCTGACAAAATTGAGTTTTTTATGTGTCTCCAGAGGAGCCAGGAAAAGATTCAGGTTGGATGTACTTTCTGCTTTACAATAAATACCTCTGAGACTGAGGGAGGACTCTTTCTTGGTTATAATGATGGGATTAGACTGGCACATCCACGCAGATGTTACAAACCGCAGCTAACAGTGAGAGTCACAAGATGTGCAACATGACGAGCAACATGATGCTCCGTCTCTTCCTCGGAGGAGCGGTGCTGGTTGTTTGAACCCGGTTTGTTTGGGTGCACTGACACAGCATAGTTTACAGGCTGCTGATGTGTAATTGAATCGCAGCAAGTGAGGGTGAACCTGCATCAGGTTGGCTTGTTATCTCTCAGGGCTGAATGTTTTCAACGATGTCTGACGCATCCCGACCCAAACTCCCACAACTGCTCTTCTGATTATACCACTGGATGATTATATGATAATCTTGAATCACCAAGAGCTTTGTTATCGGCTGAGATCCAGTGCCAAATTTGATTTGTCGAAGGATAAGCAGGGCTTTGCTGTGACGTGACTTTCTACTTGAGGATGACAGTAAGTCTGACTTCATGTGTGCTTCAAAAACTGGATGCCACGAAACACCTTGTCGTCACCGTGACAGAACTTTATCTTCTGTATGTTCACACTTTTTATGACACAGCCACAGTCTTGTTTCAACTAAAAAGTGATGCTGAGAATATCGAATGTCTTGGAGGGTTGCACAGATATTGATACCATTATCTGAGAGCTCGGATGTGGTTTGATGTTAACTGAAGTCATTGTCTTGGCAGAGAACTGTTCAGTGGAGGAGTCATCATGTCAGCTGAATGTCACTTTCTTTTATTGAGATAAACAAGAATTAAAAATGTCAAATTAACTTAAAATTAAATTGATGATCTGATGTTGATAACTCGGAATCCGCTTCGAGGGGGCCGCACTCGGGTTGATTCATCATTGTACACAACACTCACATTTTCACCAGAAGAAGAGAGATCAAGCTAAAAGCAGTTCAGAATAGTACATCTTGTAATTGTCAAGATGAAATATCCCAAATGACAGATTATATTTCACTTTTTGAGTGTGATGTTAGCAAAGTGTATTGTGATGTGTTGCTTTAGAAAAAAAAGTACAGCTAATAAATTAACATCTAATGGAAGCAAAAACATTTACATATACAGGTTCTCATTTTGGCTCTTGGTATTAGAAAGTACCTAAATGCAACTCTTATCAATGTGCTCAGCTTCGTCCTCTTCAATTGTCGGCACAAAAACTTCTGGTTGGGTATTGTTCAATCGTGTTTTGTAATGTCAAGACAGCAATGCCACATCTACCGCAGCATTAACACCTTAACCTACATGGAGCAAAGGCTGCTGCTGCGAGTTTGACACTGTTGAAGCTTTTATCTCATGTTATCTGAGAAGACTATGCTGTTTATTACAACAATCCTCTTTCAAGGCATGCCTCCGGTTGGTATTAGTCACATATGCCAAAGAATGTGTCATGAAAATGAAAAATACATATGAAGGTCACAGTCATGTAGAAGATGCAGTGACTTTTTTCCACAATTTATTGCACAAGAATACATATGAACTTTCCAGATAAGAACCGAGTGAGTGATGCCCTTAAATGCAAATCCAAATTTATACTCCACACTCAATACGCGGCGGTTCTGCGTTGTCGCGAACCGCCTCCGCACAACCTCTGAGGAATAAAATCTGCCATTTGCTCATTAAAAATAAAATTACATAAATAAAAGAATACATAAGAACTAAAAAAAAAAATCTGTGTAGCCTATGCTGCTAAGCATCGGAACACAGGCTCGAGTTATTCACATAACTAGATGCGTTTCAGAACTTCACCTTCTCAACAACTCCACTGAGTTGTTTACTTGCCAAGGAATTTGGAAAGACTGCACCTTAGCCTAATGAACCGAATCTAAATTTCTATTTTTGCAGAATAACATACATTTCAAGCATTTCCTACAACTGCTGTGTGGTTGATTTTTTTTTTACATTTCACTTGGCATTTTGGCACTCCTCCAGTTGGTACATATTTTAATGTTTAAGTTGCAATGTAACTTGTATCACCAGCCTAACAAATCCAAAAATCTTTGAGTTATAGTCTTAAAAATGTGGAAACTTAGCTGAATGCAACAACTCTTCAGGAAATTAGTGATATATGCATAGCTTGAATGCACCGTGTTGTGATTCAAAATAATAATCTCCAGAGTCGTGCACCGCCTTGTACTTGAGCATTATTTAAAATACAACATAGTTTTTAAAAACTGTGAAAACTTCAAGTGGCTCATAACACACAATATGTTTCACGGACAATGCTTGATAACTTCTTGACAATTAAAGGTGCCAGATCTTGAGTGTTCTCAGGAGTTTTCCTGAGTTTATGAGGAACTCCCTCGGTATGTACTCGTAAAAACAGTGGTAATTGTTCATCCACAGTTATAATGCGGGACTCTTTTAAACCTCAGAAATGTAAGTTAGAGTTCTTCTTTCTTCGCACTCGTTATGGCACCAACTCAGATGATTAGTTGAGCCGTAACTATCTTTAATTTAGTCTGGATTTGCGTGCGTATCCATGTGTGCGTTTTGGCCTGCTTGTTAGCGCTGTGCAGGAACCAGAGTGCACTTTTTAATTACAGCTCTCTGATAATTTAGCGAGGAGGGGGATGAGTGCGCAAAGAGGGAGGGAGGGAGGGAGGGAGGGAGAGAGTGGAAGTCGTGGAGGAGGGTTAGTTTAATCTCACAGTTCGTTTCACTCGTTGCGTTTGGTTTTTATACTTCCTTTTAAAGACATAAATCACTGATCATCCCAGAGAAAGGCTGGCAGAGAGTGGGAGAGCGTTAGATTAGCTGCAGCAGTTATATAATCATATAATCAGATTATAAGTACATTAGCTGTAATTTTCCTTTCTGTGATGAAGAGGTAAAAGCACGGAGGAAGTAAATGAGTGCCGCGGAGCCGACCAGCCGTGGACGTGCGCGAAACAAATTGGGTCACAGTGGCATCGCGTGCTTGCTTGAGAGTGTGCACGAGGGTATGGATGTGTGATTATGCTTCAAGAGAATAAATGTTTATGTTTGTCTCTTAAGTACATCTGCTCTCAGTGACTTCGCTGTGTTTTACCAGCTGCTCACAGTTGGGGCATCCATAAATATACAAATAACCCAAGATTTCATTCATTTAGGCTCATTTATGTCTGGCTATAGAATCTGCTGCTGTCTGTGTCTGCATGCGTATCCTGTTTTTGTTTGTGTCTTTCCAGAGATTGCGACACGTCATGTTTTGACACGAAGAGAGAAAGCTGATAATTTCCGCTCTCCTCATTTCAAAGAAGTCTCATAGGAAAGTGTGAGGGGGAGAGGGAGTCAAAAACAGGCTACAGCAACTCAGATAAAACTTTCTGCTGTTCTTTTTTTTTTCCAGGCTAGAAAAGGAATAATGCATGGAGAACTTTTCCTTTTCTTTCCAGGCCAGTAATTCCCTAATAGGACGGCAATCGTTTCTGGGGATTTTTACTCCAGATTTGCTCGAAAGAGGCGTGAAATGAAGCTTCAAATTAGTATTGCCAGTTACTTATACACACACACGCACCAGATTGAAACTCTGCACTCTCTGTCAGCCCCTGTTTTTTTGCACACATCCACAACATCTGCCCTCTCCACATATGGGAAGTTATGTTCCACGGCATGTTTTATGGAAGGAGGCAAGGAAGAAGATGGAAGGTATCGTTTAAAGACTGAGAATATGTTTTGCTTTATTCATGGAAGAGCAGGAGGGAGATAGAAGACCGGAGAGATCTAAAAGCGAAGGGGTGGCGGGCAGAGGGGGGGCTGCTTTGTGTTGCAATCCAGTGTAGGCTGCAGGACTTTATAAATAGATGCGGATCTGCATCATTGACTTCAGGCTCTATTCTGGTCTTTTCATGTATGTATCGTTGTGGGAAGAATTTTGATTGTTATGGAGAGTGCCTATTTTGAGGTTATGGTCGTGCATGCATGCGGAGTGCACAGGTCCGTGCCTGTGTATGAAAATGTATGTGCGTGTACGTGGAGAGGCCAGTACCGATGAGAGTGCCTGTTTTCACACCTCGGCCACAGACAGGAGTGTTAAAACCTCTCCGGCAGACAACGTTTTCACCCCTCTCCCCTACGTCCATCTCCTTGCACCACTCTCTCCACCCTAAAGGGCATGTTCTGAGACATTTACACCCTGCCAACTCCCCCCGCCCGCTCTTCCAATGCCTGTTGTCTTCCACACTTTGGCCTGTTCGCTCTTTTTCCCAACACGCTTTCAAGCGCTCCACGTACAGCCCCAACCCCTCCTCAACAACTTCTGCCTCCTCTGCTGTCGATCCCTCCTTCCCTCCTGGGTCCAGGTGTGTCTAATCAATGTCTAAGCTGTTTAATCCCCTGTAGATGCTGCGCCGCCGTTAGTGTGTCTGCAAGCGGCCGTGTATGCCTGTCTGCCTGATTCTGGTGTCCTTGTATTTAATACAGACACAGAATGAAAATAAGGCAAGTCAAGGTAAGAAAGGCTGAGGGTAGCACCGCTCTAACCTCAACAAAGAACCACTGTGAATACATTTGCATGCACTACCATTAATTTGCCAGCAAATTTCCCGAGATAACGCGAGAATGTCTATTGTTAGGAGTTTTTCTGTGGATAAGGGGGTTTTTATGTGGGTGTTCAATGCAAGCAGAACTTTGAAATATTTATAAAGATTTGTATGTAGCCTGAAATTGTCAAATCTGTTAGGCTCAAAATTTGCACTAAAGCATATTGTAGAGAAGTGGTTTGAATCCGGTCATGCTGTTTGAAAAGTTTGCATTTTCTCCCTGTGCTTGTGAGGGTTTTCACTGACTGTTGCTGTTTTCCTGCCATTTGCATTTCGAGGTTAACTGGTGTCTCTAAATCACCTGTAGCTGTGACTGAGTGTTGCAGTCGTGCACACAATCTCGTGTTGGATAATCCGCATTCAAGTCAATTTGGTATTGTTTATGCTGAGACACAGTAATCCAGTCTGGTTTGAGGAGATCCTTACAGTTTACTTTGATGACTAGTCTCTATTAAAATTCTTGTTCAGTGAACAGAGAGATTAATTGTCATGAGCATTCTTACGTGCAATCATTATGCCGTTATCATGATGCAGTTATTAGTCATGCCAACTTCCACAGTAGTGGAAGGGACACCAACTAACCAAAACCGTGAGCATATCCATGAATTAACCATATATATCTTTTTGCTTCTATCACTTGAACTAAATTTTTGATCACACTTCATTTGATGTCGTGAGATCAGGATTTGGTGTCATGAAAGACAGCGAAAGCTAACAATGTCTCTCAGATATGAGAATATGGATGAGTGTGTAGATGAGGGGCAGAGCTGTCTCTTGTTACGCTCTCTTCAGACGTAAAACCTCCAATATCTCTTGACAGTGTGTGATTGATGTTCAATTTCACTTCAGTAAACGTTGAAACAAGTATTTTTTGCTCAAGCACCTGTCTCAGCTTCAGGTGCCTTGTTTTGGATCCGATAAAGCAACAGTTCCCCATACGTGCGGTCTGAAGGCAGTACAGGCTCATTTGTGCTTAACTCGGGTCTCGATTCAACTCTACTGGATTAGCTTCTGTCTGCTCCCCTTGTCAAACTTTGGCCCCTCCTTCCTTCCTTCCTTCCTTCCTTCCTTCCTTCCTTCCTTCTGTCCACTACCCCAACACTCTCCTCGCTGAGGCCACATCTGCTTCTATTGCCATTCGTATGTATTTATTCACACTTTCTACAGGAAACACATATTTCTCTTTTCCTCTCCACGAGTCCTTTCCCGTCTTTCTTCTCCTCCCTCTCTTCCTCCCTCTCTCTCTCTCTCTGACATATGGCAGTGTGATATCCACAGCCGCAAGGCTCTAATTTATTTAGCTAACGATCTACACCACCTCCCTGAATACAGAATGAAGGCCCCGTCTCTGCCTCTCCCCTCCTCCCCCCTCTCTCCGTCTGTCCCCATCTTTTTTTATGCTTTCTAGTTGCTGCCTCACCTGTTGTTCCACACATGTAAACAAGCGTGCACACACACACACAGACACACAGACTCACACACACCCCTGCACACATCACAAGCTCACTCTCTTGTTTAATCTAATTAAGCAGGACCATGTTTTTTCAAGTAGGTTGTAAATACTGAGATTGTATTAGTGGAATGAAATTTGAAGTTGCTTCGCACGTGTGTGTGTGTGTGTGTGTGTGTGTGTGTGTGTGTATGTGTGTGTGTGTGTGTGTGTGTGTGTGTGTGTGTGTGTGTATGTGTGTTCTCGTATTTCTATCCTTGTCGGGGCCAAATGTCTCCACAAGGATAGCAAAACGTGGAACGACGTGCCTTGTGGGGACCTTTTTCCGGTCCTAAGTAGGAGAAACAGTGTTTTCTTGACCATGTTGTTGTTACTGAAAAAAGTAAAAGTGCAAAAACATTTCTTTAGGGTTAGGCTTTGTTGTGGTGTGGGTTAGGGTTAGGGTAAGGGTCAGGGTTAGGGGCTAGACATGAATGGGAGTCAATGGACGGTCCCCACAAGGATAGAAATACAAGACTGTGCGTGTGTGTGTGTGTGTGTGTGTGTCTTTTATATAGTGGTGCTAAATAAAAAAGATTCACACATGTACATTTGCATGCATGTACGCGTATTTCGCTCAGCTGCGTGTGTGTGTGTGGTGTGTGTATGTGTGTGTGCTGTCACTTGTTAATTGCTACAAGGTTTTGTGCCGGTTGCATGACTCAGCTAATGAATTCAGCATGACGTTAGTTCACAGGAGTGTTTAAGAAAAGTGTTATTTATGCATTCATCCACGTGCATGCTTGTTAATAAGACACCGTGCGGTGTTTCAAGCTAATATTGGAGGATCAGACCAGATTTAGGCTTTTGTCTCTTTGCTTCACCGCTTCCGTCACAATCTGGCTGTCCTTCGCACACCATCTCTCACATTCGCACCTTCACACACACACACTAACACACACATGCACCCGCACACATTTTATTCCACCAGCCTTCCATTTAAAATGAAACTGAAATTATCTCCCAATATGGTAAACGAAAGCATAACAGAGAGGCAGACCTTGCCTTCATTAGCAGCAGACTCATTTTCGAGTCCTCCCCTCCAGCGTATGGAGGTACTTTTGGGATTGCTAGGCACGGATGAAAAACGAGAGAAGAGGTCAGAGGAAAGTTTAGGGCCTGTCATGAGGAGTTGGCTGCCTCTCCTGGTAGCTATAGCAACAGAGTCACCCTTGGCCCAGCCGGTATGCGTGTGGAGGGACAGGGATTGGTTGTTAGTGTCAGTTTAAGTCACATCAAATAACAGGTCCCGAGTTTCATTAGTCTTTCTCTCCACTTGATGACGGATAACTCTCCTTTGGGAGCTTTTTATGCCTAACTGGACTCTGTATTTGTATGAAAGTGTAAATTAGTGTATTGGTGAGAAGTGAAGGACTGTTTCGTCTCTTTGTGCTGTGTGTGTGTGTGTGTGTGTGTGTGTGTGTGTGTGTGTAAGTAGGCCAGTGTAGCAGTTTAGTTTGAGTCAGGCTCCTAAGAGGCAGCTTAATAAATTGCTTTTTCTCTGCATCAAATCATTGGAGAGGTATGTGATTGGGAGGTATTTCTTGACCGAGTGTGAGCTGAATGGTGTGAGGTGTGCATGCATGCTTTTGTCTGTGTGTGTTGTTTTTGTCAGGTGCTGAATTGAATTGTTTTCCGCTTTTTTCCCCCTTCTCTTTTTATTCCCTTGGATTGGGAATAAAAAAAAAAATAAATAAATAAACTCCCCGAGAAGGAAGTCAGTTGTAGCTTTTCTGTAAGTGGGCGTCTGCTCTCCTCTTGGAGCCCCTGCGTGGCGGCACCGGGCAGGGTGTTTGCCTCTTGCGTTTGCTATTATTTTGGTTTTCTTTGCCACTTTTGGCGTCGATCCCCCCCCGTTTAAATCAATGTCTGTGCGTCTGTTTACATGCATGTATTCCTTTCAGCGAAGGTCAAGCGGGAAGCAGAAGCAGACAGAGTAATTAGCTAAGTGTTGTATTTACTTCCAGTCCAACCTGCAGTCATTTTAATTTGTTTATTCAAACCGGGCTCCATTTGTTTGTTCTTTGCTCAGGAGTCCTGCACTTTTCTGCAGCGCCAAAAGCATGTGTGCTCAATGGATATCTTTGTTTACATCTCAAGCTGCAAATGCTCTGCATATTCGGCCTGTGTGTACATGCCGTCTGTTTCTGTGTGTGTGTGTGTGTGTGTGTGTGTGTGTGTGTGTGTGTGTGTGTGTGTGTGTGTGTGTGTGTTTATCAGCATATCTGAGTTGTAGAGTTCATTAGCTATAACACTGTACTTTATGGTTCGCTCTCCGGCTGTGGACGGTTTTATTCAAGGACTAATTGGCAGTATAGATAGCAGCATGTGTTCGTGTATGCATCTGAAAGTCATGGAATTTCAGTGGATCACCACATGCAGCTGACTGGCGCTGACATCCCCATAACCATTGTTGTCAGTGACTATTACAGCTTTTATGGCTTTTGTTAGAGCATATTTAAGTCCTCCTGGGGGTGTGTTTGTACGCGTGCGGTTGTGTGTAAGGCTGACAGTGTGATCATGTGATTCTGAACATGGGGCAGACAGCAGCAGATGCAGATCAATGCGTCTATTAGCAGTTATATTGATCTAGAGCTTTGTTAATCCCACTAAACGCTGATCAAAAACTCCTCTGATACATTACAAGCCTATAAACCCCCCCCCCACCACCCACCAGTGCTTTTTACTGTCTCCATCGCTCTTCTCGCGATTGCCCTGAACTGTGTGGAAATGTGATTCTTAAACCTTCTAACATAACTTGTACGATATTACTGCAGGCAGCTGAAATATTGTATCAGTACAATAGGTTTTCCAATGATCCGGTGATCGGGGGCATTCGTTTCAATTTATTTCAGACAAGGTTTGTTGCTGCGTCGACTGAAAAGTTACTCGAGATAGTTTGAGTCACAACAGCGAACGATGGTTACAGTTTTTGGTGTTCTCCCTGGTAAAAGATTGGAATTACAATGCTGCAGTACACACACACACACACGCACACACACACGCACATAGACACAGACACACTTTAACCTCTGGCCAGGGTCCCATCCAAGGTATTAGGGGGTCTTAAGAGGCAGAATTCACTAATGACTTCCTTTATCTCCTACACACAGCTTTAGACCTGATCACTGAGGCTCTACACACACACACACACACACACACACACACACACACATACGGATACCCAAAATACCACGGTTGGATGAAATTAGAAATGCGATGGCAGTTTTGGTTGGTCAGACCAGATTTGTTTTTTTTTTCATCAGCTTTCTCTCTGTTTTCTTTATTTGATGAAGTTGTTTCTTTATGTACCAACTGTGGGACACAAACATTCATCCACACGCAGCACGATTATTTTTGTTATATTGCAGACGCTACACAGCTTTCAACGGGAGCTGTTATCCTGTGATATACTTTGCAAATGTGACTTTGACAGGAACACTTGTTTACTGTTGTGGTGCTGCTTTTGATTGGTATTCGCTCGATAAAGTGTGATGGACAGACGGAAAGGTGAGCACAAAAGAAAAAAAAACATGGACGTCCAGAAGAGAGCAGCAGTAATTGGGCGCAGAGCCAAGAACTTTCCCCAAGAAGCTAATGCAGGATTTGGGATAAATAAGTCAGGCTGGAAGATGTGACTAAAAGATGAGTTGAGATGCGAGGGGGAGGAGATTTGGACGGATGAAGGAATAAAAGCAGCTAAGCCTGGCTGCTCATCTAGCTAGCTCTAAACACAACATGCACTGAGTTCATCACGCCTTAAAATACCTCTGAAAATCTTTCTGTGCACGTCGGTCTGTTACCGTTGGGATTATCACATCACATGTCAGAAATGGCACCTCTGCTCTTGGGGGGGGAATTTTCCTCCTTGCTCAAGAGGAATTGCTTGGCCAGTTCATGGCGTGGAGCCTTGACAGTGCATGCCATTTAGATCAGATAGACCATTCGGCTTCAGATCAGATAGCAAGCGTTCCTGGGAGAGCGAGGCTGGCCATCGATATCGCCTCATCACAGAAAAGACAGGCTGAAGTGTGTCTGAGTGCGTATGGCGGAGGAGTGTGAGCGCGAGCATCTCTTGTGCTGTACGAAGCTCCGTCTCCAGACTGTATGTGGACACCTGCTCTCCGCCTGCACTCCCTCCCATTAAAGCCCTCCACCACGTAGCTCAGCTGTTAAACGTCTGTTGTCTTCCCGGTTTCTCTCACCCCGACCTTGCTACGCCTCGCTAGCGGGAGCTGTTTTTCTGTCTGCAGAGTTTTGTGTAGGCTGGGATTTGCACTTGGTTAATACGACCCACACATACGCCGTTTCCTGTCTCCGACTCCTCTGTCCTCGCCGATCTCTGCGAGCCCGCTGGAGTTCATGATTAGCCCACAAGCCAAAAGCAATTAGTGCAAACTAATATTTGACTGCTGAAAGGAAAATATCACTGTTTCAATTCAGGTCTGACAGCTGTATCTATTAAAGACAGCTTTTAATTGTTTCATGCATCTCACCACATATGAACAGGTGGCGAGTCCCCTCCGCTAATCTTCCCTGTAGCAGCTACTGTAACTATAGTGACAGTTGGTACACACCAATTATTGTGACTGCGGCATCAATAGAGAGCATAATGCTTTAATTTTCTCCTTTAATACCACGCAGTATTGCTGGAATGATGATTAATTGGTGAAAATGAATCGTGAACGAACTTGAAGTTATTTCAGGTAATTGTGTACACAGATTTTTTTTTTTTTTAATGAGAGAAGCAAATACCATCAGTATTGCAGTATTGCAAGGCCATTAATTAATTTGTAGGTCAGAAGTTGACAGAGTAATGTGTATTAGGGTATGTATGTAGAATAAATTTAAGTAGATTTTTTTTTTTTAAGTCATGGGTTAAATATATTAAGTCTATTAAGATTTCATGCATAATCGGACACTATTGTTGCACCTGCAATTTGTCACAAAAACTTAATGCGTAATTGGATTTGGTCTGAGTTACATTTGCGACAAAATCAGTAAATATATTAATTTTCAGCAGGAAAAAAAAAAAAATCTGGGAAAAGGCAAACATTTCATGCCCCCCAAATATTTTCTGTTGCTTCCACCTCAGTAAAGTTGTCTTATGCTTCCATGACTGACCTGCCAAACACTTGTTCACTGGTGTAGATTGAAAATTTAGTATTTCTGCAGTGTTGTCTTGCTGCAGCCCTCTGTATCGTCTCACTGTGTGACCCCCACCCCAATTAGCTAACACAGTCCGCTCTGCTAACTGCGTGCTAATCACAGTTACGTGCTTGTGGTTACTGCAGTCGAGGTATTCTGCAAAGTACGCACCGCTCTGCTGGTTCTGCGGTTGAGTGCGGAGGATGGATTTGGCAACTTTAGCAGGTTTTCATTAGGAGTAATTCTGTCTCTGAACAAACTAAAGCCTTTTAAAGCATCTGTCAGCTTTTGGAAGTTGAGGTACTTCTTTCCTTTCCTCCAGCCGGGGCCACTGCAGCACTGTGCCAATGTTTTCCAAAAGAGTACGCACTTAGAGGAGATGTTAGAGCTTCTCAAAATGGAAATTTGGCCCCGAAAGCTGTGTTGGTAATTTATTGGAGCAGAATTGAGGATGTTTCCATGCGAGGCAGTGCAGCAGTTAGGTTTTTTTTTTTCAGTTTTCTTTTGTTTTCTTTACTTTCACTAGTATTCAGTCCAATTATTTTATGTACTCTTAGTTTTTCTGCCATTCTTAACGTATGCCTTTCTGGTCTTTCACATTGGACCCAGATCAGCTTTAAAAATAGAATCAGCAAATTCAGTTTAACATAAAGGTTTCCTTGATCACGATAACATTGTTATAGTTGAGTTCAACTTCAGTGTCAGAGTCAGAGTCCATTAGGTAAAGACGAACAGTAACATCATGCTAATAATAGAGGGCTATCAGGAAGCTAAGTGCCTAATTGACTGAATTAGATGAATTGGACTGGAGGATGATGGTCTTCGCTTGCTAATGACCCAAAGTAAGATTTAAAGGCCATCTCATGCAGTGGACAATGATGATGGGTGTTTCCGACATAAAATAATTGTATGAACAAGTTGAGTGAAGAATAATTGGTTTGGCCTTGAAATGCATTAATTTATCTGATGGTATCTGTTTCACTCAGTCATCTGTTCTTCTGTTATCAAGCAGCAGTCTGATATCGAAGGAGCGCCTTCAGGCACCTTTTCACAAATGTCATTATTTATTTGAAATTGATAACAGAATATATTTATTCGCTTGTATTTTTTCTTTTGTTTGTGTGTAAATGTGAAATGCTTGGTTCTAGATTTCAGATCCTGGAGTGGAGTAGATATATCAATGGATGGAAACAGACAGCATTACACCCTCTTGTCATTTTACAGAAGAAAGCAATAAGAATAATACATGGTGTCGGTTACAGAGAACATACAAACATACTTTTTGCAAATTCTAAATTATTAAAATTTCAAGATATTGTTGATTTATTGACTGTACAAATTGTATTTAGGGCAAGTAAGGACAATCTTCCAAAAAACATCCAACTTTTATTTTCTAAAAGAGCAGGAGTAGGGTACAATTTACGTCATACACAGAATTTTAAAGTTAGATGGGCGAATAACAAACGGAAAAGACTTTGCCCTTCAGTTCAAGGGGTAAAATTATGGAACAACCTGGGTAGGCAGCTCAAGGAATGTCCAAATATGAAGTTATTTAAAAAGAAACTGAAAGAAATTACTTTTGAAAAATATATTAAGGGAAATGATTTTTGTTTATAAAAAAGGAAGTGTTATAAACTGTACTGTGAACACAATTGTGTAATAATGAAGGTTGTAATATCTTGAGTTAAAGAGTTAAATTAAAGAGGGGTGGGAGATAATAAGTGTTACTTCATCCCACTCCTTTTCGAGCTAATATAAATGTGTTTTGTTATTGTATTATGTTGTGTTGATTGTAATGATTTTTGTATATTGTACTGCAATTTTTGTTTACTGCCGAGCACTGTGAATGAAATTCAGCTCGAAACAAAATAAACAAACAAACAAACAAACACATAACAATTCCTGTGAACCAAACCGATATGCGATGCTTCACCATATTATTCCAAAAACTCAATGCAAAGCGTGGTCAAAAAATCAATATCTGATACATTTGTTCACTTCTTTACTGATTCATTGATTTCCTCACTTCTGTGATCTTCATTAAAAAAGAAGAGCCACAAAGTAGCAGCTCAAAGAACAAGTTGCAACGGTGCTTTCACAGTAATGGAAAATAATCAAAGGCACAGGGCGTAATATGAATATCACAATCACAGTAATCCCATGCTGGAAATATGAGTGAAGTAGCCAGGGATTTCCCCTCACCAATCTGGTAAAAATAACAATAAATAACAGTCCAAACCAAGAAAAATCTCCAGTGACTTTGTGATGCAGTGTCCTGCACTCAATGTCTCATTTTCCAGCTTGGACTGGCGATGGACAGTTTTTGCTGTGGGTCTCTTTAAAAGTAGTCCTCAAAGAATGCCGTAATAATCATTAAAATTTTCATTTGAACTGTTTCATCCTTCTAGTAAAGCCAGTGTGAATATGAGTGTTGAAATGAGTGTGGAAGGGAAACAGTGTGACCGGGTCACGCAGCCAAGCCTAATCAGATATTGGTCTAACGTGTAGCTGAGACAGCTCCGGCTCTATACTCTTCCTCGACAGCCTTCGTAGTCATTATAAACTCACCACAGGAGACCCGCCGTTATGGCTGACACTTCCACAATGGTCTCGTTCGGTGTGCGTCGAGGTTCAGATCGCGTCTAAATGTGAGAGAGTTTAAAAGAGCTGGGCTACACTGGCGCGCACACCCCTGCTCCCCTGTGATGTGAAATTGAAGCCTGTGATTCATGCAAAGGCTTTCAGACTTTCTCTCTCAGTCTGCCTGTCCCTGTCTCCGACTCGCCCTGGCACACTGCACGCTGAGAAGATGGAAAAGAATACCCACACACTCACACACTTACGTACTCACATGAAAAACTGTGAACTTTTGCCATTTTTCTGTCTTCTGCAAGTAGAGTAGACGAGGTCCAAGGCTCGCAGCCCTGGGGTGCTTTTCATAGTTTTAATCTTGTGTGTGTGTGTGTGTGAGTGAGTGTGTGTGTGTGTGCGCATGCACTATGCCTTTCCGTGTTTCTGCTTGTGCGTGAGTGCGTGCACGCACTCCAGGGGGACTGCTATCTGATCCATTGAGATGAATGGCCTGTCTGTATCTCCTCTATACAGCTGACACTATCAAATAGCTGCTGCCTTTCTCTCTCTCTTTTAGTCTCCCTCTCTGCCTCCCTCACCCAACGCCGTTGCCCATTGGTCTCCCCGTACACTATTGCGCCCTCATTTGTTGTTTACAAGTTGAGCGAAGGATGACTGGCATTTTATCTCGCAGACGAGAGTTACAACAAAGATAGGGGAGACAGAAAAAAAAAAAAAAGAAGGTGAGAAGGAGATTCAAAGACGAAGAGGTGGAGGAAGCCTCTGTGTCTGAGAGCATCTGTTGCTGCAGGGCATAGACGGGGAGGTTTGTGTGTGTGTGTGTGTGAGTGAGACTGTGTGTGCATCTGTGTGTGTTTGTGAGTGTGTGTCTGTGACAAGGAAAGTGTGATGGTCTGGATTAATTCAGACAGACCATTTGATGCCTGAGTGATTCTGGTCTCCCTGTTTCTCCTACTAATGCTTTCAGTCTCTCTGATCCTCGTCTTTCTCCTTCCACCCCTCCACATGCCAACCCCCTATCTGTCCTCCCATCAGCCATCTTATCCCGTTGCATCATCGTCCTCAGATTGATGAGTTACTTTTTTACAAACAGCTACCGAGGTGTTGTATCAGAGTTAAGTCATAAGCAGCTTTTCAGCTGATGTCTGACTCACAAACCTCCACATTGTGTAACTGTTTCCCCTATTTGTTTTCACACCCCACAATCACAGTCACACTTTACTGAGGAAGCTTCACTGGATTAATTCGCATGATGGAGAACTCAGTTTGAAAGAGGACAAAAGTGCACGAGCTGCTTATCATTGTTGGAGGCTGTTTTGTAAGTACAAGCTCCATTCTTGGAAAAGTTGCAGCATAATGTGAAATCTAATTAAACACTTTTTAAATTCTCTCAGACCTTTACTGACAAAGGTAAAAGAAAATCTAATTTCCTTTTGTAAATATAAGATTCTTTTTTTAATTTGATGTCTGAAACATAGTCAGAAAACTTTGACAAAGCCACGATTACTTTTGTATTGCGCCACCTTTCTCTATAATTAAACTTTTTTTTCTCCTTATTTGGAAATGTCAGTAATCGTAGTTAGTGAGCTGTTTGCCTGCTCTTGCTTCATATAATGCTAAAGTCTTTCAGTGACGCCATTGTCTACTTTTGGTGTTGAAGACACACGTCCAGAAATCTGGATTGCAGGTGCACCTGTAAGCCCACGAATTTCACACTTTGCTGATGCCATGGGTACCGATGCTACCACAGAAGATGTTGGTTTCAGCACATTTTGCCATTAGCAGACTGGTATGTTGCCTTTGGCGCCATGGGCATGACTTTTTCTCGCAAGCATGCTGAAACCTGAACTCATCTGACCACAGTTTCCACTTTCATTCAGATCATCTGAGATCAACGTCGGAAACTTTGCCCAGAACTGCTGTATGGTTTTCTCATTGCATAAGAAAGTGGTGGGTCGTGCTTCTTGAAGCAACAAAGTTCATGGACTTTGTGTCATTAATTTATCACATTTTTTAAAATTTCAGCAGTCTCGAATAGGGAGAGATAGGATTCAAGCCAATTCTGTCATCTGACAATCAAAAGTTTTGTCTTTTCATCTTAAAGTCTCCCTCAAGCATCCGACAGTCCCATTTTTGGTGCAAATAAGAACTTTTATGACTGATAGGGGGCAGTGTAGTCATCTGCCTTCAGTTATTTCTTCTGGAAAATAAGCCAGTGACATAGAAAATCCAAACCAAGCTACATTTTCACCATTAGCACCCCCGTGGCCCTGTGTCTCTGTGGCGCTGACTGTAGAAGGGACTGTTGAATCCCCATCTCCACCTCTTCATGGGCTTGTTGGACAAGCACTGGTGTGTATGTATGTTGTATGACGTGGTAAAATGTGCTATTTAGGTCTAATTCCCAGTAACCGATGGATGATTCAGAAAACATTCAGCTGTAGAGAAAAATCCAATTAAAAAAACAATTATGAATCTATACAGTGTATTTGATGATTGGTACATTTTCTATAAAATATTATGATTAGTTTTTCACAACACTTCATATCATAATGGTAACCTCTGTTGTGTTGTCACACACAATCAACAGGCTTTTCCCTGAATCTTTTCACTGTTATTTACAATAGAGCATGAAAAACTTAGTCCGATTCTGTGACTTTTCTCCCTCAAGTGTTTTGCAGTCCGGCATGATATTTTAGGCCCTGTTTATACAACGTTTCAAGCAAAAGCACGATTTGAAAACAATGTCCCTTTAAACAACAATGACAGAAATGCTGAAAACTATATAGTTTTCATGTTGGATTGGACCACTGATGGCTGCAATATTTATTTATTTATTTTCATAATGACTGCACAAATACATATGCAGAGAAAATTTCACTGTAAAAACTTTGTGATAGCGAGTACACAGACATTTGCATGGACAGACACCCATGTTGAATTGTTGTGACGGGTGACTCGCAACTCTAAAACTACCAAGTTCCAGGAGAATATGGACAGTGGTCATGATACTCTGTTGTCCATCTACTCGCATATGTGCAAAAGAAGTATTTCCGACAGCCATTATGCATGTGCTCAGTAGCACAGAGAGCAGTACAGATTTTGAACCCAAGCATTACAAGAAAACTGCATTCTTCCCCACTTTTTGAAAAGTTCCACCTTAAAGGAGAACTATGCAAGATTTGCTTTAGCGCTCCCCCTACTGGTCTCCTGTGAAAGCTCATTGTCGTAAACATTCTCCGCATCACCCCCCCCCCCCCCCCCCCCCGCCCCACGTGCAGAGAGCGTCCCACTCCCGTTTCATTTTTTTTCCGCTCGTCAGACAAAGTTTTTTTCTGTCTTTTTGGTTCTGCCATCCGTGAGCGCCTAAGGGTGGCGTTGCTAACACTAACAAGGGTTTCATGTTTGTTTTATGCGCTTTTATACTTGTACTCCCGTATGAGTGCCGTAAAGCAGGTTTGCTCTCGCGAGATGTAGTCGGGTCCGCTCTCCTGAAAGTTGCAAGCGCTGTTTTCAGGACACAGACCCCGGGGGGAGTGGAGGGACCGGCGAATCACCGCGACAAGTCTTTGTTTACACCCACAGGGACTCTGAAAAACATCTATTGAGGTGAAAAAGTTGCATAGTTCTGCTTTAAAAACAGTTTTCCAAAAGTTTTGCATTTTCACTTGAAGGTGTAAATGAGGCCTTACACCACAAACTAACCATTCCCTCACTAGATGCTCCTGTTGTACCCAATCAGAAGCCCCTCACTTGTTACCAAATCACCTTGTTTTTGCAGATTGTCACACACCTTAAATTGTCCTTTAAAACTGTTCGACGGTGCTGCAATTCAGAAAATCTCCCAACTTTCCCAAAGAAGGCAATTTGTATACATGGGAACTGTATATTTTAATGAGGCTGGCATTTTAGCTGGCATTTATACTGTTTACAAACAGCCCCGCTGCCCCTGCTCCATCAGCAGCTGGATGTGGATGGGCTCGGTTCAATCATTCGCTTCTGTTTCTCGGCGGCGATGCAACATTTGCTGTCTCCAATCTTCTGTGTTACTTAGCCCGTTGTGCTGAGTTGGAGGCTATGCCTCATTAGGAAACATTAGCAGCTCAACTGGGCAGTAATAACAGCTCCATAAATCACCCTGCTCCAGCACATAGGTCTTAGTAGTATTATGGACTGATATAATTTATTTTCCACAGGTAATACCGTGGGTCAGTTTACCGGTCAGTCCAGCGCTGTTAACAACAGACGGGTGATTGCGTCATTATCTGTGATAGATTCGTTTCTTGATGTTTACTACCTCTGCTTTGTGATGCCGCGGGCGGTTTTATAGCATTCACAGGCTTTGAATGTGACTCACAATCAACCGCAGAGCCTCGTCTCCAGCTCAACCCTTCAGTGCCAGGTTGAAAACCGGCGGTAATAAACAATGGTGGAGCTAATTTTCTCCGACCCGTTTCTTTAAAGCGAGCAGACGTCGACCTTCTATGTGACTCTGTTTAGTGTTTCCGGGCATGCGAGTCTGCCCGTTGTTTGTTTGCTGCAGCGCTGAACTGTGTTGGTAATAATCTGTGGCATTATTGAGGGTGTTATGCTGGGACTTGCGTTGTGTCTCTCCTTGTTTGACTGTCAGACGCATTAATCCTCTTTCCTTCCTGAGCCTTCCCTTCCTTCCCTGCCCTCTCTTTTTCTCTCTCCGCAGCTTTTCTGCGGAATATTCAGACTTGAGCGATGCATAAGATGCAACCATTGTCTTTTCTTCTCTGTTGTCTGATTGGTTTTGGAACATTTTTGTGAAATCTCCAGGTTTTTCTCTTCTGCCGCTGTGCTCATTTCTCTTTCCAGTCTCTGAAGAAACAATGTCTGTTCTGTTATTTAGTCGCACATTAATTATTCTGGCTGTGCCGATTGTTGCACTGTGGGTGTGTCTGCCTGACAGCACCCCTATTTGATGCTTACCTGTAGTGTACTAATTAATGGTTCATAGTGCTTTGTGTGTTTTTTAATTAAGCCCACACTCAGTGGCCGCTGTCACCGGGAAGCCTTTTCCGAAAGCTCAAAAAGAGGCATAAAAAGCTCCCCTTTTCAGCTCCTGCCACCTCCCTTCTCTCTGGTTCGATCTGTTCTGCAGTTGACAGGTAATTTATGAGTGAGAAGGAAGGGGCGGGGGGAGGGAGGCGGCGGCTACTCTGACACAGACCTGGCGTCAGCAGACACACAAACGCACGCAAAAAACGCACACACGGCGTAAATCATCACCTTGCCTGTGTAACTGATGGATGGGTTCAGAGGTCAATGACCAATACCCGACCTTTCCTGATGACTGTGTGCACGCCCGGTTGTGTGTGCGTGCCTGTGCGCGAGTGTGTGCGCGCGCACACACATGTGTTGGCTGGGTTGGCCTGTGTTCTTTTGCACTGTGCACGTGCAGCCCTCTTTACTGAAAAAAAAAGGGGTAATCGGTTTCCCTGTAGAGGCGATTTCATCTGGAGGTCACACGCACTGGATGGATTCATCACAGGACAGATAGATCACTGTCACACGCGCGCACTCACACGCACACAAACAGTGGGTAATTTATATGATGTTAAACGGTTGGTCAAATGGCGGAGCTGTGGCGTTGACCTGGAGGTCAGCGCCGATACTCACCACCTCCCACCTCCTCCGTCTCTCCCTGATAGCCCGCCGTCATTCCACATCAGTCCGGCCTCCACAACAAATCTTTGTCATCTCACACCTCCGCCGTTTCCTCGCTGTGCCGCCGTTTAAAGCTGCAGCTTCATTTCAATCTGTCTGCGTTCCTCGATGTGGCAGGACCCCCCCCCCCCCCCCCCCCCTCTCTTCAGGGAGCAGAATGCAGTAATGAAACTATGAAGTTACAGAAAAACAAAGGAGATAACGGGGTCATGGGTAGCCTCGTTTGCCGTTCTTTCTTGTGCGAAAGGCTGCCCGGCACGTGTGTGGTTGGTATGTTTGTGTATTTTCCTATTACTGATGTTGCTCTCCGGGTTGTGCAGAGCACAGGCACTGTCTCTGCATCCTTTTGTAGCCTGTGCATGTATTGTGTCTTAAGTTTATGCTAATGTTTTTATCTCCATGCATCCAATCCTGTTTTTCCAAGACTGAAACCTTGAGAAATGTATTTTTAGCTTTTGTTGTCTGCTATCGTGTGTGTGTGTGTGTGTGTGTGTGTGTGTGTGTGTGTGTGTGTGTATGTGTGTGTGTGTGTGCGCGCGCGCACAATGAAGCGCATCAACCGTAAGATCTCGGCCTTAAGTCAAAATGATAGTGGAGTACAATAACAGTCTTTGTCTCACCAAATTATATGGAAAAACCCTCAATCTGCCTTTGTTTACCGCTTTCTCTGTGTCACTCTTGCACTCTTTTTCCACCACACAAGCGAACACAGCCTGACCCAAAAAGGATCAGAAGTTAGAGACGGCGAGGAGGTGAGAAGGGAAGAAGTTTTTCTTGACAGTGTTTATGTTTGGCTGTTTTTTTGCGATCGCTTTCTTCTTTCTTCTTCTATTTAAAGATCACGGCACAATAAAGGGGATTTACTTGCCCCGGGGCTCAATGTATTTGCTTGTTTTGCGCGTTATTGTATTTCCTGGCAAAACGTCGTGCGCATAGTATTCATGCTGTTTTCTTAACACTGGTGTAGCAGCGGAATCAGCTCCACCTGTGTATCAGCCGTTGCACTGTACATGTTTTTCCTTTGTTTTGTTGAACTTTATTCCTGTGGGTCCACTTTTGATTGTGTCGTGTATACACACACACACACACACACACACACACACACACACACACACACACACACACACACACACTCACATATAGTGAGCTTGAGGGAGTATGGAAGGCGAGCTCTTGACATTTGCCATATCAGGCAAGCCTCAACCTTCTTTCATATCAATTATAGCAATTAAGAGATTAAGTATGTGAATGGAGATTACCGTGAATTACCATATCTGAGGGAGGGACCAGATTACTTTTTCTTTGCCCCCACTTGCTCTCCCTTCTTCTCACTGTATCTTATCTCTGTTTCTTTAATTTGTTTGAGACAAAATCCAAAATCTCCAAACAGGATTGGTTTTAAGGACTTTACGGAGCATTGTGGTGTCTTTATCAGGTCAAAAGCTCCTGGGGGAAGGGTTGAGATGGTGTGGATGGTTTTGTGAGCCTCGTTAAAAAAGCAGCGTATTCCCGCAGTTCGTCGGTTCACTCGGCATGTCCCAGGCAGACTGTATTTTGGCGGCGTGCCCAGGTAGATAAGATCAGTCACTTTCAACTTAAGTAAATTTTACATTAGAATGCCTTATTTATGTCTTGTCAGGAAAAGTAATGTGCGGCCACACGCCCGGCTCGCTGCACGTCTCTAAGTGTGGCTGAATATCTCATGCCTATTCATGTCTTTCAGCTTGATATGCAAGATCAAAATACAATCTGCATGACAGACGTTTCGATTATTGGCGATCTGCAAGTAGTATCACACAACGGTAATCTGTAAGTGAGGTGTTTAGGGAACATGTGTAATTTGTGGAGAGTGAGGTAATATGAAAAATAAAGCCACGTATACTGATGCTGTAAATTGTGCTGTGTGGAAATTCTCAGCTCGCGCTGTCTGTTGTAGACGTCGATACAGTTTTTTTTTTCTTTCTGCAAATAATATGCAAATGATGAGTTTTCATGTGTGATTTGTAGATGTTTATAGCCTGCATGTTTAGGTGACACCGAGGGACATCTGTATTCACGGTGATTCACATATGAAATGCTTGGTTGAGATTTGCAATTTGTGGTGTCTGGTAATGTTCTGTATCCGAAGTGTTGATCACATCCGTTCTTTGTACATCACGAGGCATTTAGATGGTAGCTTTGAATATTTCTGTGTGAAGAAAATCTAAATTGGAAGTATTGCGTACATACAATTGTGGAATGGGAAGATAGCCAGCATGGGAGTTTGTAAATTCCATGTGATTTGAACTGGTAAATATCAAAATATAAATAATTGTGTTTATTAATTGTCAGTCATTACCTTAATCTGAATTTCAGAGACAGTCTATTTTCTTCTCTTCTAACAACTAGAATGATTGCACACAGGGCTTGGAGCTTTTTTAAATGTCTGTTATGTAGATGTATGCTGAGGCTCAGCTAAAGCATACTGTTTATGCAAACTGAGTCCAAACCAGCAGACTCATGGAAGTGTTGTTTCTTTGTTTTGCTTTTGAGGCATTTTGAGACTTTTTGCCGTTCTTATTTACACTCAAGATGCAATGCTGCATCACGTCGTGATTTCAGGAGGTTCATGGATGCTGTGGGGGAGGACAGGCAGGTCATTGGTGTGAGGAAAGAGAATATGGGAGACAGAACATATCGGAAGATAATGACCCGCTGCTACAACACCCAACGGGAAACACGAAGGAAATGTGGGACTCCTTTCAGCTGGAGATGTTAAGATTTTAGAGAACATTTTTAACTGCATACGGGCGATCGAAACACTGAGTAATTAGTTTCCCTTCTCAGTAAATGTCACACGTCAGTCGACTCCAGTGCTTCAGAGTACACAGAAAGAATGTATTTGAGAGATTTACTTAAGTTTTAACAAATCCCTAAGAAAAGGGAAAAATTAACTTGTTATTATCGGGAAACCGGAATAGTTTTGCCGTCTTGATGAGAGAAATTAAATGCAAAGAGAGGCAGTGGTTCATAGAAGGGACTGATATAATCCAGGCTTTTCACACAATCCACAGTGACGTTGTGTCGCGCTCCCTTCTGCGCCGTGACGTGCTTAGTGTCAAACCTGTGGTGCAACTTAGTGAACACTGTTAATGACGGCAGCAAGTTACTGCAGTATTTCAGGATGTGAGCTGCTGCCAGTGTGGCCATCAAGCCGATGACTAGCTCTGAAAACACAAACAGATCAGGGTTCACAATCAAAGGGACGGCTACAGAGGAGTTGCCTCGGGAAATAACAGGATTAAATAAAGATGAGTGTCACATTAGCTGGAAAAATTCGCACCCAGAATCAAATTTTCCACAAAACACCCACCTTTGAATAAGCTTTGTTCTGGCCTTTTAAGCAAAATGCCCCTTCTTCAATTTACAGATGTCATCAGTTCAGGCAAAGAGACCAGTCGTTTATTAATTTTCACGCTGTCCTTAGATAATGATGTGATGGAGTTGGGCAAATCAGAGTTTTAGGGCTATTGCTTTTATGTAAAAAGTCCTGCTGCAAAAACAAAAATGCAGTCCTCCAGCGGTAATATTACTCTCACTTGTGAGGAGAAGAGGAAGTGTCAGGTGCCCAGAGAAGATTTTCACAGGCTGATACTGGAACTGAGGAAATGCTTCAAGATGTACTCTGTGATGCTGGCAGCCCAAATTGATAAAATGCAGAAAGCACGCAACAACACGGATCGACCCAATTACCACCATCCTCTGGACGTTGAACAGCACAGTGGCAGCGCTCGTGCACGGGCGCACACGCGCACAAAACTATAGTGTTAGTACAGACGTTGCCTCAAGGAAACTTTTTAACATAATTCTGACATCTGTACCAGTTTATACATTTTAGTTGCCTGAGACTTTTGATGAAAGCTTAATAGAGATCATAAAAGAATAAAACACTGTCAGTGAAATTCATGAAAAGCAAATGTCTCTTTCTGTGACTTATAAGACTGAATTCAAGTTGAATACATTCTTAAAACTTGATGTTCTGGGACAAAAAAGTGTTTTCAGTAGTTTGACCTCTGTTTTATCATGAAAAAATTACATCAGTATATTAAGAAGGCCAATTATAGTTCTAATGTCGTCCTCTCTGTACACCTTGATCATCCAGAACTTTAGAATTACCTATTAAATGTGCCTCGATTGTTCCCGACCTAAAGTGTTTTATCAGGTATCAAGACATCAGCAGTCGATACTTTATGTCCAGAAGCCATAACGTGAAATCCAGATGAAATCCATAGCAAAAAAAAAAAAAAAAAAAAAAAATTGGGATTACCTGACAGATTTACATCAGAAAATGCTCTAGCGCTGCCGTCTGGTCATCACTGTTGGGCTGACGCAAATTCCTGCGTCCAGTTTTCTGCTTCCGACATGCTAATCGTGAGGAAAAAGTTAATTTGCCGCTTGATGTATATCACCCGCTGACAGCGGCTGTGGTAACATGTCAGGATGTTATGGCTGATTAGTGTAAGGTATTAGGTAACTGTCACCGGATGGTAACCTAATTTACTGTAGATATTCCACTTGATCCAACCATGCTAGCTACCTCTCAGTTGATACTGATGGCCCTGTTGCTAATTGACAGCTTTTCCTTGGATCACCTGTGGGACCTGCCGATGCAGTTGTTAGCGGTCGTGACTCACAGCAAGTTCACACAGGTTTCCAGCCATCATTAGTCTTCTGTGTGAAGTTGTCGTGTTCCTCTTGTGGCTGCGTGGGCGCTCTCCGCAGGTCTGGATTTCCTTCATAACGGATGGATGTGTGGATCCATGCGTACCAAGAACACACAGCCCTGATTTAGAAAATTCAGGCCAAGCGCAGAATGTTTGAAGAAAGCATAAGTACCCAGAGTCCACTTGAATGTAGTTGGGATAATTTGAAGATGGATGGATGAATTTCAAGGGATGAATGACAGCGTGAATGGATGAACGAGATAATCAGGTACATTTAGGGTTGGGTGATGACTGGATGGCTGGCAGGAAAGTTGAAAGGATGATGGATGAATGAGTGGAAGATTGGATGGATGACTGGATAAGCTTATGGAGGAATGGATGGGAGAAGGGTTAAATGAATGACTGCATACATGATTGAGTATGTGAATGATTATACAGATGAGTGGATGATGAATGCACCGTAACCCTTTCGAAAGAAAATCACATGTTATATCGGCGTATGATCCCTGCCAATCTCTTCATGGTATAAATAGGCTGCACTTCTGGAGCATATTTTCACACATATACGCTGCTGAGCGCACGGCTTGTCCTCCATGGGCGGAACATAAAGACACAAAGACTTCCACAGATATGGACAAAAGCAGCTCGGACTGCAGGGCTGTAATCGCTGACCTTGCGATTGGACACTACACTGTTGAGACATTGTCAAAGCTGCTTAGGTCTTTTCAGTTTTGTACCACGTTCTGCTCCCAATGATTTAAAAAGATTTATTGTTCACTTGAATTAAAAAAAGCCCCGTCTTTCTCTCACCTGGAAATATTTTTTTTTTAAATAAATATTCTGCATATTTCGGTGCATAGCGATGTACTTTCTTTAATGTATGGTCATATATGATTTGAATTCAGTCTGTGAAGCGTCAAGCCTCAGCCATCAGCTATTGTCAACATCCCCGTCCTGATATTGCAGGCCTTGTCTTTCTTGCCTCCTCTAATTGAAGCGTATCACAGCGGGACTCTGTGACTCAGCCGAACCTTTGTTTGTTCTTCTTAAGAGCTCTTAACAAGAAAACGTGGCTGCATCTTTGAAGAATCACCCTCAGCGCCTTCCCGTCTTCCAAAATGCTTGGCCTTTTATTTACTCTCTATGAAGCATCTCAGGGTTTAGCCTTTTGATGAAATCACACATAACAGTTTGAAACGCGCTTGTTTCCAAGGAAAAGAAAGATGCAGTCATTTTCACAAATTCAACCGAACTGACTGAGCTCATTCTTTTCATTGCCTGACTGGCTCTTTTTAAGCCTGTTTCTATACCCTCTGCATCTGTTCATCAGCTTTTCCTGCTTGTTTTCCAGCCCCGGCGAACTGAGAGCTAAAGTGCTTCTGTCAAACCAAAATAGTAGCTTGAGAATAGGAGTTCACACCTGTCACGCGTGGATGGTGGGATTTTTTTTTTTTTTTTAGAGACTTGCATGAAATGCAGTTTTAAAAGTGTAAAAAAAAAACCCCAAAAAACAGAGAGAGAACACTGAGTGGACGTTCAGCAGGGAGTTTTATCACTTTGTGACCGCTGGATTCGGTTCTTCTAACCTTAATGATTTAACATCCGTACCTTTAGGCGGGAAAAGACTCGGAGCACCGAGTGGTCATTTTAGCACTTCCATTGTTTGCTCCATCTCTTAGTAATGACCTTTACCCTTAATGATTCATAGGCAGATGGAAAGCACAAATAGCAAGTACACGCAATCATATACACACCAATGCCCCTAAATGGAAAGTTCTTTTCACAGCGATTTCACCTTCGAAAAGACTCAAATGCACCAACAAGCCCCTCGCTGCTTTTTCGCCGACTTCCCTTCCTTAAAGCCACCATCTCCGCTGCACTTTACTTTCTCTAACCTATCATTACATCATGAAGTAGCCTTCGACAAGTAGAAGACTCTCTTTAACTTCAGTGTTTTCTGAAGGGGGCTTTTGCAGTTCGGCGTATGTGTGTGTGTGTGTTGGTTTGCAGTCCATGCAGATCTCCATCGACATGCTTCATCTCCTAATCTCCTCCAAGAGTGATTGCGTCGTCCCTCTCATTCATCACTCTCCTGCAATCCGTTGTCCACCTTTGTATCGTTATGCATATGCATATGAGACCTTTCAATGATGGGCATGCTTCCCACTTTCCAACTTTAACTGCCTGGGTGTGTGTGAAGGCTTCACATTCTAACATGTGTACGCAGCTCTCTCAGCAGTCTGCAGAGAAACAAACTACAAACTACCTTGGAAAATTGTTTTAATAACATTTTCTGATAAATTATTTGCTCCTTCCAGGGTAAATGCCTTTCGATGGAAGCAATGCTCAAACGAAGAGCTAGACCTGACCTTTTTTTGAGTTTCGTTTCTTAATTTATATAAACAGAAAACGTACTTCGACGTCAGATTACAATCAGAGTCTTTACATGAAGTGCAAACCTTGTCTTGGTGATTTTCAACTTTCCTCTTAAGGTGTAACCTTCATTAAAAAAACATAAAAAATATAAAAAGGATTGTTCGTGTTTGCAGATCAGGATGCCTTGAAACTTTGCAGGGAATTCCTTCTATTTGTAAAGGTTTCATTCAGTTGCTCGTCTCTCATGACATGTTTTAAATGTTTGAGTCAAATTGCATGTGTCTCCAGTCAGAAGGCCATCGCACAAATCCGACCTGGAAAAGAAAGCCTCTGATTTTACTGCTATCTAACTTTAACATGCTCATCGTTGTGGATGTCTTCTGCTTGGCATGTCTAATGCAGGTCTTTCTGAATGTAGGGCCACACAGCAGTGCCAACTTGACAGCAATGCCAGAAAGCCTTATTGGTAACACACTTGGAAGACATGATAAGAGCAGGGAAGGAGTGTATAAGGTTTAGATTTGAAAAGTTTCCACCTTTGGTCAAGGTTCAGTTCTTTTAGATCTCATCTTGAATCTGCGATTCTAATTTTTCATTGAAGTTGTGATATTAGTAGGAGAATGTGTACTTTTTAACGAAGAGTAGGGAAACAGAAACACAAATGTCGCTGTTATGGTTTGGTAGTTTTCAGAAAAGACCTCACGTCAGGAAAATCTACCACTTGTATATTCAGTGGCTTGTCTGCATGTATGAATCCATTATGCGCACTTGCACACGTTTCTGTTTGTCGCAGTCCTACAATGCAGCCTGACAGATCATGTGGGTGATATGAAAACTTTAGTGCTGAAGGCTGCACCAGTGAGGACACTGGATCTTCGGCTGAGTAGGGTAAACACAGCTGGAGGCTCAACGCTTTTCCAGTCTCTGCACCCCCCCCCCCCCCCCCCCCCCCCCCCCCCCCCCCACCCTCTGTCTCCGCCAGCCTCTCCTCATCCTCTCAAGGGATGGATCTTCAGGTATTCACAGTCCGTCTGATAATCCCCATTGGATGGGCAGAGACAGTCAAACTGTACATATAAAAACAATCCCTGAAAGCTTGTCAGGTGAACACGCACGCACACGCCATGTGTGTTCCTGTGCGTGCGGCTTTGACGTGCGGCCCGTGCCGGTGATCAGTGTAATGCTGATTCACAGCGCCGGGTAACATCTCCCGCATGCTGCGCCATCACATTGCATCACATCACATCCCGCTCCGTCTCTTTTGACAGGAGGCTGTCGTCGACGGCACATCGGTGACAGACGCACCCATTGTGGTCACCTCATTTCTCCCAATCATCCATCCCTATCATTTGCTTTGTCCCCGCCACTCTTTCCTTATCACAGTCGACATCCACTACATCTGTCCTCTATTATATTCTGCTATCTACCACCCCCCCCACCGTCACATTCATTTGATAGCTTTACACGCTGCACACACACACACATACAGAAGACTCTCACACACACTCTCGCCCAGGAACAGACAATGAGGAGATAGACGGCCTATTGAGGAGCAGAAATAGCTCCCTGTTGGTTCGGATGTGTTAAAGTTGTTAATAGCTGCACGTCAGCATAATCCACTGAGCTAAGCATTGCATTACGGGAAAGCGCAGCCGCACACACGCACAATGATATGGAAACACACTCCCGTTTGCTCTCACACACATGCACACGCTCATGCAAATGGCAGTTTGTTGTGTCTCTCCATGGGTAGCGTAGCGTGAGTGGCGTGCCGGGTATTTACGTTTGCTCCGGAGACAGCAGAGTAGTTTCTCCACCTCCCTCCCTTCAATCTCTTATTCCATAATTTCATGGCACCTCCGTCTGTCAGCCCACCTCGCCTCCACCTCACCCATCACAATATGTCTCTTTTACACAATATATATATTTACATCACTTCATAGTTTCCACGTCTTTTCTTTTCTTTTCTTTTTTTCTTTTTTTTTTTACAACGTTCTGGCAGCTTGTCTGTTTGTAATTTGAATGAGGAGGTGAGTTCCACCGTGCAGGAGCTGCCTTGCATTCCTTTTGGGCAAACCTGTCCTGGTCGTCCTGGTTTTGGGGGAATTTCGTGTGCCAGTGTGTGCACGAATCTGTGTGGTGTGAGGCATCGCAACAATGTGACATGGGTGGGGGAAGAAAAGATGTTGTGATACTGATGCTGCTTAATGACACTGTCACCCTTCTTTCCGTCTGAACTATCAGAGGCACTGATCGAGGCTGCGAGGCGAAGACGGGAGAAGAATAGGAAAGGCTTCCAAAAAAAGAGGCATGTGCGGCTGCTGGAGAGTTGTGTTTATCCGTGCTGCACCAGGGTGCGAAAAGTTGAAAATATGTGTTTACTTCAGTGATGGGTACAGAGAGTTTTTCACTTTATGCCTCATTAGAGAGCAAGAGAGAGGAGGAAGGATGGGGGGAAAAAAAACTGAAACATGTCGTCAGAGTGAGAAGATGTTTGTTTGTTTCTGTCCAGTTAGTTAGTTTTTGCTCAGAAGATGAGGTCTTTTAAAAGGGCAACTTTGCGCATTGTGTTTCATCTTCTGCGGCCGCAGAGGGAGGGGCTTGTGATTTGTGTGTGTGTGTGGGTGACTCATCAGATAAAAGGAAAGCAGCGGTGATTGATGGCCGACGTGATTTCTCATGAACTCTGGCACTGGAAGGGCCTTTTTGTAAAAGGTGTGTGTTTGGGGGGGTTTAATGCCGCTTTTCCGCTTTTCTCACGCTGGCCAGTGGTCTCATTTTTACTGCCGTACATTATGATCAGTTTTACCAATTCATGCGGAAAATACCCCGTATTGTTTTTGCCCAAGTGCCACTGGCTGTTCACTTTGAGTAAATGGTGCCGTGCTTTCAATCTGCCCCTCAGAAGCTCTGCACAGTTTCTGTTTTGACAGGATTGTCTGTATAAGAGATGCCACTGCTCCCACAGAGTACGAGATGTCTTCCATGATGGGTATCTCATGTTTTTTTTTTTCTTTCCTCCCGCAATTTCCTGCCATTTGTTGGATTTGTCAGGCTTATGCTGGTGTCAGATTTTCGTCATGTAATTATCTTTGCCCAAAAGGGTTCTTGGAAGTTTGAGTGCTCATTGGCAAATTACATATTGTGTTGATTTTTTTGAATCAAAAAAGAGTAAATCCACCCGTACAAAAAAGCTGCTTACAAAGCCAGCCTTTCTTCAGATGTCAGGTCACCGCTAATTTTTATCTCACGATTGTGAAATGAAAACAGTGCTTTCCACATCACTTCTGACAGCATGTGGAGAAGTTTCAGCGTCCTTCTCCAGCCGCGTTCACACTTGTGGTGCAGTTCCCCGGCTTGCCAGTGAAGTTAAAGCAGAAGAGGAGCGTCAGATTTGCTGTGCACAGCAGCTTTAACGTAACAGAAGATGTAAGCCGAACAGCTGCTGTGACACAAACTCAGCTGAGTAACTTCCTCAACAACGGCCGAGAAGTTTCACTGGGAAGAAAGTCTGCACCATCCATCCATCCATCCATCCATCCATCCATCCATCCATCCGACTTTAAACAAACCACACCAGAGAACGTTTTTGCAGATATCATGTCTCCTCCAGCGATCACAGCGCTCTTCTTGTTATTGATTTAGGATTATTGACATACTCCTCCTGGTGTCAAGTACCTCTAAGTCTGTGTATTTCTTTTCCCTTTTTTTTCCAGTGGAGGCCTGTGAAAGTTATCTCAAAAGGTTAAGTTTGAATTTCATTCATTGTCGATATTCAGTGTATTGAGTGATATTGATTTCGAGTAGGTAGTAAATAAAATTATAGCCAGGAAAATATTTAGAGAGATGTTACAGACTGTATGCATACATATCCAAAAACATTTAGAACAAAATTTAGTTTTTAATATATGATTTATTTTTGTTACTCTCATTTCAATGGACCTCATCCTCATACATCAAAAAAAAAAAAAAAAAAAATGCATATTTGAAAAAGTTATATTAAAATTTCTTGGTCATATAGGAACATTTCAATATATTGACTTGACTACATTTCACAGAGTAAATCATTGCAATGATTCATTATGCATATAAGTTTGAATTCACACTAAGTCTTTTTGGAGTATAATATACAATATCTGAGTTTACATAACAGCAGTGGTGACCTGGAGGTTTGAGATTCTAGTAGCTCATTGGTTTGAATCCCACTGCTGAAATGTCAAGTGTGCAGCATTTAGCAAAAAAAAAAAAAACACGCTGAAGGGACACAATTAGATTAACATGCTATTTTAACTGTGGAGATTTAAGTCACCACTTTTTCTTTGAAGTCAACTTTTCTTTCAGCTTCCCCCTTCAGAAAAGATCCAGACGTTCTCGATCAGACTCTGGAACTCGTCTTTGTTGATGGTCTGATGTCTCAGTGTCAAACTCTACAGCAGCTTCGTTGATTGGATAACGATTGATGTTGACGCTTTTGCAAACCATTTGCACGATGAAGCTTTCGGAAGTCATTACTAAATGTGGCTGTAATGATTAAGTAGATTAAAAAAGCCCATCAGAACATTGAGCTGATTTTATAAAGGAATCACTTTATTGTAATGCAGCCTTCAAAACTTGGAAAGGAAACCCTCGGAACAATAACACCACTTTTAAAGATCTGTCTGGATCCAGAATGTAATTCACACTTTGACACACACACACACACACACACAGCTCACCAGCTGACACGGTGTTCCTGATCCTCAGAAAACACACCTTTTGGCGATCTCTTGATATTTTTTTTTCATCTGGTGCTCCTTTGTAGGCATCAGTTAGATCCCTGTTTTGATCCTCCATCAGCTGCTGAGAGACGCCCGTGGTTGTGCAGATTGTTACCTCTGGGTTTGAGGAGTCAGGCTGTGTGTAGCGACTGTCTGGCTGTCATCAGGTCGCAGTTCGTAATGAGATTCCCTGACCTGTCTCTCACAAGTGCCGGCGAGTCAATTAAGACCTAACGGGTTTTTGTTTGTTCATGTTCAAGTTGAGAGAGTTTACAATTAGAAAATTACAACCTGGTGGGTTTTTTTTTTTTACCTTCTCTTGTTATGAAGAGTAATAGTGCTTTATATAGCTGGAAAAAAAAAAAGCTTGTTTTGAAGAACGAAGTCCATATCAAGGCTCGTTCTCTCCATAGGAAACCTTTACTACCAGCAAGTATAATTTCAACCTGCTTGTTCATAAAAACTGTTGAATGAACTAACCAAATTCAAGTGACTTTAAATAGGAAAAATAATTATTTCTTCTGGAGAAACAGTTATATTGGAGGATGTCTCACCTTCTGCCTGGGTTATTTTTCATAATGTAAAAAACCTGAGGCGAACTGAACTTGTGCCCATTTCAGATAGTCTGTGTCAAGTAATGCATCATGGGAGTGGTGGGTCAGTTTGAAGACACAGGATACTCCTCCTCCCTCCCTGCACTTTAACACGCACCCACCCTTCTGTTCTGTTGATTCGTGGCATTTAGACGTAAACAGTACAATTACAGGTAAATGACATGAAATCTACTGCATTATAAAGTTATATAAAACTAGGAGAGAATGATTTGTCATCAGATGGAAAAAAAAAGGATCCTGTTTGCATAACTGCTCCCACAATGCAGTGAGCAAAATTAAAAGGTTGGATTTATGCAAACTATTTACTAAGAAGTTTGAATACTGCGACGCTGAAGATAATTTTAGAGTGTTATTGACCTGAAGGGAGCAGCTGGCTGCAGGTTATGAAACTCTGTCTCACTTTTTGAAATACATCTTCATGAATCATATAACTTTAGAGGTTGAACGAATCAGAATTAAAAGAGAAAGTAATCTAAATACTCAGTTTAGCAGCTTAGAAATGTTTTCTCTCTGCTTCTGTATGTTTTCACATGATTTCTTTGTGACTCACCTGTGTGCGAAAATATAATTCACTGCATCCAGACTTTTGTCTGGAATAACTAAGCTCCGAATGCAGTGTTTATTTACATCTGGCTGACTCTAATTATCTGTATTTACAGGTCGAATCAGACATTTGTAACAGGCTTTTAGGATAAGGGTCCTTTGTAATTAAATCTTTATTTTTGAGCAAATTTGAAGTGCTGAGCTGCAGAGTGGGGCCACCATCATCCATTTCCAAACAGATTTTTTTTTTCCTTTTAATTTTTCAAAATTAATTCTGGTGAAAAGAAATAGGACATAAAACACACCAGATATCAAATTAAAGTCCTCTAACAAGCATAACAGTAAGTTGTTGCTGCTCCTTATGGGTCTTATGAACCTCAGGTATTAGCAATCATATCTTCCAATGTGGAAAACCTTTAGAAATGTAGCACTTAACCAAAAATTCTGACTTTTTATGAGACAAACATGCGATGTGGAGAGTTGGAAAGGGATTTGGGGTTGCTGGGGTGCAACTGAAACTGTAATGGGACAGACTTTTCCTTTGATAATTTAAAACCTCCTGATCAAAATGAGCACATCAATAGTTTCACTGCAGCTTTAGCATTACAGCACAAAAATGTAACATTTTTCTTTACTAATCACAATTTGCAGTGGCTTTAATGCTCAGTCAGGTCCTATTGTACAGTTTGCACACATTTCACTGACTTAAAACACTTTTGCAGTGATAAAATTCATGAAATGATTTCTTTTTTAGATAAGGACTCCACATGCTGCTTATCTTTTAAACATATAGATCAGTGTCATTATCATGAAAAGTTCATCTCTTATATTTTGTTCAGTTTCTTTATGTCGCCTGTTCAGCCACTGTTTTCCTTCTCATTTGATCCAGTCAGAGTTGAGCACTGATAGAGTGAGAAGCTCAACCTTTACCCTTCAGAACTTCGAAATTCTCACAGAACTTTTCATGGTAGAGAGAAACAGAAAATTCAGAACGTCAGACACTAACCTGTTGGCCACAGTCGCAGCGCCCCCCCCGACATGAACAGCAATCACTCTTTGGTTCAGCCCCTGAAAAACCCATCAGTGTAGATGGTATGCATCGACATGTTGGACAGCTGTAGTACTGCTAAAAACACTTTGAGTACTTTTTTTTTCTTCTTCCGTGTTTTCGTGAAGAGCCCTCTTTTGCTATCAAATGTGTCTCACCAATAGTTACACTTGAGTACGAGGAGCGAATACGCTGCAAAGTGCTGCTGGCGTCGCTGGGTAGTTCTGATTTAAATCATCTCCTTAGAGGAACTCTCAGAGGAAATAGGGCTTGGAAAATGTTTTTCTTCTGGGTGAAGTGCTCCATGATGTGTGTGCATGTGTGTGTCAGTCATTACTTCTTCTGGCCTTTAGAGGAGCTTAAATGAAGAAGCACTAATCACACAAACCACCTGAAGTCATGACAGGTGACTTTGAAAAGTTGAAGCTTCTTAACGGAGATCTGCAGCCTTATGCAGTTCAACACAGCCAGCACAACAGATTAAGCGTTCATCTCTGTCAAATATCGCCTTATTTTCGACTTGAGGGGCTTTACACACAGGGGGCGTCACAAAGAAATGATGAGGAAACGTTAAATACTCATCGGATAATGTGCATAAGAAGTGTGCCTGCTGGCAGCAGTGCAAATTTGTGACAAATGTCCCATCGATTTGAGACCTGCCAGCAGAGATGCATTTGATATTATCACTAATCATGCCCTCTTCTTCCTCAGCGGAGCAAAAAGAGGATTGATGATATTTTGGTAGAGAAAGAAAAGACTGCTTCTGTGCTTGTTTTAGGTGGTCTGTGGGACGGTCTTGGTTTGAAGAACATTGCATTGTACCGAAGGGAAAACAGGCTTAAAAAAAACAAAAAAAACAAATGGAAATCATCATCGTCATTTGACAGTTTTTTTTAGCAAGGACGAGTTATTTTTCTCATGGAAACAAGGAACATCTATGCACTGGAAAGTCGGCGGAAAAATATGTAGACTTGCAAAAAACCAAAATGCCCTCAGTGTGAAAAGGCCGTCACACTTGGCCGAAAGATTGCTGTAATTTACAGCTTCCCTGGCTCCGTCCTGAAACACGGGGGAGGAAGAAAAGAGCACAGAGAGTGGAGACATGAAAGTATCACAGTGGAACATCAAAACGTCTCGAGTCCTTGTTAATTTCAGTGAGACCGCAGCGTTGGCGCAGTGGGGGTGCCACCTCAAAAGACTGTAAGGGGAAAACTGGTGGAAAGTCTGTCCTGGCTCCAGCTGCAGGACAGTGCTGTGTCATCTCTCGGCGGGCGCAGCCGCCCAATTAAATATGTACCGGCGTGGCCGAGCTCAGCGGACCTCCCAGATTTGGAGAGGGTCTCACCATTTGTCGCAGGAAAGAAGACTAATAAACAGCCTCAGCAGGACTGAATATTAATCTTGTTCACCTCCAACTTTTGTACACAATCAGAAGCCCTCGTGCAGTTGTTCTAATGCCGCTCGCAGAAAGCACAACAGATGACTGGAGGGTTGTTTTATTACCGGGTTTTAATTTAGTTTCTGGTCGATGGTGTTTGAAGAATTTGAAGTGTGTAATTAGAGTTGTGTTAATGTATCAGAGTCAACAGCTTATTTTTTTTTTTGTTGTATTTGAGGATTATATGTGTGTGTGTGTGTGTGTGTGTGTGTGTGTGTGTGTGTGTGTGTGTGTGAGTGTGTGAGAGAGAGAGCTGCAGGCTGAGAGCCATCTTGCTCTCCTCCTCCTCCTGCTCCTCCTGCTCCTCCTCCTCGTCCCCCGCCTCCCCCTCCTTGTTAACGGTGGTATAAGTGAGAAGTGGGAGCCGGGGAGGTGATTGTGATATCCCCTGTAGGTTGGCAACAGATGGGCTGATTCCCTCTTCCCAGTGCCTTCCCCATCTCCACGCTCAGTCCGCCGTCTTCATTAAGCCTTAAAGGCCACGACCTCATTTTCTCCTGCCTCCCCCCCCCTCCTCACCTCTCTCCCCTTTGCCCCCCCGTGCCCTCATCGGTTCTCACTTTCTCTCTCTTCGCCCTGCCGCACCTCCACCGGGTTCACAAACCTTAATTTTCCCACTTGGCCCTCATATAAGAGTCCATCGCCGTCTTTCTTTCCACTTACCGCCCCTCCTCCCATCCTCCTCCCTCCCTTACCTGTTGCTCCCTCACCCGCCCTCTGCTCCGAGTGCTTCTCTCCATCATCCCTCCCTCCCACCCCATCTGTTTCTCTCTACCGTTCTGGCCAGCTGACCTGGTGCATGGCATTATGGGATTTCCCTGCAGGGGTTACCATTGTGGTCTCTGACAGGTGTGTATGAGAGAGAGTGTGTGTGTGTGTGTGTGTGTCCCATGTGTGTTGCTGGCAGCTTCTTTATTCTGCATGGAAGATTAGTAACGGTGCAGACGGTAATTCAGAGCAAAAGTATTTCCTTGGACTTGGAATAGTACAGTACTTTCATTCAGTAATAAGCTTAACCTTGGCCACTAAAGTGTGTGTAGATGGTTGTGTGAGCAGGTGACTGTTCCACTATGTCCATGTGGTGTGGAAGAGCACAGAGAATGAGCTGCCATAACCAGTTACGTCTCATTATAACACCTCTTAAAGGCTCCACAGCCGCAAAATGAGCTATTTTAGCACCGTTGTCCTCACTTATCCCGAGACGAAGAGGATATTACTCCGTCGTCACGCACACACGCACAGACGTGAACCGAAAGGAGTCCAGAGCCGGGCTTCAATTACGGTGATTGTGTGCGCCTGTGTGTTTGTATTTTGCCGTGACAGCACTAAAGACAGTATTTAAGTCTCTCTGACAACTACAAAGAGCATCGCTGCGGAGACCTCATGACAACCTCCCAGTCTCAAGCAGCCCAGAGACGACAACGATAGGATTTTAAATTTATTTATTTATTTTTTTTCATTGCTTTCAATGCTTCACTTTGGTGTGCCGAGACTATGGGAAGGGAAAAGAGGTGCAGAGGGGTTAGACAGACAGTCACTTAAAAAAACCGAGAGAGAAAAATAATCGAAGGCAGGAGGTGAGAGTAGGTGAGAATGCGCTTCATGAAGGGAAATTTAAAAGCAGAATTCATTCTGACTTCCAATGTTTCTATGCAAGGACAGCTAACATATGTATATATAGTCTTCTACAGCCAGCGTTTAAACGTATTGAAAATTCAATCTTGATGACAGAAACAGTAGTAGAAGTAGAACTGGAGCTCTGATCACACTGACAGACAGCAGGAACTGAATGGATCGACACTAATGGGTGACTAGCAAGGATTTGCAGTGAAAGGACACTCATCTGTGTTTCGTGATAAAAAATAAAGCACAGAAAGTAGGATCTAGGTTGAGCGTAAGTTATTGTGCCTTCAAACCCTTTGCTCATTCTGTGCAACAGCAAATTCTCTGACCGCCTAACATCAGAGGTAATTTGTGGAACTGGGGTTCAAATACTAAATCCAATATGCCGACAAGTAATGATTTGAACTAATAAAAGTCAGCAAAGTTAATTGCCAACTTTTAAAATTTTCATGCTAGCTGAGTCACCGTGGTGAGCGTGCTCGATAAGCTTGCGTCCCCTTGCAAACTCACACATTCATTTATTACGTTCAATAATTACATTCGCTCCACATCAAAGTGGAACAGCAAACATGCGCTGCGCTGTTTACCTTCTGGCTGCATCAGTGTAGGTTTGCCACACCGAGGCTTTGTGTTACACTGTTTATCCAAAGCCGGTTTGTCATAGTTGTTCGTGCAAACCGGCTAGGCCATCTCTCATCTCTGCTGCATTTTGCTGTAGATTGATTCAGAGGTTTACATTCTGATTGCCGCTATGCTGATTTCATTGTCGTACATAATCACAAAGACGTTCTTTCCATTTAGAGCAGTCTGCAAGTTCTGATGAATTTAAGCAAGCGACACATTTTCACAATTTTTTTTTTAGACATCTCTGATGTGAAGCTTTGAATATATATTATCAAAATCATTCATTCTGTTTTCTTTTTCTGCAAACTGCAATCTGCTTGGTAGAGAAATGAATGAGAGGTGCCGTACTGAGACAGTGCCACACCATGCTGTGGTGCATTTCAGCCTCTGTTCTCTCTGGTTCTGCTGCTTGACGGGACCAGGCAGAGTGGGAGGTCGATAGGGGCGCAGCTCTCTATTGTAGGCGTGTGTAGGCACCGTGCTGCAAAGCACAGAGCACAGCAACCCATGCTTCCCATTGATTGCAGCCATGCATGCATGAATGATCACACACACACACACACACACACACACACACACACACACACACACACACACACACACACACACACACACACGCATACATAAGGGAAAATGCACACGTACACACAATATGGGGGCAGGATAATGGTCTTGATTTCTTTGAACCCGTGGGAGGATCAGTGTCCGATGATGGGCTCATTTATCCTGTGCTTTGTGGGAGGCTGCTAATGTAGCTCAAATATAGGCTTGTTTGTGTGTGTGTGTGTGTGTGTGTGTGTTTGTACACACACACTTCTTTTACACTGTGATTTGATTACACATTACACTGATCTATCAAGAAAACGGGGATTAAACAAGTCCTAAGAACATGGATAAGAGCATTTTTAGAATGTCAAGGTGAAAACATGTTTCAGATCAGGTTAAGATGAGAGATAATAGTTAAGATTAATGAGAGATTTGGAAATGGTAAAGTAGAAATGAATGTAATTCAATTCATAGTCCTCAGAAGATATCAAAACATGTTTATACAGAGTGTGTAAGTATCGCTCTAGTTTTCGTCTTGCTAAAAAAACTGGCCTTTTTTTCAGTTTTTTCGTCACCTTACTTGATTTAAAACTTTGCTAGGTTGTGTGTGAATCAGTGCGTGTGTGTGCGTGCGTGTGTGTGTGTGTGGTTTTTTTTTCCAGTGCACTCTGCGTGTGAGGCATGTCTTGGCAGGTTGCCAAGGCCAGACTCGACACCCAGAAGACGTAGTCTCAAATGGCAGCCCCAGATGCTGCGGCTGGAAGCCCATACACAATCACACTCTCGCTCCATTTTCCTGCCTTATCCTTCTGTTTCTACTCCAGAACTCTGCTATTGTGTTGTGCATTAAGTCTCATTTCTTTCCAGCGTTCATAAGAAACAGGAGGGTGAAAGAGAGAGACGTGGCCGAGTGTGTTTGTAGCTTGAGGATGGCATGTGATCGGCAGCTCTGATAGGCGAAGGAACCGGACTTTGATCTGTCCTCTGTGGACTAACAGAGACTAAAACTCAGAAGCCCGCTGACACTCGCTCCCATCACGGGAGTACAGGAGGAGCCGGCTCCAAATGGGAGGAATTGAGTGTCATTTTCTCTCCCCTTACTCGTCTCCTCTCCTTTTTCTTTCTCTCCCTCAGCCCCTTTCAGCCTATAAAAAACACTTTGCTGCCTACATTTTACAGCCCCCCCCCCTCCTTTTTTTTTATTTGTTTATGTGTACGGCCCGGGTCGTTGACAGGCACACTCACACTGTTGCATTTATATACAACCCCTCCACCACAGCCCACAAATCCGCCGTGTTTGCTCATTTATTTCCGGTTGCTTGTGTCATATATTTGCTATCCCATCCCTTTTTATTTTTCTTCACAATGCTTCCACAGGAAAAAAAAAACAAAAAACACTGTCCTCTTTACATTTGTGTTAACAATATATGACTGCAATAAGACTAATTCTGTGTCTTTTTCTCTCTCCTCTCTCTTCCCTCTGCCCTCACCCACTCCTGTGTGCTGCTGCTCCGTGGTTGGGACACTTCTGATACCTCAGGTGAGTTGCATTTTTCCGTTCGGCGCTGCGCCTCAGTGCTGAAACTAAAGGGGACCTGCTGAATTTCAAGGACTTGAGTACACAAGTGTCGTGCCTGAGAATGCACATTCCTCCATAAAGTGTGTATCATAGGTTTTACTTCAAAGCACCGGCCGTAAAACCTTGGCATGCTATCAATTAGGCAGCATCCAGTTTAATTTTGAGCACCGGCCGTAAATTAAAATAGTTAAAGGGGTTCCGCCTGGATTGCTGTGTAGTTATGATCAGCGGCCGTTAAGTGACATGTGTCCCCGCCGTCCCGTGATCAAATACGGTGTTCAATCTGTTCCCCCCCCCCCACCTCCACATCTCAGCTCTCTGAACCCCGCCCCGCCCGCCTCCCTCCAGTTCACAAAGAGCCATAAACAGGATTTATAATTGTGGTCACAACATCAGCATGGTGATTGTGGCAATGACTTTAGCTGTAATTGTGCAGGCTTCTCTCACAAAGTAAAAGTTGTTTCTGCTGCAGCACTGCAGCCACAGTCTTTTATCTGTGATTTATCCAGTTTTACACATTTCTTGCTTTTTTCTCATGATGATGATCTCTGATAAATATGTTTTTTTAAAAAAGATTTTCATGTAAAACAATCTATTTTGTTGATTAATCCGCAATCACTATCACGGACAAGAACCACACCGACTACGCTTCATTCCCTAAAGGTACTGAATAATCATCTAGAAGTGTGATGGAGGCCAGTTGTGATCTCAGCCAATCGGCTCCATTCCCGTGACTCCTTTGAGCAATGCATTTCTGAAAAGGGAACTATTTAGGAGGCGCTGGCTGCCGCTGCACTTTCTGCACTCAGTGTTTTTTTTTTCTCTCCTGACGAGGATATGAGGATTGATAGGAGCGGGTGGTCCTGACATAGCTCAGTGATTTTATGTGAAGACAGAAGTTGGGAATGGATCTGTGCAAACTGCCGCAGCCATAATGCGTCCGTGATGATATTATTCATATTCCTGTCACCTTTATGATTAGATTAGCAGTTGCATTGCATAAACCTGGAAAGTTTTCGTGGAAGACTGAGTTTGAAATTTAATCAATTTTGTGTGCACAGAAGCACTTATGAAGAAATTCAGTCAAAACTTTCATGTTGAATATGGAACAGTGAGATTCGGGAGAGTCACAGTAAATAGCTCCAGTTATAGACTACAAATGCAGCAACACTAACCTGCCCCTCCACTTTCTGACAGCCAGAGGATATTTTTAAACAAAACGAATGGTCTCCGTGCTTTGCCATTGTTGTGGGTGACAGATAAAGATAAAATACCGTCTGCAGCACAATCACCACGCAGTTTATCCACATATTGATTTTCGGAAATGACTGACAGACTGTAGCGCAAGAGCAGCAGCTCTTTTACATTTCCCACTACTATTTCTCCTCAGTGTCTTTTACCTGAAGTCTCGTCTGGGCTGTGACTGACTGCAACTCCACGGTTTCTGAGTATTGTAGTGATCTCTGCAGGAAAGCTCGGGAGATCGATGCGCCGTCTTTGTTGTTAACTCATTTGCTTCTGTTGCATTGCCGTGAAGCTTTTGAGCTCTCCAGTCCTTTTCTGAGACGGAATAACTTTTTCAACGCTTCGGCCTTGTGCCGATTGGTGATCCGATTACATATCGCAGGGATGAGCAAATGACTTTCTTTCCCCGTGACAATGCAAGTAAAGGTTGTGCATGTGTTTGCGAGTTGTTCACATTCCTGTTTACGCTCCTCGTTTTTCCTCGACAAGCCCAACACGAACAAGCATCTGCACCAACTCCTTATTTGACAGAAGCTGAGACTTGATCATGTGAATATTTACACAATTTGAGGATACACTGAACAGGCTGCAGACTCAAGAGGCTGCAAGAACTGGGTTTGTTGCCATGAATGAGGTGCAGTGGCGTGTTTACACAGCCTGTTTGAGGCGGGACCGTTGCGGAGTTACTTTGCTCTGTGCTCTCTGAAAAAAAGCTGTTGCTCCATTTCTGCGAAGGCAGCGGAGGCTCTAATGGAGTCAAATCGAGAGCGCGGTAAAAATCACAAAAAGGAGTTTCAATCTCCCACTTTCTGTTGGTATCGGTGTTTGAAAAAAGGTAGCGGTAACTGTGATGCTGTTGTGTTTCTGTGAATCGTCTGACTATTTTAGCTGCACCCCAGTTTGAGTCCACAGCCCTAAAAATGTGCCTTACTTCAGTGTTTAACCTCAACGAATTTGAGAAGTGAAGTGCTTCCTCTATTAAGGGTAGAATACAAATTGTGTCTGCATCCATATTTATGCAAGCTACAGCTGTGGAAAAAAAAAAAAAAACACACACACAATGCTAGCTAGCACTCCCACTGAAATGAACTCTGGAAGCAGAGGCAGTGTCATTTCTGCCACTGAAACTGCTCTCTGGAACCCAATTTGTCCTGATTATCGTGTCATGGCTCAAGATGACATTGCATGACAAAGTGAATGTTGGAGCACTCTAGCCCGGAGTGCCAACGGAATTGTCACTTTGCTGGCATAAGGTCACTCGGATTCATCTGCATCCTCCCAAAATTGAGGCCAGAAGAGTTTTCGAATTATTCTGAAAGTGTTTGCAATGACGTTCGCTCCCTAATTGGATATTTTCTCATGGAAAATTTACAAGAGATGGTGGGATGGTTCCTTAACTGTTCTGCTTTACTGGCATCATAAAGCCCGAAGACCCAAATGTTCATTTGCAGTCATTATGTTAATGGCAATTAGTATTGACTTTTGCTGCTTGCTGGTGAGCACGCCAAATGTTTGCAGGAAATTATAGCAGTCATCACCGAGAGTAGTATTTATGCCGATGTAATCTTTGTTTGGACAACACCGAGAGCTCAGGTCCACCTGCGTGTGTGTGTGTGTGTGTGTGTGTGTCTGAGACTGGATGAAGTGCATTCCATACTGCTTTGGCAGAAGAGAGCGTGGGCTTTCTGAAACGTGCATTACTGGACAGAGAGAGCAGGAGGGACAGCTCTCATTGCCTGCCTGCTCCATTATTCACTGCGTACCGCTGCGAGTGGGTGTGCGGATGGAAAGGTATCAGCGTGACTCGGTACCTCTTTGGAATATTGCAAAGAGTTTTTTTTTTGAGTACATAAAGGGACATATCTGTGAGTAAAGAGTAGCCCGACTCTAACAGTGGGACGATTATTTACAGAATAGTTGGGTGATTGGAGCGATCATTTTTGGACTGTCAAATAAAACTCTCAAATCTTAAAATAACTTTCTATTTTTTTTCCCCCAGCTTAATGCATTTTCGGGTCTTTTTTCCTTCCTATTTTGTTATTGTGGTTTGATGGATCATTCAAACTTTCACGCTTCATCTTTGCTGTAATGATTTTCTGACTGCTTATATTGAGTCAATGTGTGAGCTCCCTGCAGTCTAACAAAAGAATTTATATTTCCTTTTTCTTTGCTATTTTTAATTTGATTGGAGAAATAATCAAACATGAATTAGCTGTTTTGCTAACTGGGCCCGTCAGAGATAAATCATTTACCCATATACTGATACAGATATCTGCATATAATCTAGTTGGAGCAAGTGTGGGCTGTGGACAACTACCTAAGGTCGAAGGTCAGAGTGATTTGTTTTATTTTCCAATTTCTGAAGACTTTTCTTCTTGCGACAGCTCGCTTTGGCTCAAAATCTCTCTTTTTCAAATGGGAAATGGACTTGACTTATATAGTGCATTTTCACCGCTTCAGCAGCATCAAAGGAATTAACCCTGTTAGTCACATTCACTTATTCACATACTGACACGCCAGTGGTGATGCCTGCCATGTAAGGTGATTGACCTCCTTTGGGAGCGCTGTAGGGCTTAGTGTCTGTCCCGAAGACACTTCCACACATGGATGAATGGGGCATCGATCCTCAGACTTTGGTGTTAGAAGGTGACCTGCTGTACCGACCGAGCCCTGACTCCACCTGAAACATCAATAAGCTGAAAACAGTGAAAAATGAAACAGTTATCGTGCTAACTTTATTTGTATCAATTGCAAAAATATAAGGATCGAAAAACTGACTTGTCAACAGAACGGGTCCTTCTGTTTCATGGTAAAACTCATACCTCTTACTGTAAATAACTCACAACATCAATAAGTGGTTCGTCTCTGCCTTCATCCTCCAGATCTTGTCTTTTGCTTCCCATAATGATCCACAGAGTGAACTGCGGCCATATTTTATCTTTTCAGCTTCCAGAAAGTCAGTGGAACACATGTAAACAAGCCAACGTGAGCAGATGAAGATGTCAGACAGCAGGTGGTCTCCTCTGAAGATCCCTGGTGCTAAAGCACCATGATTGTTTCAGGCTTCAGGTTGGACTTGAAAAGAAGTATTTGAAGTGATTCATGTGAAAAACCTTTTTTTTCTCATTCCCATGCTGTTTAGTTATTATTTTTTTCTTCTTGCTTCTTGTGGGTGCTGGTCGTATCTCACATTTGGTGAACAATCCTGAGATTGTGTCATATAAATTGCATAAACACCTGTTTTACTGAGGACAGTTATTAGATATAGCTGGATAAATTCGGTATAAACGAGGTGGTTCTGTTGGAGATTTGTGCACGTCATTTTGTCAAATCTGTCTCAGCAGCCTGGTCTCAATCCGCTTTTCCAGCTTCCTTCTCACCTGGAACTCTGTTTCTCTCATTTGCCTCTCATCAGTCTCCCTTCCCCTCTCCGTCTTTCAGGCTTTCCTTGTAACTGTTACCCCTCCCTCTCTGTTTCTGCCGCTGCCGCCCTCATTCATCCGTGCCCATCATTCTCACCTTTCTTCTCTCCCACTAATCCGCAGAGGAAGGCACAGGTCTGCTCCCCGGGATTGAAGCAAAGAGGGTTTAATACCCAACCCCGGCCTGTGTGTGTGGGTGTATGCATGTACCGAGCAGCTTTGTGCATGCTTGCGTTCACTCCTCCTTTGCTTGTGTGAAATTGGGAGATATTGGTCTGAATATATGAGGGAATTCAATGGTGCGGTGTTGAATTCTCATCTGCTCGCTGCAGAAGGAGCGCTCGGCGTCGGCGCCGAGACAGGCAGAGTTTGTCTTTTCGCTCCGAGTTGCACGTCCCCTCTGTATCAGGCACACAGTCGCGTGCACACACTCCCCGTTGGGGAAGGAGTGTGAATGATGTATGGAGCTCTCGCAAGTGATAAGCCTCATCCGCCACTCCTTCCCATTACTCGTGCCTTCTGCCGTCCGGGGCTCTGTGTTCTTGTTAGCGGGTCGATGGGGGCAGGAGTTAGGGGCAGAGGACGGGAGGCAGGCTGCAGGCCCTCAGATGATACCGCGCTCTCCGTTACCTTTCCTCCCTGCGCCTTCTCTCTGTCTCTCCATCCATTCCTTCCTCCCTTCATCTCCTGGGCAGTAGAAATTACTTGTCCCTTTGCAAGGGCGCATCATCAATCCCATGATTCATTGCACGTTTCCAGCGTAATGGCAGCAGCTTTGATTGAATCGAGAAGGCGCACGCGCTCGCGTTGTCTGCTTGGACACAGCGGCGTGTGCACGAGATGTGACTTCTGAATGAAAGGTTTATTTTTTTTAACCTTTTAAAAGCCTCCCCGCGCTTAAGCGTCCGCCACCCCCAGCTCCGCAGCCTCCACGCTCTTCAGGCATGGCGTGCGGTTTGCTTGACCCTCCCTTCCTCAGTTTTCCTTTTTTTTTTTTTTTTTTTTTTTTGCAGTTTATCAGTCCATTTAGTTCTAAATGCTAATGCTGCAATAAATTGTGCGTTTTTGTGTTGGGGGATGCTCATAATGGGTAATACAATCAGAGAAATGGAAGGGCTTTTGCTCCCCGTTAATTCACTGTTTGCTAATGCACATCTTCCTCCCTGTTCAACTCTGACTCTCTTGCTTGCCCCTCTCTGTCTTCTTTTTTCAATACATCTCCTTAAATACAACTCCTTCACTCATCCAATTTCGATAATGTTTTTGAATTGTCTGCCTTTTTTGTTTCTATTTTTTTCCCTCTTCATCTTTGTTTTTGTTATTTTTTTTCTCCCCTCTTTATACCTCCCAGCAGTCTCGTACGTGCCCAGACATGAAGCTTTGATTGGGGTTAAGGTGTCAGATTGATGCCGGTTGAGTTCAATATAAATTGAGTGAAGCCAGACTAAATGACTTTCTTGTCTTGTTATGTTTTTTTAACCATTAATGTCTTGTTTATCCAGCGTGTCATTCATTATGCCTTCACTATATTTATTGTTTGTTGCAGTAGAGGGACCGTTCTTGAAGTAGAAATAGCTCTTCTGTCCAATTTGTAACAAAGAAGTGGATTAAAACACCTTTTTCCTTGTCAAGTAAAATTTGCACATTACTGCTCCCTGTAATTGTGACTCAAAACTCGTCACATCTTATAAGGTGAAATAGGCCATTTCCACTTTCTAGGTAGAGCTTGATTACAGTGCCGGCAGCCAATCTTCATCACACAGTTCATCATTTATTTTCATCGGGCAGCTCTGCCTCTCCTGTTAGAGCCAAACGTCTTCCAGTGACAGGGTTGTTGGTTCGATCCCTCTCCTCTAGACTCAGCATTGCTCCCACTGGAGGGAACACAGCCATGAACGGGTGAATGAACCAACTAAAGTGCTTCAGGACGACTGAAGGGGTTAAAATGAATAATATACATTAACTGACTACACAGAAGACTCTGTTTTAATTTATGACAATTTTATAGGAAGAGGGATTGTTACCTGTAATTTGGCCCCAGCATCACCTTGCTTCTGGAACAAGCTGGATCAAGTCAAAATGATTTGTAGCTTGAGTTGTGAGCACATGGCATTTTTTTTTTTACTTTTTAGCTTCATCAGATGATTTGTTTAATGACACCAATAAAACACTTATGTCGTATGAACATAAACAGGAGTTGCAACAGCAATAAGTGACTACAAAAAACAAACAAAACCTGTTAGTGAACTTGCGCAAACATGAACTTCAGCGTTCAATGAAGAAACCATCTTTTTAAGACTGACTTTTGGGCTTGAGCTTGTTCTTCAACCACTGATAAGTGCAATGTTTCAGATTTCGTCAGCTGACTTTAAAGACGCAGCTGGCAAAACTCAGCCAGTGCCACTTTTGTGTCTGTAGTGAGTCACTGTAATCCAGTTTCGATCAATATCTTTGGTATTGTGAAAGCTTGCCATTTAGAAACCACAAGAGTTGCAAACCTCAGTTTTTGTTTCAATCTGACATTTTTCTTATTGAACTGGAGCTCAGTTAGCTTGAACTTCAACTTTTAACTGTGAATAGTTTATTATGATATATTTAAGTGTAATCAGTTCCCTTTAAAGATCAAATTCTCACTGAACATCAAGAGAAACCGTCCACCAGTTCATCCATGTTCTTTATTGCTTCACCCAGCTCTGGGTCTTGGGGAGTTTGAGCTGTGACCAGAAGTCACGGTCCACCCTGGACATGTCTGTCCATTACAACGCAAACACAGAGACAGACAGTCACATAAACCCATGTTCACCAGTTAGCCTCAAATGTGTGTTTTGGACTAAATGATGAACCCGGACTCCTGGGGAAAACCCACGCTCACTATGCAGCATCTGTTCAAACCACTACATCACTGTGTCTTGTGAGAAAACCACTCTACCCAAAATATGAGAAGTTCTGCCCCTTCTCTTTCACTTCACACTCTGGATTGTACTTTGAGGGGGTTCATATTTGTAAATGGGAGCGCAACGTACACTTGTTAGGTCAACTCTGTGGAACACAATAGCTGTGTGTGAAATGACTCCCTCGTTCTCTCGCTCACTGCTCTCTCTGCAGTATAATAGACACTCATTAGTTTACTCCGTAGTGAGCAGTAGATTTCGAGCACTAATGAGTGATCGTTATTTTGTGTCATTAGGTGTAATGTCCTCCCCGACTGTTATTTCCACATATGCAGTATTGATTGTGGCACGTTTCACCGGGGGCATTGTTAGCAGGAAGTTGTGTGCATGCCATTGACATTTTTAAGGGCACTTGAGAATATAGTGCGTCAGTTTTATGCCCAGGCACTTAAAACAAGAAGGTTGAAGGTAAATATGGTACATTATGTAGTAAATAGGAAGTGATTCCAGACAAAGCAGGTCAGTCTGTCCTCGTCAGCTCACAGTAATGTGGCACGGTAAATATGATGGAGGAAAGACGGACCCGCGAGATGTGAAGAACCGATGATTGCGACGCACGATGCTCTGCTGTACTGGATTTTATGGTTGTTGCTCATTTCCCCGCTTGTCCCACAGGTCAGATTTAACCTAAAATCAATTTTGTCCTCAGATAAAAGCCATTATCCCTCGCGTGCCTCTGGCGTGCCTTTGGCTTATTTTATCTTTTTACAACCTGACAATTTCGTATTCAAGCAGGAGAACAGCACAAAGTACTTCTAAACCATTATCTGGTGGAGAATGGTAAAACTGATTTACTTAGAAGTGACTCACGAGTCATTATTTTGTTCTTGTGCGAGAAGACAATCTTTTCTGTGGAAAAACTTTCACAACACCAACAGATAACCAGTTTCTCGCCTCCAGCGCTCCAACTAAAACTCGACTTTCTTGGCTATTAGTGATGAGGTCATCTGTGCCATCTGAACAGCTGATTGGGCCGATAAGTGTTTAACCCGGGTTCATCCAGCAGAGTGATGTCACGTCATCGTCACCGGTATTGATCGCTGCAGCTGCGGTGCTGCCTGGCCAATCAGTCCTAATAAAACCACCAGATAAATGTCTGGCTCTGATTGTTTGTGTATTTATTTGTGTGTGTGGGTTTGGGTGTGTGTGTGTGTGACAAACACACCCACACACAGATAATTATTGTGAGGCAGGATGAATTAGTTTGTCAGAGATAACTCTCTCATGCAGGTGTGTTCATAAAAACACACACACACACACACACACACACACACACACACACACACACACACACACACACACACACACACACGCACGCACACACACACAGGAATACAGAGGCTTTGCCAAGGTGTTTAGACCAGTCGATAGGTAATCAGCTCTGCGGGTATGTAACAGTAGTAATTCCCTCCTACCTACTACTCGGCCTTCTGAGGGAATTAGAGAGTTGCTGTCAGATATCGCAGCAAATTGGAATCCTAACACACACACGCACACACATACACTCACACCAGCGTGCAGAGGAAAGACATTGGTGCAGGACTGAATGAGTCACCCAGGACTTGCTGGAAATTAAATTTTTTCTCAAACGAGCGTACACGTGACAGGCTACAGACACAAACAAACCTATAAAAAGCCGTTCAAAGTTTCATATATTCAGTCCTAAAAGAGGGGCTTTCTCGACTCCTGTATGAGATTGTTCTCCGTGCAGCTCATGACTGCCGGCGCGTCGCGGATTTTCCAGCTAAAGGGCCATTCCATTGGTTGGAGAATGTAGAAACCAGACAAAGTTATGTGGCATTAAAAGTGGTGTAAACCTGGTTGTGTTGTCGTTGAACATCCAACCCTCCATCTCCCCTCCTTCACACCTTCACCTCCGCCTTTCCTTATCTCCCCACTCCTCCACTGGGTTGACACGGAGCACTAGTTAAAACACACCGCTCGTCTCCGTGATGAATGGATCCAAGAAAGGAGGAAGGGATGTGTGGAGGTGGAGGAGGAAAAGGTCACAGTGTTTCTTGAATCAAAACCGCCAGTGTTTGACTGCGGAGAGCGCCCGTGTTGATCTTTAAGGCACGCCTGGCCACTGACCTCAGTCGGCCGTGCTCGCTGGAGGGGCATGCTGGGGGTTCGGTGCTTGTGTGATTGCGGGAGGAGGAGGAGGAGGTCAAAGCAGGTGTGAGATGAGTTCAGGCAGTCACAAACAGTTTGAAGGTAATTCCCAGTTTCCTGCACGTGAGAGGCCGACAGTCAAAAGTTAGAACTGTTGCTAGCTTGAACTGACATCCTGGCTTTTTCTCGCAGTAACACATTCTTTGTGTCTATTTCGCTCTGTTTTTCTGTCAGTTTCCCCTTATGCAGCTGTCTCCACTTGTCTATTACCTGAACAAAAGATGCACACGGTGCTGATGATTAAAGCAGTCACACTCTGAGATTTCACCAGAAAAAATATCCTTTATTCCATCTCAGAATTTCTTTTCTTTTTTTTTCCCTCAGACAAATTTGATCTATGATCTGTGATTTACTTCTTTTGCACTTTTTGTTAAATCTGAATGTGAACAGAATTAAAGATCCAGAAAAGATCTTCAGTTGTAATGTGAAAACTATCTACAATCTTTTTCTAAAAAATCAAGCTGAAAACAACAGGAATTGCTCCCTTGAAAAGAAAGAACTGTAAAAGGTGTTAAATAAATTGTGTTTGGCAGTACAAAGACTGAATGTTTTATACATCTCCATCTAGTTGCTCATGCTAATCTACCTTGATTCAACAACTCACAACATATAAAACACATATTCGAGAACTCTAAACCACTACGTAGTTAATTTACCTTAATTGTTGGGCTAAGGAGACCCATTTTGCTCAATTTTTCATGCTGTTTTCTGTAATGTTCGAGGACTCCTATCCAGTCGAACGCACCCTCTTCCCTTCATTGTCTGCCTGAGAAACGAGTCTTTTTACCATTAACCGGTTTCTTTAGGATCTGTTTTCACGAAGGCCTTTTTTTTCCCCCTGGCCGGCCTGAAGGAGAGCTCTTTTTCAGCACTTGACAATGTTGCGCCAAGTGCTTGTAATTTGACACCAATATAATCATTTTGCCTGCAGATGCTGTGCTCTGATTAGGTCGTTTGTGACAAGCTGTTGTCAACAAGCTTGATCTGAGCTGACAGCGGCAGAGAGCCCGAGGTTTCTCCTCAGAAGAGTTCCCTAAACAAAGTGTCATTGCCGGACACTGCGCGCATATTTAAAGTGAATACTCAGCAGCGTAATATCACACGTGTACAACAAGCAGCACCACAAAGAAGCATAACTGCAGCAACATTAGTAGTCCTGAAAGAGAAACATAGTTTAAAAATGGGTAAATTAGGACATTAGTTCCATCTTTGGTGCCATAAAGCATGCACGCGCGCATACACACACATGCATACCAACACCAGACAGCCTCTAATTAAAACAGTTTTCCTCCTCGCTCCCATAATGCATCTGGTTTTTCTGTTTGCTCGATGCAGGCTGCATTATTATGGAAACCTGCTGAGTGGCTGTCCAATTGTGGTCAAGTCTTCTTTCTCCTCCTGCGCTCCGTTCTTCCTTCTTCCCTCGCTCCTCACCGTGCGCTCTTTTCTTTTGTCACTTTTCCCGAGCACTTCTTCATTATTTTGCGTTGTGTGTGTGTGTGTGCGTGTATGTGTATACAGACACACATATAAACTCTCCCTGCAGGTTTTGCCTTTAATTGTTCCTTGCTGTTTCTGACTTGGACGAGTGTCCTCCCTCTCTCTGTGTCCGTCTCTTTTCCATCGAACAGCATCCCTCATCCTGACCTCCACGTCGCATAATGCCTGATTGTTATGTGCTGCTCATTATAAACTGAAGATCTATGTTCCACTCCGTATTGGAGGGAACAACGCAAGATGGACTGGAGGATAAACGGCAGCAGGATGGAATCGTATAGGACTCTAGGAACAAGGAGAACGAGCAGGAAAATGCAGATCATATGAGATACAAGTGGCAGTTTAAGAAGCAGTGAGAGAAAGAAGATAGAACAGGCATTGTGAAATGGTAAACTGTCTTCTTTAGCTGGGAGTAGATAATCACTCACTTCATAGTTCCTAGGGGAGGAATAGATGCAACAAGTGCAGTGACCAATAAAGAAGAGGGGATTTGTAAATGAGAGCTAGTTCTTTAAAGCTGCAGATGGAATGTGTTTGTAGACCTAAACAGCTGCAGCTCAAATGAAGCGGTTTCAGTCTGAAGGTTTTATAGTTTTGTGTTAAAACCTACACAAATGCCGCCGTGAGCTTTTAGACTTGTGTACTGCGTTTAAGGTGTCACTCTATAGTGAATGATAGGACTCTTTTCACTGTATTTGAAGAAGATGGATGTGAAACAGTGAGGTTTTCTTCCTTCTCGGTCAGATTTCTAGTGTCTGGTGCATGAAACGTGCTGGATGTGATCCGTGCACACTCTACTGACCCAGTCAAAAGCCAGGTTTACACAATGAGCAGCGGCTTGGTGATCTAACGAATCAGCTCAAGGTGCTTGATGTCGTCGTTGACAAGCAATTCAAAGGCTTTGAACTGCTGCATCTCAAACACTCTGACTGCAGGGAGGATGCTTCGCTTTGGGCAGAGCAGGTGGAACCGGAGCTTTGACACTATTATGATTAAGGTTTGGAATTTATTGATGATTCCCAAAAATGTTTTATAACATATGGATCTGAAGCAACCCCACAGACTGAGTAGTTACACCTGTTGACATGGAATTCTACTTGCTGTTACCTCAGTCTGCCTGAATCTGTAAGCATAATTTTTAAATGCAGGCAATCTGTACCCTGCATTTCATCAGCATCAAAACATCTGAATATTAATGAACACAGTGTATTTATATTTTAGTTTAGTGTGAAACTGCTCTCTTTGGGAGTGTGATGCTGTTCACTTTAAGGCTTCCCATGGGTCCGACTGTCTTGTTGTTGGCTTTTATTGTAAGTCCCTTGTAAGAAGCAGAGCACTTTCTGTTTTTTAATGGTAGCTCATATGAATAAGACACTGAGTGAATAAAAGCAGCCTATTTTCTCAGATTTGTAAAGACTTACCAGCAAATATATCAAGCATGACGAGCCTGTTTTGTGATGTGGGTGTTAGTCCACTTCCTCCATTGATGCATTTCAAAATTGCCTTTTTTTTTCTGAAGGTAGATAGAGTGTTAATGCATACAGGAAATAGCACAAGAGTGTTGCAGTAATAAACAAAACCCCTGGCATCATCTCCCTGCATATGGTTCTCATCTCCACCACTGCACCCGCCTGTCATTTAAGTTTTATTGGAGAATTCGGAGGGACGCAGCAAAGCAGCAGAGGTGGTGACAGCGCAGACAGGTGGTTTAACACGGCCCCTAACTACCTCCGGAGTCTGTCTGACGGCGAATTCAATAAGTGTTCAGAAACAGGCATCACACGGAGACAAATTTTACTCAGTAGACTCGCAGGCTGATAACAAAGTACACAGCCGCATTATAAATAACTTACTCAAGAGAATAGTCCCCTGCTATACTTGACATGACAGATAAATGGCAAGAGAGAGCAGCAGTGTGTGAGGGTGTGTGTGTGTGTGTGTGTGTGTGTGTGTGTGCGCGTTCGATGCGGCAGCATTTGTGTGTTTGACGGTTTCTGGAGGTTAATGCACGCCTGGTGTAACGAGAGGGAAATTGCTTTATGCCGCTAAGCCCTCGGGCTACAACATCACAGTTATGATGAACAAGAGTTTTACAAAGCCTTCAGTTAAGAGGCTGCCACACACATGCACGCTCACACACACACACACACACAAGCATGTTGTCTCGTAATATGCACACACACGTATGCATATGATAGGCATACATTAGCTTCAGCCTTACAGCTTATCATTTTTTTGTTCTGACAATGTCGACTTTCTGTGTGTGTGCCTGTGAGTGTGTGTGTGTGTGTCACTGTATGAGTGGAGCTGTCACGGAGCAGACTGTCCCATCTCTCATCATGGCATGGTCGTGGGGTCAGTGGGGGAGGGCTGGTGGGTGTGGGCGGCTTGATGTCTTTGCTGATATAAAACCCTGTCAGCTGGAGACAGGACCTGTCACTACAGGGATGTGTGTGTGTGTGTGTGTGTGTGTGTGTGTGTGTGTGTGTGTGTGTGTATGTGTATGTGTGTGTGTGTGTGTGTGTGTGTGTGTGTGTGTGTGTGTGTGTGTGTGTGTGTGTGTGTGTGTGTGACAGAGACACTCTGATAAGTGTCTGTGTCTGTCAAGCCGGCGGTACTCTGAGGACCTGATTGAAAGCAGTCTAAAAGGTCAAAGTCAGGAGTCAGATAAAAGAAAAGAGAAGTATCGGTTTGGTGATTGAGGTTTGACCGTAAACGGTGTGTGGAAATGCACGTACACACACACACACACACACACACACACACACACACACACACACACACACACACACACACACACACACACTCACACAAACAGATGTGCACTGATTCAAAGACATTTCAGGGATCGATAGAATCAGGGACAGTGCTGTAATTCTGTGTAACAATAATGAATGTTCCAATTAGGCTGTACGCAGCAATACATCCTCACAGTACAGCCTTTACAGTGTGTGAGTGTCTGTGTGTGTGCGTGTGTGCGTGTGTGTACAGTCCAGTTGGTGTTTGGTGTGGGTTTTCGTGCGTGTGTGTGCTGTTGAATGTGTTTGCGAGATGTATTTCTACTGTGTCATCTATCTCTGTCTGGCCCGCAGTCCGGCACTGGCAGTGAGATTGCAGCTTATTACCTGTCTCTGCTGGGCTGTCCCGGGGGGCAGCCGGGGGATATTGCTGCTGTGGGAGCTGCTGAGCGTAGGTCACCGCACTGCTGGCCTTCTTCTGCCGTCCCGGCCGCTGGAGTGCCACCAACTGCTGCCACACGGCGTGCTGGATTCCTTAAACATTTTTCTATCATTTCTTACAACTGCCGAGTTAAGATATATATATATATTTTTTTTTACACTTTCTCAATTTGTTTTTGCAGTTTTTAACGCTTCATTAAAAGGCGCGATCCGGCAGAATCGTTCAGTATGGAGACATCAGCTGTTGTGTTTGATGATAAGTGCACAGCACACTTGTTTTTGCTTCAGGGAGTTCTTTTGTTTTTATACAATCCGTACAATCTGTAGCATGTTTGGAATTCATCCAGTTTCTCTGTTTTAGCTCATGTCTTCTAACCAAAGTATTTCATTCCAACAGCATTTAGCTTGTCTTCATGCGGTTTTCAGTATCTCGTCCACTGCTGAGCATTTAACAGATAATGTGTCTTATTTCACTGACAGTGAGCTTTAATTGTAAAAAAGAAATCATGTTTGGGGATTTTTTGCCAATATTAGAAAAAAGCTTGTAATAAATAATGTGAGTGTCCAGCTGGTGATTTGTTTTGGTCTCATTTGGCATAACACAAGCAGCAGCAGCAGCAGCCATTGTTGGTGACTCCCGGGGGTTTCACAGCAGGTCAGCTGTGTTCTCGCAGCCAGTTTTGTGAAAATCAGTCCTTATTTTGGCTTAAACTGTTAAGAGATTTTTTTTTTTTTACCTAACAAGTGGATTTTATACAGAGCTTTGTTTTGTTTATTCAATTTCTTTCAACACTTTGCCTTTTCTTTTAATCTGAGAGTTCTGCTTTCGCCCAGTGATGAACGGATTACACTTTTAGATGACAATGTATTCCTAAAATACTAACAACAGAATACTGTTTGCAGTAATCTACTGAACCCATCTCCGTAAGCCTTTTAACAAAACCTTGTTCACAGTGTGATTTTGACATAGTGGCAGTGTAATGCACTGTTCCACTGAAAATACAAAGCAGTGGCTCGTTAAGCCTTAACTTTTTGATCCTATAATGAAAAATGACAAAGAGATGACAGTATTTGCAGTAACCATGTGTGTGTTGAAAATTACTACCCCTGCCTTCCATTAGCCGCACTTCAGTTCGGCAGCGATCACAACACAACCCAGAGCTTTGATAAAATTATCTTGACCTGGTTCCTATTCTTGTTCCTTGTATTTCTAAACGCATCCAAACACATCAATCAATGTTTTTTTTTTTTTCCTTTTTCTGAATTCAGCTCTGGTGATGTTCTGGCTTTTGCAGATTACATTTACACCAAACTGATGTGTGTCTACGTCGCGTGCCAGCTCCATGCATGTTGTGACTGCGCTGCATTTTGCATGCAGCTTGCATCATCTCTCAATCAGATAATCCAGTAGCAGACTGCTTGTTAACTCCAGGTGTAAAAGGGGTCAGACTATGAGCTCCTCTGCAGTCCAGACTGCTGGCCGGTTGTCGTGATACACACCCTGCCACCCACTGAACAGTCATCCAAAGCCTTTGTATTGGCACGTCTTTCTATCTGCACTGGGACTGAATAGTGGGCTGATGGTTTTTGAAACCTGCTCAGCAGAGGGAATCTTCGTGGGAGGTGCTGAGTCTTCCTGCGTCTTCTTGCAAAATGAAAATGTTGTCCCTGTCACCATCGCTGTGCCTTTAGCACCCACACAGCAAGAGTGATTGCGACATTCCAGCTGTATATGCCACCGTCTGCTCAAAGGATCCCAGGAGACGAGAGACTTTGCTAAAAGTTCTCGCAGTGCAGAGGTGGAGCGACACCACATTAAGGCTTTTTTTATGTGAGGAAAATAGAAGTGCATGACTTTTCCGTGTATGTGTGTTTTTCGCCTCATCATTTTGCACCTCAAAGAGAGCCGTTTCTGTTGGAGATATTCTCTCTGGCCATGTGTGGCCTCAGGGGAGGAAAGAATAGATATAAGCAGGGCAAAATATAAGTAATGCTTTTATCAGGCAGAAAATGCAGCACCCAGTCTTGGGTTACATCAGGCTATGTTCTTGTTACTGTCTATCAGAAATCAGCTATTATTATTTCAAATATCTGCTCCTTCACTTTTACACCCTCCAGCTCACGCACATTAAGCAGATCAAAAGTAAAACTCCATCATCCATCTCAATCCGAAATTACAGTTCATTATGAAAATCGCAGGGAGATTAAACAGTAAAGGATCGTGTACATTTAATTTTGCAGCCCCTGAAACATCAGGACATTTCACAGCTCCAGATCAGGCAACATAGTTATGTGAGATCAGGCGACATAGTTATGTGAGACTGAGGAAAAAAAGGGTTTCTGTTTGTTGCAGGATCCACGCTTCAACTCCCAGTGTGTGAGCGGAAGTCTCGGTTTTAGATTGTCTTAAAAGCTCGGCACAAGAAAGAATTGACCTTTGGCATTAGTCACTTTGAAATGGAGTGACATTTTATTTCCCGTTGCTGGAGCAGAAATAATTTCGAGCCAAATGACAAATTGCTCTACGATGGTGTTTTATGGAACAATTCCTGCATAAGCTCCCTTGCACTGAAAACAGTTTTGAAATGCATTAAAAGTATTGGGAGACAACCTACAAAAATGAGTTTAATACTCAAAATATACTTGGAGTTTACAGTATTTGTCAATAAATTCTATGTCAGCAAAAGCCTAAGGCCTATCATTTAGAGTTCTTTTATTTTTTTTATTAACTGGTGTACTTTAATGGAGGTTGTAATGCTCTGTTTGGAAAATGTTTTTCTGTCTGTAGGAATGCACTCAGAATCAATGTACAGTGAGTGAACCTAAAATCAGTGCATTTGAATTTAAGCACATCTATCTTTGTTCCTTAAACCCTTGTATATTATAATTCATTGTTGTGTTTTTAACACACAATATTTCACACAAACTTCTCCTTTTCCCTTTGAGATCGAGGTGTACCTCACACTTCAGTGCTTTACTCATTCAAGGGAGGACTTACAAAGCAATACAGAAAGACAACTTTTTAAAATTAAGTGAAAAGAAAACAGAAATTCATCACTTAAATAACCAAAATAAGCAAACAGCCACCACTAGCTGGGCTGGACCAGAACAGCCTGGCTGACTGACAAGGGGAGATAGGAGGACCTGGCACAGACCCACACAGACAGCCATACGGACAGACTAATCAGACTTTTATACTCCTGGGAGACTGTCCAGGTACTTCCAAAAGTGCTGATCAACTCCACTCACCTGCAAGGACAAAAAGGAAGAAAGCCAAGGAAAAACCAGCAAGCATTGTCACAGCTGGAGAAAGCACTACTACACAAAGAGGAAGTGTTATTATATGACGGACGACGGATTTCTAACTAATAAACTGTGAATGTGTGACAGCTCTCTTGTTAGCAGTGAAGAAAAGTACCTTGTCGCACAGTATTAACGGTCTCATTCTGTACAAATGTGCTGCTATGGAGACTCATGGAGATCCAGGTGTGAGTCTCTCGTAAAGAACAGAAGCAAAGCAAACAACTGCAATATGATAAAAACCAACTGCAGCTTCTCAAAGCATTTTTAATTAAAATCACAACCATGATCTGTGTCCTCCCATCTGCGGAATTGCTTTAAAAATCCAGGGACAAATGTTTATCACGGATACTTCACTATACATAGAAATAAAAATGTGATCAGAAAAAGGCTTCCAACCCACTCAGACTCAGAGTCTAAAATACTTAACTCACACTCTAACGTCGCCCAAGCTCCTTAACTTTTTCAATGTGTTTTAAATTGAAGAAGTTTTGTTGATGTTAGGGTTAGGTTTAGTATTTACGGCATACATATTTCTTTAAATATGATAAAGTGGTGACCTGTCTAGTCTGAATCTGGCCCCATTTACATTTTTAGACAGTCTGAGCATTTTCACCAAGTTCCACCTTGAAAGCCGTTTTCAAAACGCTCAGTGTTTAGTGGCTTCTTGCTCTGTTGCCATGTAGAGCGACACCCAAAGCACAATGAAAGTTTGCCATTTTCACTTGTGAATGGGGCCTCAGATAAAGTGGCACAGATTAGTGGATTTTTCTTAAACTCACCGCACCACGCCTGTCCTCCCTTCCTGATTTTTGCCCTATGCACACACCTTTTATACCGGCTCACGGTAAATATGTTAAGTTACACAGGTATGAGGTAGATGTCTAGGGAGTTTTAACGCATACTGCTGCCCCCTCCACCTCAAAAAAAAAAAAAAAAAAAAAGAGAGAGAGAGAGAGAGAGAACACTGCATAAATTTGCAGTGTTCACAGTTTAGCTTCAGTTGTTGTAGAGCCGTGTAAATATGCAAGAAAGTCTCGTGGGTCTCCTGTCTCTACACAGTGAGGAGATTGCTGCAGAGCCTCAGCCAGCCAGCGAGGGAGAGCGCAGAGCAGGGAGAACTAGCTGCCAGACCCCCTGCTGATTAGCTTGATTAATTAGACCCAGACTTTATCAAAGTGATATTTGGAGTTTGTATGCAAAGAGTCCCCCCAGTAACAACAGCCGTTGTGCTGTCATTGTGTCTGTTTGCTTTACTCTCTCCCTTGAATAAAAATGTGCCATTTATTCCCATCTCGCACATAAACCTTATGCTGCTGATTCACTTAAAATACTAAGGCCTTTTGTTAAAAGGATCACTTTACTATAAGACTTGATTTGTCACTGTCACTGTTTAACAAAAGGAGTGATTCTCACAGCCGTACAGCTTAGAGTTTGCTGTTGTCTTCATAAAATTAATTTGTTAGAGTCAGACAGACTTTTTATTCATAAACGCAGCTCCACGCTTCTTATTTCGTTTTTTAACACCTCGTCAGCGTCTCTCAAACCAGGACTGTCACCCAAAGACCCAAACATTTTCCAAGCTTTGCTCTGGAAATGCAGAATTTGACCAAAGTGGGATGAATAAGGCCTCGTTTATATGACGTTTCAAGTGAAAAAGCATCATTTTTGCCTTTTCATTTCAGAACAGTTTCACATTTACACAGCGACATTTTGAAAATGTTGTAGTCAGCATGCCAGTTCAGATTTTTGTGTGTTTTTGTAATGAAACTACACACACACACACACAGAGGACAGTAACTGGTCATAACAGAGGAGTGTGTGGTCGTCCACTGGTTGCATCAGAACCTGTGGAGGAGCCAGATTGGGGGCAAGGGGGCGGTCGCCCCAGGGCCCATAAGGTCAAAGGGCCCCGTTTCATGTGATGTGTTCACATTTGCTCGTAAATAAATTCTTATAGTAAAATATGCAGTGTGTGCGAGAAGGTATACGCATATGAGTGTGGGCTCCAATTTGCCAATTCTTACATTACGACAGTCCATAAATGCATCATAGCTGTAAGCCAGTGCTGATTGGCTGTGCGGCATGAATGAGTTTTTTTTCTTTTGCACCTGATCTGAGCTCTTTGGAGGGAAGTTAAACAGTATGCTAAACACTATGCTAGCCGCTAGCGGTACTACCCAAAACCTAACATCGGACCCATTGGTGAGTCAGTGAAACCTTCAAAAATATTATCTTTATCAGAATGCTGTGGTCTTTAACACCTGCCTATTTGAATGTGCCTTGTGTTGCTTTCAACTATAACAGACCGCTGAGTCAATTTTTTTTTCTCTAATATACATGAATTCCAAAAGATATAGATAGCTGTGTCTGTATCTGTCTGAATAGATTGTGTATTTTTAGACCAGCTGTGTTCATTTTATATTTAAGCTGTATCAAAGATGGTACAGATTTAGCCAGTGAGTTTTTATCTGAGTTTTCAGCACCATGGACAGCGGACGCTCTGAGATTGACACCTGTCAGGCTGCATTTGTGTGTGTGTGTGTGTGTGTGTGTGTGTGTGTGTGTGTGTGTGTGTGTGTGTGTGTGTGTGTGTGTGCATATGTGTATTTGTTCTTCAGAACAAGTTTGTGAACTGGTTTGTGACTTTATGCTGCTTTCTGAGGCATATAGGTTTGCTTGGCTCAATAACAGTGAGCATTAGTGTGTTGTTTGATGGTAGCATGAGGTATTGTTTAAATGGTAAAATTACTATCATAATCGAGAATGCTCCGCCCCCTCTGTACTGAGACCCACGCTCCGCCTCTGATCAGACCCCTCAGGTTTATTTGAAAGTATAAAGGTGGAGTCTGCAATCCTCTCATCGTGTAAATCCTTGTAATGAAGATGACAGTGACTTACCTGTAGTGGATTCCTTGGCTTTGAGCAGAAGAGAAAGAACAAAGACATCTGTGAAGTGATTTTACCTTGCAGTTATTCTGGAGCTCAAGCTCCCAAAACTTCTCAAATGAAATTATAACATTTTATTGGATCCGAACATTGCAAGGGATGTAAAGCAGTGTGGATGCTTTCAGTAAAGCTGCCCTGCTCAGAGTGAATGCAAATATTACAGTGTATTTCTTTCACTGGTAGAAACATTACTTAGGTATTATTAAGAGCTGCAAAGCAGTAGAACTCATCACTCAGCCTGTAGCCATTTTGAAAACTCAAATTGGTTTCCTTGCAGCTGCCCTGTGCTTACCCCTAATATACCCTCTTTAGGCAGGCAAGGTCTTCTGTTACTCACTCTGAAGAACAATTAAAACAGCTCAAAGCTGGCCCTCACAACCTGCCTGTGAAATATCCATCCTACATAGACTAACGTTTGGAATTCAGTGTGTTGCCCATGGATATTTCAGCATATGCACATGTCGACGCGGACAGATCACTATCTCAATATAATATGGAATTTATTCATGAATAATCCTTTTTTTCTGCATATTTTATAGTGCCTCAGTAATAGGTCGTAATGCAAATGTGAACATGTGTGTTCATGTTATACTGCGAACAAGTTTCTGCGCAGATTTTGAACCCATGAACCTTTGACCATTATATTAGTGTGTTAATGTTAGAATATACCCTTTCATATAACATACATGCGAAAATTTCATTCTGATAAGGGAAAACGTCTTTTTAAAAGGTCTTACTAGTTTGTCTTATGGTGTTTGCATTTTCAAGACATTATAAATGGTCACGGAGGTGTTAGTTATTAGAAGGGTCCATGCCAAATCCCTTCAGTATTGGACCATCAGCTATTTGGCATCCTGTTTTGTTATGCTGTGTTTGTTTGTCTTCCTTCTTATGCGTTTCTGTGTTTTAAGCAGGACTTTAAAAAAAAAAAAAAAGTTACCTGTAAGATTTATATTAAAAGGTCATATCAATCCACATAAACAGTTAAGCTCAATATCTGTTGGGAGCGATGCGCCTCTCTGGAGCGCTGCCTCCTCACCACAGGGCACAGCAGATTAACATGTGCCGTTAGAGCCACTGCACAGATTTGTTTGCACTGTCTGCTGGAGGGACTGCTGCACCAGCTGTGTTTCTTATTGCCACAATGATGTTTTGTTGTATTCATGCTTTCTTTTTAGTATTTGCAGTCTGTTTTGCTTATGACTTGATGTTGATCGCATTTTTCAGAAGCTCAGGTGTGGAAAAAAACTACCTTTCTCCTATGTTGACAAAGTGCTACACGAATGACAAATGATCACTCTGAATCGCTGAGCCCTGGCCTTTTCTTGGCAGTACGCACAAAGCTTCGATCACATGCAAAATGCTTGTGTGTGTGTGAGAGAGACAGCGAAAAGAGATTGTACTGTTTTATGTGTTCGTTTATCATGTTTGTTCATCATGCGTGCCGATAAGCCTTTCAGACGGACTGGCAGATGGGCTGTGTGTGAAATTACTTTTTCTTTTGCTTTCCAATAACTTCATATAATATCTTCCATTCCTCTTCTCCATTCTTTAACACGTTCGCAAATTGCCTCTCCTTCACACACACGCATGCACACCCCCCCCCCCCCCCCCCCTCTCTCTCTCTGTCTCTCATTTACTCCTTCCCCCAGACAGATATCGGTTCACTCTCTCAACCCTTTATGTCCGATCAATCTCTCCCTTCCCCATCTCTCCCCAAGTTGATGGTGTAAGGACCATTTTCGTTGGATCACAGCATTGTGGTGTCTTTCCTATTAGTTATTCATGAGCTCTCTCGGCCCAGGTCTGTGTACCTGGATTGGCGCGTTGAGGAGATGCAGTGGCTGCCTGAATGTGGATTAACGAGAGTGTCACGTTTAATTCAGGCATGTGATGTCCCGGTGAAAGAGAGGGGGAGAAATAGGACGGTTGTTTATCTCATCAATAGACTAAAGGAAAAGCAAGTCCTGACCCCCACCAATTTGTTCTGTGCGGCTAGAACCGAAGATAGATTAGCCGTGTCTGGGAATATATGTTGGGAGTATGAAACAAAAGTGAATGACCGTGTGCACTTGTTGTGTTTTTCGCGCCTGCGCCGTGCACGTACAGTATTTCTTGGCCCTCTCCCTGTCGTATTCATAAAAGCAGATAGGAATAATAAAAGGAAAATAATCAAGAGAGATGGAGAGATTGAGGTGAAGGAGTGAATGAATAAAAGTGCTGACTGAGTGGGTGGGGGGCCCGAGATGGCGCGCTCCATCATCTGCTGCAATGCTAAGTGACAGCATGGGAGTGAAGGAGTGAGGCGGGGAGATGGGGATGATGGCAGTGAAGAGGAGAGGGAGGGCCGAGCTTGAAGTGGAGGAATCGAAGAGAAATGAGAGGGAAAGAGTCTTGTGGAAGGTGACAGGTGGTACTCACCTGAAATCGCTTGTCCTTTTTATCTCTACTTCAACTGAGCTGGACAAGTTCCACTACAAATGACTGCTTTCTCCGACTCTCTCTGCATATAGAGCTGTTTTTTTTTTTTTTTTTTTTTTTTACAATATATATAACAAATTTTCAATTTTCAGGCTCACACATGGCTTTCCAGATACACGCACGATCTACAGGGTTTCTTTGCTCTTTCTGCACACACGCACACGCACAGATATGTGCACACGCTCACATCGCATTGACTCACAAATTGCAAGAGGAGTCAACGAGATGAAACTCTGAATTCTTGAGAAGCTTTGAAGTTTTCAAACATCTCCCACTTTCAGCCTCTTGTCCCTCGCCCACAATACGCGTATTTGAGAGAAGAGGTGTGGTATCTGTAGTTCTCCACCGGGAGAGCCTTTGTAATTGGACTTTTTTTTCCCCCTCTCTCACTCTCTCCAATCCTCTTCATAAGCTCTTTGCTCTTAGTTACAGCTTTCTCTCTTGTGGCCATTTACTGCTTAGGAAACCAGTTATCTATGTGGTTTTGTGCATGTATTCATAATGCTGCGTGTATTTGTTGAATTGAGTGTTTTTGTTCTGGCAGAATTACCAAGGGCGTTGGAATATTTGAATATATTTGTTGAAAAGGTGGTAAGACCACAGCCCGAAGGTTCACGCGTTTCACCAATGGTGTAATGATTTGTGCAATCATCCTGAAAAAGCCCGCTTGTGATTCAAACACACACAAAAAACATGTTTACTTGGTTAAAAAAAACCCAGCACACTCGCACATATCTTACAAGCAACATGCAAAAGGAACATGTTAGACTAACAGCTAGAGGTCCTAAGCGTGATACGCTGGAGACATGAGACACGGCAACAACAATTAGCACATCTTTCAAATTCAAAAGGTTGGTGGAACAGAGAGCAGTGACGGCAGGCGCCTGAAAGCTGCACACTGAGAAAACCAAATCCTGATCCTGTCCTCACATTTTCTCTGAGTATTGATCTGCACCGTGGATTTGTGGGATACAAAACTATAAACTAGAAGTGGTCACTTGTTGTCCTGACCTTGTCTGGTGTACATTGCTGCACCGCTCTGGTGAGGCGAGCCTGAATGTCGAAACAGCAGGACACACTGTGGGTCTAATAGTTTGAAAAAGCAACATTTTTTGTTTCTACAATAACTGCTCATCAGGCTGAAAGGACCCAACTGAATATGTCTCAAAGCAATAAAAGCTACAAGCATGAATGTAGCGTGTCACAAGAGTGATGTGTGTAACAGTCCAAACTGCTCAGCAATATGCAGTAGGTACAAAACGGTTGTTGATTCAGGTGTGAAATAACTATTTAGGTGACAACCAGCACCTCGGCAATGCTGTAAGAGACGCTTCCTGAGAATGAACAGAAATTTTTGTGGGGCTTTTTGTGGAAGCGGGTCTCTAATGAGACAGCAGCTAGCGTTGACTTGTTTCAGGCAGACAGTAAACTGAAGAAGTGCAGGAATGGCCGGTGGAAGGAAAATCTGAGAGTTATGGCACGCAACTCTTGCGGAGTTCAGGAAAATTTAACCTAATCCTGAAAATGAGCATACCAAGGTCTTTTTAATAAGCTTTCAAGTAGAAACATGTGAAGTGAACTCAGCCTGCTCCCAGTATGTTCTTTCTGATGACAATTTGAGAAAACCTTCTCTTGCCAAGCATTAAAACTGTCTTCAGCGTTAGCACCGCTGAAAGATAGATGAGAGAATCCCTGGCACTGCTGATAATGATGTTCATGTCTTAATATTTCCTTCAACAATGGTTTTTGATTTCCTACCTAAAATGCAGTGTGTATATTTGTGTAGCTCCTCACATTCTTGCAGTGTTACAGTGATTGGCACTGTGACGTCTAGTCCAAGGTTCAAATCTGTGTGGAGTTGTCCGCCCTGAACCTGCATGTTTATTTGTTTATTTGTTTTTTTTTTTAAAATAAATGCTAATTTGTCCCTGAGTTTGAATGTTTATTTGAAGGAGTGGTGACATGTCTCCAGTGTACAGTATGTCTTACTTGACGTTAACAATCAGCCTTAAAAAAAAAAAAAACAGCACCTTCCAATATCTGCGTATTGATAATGAAGCGATGTAGTCCTGAAACTCTGACAAACATGTATTATTCTGTTATGGTGTTTGGCCTGTCTAATTTTAGTCTGGTGATTCATTAACTCACACTCAGACACGTTCGCAGCCTGAACTCACTTCGACGTGAACTCGGGTTACATAGAGTTTGACTGAGCTATTCTGTCTCTTTGCATTACTCGATGACTGTTTTGGAGGATGTTAATGTTGTTTTTGTTTTTCTCTCCCGAGCTCAGTCGGCGTAGTTAGCTCTGAAATTTCCACAGTCTCCACTGGATGTTAACCCTTTCAGCACTGACTGCCTTTGCTTTGTGTCGATGTGGAAATCAGCGCTGTGGCCTGCAGTTTTCCTCCAGACATCATCACCAATCCGCATGCAGCTAAAGACATGCCTGCTGTGTGAAGCGGCTTCTGTCATGCATCATTATTACCTGATCTGTGTTTGGGTAAAACTAAAACCAAAAAAAAACCAAAAAAAAAAAAAAAACAGCTTTTTCGAAAACCATCCTGCTTGTTAAACTGGGACACCAACTGCTATTAATGACTCTTTTGGGGTGAATATGAGGAATAAGCATACCTGCATAACTTCTAGACTATGTGTGACAGTACGATGTTTAAATATATTTCAAACTACCATCTCTTCAGACCATGCTTGCAAGGAGCTTTCAGTTTTTTTTCCCTCCATCCAAAGACATCTATAAATACTTTCTCCGACAGTTTGAGAAATCGAAGAGCTAAACAATGAATTATTCTGCAAACAATGAGCACGTACGCCTCAGACGCTCTCGTAGTCATTATCACTTCTTTGCCATTAACAGGCAACATCTGTGCCGTGGCGTGTTCACGTCTGAGCCTCCGTGTCCAACGCTGTTTGTGCCGAAGCGCGTGCTTACATCTTTAAACACGGAAGCAGGTAAACAGTCGGCGCAAGGAAGTCCTACTGTAGCTCGCCAAGGACGTTTGTCAGTGTTATTGAATTAATTTGAGTCTGCGAGGAGAGCGTTCACTGAGACAGAGTCTGCCCTTCAAGCGGGGTGTCACTGAGCTGCCCTTGTCTCTGGAGGGAGACGGAGGAGAGGCGGGAGGACGGAGGAGGGGAGCTGGGAACGAGGTGGAGACCAGGGAAGACGCGGTGTGTGCGGCAGTCGGCGGCAGATGTTGTCGCCGCGGAGAGGAGGAAGCAGAGGAAGTAAACATTCGCAGTTACTTGCGTTTGGTGAGCATATGGACTCATGCACAGTCAGGCGTAAACAACACACACATACACACACAAACACACTCACACTCCTACGTATCAAGCAAAACAACTCAGTTAAAAAGTGTAAAGGAGAGGGCAGACGGACAACGACGCTGAATGAGTTTGTCAGAAAAGCAGGTCAGAGAAGTGAAACTTTAATCCATTTAAGTTTTTTTGGTTTTTTTTGTCCACATACCCACACAGGTAGCAGGTAAACGCTGCTGCCAGAGGCCGTACTCCTGCAGAATAGAAAGCTGCCGCATGCTTCAGTCCGGCTCGCGACGAAAAGCTGCGGGGTAGAGATGAAAAGAGGATAGAGGTGAACGCCGGGCAGTGGTGATGGAGACTGATGAAGGCAGATACTTTAAAAAGAGACGAGAAATGGAGATGAAACGCTGATGACTGCGGGACAAAGTTCAGGGTGTGTGGCGAGCACGGACTCCGGAGACGGCCACAGTTTTTTTTTTTTTTTTTTTTTGTCATTTTGGCATGAGTTTAAATGAAGCCAAGCGTTAATTACTCATCACCCGCACTGATGTCTGTGTTTCCCCGAAGAGCCGAGTTCACAGTCTTTGGATGGATTTCTTTCAGACGGTTGACGTCAGACAAGTCGGTGGAGCGTCCCGCTTTGAAGGCACATGTCGCTGTTTCCTGTTGGCGTCTGCATCGTTGTGAAATAGGTCAAAAAATAGTAGCTAGGTGCAATCTTGTTCACGGCGAACGTCTATTTCAGACTTTGTTCTGCTGGATTTCGATGCATTAACGCTGTGATGTCAAGCTGGGGTCACCGAGGTCGCGGATGACTTACAGAGGGTGGCGAGGGGACTCGTCGACAGAGCTGTTACAGTATGCGAATTGTCTGAGGAAAAGGTGTGAACTGCCAGGTTTTCAGGGTGTCGCTGCAGGTAGCCAGTTTTAGCTCCTGAAACAGGTTTTTCAAAGTGGGGAAGTGGGAGGTGGTCCTCACCGGGGGTCCCCAAAACAGTTTCAGGAGAGGCTCAGTAAAGAGAAATAAAGAAGGGGAAAAAAAAGCATTATTTGATATTTTGGTTTCCAAAACGAGATCAGACAGAAGAGACTCAGTGTGTGTGATGTGGTAAAAATACTACACAGATGGAAGGTAGTTTTGAGGAAGTTTACTGTTTTTTTTTTTAACTTAGCCAAAGTTCAAAAGAAAAAGATTTTCTGCAGTCTAATTTCATTTAAAAGGTATTATTAGCCTGATATCAATTTGTTGAGTTGTGAAAGTTTGTGGCATTGAATAACATAATCATGGAATTAAAGAATTGAGTGAAGCCAAGAAGCTGATAGGGGTGAGAAGGCACATTTTCTGATTGGATGCTTCAATCTTTGAACTAGAATATTCTTTCAACTGCAAAAGGCTGACTCTACAAAGTAAACTAAAGCAAAAAAAAAAAAAAAAAAAAAAGCAATAAAAAATCTCATGAAATTAGAAAAGTCGACTTGAAGATGGTTTTTGCCGGCAGGCGCCTGGTGGGCAAGTACTCCAAGTGTACTGCAAAGTAGATTGTGTTAAATAGAGTTGTAACTCCTGCACTGTGACGTGTTTTGTATCACCAGCTTCTTGCCAGCTGTATTTCACTTTTGACCGTATCATCAAGTCAGAACACAACCTGTTCGTAATGCTACGTTGTGTCACCGCGAATCAAAACGCTGTCACTTATCTTAGTAACTCTGCACCCAGGATGCATTGCAGTTGACATTTAAACGGTGTAAAACGACAGAACAAGAAGTCATAAAAAATTTTTTACCGTGGAAACGACAGCAGCCTCCCTCGGAGATGAGACATTTACTGAATGAGATGTTTCTCCCCAGCGCGACGTGAACTTCACCGCTCGCGTGCGACCTTCTCTTGAAAACGCCGCGGTTGTCTCGGAGAGGTTTAAATGAGACACGCTTATTAAGTTTGTCACTCTCAAACAGGTCAGGCTTTCACGTAATTAGAACTACAGGCAGGATGAGACTATTCAATGACTCTACCCCACTTTCTTCTGCTCGCAAGTTTTTATCCGATATTAACTTCGTATCCTTGGAGGTGTTTGTGAGCTGTGAGGGCCACACTCAGGCTGAGCCGCGTCTGTCAAGGAATGTTTGGACGTACGAAGTGGGAAAAAAAAGTAACGCCGCTGTTTAGGATGCTTCCCCTTTCTTCTCCTGCCCTCACTCCTCAACCCTGCTCCTTCGCTTGAACGACCTTCCCCCTCTTTCCCTCCTCTCTCTCCCTCCATTGCCGTCCTCTGGCTCTCCCCCAACTCCCCTCACCTCTACCTGGTTCGCCGCGGCTGTCACGGTGATATCCCGGGCGCCGCGGTTTTGATCTCCGCTTCAATAATGAATGAAAGGATACAATTCGTCAATCTCTTCAGAACCGTGTAGCCCACGCCGCCCAAGGTCAGGACAGAGGCGGCTGTCAGAGTGCGATGATGGCTGGAGTCAGGCAGGTGTGTGCTGGATGTTTGAACACACACTTAGGAAAGAGAGCTAAAACGGAGCAGACGTATTAAATCTGAAACAGCGGAGGCAATGGGGAGTTGTCGGGAAGACGAGAAACAGAAGCAAACATTCTATTCGATGTGACCAACTGACAAATAACGACTTGGATTGCACCAGGCAACTTTTCAGGCTGTGGTCCAGACTGCCAGAGTTCACCTGGAATGGCCAGAGTTTCATCTGAGAAGGATTATCTCCAGTCTTAATTTAATCTGAATGGTTCAAATCCTTCAGTGTTTGGCCTGATGAATGGAATCACAAAATTGAATATTGTGTTGACGTTTTAAGCTTCTAAACTTTTTACATTTTGTAATTTTGCAAATAGTTACAACACCTATCTCAGCGAGACATAGCCAGAGACTTTGCAACAGCGAAAAATGAATGTAGACATGTTGCTAAGTAACCATTTTTTCCAATTTTCATGTCCAAGTATGTGAGTTCACCAACTGGACGCATTGCCAAAACAAAAAGCCTCCGGTAATCCCACTTTGCCAAAAAAATGACAAAATGGAAAGCTGTTTGAATAAAAGAAAACCCTAATTGGCATGTTGCTTGTGACTGCAGTTGATTTTGTTGAGGGAAAAAACAGTGAAATATCTGGCAACTGACAAATTGCACTCGGAGACGCATTTTCGCTTCTTTCCCCTCTTTATAATTACCCTGTATAGAAGGGTGTTTTAATCCATTTGAAAACAATCATAACAATTTATTAATTTATTGAGACAGGAGCTTTAGATAGCAGCCAACGTTTTGGCGGGGATGGCAACAGACGGTGAAGTCGAGGTCAAGGTTGTGCCCAAGTTGTTCCAGACCCTCATGCCCAAAAGTGTAGTTATCTTGGAGGAAGGAGTTTGGTCCCAGATTGTGCAGAATTGAAGCTGGTTGTTCAGCCTCATCTCGATATCTCTCTGTACTGAGGGAGACAACTCAATAGGCAGCATCTGTCAGTGCCAAAAGCTCAAAACAAGACTGGATCGCAACAGGAAAGGAAAGCTGTTTGACTCTAACAACGAAGACCTGGCTAAACTTAGATTGGCACGAGTCACATATACTTACATAGCTTTGCTGCTCATCCTACAAATGCACTTTGTGGCATCATCTAATAGGGACTTCCTAGGCTTTCAAAAGTTATTAGAATTGTCACCAAAAGAAAAAAAAAACAACTTCATTTATTTGACAAATTGCGTTCTGATGATCAGTATGTCGTGAAAGTTGCAGGTATGCTGCTTCTTATTCACTGTTAATGTATTTGTCATCTTGAAAATATCCACTTGAAACTTGGTGATTTCTTCGACACTATGAGATCCCTTCTGATGTTGAGAGATGTGTCCAAGCTCAAACCTTTTGAAAGTCACGTAAAGTCTTTTCAAACTTTTCTTCTATTGAACACCCACATTACTTTTTTCAGCTCATGTCTCTTTCTGTCTCTGGAGGGTTTGACATGTATGTGTCTGTGTTTCACCGCGTTATGAGTGCAGTGAGAGAGAGAGAGAGAGATGGAGCCTGGAGTCATGTTGTCAGACTTTCACATGTCTGAACGTCGTCTTTGTGAAATCTCTCAGTATCAACCAGAATCTGGGTCACGTGTGTGTGTGTCTGTGTGTGTGTGTGCGTGTGTGTAGCCCAGTGGCTGTTATGTTAAAGTGCTGTAGTGATCGTGGCCGACAGGTTCAGGAAGAGACTGGTATCCTCATCAACTGGCAGCCATTCCTTCATGGTGGTGGTTGTTTTCCTCTATCGGATCTACATCTGTAAACATCAGACTGATTGATTGATAATGTGTGTATGAATAAAAAAAAAAGTTTGTTTTTCACCTGCAGAAAGACTCCTCCAGTTTTTAATGAGGGTATGTATAAAGTGCCGAGGAAAACAAAGCAGGAAAGGGGGGGAGGAAGCAGGGGGATCAAAAGAAAGAGCAGCAAATAAAACAGAGGAATAATTATTGTCTCTGCTTGTTTGTGCGTGTCGCTCAGATGTATCGGGGTGTTTGCGCAGTCTCTCATGTACAGAGCTTTCTTCAAGGAGAAAGAAAGAGGAGGCCGCCGTCACTGCAGGAGGTATTTATTTCACCTCCTCGCTCCTCCTCCTGTCTGCCTTGCAGGAGATTGAAGCTGACAGTTGTTTGTGTGTTGTTCAATGTGTGTGTGTGTTGTGTGTGTGTGTCCTCGTGGACGTGCCCTGCGGTGTGGCCCACCTCTTAAATGTCACTGATCACAGTCTCTTCCACCTGATTACCCTAAATGCCCTCCCCCCCATGCCCGCCCCCTCACTCCCCCTCCATCCCACCTCTCCATCTCCTCCCCGCCTCCGCTGCATCCCTTCTGCCCCATTTATCACCCCTGTAACCTCCTCCCATCCCAGGAACCGGACCGCCATGACCCGCACGCATCCATAACATCCATAACTCTTCTGGAGAGACGTGCACACGCGCGCACGCACACACCCACACACACTCCTCCAATACCAATACTTTTCCTCTCTCATAAGTCGTTCAATTAAAGCACGCCACATTAAAAAGTGACATTTCCACGGGATGTCCTGTAGAGACATATGTACACACATGCACAGATGGTTACACTGACATTATTAAATGCCAAGGAAACGTAGTCATTGGCATTTTTTAAGTTGAACGCTCAATTGCTGTTGTGGTTAACATCGTCTCAGGGAATACGTTGAGAACCTTGTTTAGATAAGCAAAGGCCGGGCAACAAGCCGGAGTCAGAGCTTTTCATACTGTGATTTTGTTTCTTTTTTCACCTGCTACTGTACCTGCATCAAACAGACTGGGAAAGTGAAACCAGACAGAAAAAGTTGAACCTGCTTCCTGAACGTGTTTCTCCTTGACAACCTTTTTGTTGTAGAAGTTGTTGAAGAATCCATTATAACTCTCAGCACATGATACTATCAGTGTCTTTGACACAAGGAAGTAAACACACAAGCAAAGTCAAGCACTCTGACTTTGAACTCTGGATTCGAGATTCGACTGGTCCAACTCAGCCTGTATGAGCTCATGTGTAGATGCGTGCGCACGTGTGTGTGTGCGCACGAAGGTGTGTGATTGTTGGCGCTGCATCTCCTGGTCTGACACCTGCCAATCAGCACATCAGGATCAGTCAGTCAGCTGCCAGCTCCGCACAGACAGCCATCAGTCAAGGCTCGTGGAAACTGTGATTGGAGCAGGTGCCGAAGGAGCTTGGAGGGAGGGAGCTGCGATTGGCTGTGTCAGCAAGTCGAGAAGGATGGGTTCGGTCAGTGGGTGGTGGGGTGGGTGGCCCGAGTGATGCTTTGTTCTCGTAGTCGTCCTGACATTCACTAGTCAATTAAAGCAGCTGCCAACTTGAAAAGCCCCGAGTTAAACTCCTGATCAAAGTTCTGCGCTCGCATCCTTTATGCTGCGCTCCATCGAACAACAGATGAAGCAGAGGAAACATTTCGTTCTCTCATGCCGGCCCGTCTTCTATTTACTATCCAGGAGTAGTTCCTTTGTGGCGTAGCTCCGTGATTTGTTCCCACATCGAACAATGGTAATGGTAGCGTTTGGCCATTACACCTTCAATGGTAGTCCATGCTACTCAGTGGCAGTTATCTTTATGGGATCATAGTTTTGGGCAAGAAATATGGAAGATTTTTCACAAGTTTGACACCTAATATTTAATTTTAAACATGTCTTTACTCTGCATTTACTGTTTTTTAACATCATACTAAAATCGACCTAATCTGCTGGCACCGTAGGAACTGCAGCAAGAGTTTTCTGCTTAATCGTCACCATCTTTTTGGCAGCTGCTTCATTTCGCTATTTTTATGGGTGTGTGTAACAGAATTGAGCTGAGAGAGGCTGTTCTTTTGTTTACCGTTGTTTTGACTGTGGGGCCGATTTTAGGTCTAACCTGGGTGTCATAATCTCTCGGACGGAGATAAACCGGACCGTCTAGTGTTGACATTCAGGATTTAAAATCCTCCCGTGTGCGCTGTTTAATGAGTCTAATCGTTAGCACTTTAATCCAGCTGCCGCCTGTCGCTCTCATTAAAACAATTTGAAAGTGTTTGATTTTTTTTTTCCCCCCTTTTTTTATTTACGTCTGGAATCAGAGCTGTCAGCTTCACTCATTGGGAGGAACGTGAAGACGATTTTAAAGACCCACCAAGCCCACGAGGGAGAGAGATTTTTTTAATCCAACTCATCAGCTTTCAGGTCTGAGCCACAGCTCACCTGATATTCACCTCACTCTTGTGAGGTTCACTCACCTCTGGCTCTCTCTGCTGAATTTACAGTTCTTCTTGAATACCTATTTCACTCTGTCATTTCATCCAAACTTTGCATTGCTGGGTATCTGATTTAGCTTCAGAGGAACATTTCAATATTCTGGTTTCATCCTTGGATGTGACTCTAATCGTATTTGAATTACCACCCGCTTTGTTAATTTCTACATTACATCACGATGTCTGTCCTTGTTTCTGCATCTACCAGAGATAAATACAGTGGATAGAAGGGGCGGGTACTTTTTGCAAAGGGGTAAAAGTCACAGCATCACTTCAGTTTTCTGTGTCAGCTTCAAAAGTAAAAGACCTTGTTCAGAATAAACGGTGTTACATCTTTAAATCGATGTCTTGCGTGAGTTTGCACAAGACTCTTTTTAATTCCAGGTGTCACGGTCATATGGAATCTGGATGCTTTGGTTCCTCTCCATACATTTTGCTTATGATAAGAACATGGTTAATGCTGGAAATAGTTGGATAAATATTTGATTATGGTATGTGTCCTCTGTGCCAACAACACACTTTTTCGAATTTCATGTTGAAGATTTGGACATTATTACACCACATTGGTTGGACTCATGCTAGTTAAGCAAGTAATACCATTTTTTCCTTTTTTATTGTTGAATGAAGGACTGCGCAATTAATCGAATTTTAATCGTGATCCTGACTTTGGCTGCCATGATTAGATTAACCTGATCGTTGACATTATTCCCATTTAAAATGCAGGCTCTGCTGCATCAAGCTATCTGATCAAGCACTTTCAGTGGTCAGCTAACCACCAGGGGGCGTACGTGTGGCTAAGGCTTCATTAAGTAGCCTAAATGACAAGCGCACCTTGCAGCAGCAGCCTCAACTCGGTGGACAGATGGGATGTTGAGAGACTGAAGTCCAGCAGCCTTGACAGTGAAGAGACTCTACCCACAAGTTTCAAAGCAGGCAAAAAAAGTACTTGTGCATCTCTGCAACAACTTCCCCGTCAGAGAGTCTTTAGCACTTGGGGAAACGGTGACCTGCCTTCGCTCGTCTCTCAAGCCAGAAAGTGTTGACAGGCTGGTGTTTCTGGCCAAAAACCTGTCGGCCTAACAGCCTTATGTTATTGCCTTTTCTGTATAAGCTCTTCAATTGTTAGTTATTGAGTTGCACTTCGTGATTGCTCTCTAGAATAGCATATTTATTCAGTCATTCTTTGGTAAATTTTTAATTCTTGGGTACATTTTGATTTTTCTATTGTTAAGCATTTATTCTTATTTAAAGTTTCTTTTTGCACTGAAAACTGTTCACATATTGTTTGTTTGAAAGTAGTGAAATAAAGATACAAATGTTTTTCTGAACACGATGAATAATCATGAATAATAATCGTGATTACAAAATTGATCAGAATAATTATGAGTACCATTTTGACCATAATCACGCAGCCCTAGTTGAATGTCAGAGGTGATGGAAACAAATAAGTAAATAAGTCAGTAAACTCAACTTTTAAGTCTCACTACATATTAGGTTATATACATAATAGTTAAAAATATATGAATCATATGCAGCATCAGCATTTTTCGTGTATGCTTTATGACATAGAATAGCCTAGCACTGTTTATATATTATATAGTGTGTCAGAGGTTAAGTGCTGTTGAGATCAATAGGCAGCAATGCCCTGCTTTTAAAAGAGCTTGTCAGTGTTTATAGTCTGGAACTGTGGTACAAATCATACGAATCCTTATTTTATCATTTTATCTTGTTTTCATTACATTCCATTGAATGGCATCCTAAAAACACTCAAAAAGTTGATGGAAAAAAGCATCCCTCACACCTTTCCGGAGCCCTGTAGTGAGGGATCATGCTGGGAAAGTAATTCAAATTATTTTTGGGATGCTTTCATGGTGCAGTTGAATTCCCGTCTTATCAGAGTTTTTACCAGGACGAGGAGATTAAAGCACCGCATTGTGTTTATTAAAGCTATTAACCATTTGCGGAACTTCTCAACAACAGAGCTGGCTACCATGTCAGTTTTCAAACTTTCACACTGTTACATCACTAATCATCCTGCATGCTTTCATCTGATTTGTTTGAAATCATCGACGGCTAAAACAAATTGTAATTTCTCAACCCTTTCCTCTCTCATATTGTTCAATTAATTAGCTCTTTTTTTCCAGCTCTCTGTCCCGACCGGTAGCAACACGCCAAAAACTCAACTCATAATTCTTCTTCTCGCCTCACACACTGTCAGTCCAATTAAGTGCTTTTAAATGCCTGTTGAAACAAGCGCAGGCAGACTTATTAGATTAAAAAGGAGTAGAACTCATTTGCACCCCATAATCAAATAGACTGCTGTTACCGTGGGAAAAAAAAAATGCTTAGCCATGCAACTTGTGCCCACTTATTCATTGAAAAATTACTCATAAAAGAGACTGATTTAGTTATTTTTCTCCCCTTCACCCTCGCACGTCAAGAGAGGCATGGCGAGAGGGTGAGCCTGTGCGTGAGCGAGAGCGAGCGAGACGGGCTATCAGCCGATCAGTATTCATAGACTATAGCCGGTCCTGCCTGCCCTCGCTCACAGTGGGGGTTCGAGTCTATGAAGATAAAGTGATTTTTGTGGAGTGAATGACCCTAATTCTGACCTGACACACACAAGTGCGCACACTGCATTGCGCGCCCGCGCACACACACACAAATACATTTATACATGCACGTCCAGTAATTAAGCAGGGAGGAATGAAATCCACGGCTCAGCCTTTATCCGTGCACTCTCATTCTCTTATGCTAGAGCTCTGAAATGCATTTCCACTGCAGGGTTTCCTCTGCATATCCGAATGCAGAACGGACCACCTAAGGCCCCCCCCCCCCCCCCCCCCCCCCCCTTTTTTTTTCTGCCACCTTTCAAACTTTGTATCCAAAAAAACAAAGAAAAAAAAATCTACATTTTGAGCTGGGCTATTTGTGGGTTTGCCAACACCGTGACCCCATGTTGAGCCGGGGAAAATATCACATCTCACCACAGCTGTTGCAGCGAAACCCGGAATTCATTTTGGAATATTTAATGCAGCACAATGTAAGAATAATGATTTTCTTTCTTCTGGGCCATTTGTAAAGGACAGGTCATTCAGGGCCTAATTGTCACTACACATACACTCACAGGGCCGGATAAGACCAGAGGAAGGGCAGGATCGTGGCGGACGTTCAGGCCCCGAGCAGAGACTCCGCTCTCCCTCTCCTCCTGTCCTTTTATCCCTCCTCTCCTCTATCACGACGCTCATCTCCCCGGCAAATTGAATTCCTCTCTGGAATCTGCCTAAGCAGCTTCATGAGTCTAACCCGAGAGTGGAAACATGTCCGCGATACGGCGGAGAGGGGGAGAGCAGAAAAAAAAAAAAAAAAAACGTGTGCGTGTGTGAGTACACGTCTGCTTTGCGACTCTCCTGTCATACTTGAAGGCCAATCTCTCTGTTAGGCAACATTCCTCCTGAAGAGACAAAACAGAAGAGGAGACCTTGAGCTGCCTCACACTCTGACAGAGATGGACCGAGGGGCAGCAAGAGACGGAGGACAGAACAAAGGCAGGAAGCGGCGGGTCTTGATGGACAGAGAGGTGGCCGGGTAGCTGGGCTTACGAGAAAGATAGGCAGGTTAGGAAGAGGCAGGACTGTGGGGGAGAGGGAGAGAGCGGCGCCATGACATTGAGTGACAGAGGGAGAGAGAGGAGGAGGGGAGGGAGACAGACAGCAGCAGTGAGTCAAACATGCTGTTAGCTGACCTTGCCTCTCTCAAATGTGGTGTTCTCCGTCTATCTATGGCTTCTAATGGACTGTCTTTAAAGCTTTAAAGTAAAAGGTATTAAGCAACCATGAGCAATGAGTGAACGGGGGCGGCAGGTAGGCAATGCAAGAGGTGAAGTTATAAAACCTTCCTACTGGCAATACGTGTCACGCCACATCCGACTCTTCAACATGTGCAACGATGATCAAATGTCCAACTTTATTTATAGAAATTTCGGAGAAGAAATGTGTCTGATTTAAAAATACCAATAAAGGAAACCCTCTTAAGGCGAACTCTCTACAGAAATGCTTCAGGTCCAGTATGTGCTCCTGTGTCACCGGGGCTCCCAGACCATCCAACAACAACCTATGACTGTGATTTTTTGTTTCTCCAAAGCCGCCAGGCCGTAAATTTGACCCTTTAGATACACTGCTGTCTTGATCCCCTCGTGTGTTTGTGCAACTTGAAAACACTGTCGTGTGAACAGGGCCTTTGTGCCACGTAAAAGCCTCAGTTGCCCATCAGAATGGATTACCCATGAGGCCGAGCAGAGGACATATTCTAAATATAGAGTACCATTAAACTGATATTGATTGTGGTCCTGCACAGTTGTTTTTCTTTGGCTCAGAAAGTTCAAAAGATTTCACTTCTTTGCTTCCACGTCAGTCCAGGACATCCTGACCCTTTATCTATTTCCAGAAATGTGCTCACTATTGATAAGTACCTCATGTGACCCCTCTTCAAATGACCTGAACTATCTCTTTAACCTTCTAAAGGCCCTTTGAAGATATGCCACAGATTGTCCAAAATGCCTTTGCTTTCCCACATTACCACAGCGCCAAAGAGTTGAAGTCAAAGTGATCTTTTGGAAAATAGCCATGCAAGTGTACCCTCTCTCGCCTGGTTTCTCTCTGTCTCTGTTCCCTTTCTACATTTCTTTGCCTCATGGGGACAGTGCATTGACTTACAATGATTTTCTGCAGACTACCTCTAGATTCAGCTGCAACAACTGTCTGAACTTTTTGCATCAAAAAAGATTGTAGGCTTATGCTTGCAGGCTTTGCTCAAAATTATAAATCATTTGATTACTCTATGTGTAAACTTGAGCCTGATCTTTACTTTACATAACTCTATTTTAAGCCCTAAACCAGTCTTTATCATTATAAGACATAAAACATTATGTAGTACAATATTTTTAGTGTGTTTATGTAACTGATTTAAAACCTTAAAGCATTCACACCTCTGGAAAAAAAAAAATGCAACACTGCATAATATAAGTGTGATATAATAAATATAGGACTCTACAAATGTTTCACACACACACACACACACACACACACACACACACACACACACACACACACACACACACACACGGGTGAATTATAGTGCTGGTCAGCAGTATGACATTGGAGTCTGCACTGCCAGGCATCGCTGTGTAGGGACAGAATATTCCAAATAAATCCTTACGCTCTCACTCACACACACACACACACACACACACACACACACACACACACACACACACACACACACACACACACACACTCACATGCGCACACATGCACTGTTTCGATCTCTCACAGCCAGCCACACACACATATAAATCTGTCTGAGATGGAACACTTCCCTCTTGTGCAGAGAGCAGGCAGCTATCAATCTAAAAGAACGAGTGAGATGGAGAAACAGTGCAAAGTGGAGAAGGAGAGGAGAAGAAAAGCGGTGGCCCTGAGACATCCACAGGGGAATAAGGAATTAGGAGGGAAGCAGAGACAGTGGAGTAGAAGCGAGAGGGTTTGAGGAAATACCGAAGTGAGGGTGCTGAAATGGCAGCGATCCATTTGATACTGAAGGGGAAAGAGAGAATATAAAACCACGTCTTACAGTTATAGGCCTTCCTGTACCAACCACTGCAGTGAGATAAGCTTGCCCTCTCTTAGCCAGTTTCTGTGCGTGTGCATGTTAAGAAAATCACTACCCAGCACACCAAACCCAGGCCTGAAAAAGCCCTGACAGGTCCAGAAGCTAGTTGCTGTGGACAGTCTCTTTACCCTCGGTGCCTCTGTGCTCTGCAGTGGTGAGCCAGGTCTGCACACCGAAGCCAAGAGTTAAAGACTTGATAGCATTGTTTGGGCTGTGACTGTGGCTGAGCTGTTCAGTAAGTGCACCTTGTAAGGACGCAAAAGCGATTTCAGCATGCCTGTTATGAAACAGCCTCTGCTGAAGTGTCTGTAGAAGGCTGTATTGTACAATCTGTGCGTCGGTATGTCACAACCGTATCACACTCTTCTGATGCTGGGAGGCAAATAGCTTCTCTGACGTACAATTAACCCCTTTTAACCCTATCCTGTTGCCACTGACACATTTTTTCCATGCTTTAATCTCCTAACCGTGATTTCTAGACTCATTGCGGTGACCCTCAACATATCCAATCAGTGGATTCATCATCAGATCTGCAACATGAGCTGTTCAGTTCATTCGAACCACACAGTGATTTTGAACCATTAGATGTTGAACATGGTAGTAATGTTAGAGAACAGGCAGAGGCACTCGCTTACCATGCATCGTTTGACATATTTACAGCCGTAAAACCTCATAAATACAGGCTGAACATTCAGAGGGTTAAAAAGTTGCTCATCGGCAGCAGCGTTTTCCCTCAAGTGGTGACTGAAGGTTTTGTCAACAGCATTTCAATTGATTGAATTATGCCCGGTGACCTTTTCCAACTTGACATAGACGCCGTTTGATAAGATTTATTTTTGGCGTGGATTTGATTCCTGCGCTGTGTTTTAAGCACATTTTGTCGACACGACAGTCATAATTGTGTGTGGAAAAAAAAAGTATTAAAAACTTCATCATGAGAAAGCGTAGGTTTTTGGTGCCGTCATAGCATTTTTTTTCTGGTTCAGTTTGAGTCAGCTTTCTTTTGTCCGCCTTCAGTGAAACTCTGTGACATTTCAAAGTTTGAACAGTACGATCAGGCTTAACAACAGCAATGCCAAGGCTCTTCTTTTGTCTGGATCTGAGTGGAGAGCAACAAAAGGAGATATGGGAAAAGCTGATGTCATTTATAGCAGCTGCCTCTGTAAGATCAACTGGCCCAACAGGATCAAATATGAGGAGCATGAAGATGGACAGTATGAAAATGCCTCTTGAAATGAAGCTGGGATGACAGGATACTCGCAGTTCCCACGACATGGACTCGAACTGGAAATCCATCTCGTGGGAGCTGTGGGTGTCCTGTCAGCTCAGGACAGACTTGGGTGGTGTGATATTATTGGATAATAAGGATCACGGTTGAGTGAGTGGGTTTTGTCCAGCGCCTATTCCATCAATGCCTGAATCAGGGGAATATTTTCATATTCCGGTTCGAGATTAAAGTTGCATTTCAGGCACATTCAATGTTCGACCAGTCTTCACCTTTGTTCGCATGGTTTCTTGCGTGACCTGCAGTCTTTAAACACCTCCCATCATATTCAGTCTCCTTTTCAAAGTGTTGCTTTCAAAGCCACCGTGGAGCGCAGTTTAAGAGTTTGACCTTTGTCACCATGCACGACTTAAAGTGCAACACGCTCTGGCATTCGATCCGCTTGAAGTGGCGCCAGCGACGCACGGCAGATGCTCCGCGCTTAGCAGTAGTCAAGTTACAGTGTGTCTTTCCAGGGAGTAAATGTGATACAATGACTGCTTTTCTGGACCGCTGATGCACATCAGTGCTGGGAACCCAGACGAGGCATGTGGTGCGGCGCGACGCGGCCGAGCGCACATTCTCAGAAAGCCAGAGTGCTAACATCAGCGTTGTAGGTTGTGGTTGCAAGATTCAACTCAACAAGTATCCACACCTCTTTTTATTCTAATTTATACAAGTGGAGGAATTGATGCAAATCAAACTAATGATAAATTGCCATATTGGTAGATTTATCAAACATAAAATGAATTATTTTAAACCGTTAGGTTTGTCCATCATATTTTTTGGTCATAAGTCATAAAGATTAAAAACAAAGTTATATTTGTCCTGAACAGACCACATTTAAGTGGTATTAATGCAGTTATGTTCACTTTCTTACTATGAAAAAAGGAAGACCTGCGAGTTACTGAAGCAGAAACAATCTGCATTAAATTGTTGTTTTGATGGACATAGTTTTGGTGTGTTTCTTCAGATGTGGCCACACTGTGCAGTCGACAAATTGAATGAAGAGTTTCCAGGCGAAGCTGTACCAACAGAAACAGGGGAAAGCGACATAAATATAGTGGTGGATGTGGTGACGTTTCCTTCTTCTCTTGTCATTGCTGTGATTCCAGCCGATGGCCTGTAAATTAGTTTATGTATCTGATTTGACATTTGCTAAATGGCATCTGAAAACATTATTGCATTTTTGTCGGTTTCCAGTCTGAAGTTATGCCCAATAAAATCAGAAAACATTGTTTTCTCAGTGTTTCTTCTTTTCTTTGTCAGTGGCAGGAAATATTTGATTTTAATTGTTCCCCTTTTTTTTTTTTTGTGAGTGTGTGAATAAGCGCAGCGGGAGTTTACCATACCGTCTATGAATCATTTATGCAGACAGAAAAAGTGATCTTCTCTCCTCTGTGTGTGTGTGTCTGTGTGTCAGAAGTGGCGCCCTACCTGCGAGGGGGTGGAGCGGGGCAGCAGGTGGTGTTGGAGGGGAACCGGCTGGTGCTGACCTGCCTGGCTGGAGGCAGCTGGCCCCTGCAGTACCGCTGGACTCTCAACAACAGCAACGTCACAGACTGGACGCCGCAGTACAGGTCAGTAAGTTCCCATCGGCCGCTCAGTGTGTTGAGCACTTTCCACCGTGGATATCTCTATTTTCTCCGTGTGAAATGCTCCGTGCCCTCTCCTCTCCCATCCTTCATTCTGAGGGGCTCGGACTCGCTCGGTCATGCCTGTGGCATGGACTAAATGACTGCGGGCTAAAAAGCTTGTGTCGGCTGGTGATGGAGTGTGTTTAGAGAAGGTCAGAGCATTTAGACAGCAGCGCCAAAGTGAGATTAATAATTACATTAGCACTATAAATATGTATATGGTCTGGGGAAAGAAGAGGAGAACCAATCAATATGTCTGAGCTAATTCCTTGCCTCGCTCGGTGTGCCTCTTTCTCTCTCTCCGCAGAAACAAAATAGTTTTTTACATCATTCAGAAATACAGGCAGTCTTGGGGGTGCGTGCATGCCGAGGGAGAGAAGAGGTTGAGCCAGCATTTTGTAGGCAGCCGTCACGCGAGCCAGCAGGCGTCGTGTAGCTCTGCGCTGCTCCGAGCAGTCTGGCTCTTTAGCTGGCTGAGGCCGGGGCTGTGCTGAATTGGCAGGGTGCTGTGGATATGACTGTGTGTCTGTGCAGTCTTGTGTTTCCACATGTAATAAGGTCTACGATGTGGTTTTTGGAGTGAAGGCTGGGATTTGGATCAGGGTTAGGCTTAGACGAATAGCTGTAACGATTGAGGTCGGTGTAAGTCAGAGGTCGCCAGCCTTTTACAGTCTGAGAGCGACTTTAAGGGCACAGAGCAACATGATGGGCTTTAAACATTCTGATTAATTAGTTTGAATCCATGTTGCACAAAAGGTCCCTGCAGACAACCTGGTGCTTATGGATACTGTGTTGACTGACCTTGGTGTATGATGAGGGAAAACATGTCAGATGAGACGTGTACGCACACCTGTATTGTTTTTTGTGGGGTCAGAACCTCAGAACTACTTCAGTGCATCGTTCAGATTCATCTTTCTGAAAATAGAATAGAACTTTTTTTTTTTAATTATTACTAGGAAATAATTTAAGGACACAACACACAATAGCGTTAGCAAAGGTAAAGTGTCAGTGATCATCAAAACCGGAGTGAAACCCATCTTACCCTCAGGAGGTGTATTGCAACAGGAGCGAGTTACTTCTTCCTGCTGGCACTTGTTTACTGTCAAAACAGTCTCTTCAATCTCCTTAACCATTGGTTTTCAAAGTCCTGTGGGGGGCCACCAGAGAGCTTGAGGAGGGCAGCAGCAGGAACTAAACGGGTGTGGGGGGAAAGCCTTTTCCCAGCGAGGGAACACAGAGGAAAAACAATCAGTTATCAAGAACAAAACACATTTTTAAAACTGAATGTATGTAATGGAGACCACATAAACAGCAGTTTTCAGTGGCTGAATCTGTATTTATTTATTTATTCATTGTGTAATCAGATTGATATTCTTTGCTGTGTTTTGGTTGCATCTTGTCCTGTTTTTTTGTCACACAATATTTTCAACCATAGTAAAATTTGTACATTTCAGTTCAGGGGGCCACAAAAAGCACAATTTCATCTTGAGTGGGCTGGACCAGTAAAGTCGTGCCAGAATAAGCTTGATTGGTCTGCGGGCCTTGTGTTTGACACCATTAGACTCCGAGCAGAGTGGAGTCTGTGAGAAGTTGAATGTGAGACAAATCATAAAGAAATGTGAATAGCGCTGTGAATATTTTATCCTTCTATACCTCTTTTGTGTTTGATGTGCCGGACAGTGAAGAATTCAGACGAGCCACGCTGTGAGTGGAAGTGATTTACATTAATGGAAACTTCAGTGGGGTTTTTTTGTGGTTATTTTACACTGTCAGCTCAACTATCGCAGCGTGTCACTTTTTACACACAGCAAGTCGGAATAAAAACATCAGTTGACAAGTCGGAGGTAACAGAAAAAGGAGAGACGTAGCGTTTGCTTTGTTTTCAGGGACACTGTTGACAAGGCTACTGGATCGTCTTCACCACTGCACAACATGTTGGAATGACAAGTTGTTGTTTTTTTTAACAAAAGAGCATTTTCTTCTATCAATTGCAGCCCAACTGAACTGAGAACTACTCTAAAGTTTGTAATTACGGGAAGCCCGTTTTAAAATTGGTTTTTACAGCCCGATTTATTGCTTCCTCTCGGGATTTAATTTGGAATGATGTGTTCTGTTCGCACTTGTATCCAGTGTCAGCTCACATCACAGCATCACACATAGTATCAATTCCTTTTAGTGTTGAGATCGATGCTCCCGGGGACTTGTGGTCAATCCAGGCTGAATCTGCCTTTCGGTAAAAAGCTGTTTGAAATTACTCTGGTCTTGAATCAGATGGGAAATTTCTGCTTGTTTACAAAACCGGGAGTGAGTCAGAGATATTGACGGAGAAATTAATGTTATTTCAACTCTAGTCTTTGTGTTTACCAATCTGCATCAGGAAGGAGCTTGTTGAAATTTCAGAAACTCTAGCCCGCCACACTGCTCACAGTCCAATGTGGGGAAAAAAAACAAAAAAAACACAACAAGATGAAGTCAGACAGAAAGTGTCCAATATCAAAATCTGTTTCAGGATCAGAGCCGCTGTGTAATGTGTCATTGTTGATTCAAATGGAATTGCGTGTGCAAGTCTTTCATGTTGGTGTGTGTGTGTATTTCTGTGTGTGTGTGTGTGTATTTCTGTGTTGAGGGGTTTGTGTATGTTGGCAGCATTCGCCGACAGCCTGGGAGTTAAATACTTGGCTGTCCCAGTACTCATAATGAGCCCCAAAGCGATGTCCAGTTTTACTGTGTATTTCCAGTGTGAGAGTAAAATGTGTGTGTGTGTGTGTGTGTGTGTGTGTGCAGCTGACTCTGTGCATGGGTGTGTTTGTCCAGCATGGCATCAACCTGGATCCTATGCCAAACTTCCCATTAGTGAAGCACAGTCCATTAAAACCCCATTAACAATCCCTCTCAGTGAAAAAAAAAAAAACATGCACACACTCAAAACATCCTACTACAGTACACACACACACACACACACACACACACACACACACACACACACACACACACACACACACACACACACATACACACACACCACACACACATACACTCCTCTGCCTTCCCTTCTGTTATACAATCTTGTATAACCTTAGACCCAATCAGTTCCCTCAGATCAAGGTCATGAATTGAAATTACACCAGAGTGCGTTCATAAGGACAAACAGACCTCCACCTTCTCCCCCTTCTGTCTCGCTGTTCTCCAGACATCTCTTGTTAGGGCTGCTTCTTTTATTTTTGCTCACAACTCATTGCCGTCCTGATGTTTCTGTCCATCTTTAGGTTATTTTTGCCTTCTCTGAAGAGAACTGATGCTGGCCAGTATCAGTGTATGGCGAGGAACAGGATGGGAGCGGTGATACACAGGAGGACGGAGGTGCAGGTGGCCTGTAAGTAGACAAATTACACACACACACACACACACACACACACACACACACACACACACTGATGTGCAACAGTTTAAAAACACCAGAATTCCAGTGCTTTTGAGAAAATCTCCTGAAATTAATCAAGTTTGCCAAGTTCTTTTATCCTTGATTGCAAGGGAAACCATTTCAGGAGGGTGGGAGGAAACCTTGATATCAGCACAGGCACAGGGAGAACATGCATCTCCACTCAGAAAGCCCAATTTAAACCTGGAACATATTCTCAATATCTCATCATTGTGTGGAAGCCTTTTCATGGCCAAACCTACAATTTAACCTTTCATTTGATGAGTGGTCACATTTGGTTGCACCCTTATTTGTTCTTGTACTTCCTAAACCAACAATGAAGTTATAGAATTTGTCAGTGTTCCATAATTTGTGAGAGTTCTAGAATATTAGATATATCTAGAGTTATGAGTTCAGTTGTGAGAGTGGTCGAATGTGTCAAGAGTCTCAGAAGCCTGTGAATTTTCAATAATGCCTTGAAATATTCTGACAGAAAATATTGTGTTGTGAAATGAGGAACGCAATTTGGACTGCGATGTGTGCCAGACATTTGAATGTACCTAAAAATATCGATGGTAATTGGAGAATGAAACCTGAATGACACTTTTAAGGTTAATGGTTTGGCTGCACCAGCCAGTAAAATGAAAAAAAGCAGTTAGAACTTTTGGATTGTAAATTTGTGCCACTGACCTACAGAACCATCACCACTGTGATGATCTTAACGGGAACTTGAGTGCCAGACTCCAGTATGCTCAATCCAAGTTTTTCAGACATCCTCTGTTCTGAGCATGAAGTGCTCCACAAATAAGGAGGAGTTTGCAGACGGTAATCAGAGCCGAAATTGGATCAGAGTATGAAGACGTTGAATTTATATAACTCATTGAGTCCAAATATGTTCATATTCAGAAAACCATATGTCAGAGACGAGAGAGCAGCCCAGCTCAAATCAAAAACAAAGACGCCTGCAGGGTAATTTATTTATTTATTTTTTTGGCCTATAGAATAAAAACTTGCTAAGATTGCTCCATATGTAGAACATTCCCAAAACCCTTCCAACAAATACTGCTGCTATAAGCAGGCAAATCCTCTTCAATTAAGTGAAATAAATCACACTGACATCTTTGTGAGGCAGTCAGCTTTTACTCAGCTTTCAGCTTCAGAATGCACAAGGTTGGATCAGCAGTCATCAAGGCTCAGGGAGCTCAGCTCCAATCTCTGCAACTTGTAGTATTTATTTACTGACAAACGGTTTAAACTGCTCAAACACTGTGCCGCTACATTCACACAGTCACGCCGCTAGCTTCAGAGTCGATGGTTTGACCGTCACAAACACAACTTCTCACACTCTTTTGTTGTTTCTTTTGTTTCTTAGTGGTTTAGCTTGACTAGTGTGAGAAAGGTCAGGAAAACAGAAGTACAGGCAGAATCATGAGTATGATATGTCCCAATTTTGCTTGAGCTCAACGGCTCATGCTCTAAATGTCCATTTATGGGTTAATAAAGTAAAAGGGGCTGGACCATGAAATTAGCAAGTTGAAATGTCAAAATGTATTCAAGATATCAATTCAATTCAGTTTTATTTATATAGCGCAACACAGTCATTTGTCGGCAAAGAAAAACCCAACAGTTCCCCATGAGCAATCATAAGAAAAAAATGAAATGAAAAATATGCGACTGTGAAACAGGAAAACTTCCTGTTAGAAGGAAGAAACCTTTGCAGAACCAGGCTAAGAGGTGACGGCTTTCTGCTGTTCTTGTTTGGGTGAGGCAATAGAAGGAGAGAACAGAGAAGGATCAATCAGACAGATTGCTTCTCTGAATGGGCTCAGCTCCACTCGCTGGACGTGAATCAACAGGAGACTTCAGACGTAGTAGTGGAACATGTTGAGCGAGAAAGGAGAGAGGAGAAGCTCAGTGTAGGTCCCCCAGCAGGCTTAACCCACAGCAGCTTCACTAAGAAAATGATCCAGGAAGGCCTGAACCAGCACTAACTGTAAGCCTGACTGAACAGAAAGGTCTTAAGCCGAGCCTTGAAAGTAGAGACTGTCAGACTGACCGACTCTGGCTGCAGTGTGTTAGCGATGAAAAAACTGTACTTTACAACCAAGAGCAGACATTTGTTTATACTAATGTGAACAAAACAAATACATTTTAATGAAGAACTTTTGGGAAAACCAATCCATCCAACTATCCGCCCATCCGTACATTTAATACTACATGATCAAACAGAGGGTCGACCCCCCCGTTGTCCCTCGCCTCTCTCCCACCCATGTTTGCAGGTATTGTTACTGTTTTCAATCACAAGCGTGTTTGGATTGTGTTTCTGTTTAATGATGCACAACCTTATCAACATGTCTTGTTTTGGTTTAGAAAGTCACTGGTCCGATCCCAGTGTGAACATTTTTTGCTGATGACACACTGTTTTCTCTCTGACTCAATGCTTGATTCCACACTAAATTCAATACGGTGAATTTTGCCAGGTTTCCAACTTTTGTCAGGATTGTTTCAAAGCTTCTGTCAAGCCAGTAAAGCAGGCTCAATGTTACAGTTTTGGTTGAAAGGAAGACGTTACATAATGTTTTCCATAACCTCAAGTGAAGTAGTTTCATTTTGCACACTGAATATGAAGGTTTTGCAAACTGTAGCTCTATTCACATGTTAATTCTAATTCTGGAGAGACAAGATGTTCTCTGGAATCAAGTAGACAAAAATTTGCATATATTAGGATTGGTAGCAGCCCAGGAGAGTTGGAAAATAATGTTGTCTTGTCAAAAATTCTAACGTTTTTGTCTGTTTTTAACAATGAAGTCTGCTTCACTTGTTCTTCACTGTCTTGTTCTTTCTTCCTTTCTCCCTCCCAAGTTTTGGGGAATTTCACAGGAGAGGAGCAGAGAAAAACGGTTACTCAGGGCCGAGCGGCCGTCATCATCCCGCCGTCTCTGGCATCCTTTCCCCGTCCGGTGGTCACGTGGTACAAAGACGGGCAGAAAATCATCCCCAACAGTCGAATGTAGGTGCCTCCTTTTGCTCTCCTCCCTCTCGCTCCACGCAGCGCGTTTGACAAAATACCGACCGAGATAAGGATTTTAATTTTACACTTCCTCTCCCTCAGTGGTGTATTAATTAGTGCGCTGCAGCAGCACAAAAGTCCCTTTTTTTAAGCCTTGCATGTCATTTGTTATGAATATTGGGCTATTTAGATAACTGACCCTTTTCATTACAATAGACTCTGAACATTATAAAGAGATGATGAAATGGATTTTTCAGTGGATCAAATCTACAAGGTTATTAAGTAATTTCAGGTGCACGGAGAAGTTCTTTTCTATTAATTGTGCAGCAGGGACATGAGAGTGCCTGGGTGTGTTGTCTAAGCTGTATTTCACAGCCTTTTGTCTGATGCTGTTGTCTGGCTCCTTTAAAAAATGCTCGCGATTTGCATATGGTTCCTTAGTTGCTACAGATATCCTGTCAGTGTCATTATTTTGAAAAATGCTCCCACAGTGTATAAATAATGTAAGCATTCAAAGCCGGGAGGTAGGCTTGTTGTGAAAGCTTCTCCGAATAATGCGCCGTGGAATCAGGCAGCATCTCCGGTGTTTTTTTTTCACACGCACCTTTGTGAATCTACTCATCAGTGAAAGTGGGCGTTGAGATGGAGACCTTGAGTGATTTTATGAGGCTGCGCTCGCACTTTGAGATAACTAACTTCCCATTAAGAACACTAACTGCTCCCCAGTGTGTTATTGAATGAAATTGTCAGTAGCCTTGGCGTGCACGTAAACGGCCAGACAGCAACTTTTTCACTCTTTTAATGACAGTCACCACCTCAAAATTGCTTTGGAAGAAAGCTTTGTGGAGTCACGTTACATAAGCAGTTTTTGTGTGTGTGCGCGTGTGATCCACATCAAGTTTGACTTTGCTTTTTAATTTGAATGAACGTGGATAATGTTCTCCTGTTAACTTAATGGGGCTTCGTTGAGTGTGGCTTAATGACAGTGGACTGCAATTATTTTGCCGCTCAGGACGCCGCCTGCATCGAAAGTGTTTACTGTCACCACAACACTGTATCAGGCTCTTTAAACTGTTTCCCTCCCGCCTTGACGTCGGCGATCAGCAGAAAACGAGGAGTCCTTGTTACCGCCGCTGATTATTTCACGACAACAGCCTATTAACATATTTTAATAGCCATATATACTGAGGATGAATGTCACTAAAACCAGCAAGACAGTGTTGTTGTTGTCCTCACGCCTTCTTAATGTCACCGCCGCTCACAAATGCACTTAAAATGTTTAATTAATCAATATCCGAAGAGACTGTAAAATATGATTCTTCGACACTAGAGACTGAAAAACAATTTTACAGTTTTCAAATGGTCTGATGGCCACAAATGAGTCCAATTCCAACTTAATTTAGACTCGTGTCAGCTGAAAAAAGTTCTGCTCTGTGTGATGTGACTCTTAGTTGACGAGAAAAAAGTCAATTAAATGGAGTGGGGTTTTTTTTCATCTTCCAAGTGTCTCGTCTGGTATAAATCGAATTGATATAAATGGGAAGGTTTTTTTTAGAGAGTAACCATGTTCATCTGCGAAATGTAAAAAACGTTGATGGAATACATTGTGCTGTGGGGCTGTTTGAGTGGACTGGTATGCACAGGATTGATTTTAGAAGTTTGACAAGAATAGTGGAGATAGTATCTAATTTTTGATAAGTACACAGTAATCAGTTATTTCTCAAGCCACTTGCCAAACTTTTGCCTCAGTGCTATTTGTCATCCAGAGTGATTCACAGAAACAGGCCACGTCTCTTCTGGTGTGGATTCTCTCTTTCGTGTGGGAGCTTTTACATGAGCACATAGACTCACATGCTTCACAGCGTTTGCATACTTGTCAAGACTTTAGAGATGAAGGACACTGTGAGAATATCTGTAGGACTTCACTATTGCTGCACCGACATATAGTGGTTTTCTCTCTCACCTCACAGACAGCATACTCTAAGTTTGAGTCCAAACTGTGAGCAGAGTTTGCACGTTCTCCCTGTGCAAACGTGGATTTTCTCTCACAGTCTTAATACATACTTTTGAGGATGATTGGTGAGGAAATCGTGTGTGGCTTTTCATTGGTTTCAGGGATGGGGATCCGGTTAAATACTGCAATAGGAATTGCAGAATATATCAATGTAAAACCTCTAATGTGTTTTTATTTTACATCATTTACAACAATTTGTTTTTCTGTTCAGAGAAAAAGAATTTATTGAATTAATTGTGTTCTTGTTCACGTTATCTTGTGCTGCTTTCAAATTACAGAAAATACCGGGCATTTTAATATGATCTTGAACTAAAACTTTAATAACAGAAAAAAAAACAAAACCCTGCAATATTCTATATTATACTGCAAAGTTATTTAAATAAAATTAAGCCAATGTATTTTTTCTGTGCTGTTGGTTGATAACGTTTCACTGTTGTTCTTAAGGTCAGGGCCCAGAACCCCTGTGAGGTTCTCAGAACCAGATTCAGGTGTGTGAAAGGAAACTTATGATATGAACATTTCAAGAATGTAGACTGCACTTGTGGGGACTTCTAACTGGGGTTCCAAGGATGAAAGATTGGAAGCCATTTTCCTCAGAGCATGATGGGATACTGCCGACATTGGTTGAATAATTGGCATCATGGCCATGACTTTATTTCATTCATTTAAAGGCAAACATCTGAGGCACTTTCTGTCAGTACTACATGAAATAGCTCTCCCAGAACATTCCAAACTATTTAAGAGCCTTGCATAGTTGTAATTTCACATAATGTCCTTTCCATGGCAGTGCTGGTATTTCTTGTGTTATCTACAGTCACAATCCATCCTTTCAGTTACTTTAACCATTCTGGCTGCATAATATCTTACAATTCATATTTAAACTCTGTGAAATGACAGAACAAGAAGTTACTGTCGGGATTTAGTGCGGAAATAACAGCAGTTTGTTACAGTTTAGTTCAGTAATGTTTGGCAGGAATCGCTCCTGGAAGCCGCCCATCCAGAGCCCCACAGATGAGCTGTCACATAAGAGCGTCAGCAGAGCAAAATATTTGCAATTAGGAGTAAAAAGCACAAAATGAAGATAATGAAGACTGAGCCGAAGCCGGGTCGGCTGCGGAGCAACTGCTGATGTAACGGTTGCTGCAGGAGGTGATGGGAACGTCTAAAACACAATATGATTTGACAGTGAGAAATCGCCTGTCGCTGGCTGCCAGGTGCTCTCAGTTGACTGCCCGGGCCTCCCGATCGCGACACACACGAGGCCGTGGCCAGAGTTATGTGTCGCCACACTCACTCCATTACTCTTCGCTATTTATCTTGATTAAGCCTGGAAAAACTAATAAACATCCGCCTAAAATTGCAACATCCATGCATTTTATTATGAGGAAAAGCCATCAAATTCATCCTCTGCTGTTTATTGCACACACAGTTAGTTTGTACTCAATACTCGGCTGCCTCCACTAAAGTCAGAAGAAATTAAGGCATTTT